>NC_135573.1:33416363-34048181 GCF_965152235.1 Eretmochelys imbricata | reverse complement strand
CCGAATGAGTTGTGTAATTCTTTTTTGGAAGTAATCAAATTCCTCACATGGCTAGTAAGCTACGGAACTTCCTAATTAATGTAGAAAGGAGAATTGCAGTGCTTACTAGCTATTGTGTTTGCTGAAGCTAGGGTTGCTAACCCTCCAGGATTGTCCTGGAGTCTCCAGGAATTAAAGATTAATCTTTTATTAAAGATTATGTCATGTGATGAAACCTCCAGGAATATGTCCAACCAAAATTGGCAACCCTACCTGAAACCCCCTTCTTTTCTCATCCTGCCACCTGCAACAGTGAGCAGAGGTAGACAGCAATATCTCAAGAAGTGTGCATGTCTTGGGCAGAGGGGAAAGCTACCTGAGAATGCTTCATTGGGTGGTGATGATGGTGGAGCTGCCCTATAAACATACACTCATGTAGCCTTAAAATTTCACCTGTTCGGTAATGGATTTCCTTTCCTCAGAATGAGTTCCACTCACGAACACAAAGTCCCTGTAAACAAAACACTTTCAAAATATTGGAGGTCAGGCAGAACTGTAAGATTCCACTACCGTAACAAGCCAATGCCTCAGCCCTCTCTGCACATGTGGTAGGAAAACACCTCTTGTGCAATGACCTTGACTAACAGTGGAGCTGGCTGGCCAGCATGATTATTACAGTTACTGTGCCAGAATTTCTGCTGGATTTTTATGTCAATAAGACATACAGAACAGTGTGCTACATGGCTAGCCTTACCTGCAGTGGAGTATCTGAGACAAGGGGGAAATGTAGTCAGAGCTACTAGCTGGTTAATATGGATCTCTCAATTTTAAGGAAGGGAAAAGGTTTGTGGGGCGAAGAGGCCTGCTTTGGGTAAAATGAGGCTCTGTAATGACTATCCTATACCTCTCCCTCTTACAAGACTTTCATCCTCAAGATGAGGTAAACTGCCTATGCAACAGCCATGGTGGGTTACAAAAGAGAGTAAAATTGTCCTGTGTGCAAGACACCAGCTGCAGCATGCCATGTAAGAGGTCTAATTGCTTCTTGCAGAAGACTTGATAAGTTCTGAAAATAATATCCTTCACTGCCTAGTTCTTACGCTTTAGGGCAGTGGGCCAGATACCGTTAGTTGGCATCATGGCATCCAGACAAATGAGGAAGTATTTAAACAGTCAAAAACCAGTTCAGATATCATGGTGTGTACCGAGATACACGTTCCAGCAGAGAACATCAGGTGGGCTGACCAGTCTGGGATTTTGCACCTGTGATTTAAGGGAGAAATCATCACCCTGAAACAGATTCATTTACCAAGGGGAAAGAGAGTAGCTTCCATTGCCATGTATGTGGATTATTTTGGTTATATTAGGTCAGGGCTAGTGCTGGGCAGCTCTGGTGAATGGAAATCATTTATACTGAGACTCTAGTCCCTATTATCTCTTCATTAGAGATCTGCTCTCCTCTGCTCCTTCCAATGGCACCAAAATCCTCTTCAGTACCTCTGCCAAAATGTACATCAAGAGCTCAACAGCATTCAAAAACCTGTTTTGCAGGCTTCTGTGCACTTGCATGTGGAAGGGGTGTGGAATGTTTATTATAACATCCAAATCCAATTGCCTTGGAAAGTAAATTTTATTAACTGGTTGTGCTCCCTAATATTATTATCCTCATGATCAGCAATATAACAAAGTTAACTGCCCTGGGCAACTATTTTACATGTGCTGTCCTGTTAGCTGTCATTCAGGTGACCCCAACACAAACATATCAATATAAGTAAAGTGCATTTCACAAAAGAAACTTTTTTTTCTGCCTTGGTATGTCTCTGCTTTCAACATGCTGGTTTCAAACTGTAAAGGCATAACATCAATCTCCATAGCAATTAAGAACTGTGGGTTAAGTACAAAGGGCAACACTATACGGTGTAAGATTTACTGTATGTCTCATTTGCAAACAAATCCCACATCACTTCATAAATGATAGTAAAACGGCAACTGCTTTGAGAATCACAGCTTGAAATACAGGATTTAATACCAATAAAGGTGTTGAGCTTAATGTCCACAGACAGAGAATGCTGAAGACGAGGCATAATAAAAAAACCTACAAATGATAGCTTATTGAGGTGGAAAGAGGTTATAAGTGGAACATGCGTTAGTTTAGGACTTCTCATTAATTTAGACTCTCAAAATATGCTTATTTCTGAAAATAGTGATAGTACAAATAATAAGGAACATTGCAGACTGATTCAAAAGGGCTTTCAGTATTTTCGTTCAGTGCTAACAAATGGCAAAGGCAGTTTCATTTAAACAAATATAAACAAGAGGCCAAACTGTCAAAAGAGGGAATGTGTATGACATGGAATAGTCATGCAGCATATGCTGTTGATCAGAATGGAGACCTGAGAGTTACTGGAAGGAGGGGAAGGAAATGCTTGAAACTTTCAAGTCAGTACATGTCTGCTGTAAAAAGGCCATCAAGGTCCTAAAACTGCATAGGCAGAGGGGCAGAATGTGAGTTCAAAATGTATGAAACTGACAGGAGATGAAGCATCTGCTAGACCTCAGGTGCTCTTTTAGATATGGACTTAAGTTATTTAGCTTTTGAAAATTTCAACCTTAGCTATATTTTAAAACCTGCAATAATTTTCCAGTCACAGGAAAGCAATAGTGAGTAATGTAGATGCCAGTTCTTCCTTTTGTGATGCCTTTGGGGGCCATTTGGAATGCTTGAGATGTCTTTTCACTTAAGAATCTTTTTTTGAAACTCATTCCCTGAATTCTTCTGCCTGTTCATAATGTACAAGGTGCATAAAGCTGGGAGTCTTCATCCCTACTGATGCATCCCACACAGTGTTTCTCAGCTCCCCATGTTCTTAGATAATGCAGTGAATGTGGCATATTTTAACTAAAGGTGGAGAAAATGCTCTCATCATTCAGAATAATGAGGTTTGTATTTTATCAGCTGCTCATATCACCAGGGGAGAGAAGACTGTGGCAGATGGTGCTCCCAAGAGTACAGCTCAGATGAAGAATTTTTTCTTTCTAAGATCTTTTTATCCAGTCAGTCACTATGAACTAAAAGTATCACCATTTAAGACGGTCAGCCTGGAAAAGGGCAGATAGGGAGATTTTGCACACATTCTCTACAATCTCAATCCTTCCAAGTGGCTCAAAGTCTTTTCCCAATGTCATAATTTTGAATGCCTCTCTAGTTTTTGAGGAGGTATTTTTATCTTTTTGATGTTCGTAGTTTGGTAAAAATGAAAGAAAATGTTTCCTTTAAGTAACAAAAACAACAAAATTCTGGTGACAGATTTAACTAATTGTTCATCTTACCTCTTTCATGGACACTTTCCAGCTTTTAATCCTCAGCTGACTTTGAACACCACAAAGAGCATTTGTAGAATTTATCACTTTTGTCCAACAAAGTGTTTAGAATACTTCTGACCTTTAATTTATCAGAGGAGCCTTCAATTGCTTTGAAATCTTTCAGAGTCATATGTCCTGACTGTGTACGCCGTTTCTTTTCATTCCCAGAATAGAAATTGTTGCACCAGGCTTCTCTCTCTGATTCATTTCTAAACTCAGTAGAACACAGAAAAGGGACATTCTTCTTGTTTTATGTGCTCACAATGGGTTTGGGATTAAATTTTCAAATTTAGGGGCCTTAGTTGCACCTGCAAAGTATGTCTGGAGGTGCAGCCCTGGGTAATTGTTTCAGGAAAATATGCATTTGCACTCTCAAAATTAGTGTTTATGTACACAAAATGGATATGTACACAGTCGGGGACATGTTTGTTCAAGGACTTACTCAGCTATGTATGCATACCTGACATTCATGTTTTTTTGGTATGACTCTGGTGCCTGAATTTGCCCCATTGATATATGTCTGTTTTCTCTTAGAGACAAATCGTGCCTGTAAAAGGGTACACTCATAGAGTAAGAACAACTAGCCAAGTTCTGCTGCTTACAGAAAACCTATGCAGGGGAAAACTGTTCCCTATATGCATTTACTGAGAAGTGTTCCAAGGTGATGTGCTCCATGCCACAGTAGGAGACAATGGGAGATGATGTGGGGGGAAATGGAGGCACAGCAAGTAGATCCACAGCTAGAAAGATCCTCAGGCCAAATTTCCTAGTGGTGGAGAAGCACAGGAATGTGGACACTGCTGCAGCCCGACTAGTTGCAAGAGTTGGTAACAATGTTAAGCTTGTGTATTGTCTGAAATATGCCATATTCATCTCAGTATTTATTCAACAGAACAGATTGAAAGTCAATTTTAAGGGTCCCTCACTCTGTGCACATATTTTATTTTTTAAGCAAAGGCCTCTTTGACTATTTAAATAAATAAATTAGTGCTGAGTGTTTGCACAGTTAATTGCATGTAGGCTTGAATTCCTCCCCATCTAGCTGAAGATGCACTTACATTGCACCATCCATCTGAAAATCTCAGAGTGGTTCACAAAGGCTAATAGATTTGTCTCACAAAACCTTGTGAAGTAGAGAAATATTATCCTTGTTTTCAGATTAGGAAACTGAGGAACACAGAGAGATACAGGAAGGTTAACATTTCAAAAAATCTGCTGCCTCACTTGAGGGATCTCCTGGGCCTGATTTTCTAAAATGCTGAGCTTTGAGTGCTCCTGCTTATGGTTCTTAAATCACTGGGGACCATAGCTGCTCAGCACTGAGGGTATTTCTATACTGCAAAGAAAACCCTGTGGTGCCGTGTCTCAGACTCATGCTTGGAGGCTTGGGCTGGGGAGCTAAAAATAGCAGTGTAGACGTTTGGGCTCAGGCTAGAGCAGAGGTGGGCAAACTATGGCCCGCAGGCCACATCCGGCCCATCAGATCTTTTAATTCGGCCCTGTCGGGGAGCAGGGTCGGGGGCTTGCCCCGCTCTGCATGTGCCGTGGCTCCGCGCGGCTCCCGGGAAGCAGCTGGTATGTCCCCACTCCAGCTCCTATGCAAAAGGGAAGCCAGGGGGCTCTGCATGCTGCCCCTGCAGCTCCCATTGGCCGTGGGAGCTGTGGGGGGCTGCACCTGTGGACAGGACAGCGCACAGAGCCCCCTGGCCGTGCCTCCGTGTAGGAGCCAGAGGGGCAACATGCCGCTGCTTCCGGGAGATGCTTGAGATAAGCGCCTCCTGGAGCCTGCACCCCTGGCCCCCGCCCGCCCCAGCCCTGATCCCCCTCCCACCCTCCGAACCCCTTGATCCCAGCTTGGATCCACCTCCTGTACCCCAAACCCCTCATCCCCAACCCCACACCAGAGCCCGCACCCCCAGCCGGAGCCCTCACCCTCTGCCCCAACCCTGATTCCCCCTCCCGCCCCCCAAACTCCTCAGTCCTATCCTGGAGCACCCTCCTGCATCCCAAACCCCTCATCCCCAGCCCCACCCCACAGCCCACGCCCCCTGCTGGAGCCCTCATCCCCCCACACCCAAAACCCTGCCTCAGCCTGGAGCCTCCTCCTGTATCCTGAACTCCTCATTTCTGGCCCCACCCCAGAGCCCTCACCCCTACCCCTAATTTCGTGAGCATTCATGGCCCGCCATACAATTTCCATACCCAGATGTGGCCCTCAGGACAAAAAGTTTGCCCACCCCGGGCTAGAACCAGGGCTCTGAAACCCGGTAAGTGGGGAGGGTCTCGGAGCCCGGGGACCAGGCCGGGTGGGAATGTCTATTCTGTTGTTTTTAGCTCCAGAGCCTGAGACTTGTGAGTCCGAGTCAATCTGGGCACCAAAATCACAGGCCACTTTTGAAAATTTTGGCCCAACTGATTTGCCCAAGGACACACAAGGAGGTTGTGTCTGAGCCAGGAATAGAAATTCACGTTTTCTGACTCATCCTGTGCACTAACCACAAGACCATATTTCCTGCTTTGGGGTTTCTTCCTTTAAAAGACATTTCAACTGGAACATTTACATTTTGCTGCTCAAACTTTTATGGCACTTTAGGACTGTGTCAGTCTGAGACCTTTGTGACTTCTTTGCAAGCAAACCTTGGGTATATTTGCTCTGGTTGCCAGTGGATTTAGTGCTGTGCTCACTCTAATAGAAGTTATTTGTAAAGAACATGAGAATGTTTTACTTGACTAAAGGATATTCTTTCAATATTTATTTTTGAAAAGAGGAAAATAAAAAACACAACAAACAAAAAACCATCCCCAAATCTTTGAATTTAGTGTCCTGTATTAGAGGTTCTTCTCAGTAATACTTTCCTGATTAAACCCTCAGCTCTTCAGCTATGACATCAGTAGTAATGCCTTTGCCTTCGTGTAACATGTTGCCTTGGAGTATCAAAAAGTTCAAGGTCTCCCCCTTTCTAAGAGCAATAAACTCTAAAGATCTGCTTTAATTTTTTAGTGCCAATTAATGACCTCTACTGAGCATTCACCCAAGGGAGTCACGAGCCGTAACTCCCTTGTGCCAGCTACCTGTATCACGGGGTGGGAAGCAGCTCCTTCAGAGCCGCTGCTTCCTCTTTTACACAAGGAAGGGGTGGGCTGTGCCACCCTGTCATGTACAGGGCACTGCAGCAGTGCCAGCACCCCGAGGGACATACGCTGTGTCAGTGTGAGGCTGGTGCAGGATACATCTCCCCCCTTTTCTGAGTCACACTCTGTTTCTAGGGCTGCTCCTGGTGTAAAACATACAGAGGACGTGTGGCAAAATCCCAGTTTAGCCCTTTAGTGGCCTGGCAATGTGTCTTTTCCACATATGCCTTCTTTTGTAGAGAACAATTTTAGAACCATTTATACCTGGAAATATTGTAAAAGTTCTTCTGGTCAACGCATTTTGGTGAATTCCTTTTCCATATGGGTACCTAACTTCACTACATATCTTTGAAGAGACGTTTTGTATGTTTTCTGTGCTTGATCTGAACATGTGTTTTGTCAACCAGGGGCAGGGGAGTGATGTTTTCTGGGGGTCCTGCATAAGGCAACTGAGCTGAAGAGGAAGCCTAACACATTTGGACTTCGGGAGATGGCAGCGGCAGGTTGGCAGATAGTGAAGTAGAATGAGCTATTAAGCTCCCTCCGTACTGCAGAGATTGTCAGCTTCTAGCCCACTCTCCCCCTTGTACTGCTCTGTATCCTGCTATCTATTTTTCTGGGCTCCCTTCCTCAGTCCTTGAGAGTTACCACTACTACCCGCCAAGCAATAGAGTAAACTTGGGGAAAGAAACAGCAGGAGCAATCTCCTAATATCAGAACAAAGGTCTGCCAGAGTACAAGAGAGGTATCCTGGCAACTGCTAGAGTCTCTATGAGGGAAGCACAGAGTTTAGCAAGTGAAATTCCACTTTTCAAACCTGTTGTTCTCAGTCCCCTCATTCTACACAGTTACTCTTACCCTCAGCATTCCATTTAGTTTTGAGAGGGGGGCCCAGTACCGTTCCTCTTGACCAGATGTTGTGCGGGGGAGGCACAGCTATTCAGCCCACTCCAATCTTCTTAAATGAGTTGCTGTTTGAAGCAGCTGCAGAGTGATTAGAGCTGGGGGACTGGAGCTGGGGGTCTCCCACATCCCAGGTGGATGCCCTAATCTCTGGACTACAGAATCATTCCCCCCCCTCCCCCCGTCTTCATTCATTAGCCCAATGACTTTAAGTACTTATCCACAATAGAATAGTCATTGGGCCAAAGAGAAAGAATGAGTGGGAATGATTCTGTGGTCCAGTGGTTCAGGCACCAAGCATGGAGGTGCAAGACCCTGGGCCCAGTCCCAAACTCCCATTACGTTTAGCCACAGTGAAACACTTCAACAGAAGACACTGAAGGACCCCACATCAGCATATCCCACAGCTCAGTGGTTTGAGCACTCACGTGAGAGATGGGAAGACCTCCCCCCTTCAAATCCTTTCTCCAACTCTGGCAGAGAGAAGGGAATTTAACCTGGGTCTTCCATATCCTAGGCAAGTGCTCTAACCGCTGGGCTAAAATTTATAGGGTGGGCACCGCATTTCCTCCTCCTCCAGCTGTTTTGTGTGGAGTGAGGCAGGTGGCTCATTCCCACAAGAAGCAGCTTAGGCCCCTAAGTTGCCTGACTCTAGGCAGTGGGTTCCCATTCACAGATTGCAAGCAGAGGTAGACACCTCCCTACAGCCTGGACTTACGCGCCTATCTCCATGAGAGGGATAGAGCGTAGCACATGCCGCTCAGTTGATGTCTTCCATTAGCTAACTTAGCTGGCTCCCTGCGAAGCGTACTGGGTTTTATGGATGACATCCTAAGGTGCCGATCTCTCCCTACTTATTTTCTAGGAGCCAGACACCTAACTTGGCTTTGTGGATCGCAGTTCCTGTGATTTTTCTAGGCCCCTAAAAGTTAGGTGCGGTGGTGCTCCACTTTGCAACACCAGAGTCCTTTTGTCGATCCTGCCCTGACAAACCAAAAAAAGATGAAGAGGAAAAGTCTAACCATTCAGGATGAAATTCATCATAGTATAAAGGGGAAGTGTAAGACCCTTGCATGGCAGTTAAGTGGTGCACAGGGCTTAGTACCAGAGCTCTGTATTTGGGTGGGTTTATCCTTTAGAGAGTACATTGAACGTTGCCTTTTGTGAAAGCCTTGCAGCAGTAATCAAAGACAAGGAATTAAAATGATAGGGAGTATCATATAAAGCTGCTGAATCTAAGAAGAGCAACTCTATGCAAACTCTACATTCTTAATCCAGTGCTCATACTGTGCTGAGTGGCTTTGAAAGAATATAGCTAGCTAGATACAATCTATTTTGATATTTCAGGGTAAATGTTAGTAACTGTCCCAAAAGGTTTGATGCACAAAGAGTGAGTAACTAGCCATATGTTTCCTACATGCTAATGTAGAAGTGAATGCTGGTGGGGGAGGGGACAAGAATGGGAGAGCACGTTTCCTAAAAAGGAAGTTTTATCAGGAAAAAAAGCAGAACTTCCCGCTAATAAGATCAACATCACTTGCTGATTTTCATTCAAAAGAGAACTTCAGTAATGTCGTGCACTGATTTAGACAGCGCAGGAAAAGGTATGTATAACTAGGGTTTAAGCCATTGAATCAAGGGTATCTTAAAATAAGTCAGGTGCATCTCAGCTAGCCAAGAAAGATGCATAATTACTGCTGAATGAGGCATTAACTTGAGAAAGCATTGCCGATATAGAGCTATGTGGTAAAAAAAATGTTGAGATGTTGATTAGAAAAACATCCCAAGAGTAATCAGAGGAAGAAGTGTAGGGCAAGGGCCTCTGCTGCCATTTTGCCCCATACTGCTGGTGGATTGGGATTGAGCACTGGACAAACCAGGTCATAAGAGGATCACCCCAGTCATGGAGGAATAGGGGATATTGCCAGAGGAAAGGGGATGCATCTGGTGTGTCCCTGCACTGTGCCACACCCTGACTGTAGTTTTGGATACTTCCCCTTAGGATCTGGAATAATTTAACTGTTCATGAGGCTGCTTGTGCTTTCTGCTCTTCACTGTGTAGGAACAGCACAAGTTTCACCCTTTCTTAACCTGGAACTAGAACTAAAATCTCCAGTGAACTGTTCTCCCCCTCAAGAGCCTGATCACAAGCCCACCGAAGGCAGTGGGAGCATTTGATATAAATTGTATTGTGTCCTCAAAGAAACAAAAACTCTCTCATTTAATAAAATGCTTTTTCCTGAGGCAAGACACTGATTGTTCTGAGGTCGGTGGATCACATTGTTGATATTCAGAACGGGGTGGTCATAAGGCTAAGAAATGAGTTTTTGGTCACTGACTAGGCAGTCTTTGTGTCACATGACTCTTAATTCAAACCTTTCTAATAGTCTGATACAGCATGGTCAAATGGTCAGAGGTGGGATTAGGGGTTAGGAAATCCTCTGTTGTACAGTATATTCAGCTCTGCTATTGATTAGCTGTGTAGCTTTGACCATATTAATTCTTTCCGTGCCATGAACGAGTAGAAGAGTTGATTCAGGGCTGAAAGTCAAACTATATTATATTTGTACCAATAATATATTTGTTTACTTTTAAATTCAGCGTACTAGATACTGCTGAATATTTGGGCTGGCAAACTGTGCTTTATTACTGCAAGGAGAAAGAGACGCAACAGGACTGACGTCAGATGTTAATGAAAGGATTTCAGTTTATGTTTAAAAATACTAAATTTATACATATAATGTATGTTATATGGGAGAGTTCTACTATTGTGGAATTTTGGTACACATATTAATTCTTTGCCTGATACAAGTGAAGTTATCTTGGAATATGTAAGTCTAGTAACTATAGAGCATGGGATAGGACTTTAAGACGATACTGCAGAAAATTTCTAACATACACAGGTTAATGTCTGAGGTGATCAGTAAAATGTGAGTTCTGCACTGAAACCTAATTTGTGTAATCTGTGTACAGTAACTCCTCACTTAACATTGTAGTTATGTTCCTGAAAAATGCGACTTTAAGTGAAACGATGTTAAGCGAATCCAATTTCCCCATAAGAATGGATGTAAATGGGGGGTTAGGTTCCAGGGAAACTTTTTTTTGCCGTACAGTACAGTAGTATAGTTGGGAGGTGCCCCCGCCTCACCCCACACAGGCACAGCCCACTGGCACTGCAGACAATGACGCAGGGCAAGGAGGCTGAAGGTGCTGTAGGCTAGGAGGAGCACGTTGCACAGGGGCAGCTTCCCCTACTCTGCAAGCACCAGGGGCAGGGGGGTGGGGGGGCTCATTCCGCGGCCTGCCCAGTCCACCCCTTCCCCCAAACCCCCCATCGGTAACCCGCCTCTTCTTCCCCCCTCCCCTTTACTCCCCACACCGCGTCCTCGCTCCTCCCCCCTCCCTCCGCCTCATGCCCGTGGCAATCAGCTGGTGTTCAGGAGGCAGAAGGGAGGGGAGAGGAGTGAGGACACAGTGTGCAGGCTCTCCCTCCCTCCCCTGCCTCCTGAACACCGCAAGCCAGCTGATTGCCATAAATGGAGGGATGAGGGAGGTGCGCCGTGTCCTCACTCCTTCCCCCGGCAATCAGCTGGCTTGCAACGCTCAGGGGGCAGGAGGGCAGGGGGAGGGGCGAGGATTCGGTGCGCAGCCTCCCCTCTCCCTCCCTCCTGCCTGCGTCAATCAGCTGGTTTGCAGCGTTTGGGAGGCAGGGGAGGGAGGGGGAGCCTGCGCACCGAGTCCTCGCTCCTCTCCACTCCCTCAAGAACACTACAGACCAGCTGATTGCCATGGGCAGGAGGCGTGGGGAGGAGTGGGAAGGCGCTGATTTGAGGGGTCTGCCGGCAGGCGGGAGGCGCTGTGGGGGGGCATAGGGGAGCTGATGGAGGGCTGCCAGCTGTGGACAAAGCAGGCAGCCAAACGACGTTATAGCAAAGCGTTGCACAACTTTAAATAGAGCATGTTCTGTAATTGAGCAGGGACGTAAGATCGAAACAATGTTAAGTGAGAGGATGTTAAGTGGGGAGTTACTGTAGTCTTGAAAAGGGCTGTAATATGGTACTGGACTTTCATCACTGTGAGGATCCTTGTAGCTGCATTGGTTATGCTACTGGACCTAATTCTCATTTCCACTAAGGCCCATTTAAACCACTCTGACAGTGTAAAGGGGCCGAAGTGTAAATGAAAATCAGGCTCTGTTGTCTCTAAAGTAAGAGAGTTAGGAAGCTCATTATAAAGACACAATATGTTAACAAGAAGATGATGGACACTTAATGAGCTTTAGAGAAAGAACAGCTTCAGTCAGACTATACTGCAGGCATGAAAAAAGAGAATTAAGGCACACATTGACTGTGTTCTTCAGAGTCAAATGACTGATCTATAATCACTTCTTGATTCTGCATTCTGGAAGCAAAATGTAGTTGTATCACTTATGCTTACACAAAGAAAGAGGTGATTAGCTAGCAAATGCAATGAATCCATCAACCACTTAAGTCTTTTTCCAAATTCAGTTTCAAAATACTGTACATGATGAAAAAAACAGAGAATGTCAATAAGAGGAGGAGACAGATACAGAGAGACATCTGTGTACAGCATCAAAAATTAACTTTGTTCTGCTGAGGTCTCACCAAGTGGGTATCATTAAAAGAGCACGTGCACAAACACAAAATCCCATTAAGATCAGGATTGATCCTCTCAAAAAACACAAAAAACTCTAAGCAGAACAGCTAGTTCCTTTTCTAATAAACTGATCTTGACCAATTAAATATGAATTGAAGTCCTAAAATATATTTCCATAAACATTTGATGATGTAGCCATTTCTCTCTCTCACTCTCTCACAGAGAGTGAGTGTTAAGGAAAATAAGTAAAGAAATGTGATTGAACTTTTTTTTTTTCAGTTCCCCATAACCATATAGTGCACATTCTGTCATTTAATTTTGGAAATGATTTCCAGCATAACAGAGTAGGTTATAGTCCACAGAACCTTTTTAGAATTTTTAGAGTTGCCTCGCAGTTGAAGTCAATAGAGACTTTTGGTGCTCTGGACCTCTTTAAATCATGCCTCAGGCATCTAAAGTTATGTGTCCAAAAAACAGACACACCCAAAATTGAAGATCATTTTTGAAAACTCCGGTTTCATTCAATTCCCATACTGTTTTGCAGGAAGAGACTGTAGAAAGCTTTTAATCTTTAAATTCGTCTTACCTTCAACCTCTTCCATTGTACTGTGCAGAGCGTTACTCTGAATCAGTTCATATCTCTTGATTGGACTGCAGTAATATCTCATGCTTGATTGTACTGTATTATAATTTTATTTTCCTTCCATCATCACAGCCTAATTTTCTTTAACTTATGGCATTCCACTTTTTGAAATCCTTGCATAGATGCAAGAATAAATATTAGGCAGGTTTTCTCGCCAGAATTCCAGAGATTCCTATAAAAGAGGAAAGGACCCGTTGGGTAAACCAGTACAAACCAGTGTAGTTTGACCTTGGATTAACACTGAATGTAAAAACTAAAAACAATACTTATGTAACTAACAACATGTACAACAGAGTAGACAGAGCCCATACAGGCCAGAGGAACTAACAACAAACTCAGATATCTTTACAATAACATCTGACAGGCATGACTTGTCAGTTGGAACTCATTAGATTAGATAAGACAAAAGGAAACTTGAAGGCTTGTGGAATCTAAAACCCTTCAGAGAATGCTACAGTAATTAAATATTACAAAAATTGAGTCTAAGGTCTCAATCCTGATAGTCAAAGAGACCCATCCTGTTGCAAGATTGGGGCCTAGGTGACAGAGCGAACAGACAAGTGGTAAGCCTACCACAGATACAAACTAGTGATTTTCTTGCCTAACTTCTTTTTTAAAATGTGCCCTTAGCTATCAAATTAGTAAATATACTTTAAATTGGGGCACCCAATTCCATATGTGGGTGCTAAAATACTTATTTGAGCATCTAAGCAGTAATTTGAGTTATGAATTGTGAAGTGGGTACCCTTTAGGCACTCACATTTGAAAAGAAGCTTACAATGTTTATATAATGTTTATAGAGAGCGTTTATACAGTAATTAACACTGATTTTTAGTGAATACCAAATTATTGGGATTAGGTCTAGGCTAGATTTTCATCTCAGAGACCTGGTTCAAATCCTAATTCACAAGAGAAAATAAGGCAGCTGTTTACATCTCAGTCTTTGCTCACATTTATCTGCAGCTCAGTAGTATTGGGAAATCTGGCAAGTATGGCATGAAAGAGGCTCATTTCTTGTATAGCAGGCATGTGTGTTGGCAGAATCCTGAGGAAGCTTGAATAGCATTTGCTGGCATTTTGCCTGGTATTAGCTGCTGCAATTAACACTTATTTTCACAAGCACCAAACTTGTCCACAAGTAATTATAGGTCACTACCACATGCTGTTGTGTAGTTTTATCCTTTTCTCCCTTAAATCCCCAATTAGTTGTAATATTCTTTTCACCCTTGAAAATATTTCTTTTCCTATTAATTTTGTCCTCTTTTACTTGGCCAAGATTAATTTCTCCTCCTCCCTCTCCCACCCCTTTGTAGACTGGATGCCAAAATTCACAGAGAGGTATAATTCAGAATTTGATCTGAGGCTGGGAAGTAGCCTATGAGTTCCTAAGGTTGGAAAAAATCACACAGTGGGACTAAGATGTGCCTATACTTTCAGCATTAGGAGACCACCAAATGTGGATTATTAAATAAATCCACAGTGCCATAAATTTACCTGGAGCTTTACAGAGTGAGACCCTTTCCCTCAGGGTTTTATGGTACGATGCTGAAAGTGATTGAGCCCCACTCACATTAGCACTTACACCTTTGCTAACACCAGATGCACTAATGTCACAGCTCAGAAAATAACTTTGAGAAATACCCATGCCCTTACAGCCCCAGTTTAGCGAGCTATCATTTATATAACAGTGCTGAACAGACACATGGAAGTAACAGCAAAGTTTCCTCAGCAAAAAACAATCATTATTGTGTTTCTGGATGCTGAGGGTTATAAAGCAAGTTTAATCAGGGAGTCAGAGTAACAGCCATGTTAGTCTGTATTCGCAAAAAGAAAAGGAGTACTTGTGGCACCTTAGAGACTAACCAATTTATTTGAGCATAAGCTTTCGTGAGCTACAGCTCACTCGATGTAGCTCACGAAAGCTTATGCTCAAATAAATTGGTTAGTCTCTAAGGTGCCACAAGTACGACTGTTCTTTTTAATCAGGGAGTGTTATTCTGTGAGGTTGTTCAGACTATTTCTAATAAGAAACCAACCTATGACTAAAAAAAAATCTTTAAGAAAAATTGCAGAAAATCAGCTTTTTAAACAGAAAATATTACTGTGCGCCACCATTGTGTCAGCTCTCATAACCTAGACAGGGTCAAACCTGGTCAGTATTCAGAATGGAGACATTCAAGAAAATCTAGCTGCCCTGCCATAGGATGTGGTATGGCTAATGGCAATTTAAGAAGCAGCTGAGTCTGTGCTGTGTTCAGCTGTGAACTTCCAGCCTAGCCCATCTAGGTGCAGTGTCACTCCATTGCTGAGAGGGGATACAGGCTACTGGAAGTGAGACAAAGCCCCCTCCCCCCCATCATGACAGAGGGGCTGTGAGGCCAAGTCTGAGCAGGCAGTGAGGCAGCTAGCACTGTTCTTCCTTGCCACTGGTCACACCATGCAATATATCCAGCTGAACGCTTTTAATTTACTTTTAAAGCACCTTTCAGGTTAGGGCAATAAGGTGATATTCAAGCTCATATTTTAAATAAAGAATTTTCACTAAAAAGTAACCCCAAAACCTTGATTAGGAAAATATTTTTCTAAAGTCAGAACAAAAAAATCCACCCAAACTGATCTGTAGTTCAAAGGGAATTGCAGGCTCTCAGCACCTGGCAGAATTGTGTCCTTAAAGAGATTTGTAGGGCTATGCCTATAGCACTGTACTGTTGTTTTTGTTTTCACATTAGTATGGGAAACCATTTACTTCTGTAAAATGTTTAGATTGTTTAAAAAATAGAGGGAATTGTTATTATTTCAATATGATCTTTGATTAAAACAGTGCTTTTCATTTGCAGCTGCAGGTACCACATCATTGCACCTCATTATGATTAGAAAAAATAAAAACTGGCATAAACCTTAGCACAACTTAGTGGGCTCATAACAAGAGTAACTGGATTAAATTTTGTGGCATAGGTAGGGCCCTACCAAATTCACAGTCCATTTTGGTATGTTTCACAGTCCTAGGATTTTAAAAATCATAAATTTCATGATTTCAGATATTTAAATCTGAAATTTCACGGTGTTGTAATTGTAGGGATCCTGACCCAAAAAGGAGTTGTGGGGGGAGGAGGTGTCACAAGGTTATTGTAGGGGGGGATTGCGGTGCTGCAACCCTTACTTCTGTGCTGCTGCTGGTGGCAGAGTTGCTGTAAGAGCTGGGTGGCCGGAGGGTGGCAGCTGCTGGCTGGGAGCCAAGCTCTGAAGGCAGAGCTGCTGCCAGCAGCAGCGCAGAAGTAAGGATGGCATGGTATGGTATTGCCAACCTAACTTCTGCACTGCTGTCTTCAGAACTGGGCCCTTGGTCAGCAGCCACACTCTCTGGCCGCCCAGCTCTGAAGGCAGCAGCGCAGAAGTAAGAGTGGCGTGGCATGGTATGGGTACCCTTACTTCTGTGCTGCTGCTAGTGGGGCACAGCCTTCAGAGCTGGACACCCAGCCAACAGCCGCTGCTCTCCAGCCATCCATCTCTGAAGGTAGCACAGAAGTAAGGCTGGCAATACTGCGACCCCCCTGCAACTCCCTTTTGGGTCAGGACCCCCAGTTTGAGAAACGCTGGTCTCCCCCATGAAATCTGTATAGAATAGGGTAAAAGCTCACAAAAGACCAGAATTCACGGGGGGAGATCAGATTTCACAGTCCGTGATCTGTTTTTCATAGCTCTGAATTTGGTAGGGCCCTAGGCATAGGAGATCAGACTAGATGATCTAATGGTCCCTCTGGCCTTAAAATCTTGAAACAAAGCAGAACTTGATTTTTAGGTTCAACAACCCCTTCCAGAAACCATCTACTGTTAGAGAGCTTATTCCTTCACTCTCCCACTTCCCTGGTCCTTCTCACATGAACAGAGAGCAACAATACCCGAAGTCTGAAGGTGCAAACAATTTGATGTTTATTGGGGTGAACTTCCAGCAAGCTTAAATACAAGTTCCTTTTCCTTATTTCCGAATCCCAACTTACTTCCTGTTTGCCCCTAATTTATATAGTAATATTCTTAGCTATACCTTAACCAATCATTCTACTAAAATTTAACTAACCAATCCTAACATATTGTAACATGATTATGTAACCAATTATATCCCACCACCTTAATTAGTTTACACCCAGCAAAATTAATTATACAGCAGACAGGAACAATCACAGAACCAGACAGAGATTATACAGACAAACAATAGCAAAGTGGGAACTATAATGGCAAGACAATACAGAAGTGAGGATTTCACATCCCAGTATTGATAAGTGAGTTCTTGCCAGACAGGATGATATCAAACTAAGTTTTCTTTTACATTTTCTAGGCACTTCCCTTTCTCTGGAGCTGATAGGCACTATCAGGACAGGATTGTATTCCTAACAGCCCAATAGCACCTTCTTTCCATGTGACTACTTTGGAATGTGAGGATGTGACCGGTCGCTTTCCAGCTTATGGCTGCCTCTGTCGCTTAGCCAAAGGCCTTAGCCTAAGAACAGGGCCCCAGACTGTCACAGTAAGAGAAGGACCTTACATTGGCAGACAGTGATTCTTTCTTTTATACCTGTAACTAGCCAAGTGATAAAAATACACCTAAATTCTTAAAGTACAGGCCTTTACAGACAGGCCTGAATATCTATATCCTAACATCTACCTCTATGCTAAAGTCTTGGGCCATATTTTAACTGCGAATTTATGGTAGGGTTGATGATGTCTTCAAGCTTTGCAAGTTCCAGGGCTTCCATGGGACAGAAGTGAGGTCACTAGATTCTGGGATGCATAACTTGAGGATGCACCAGAGCACCACAGATGGAATAGAACAGTTATCAATGAAAGACAAAGAAAATGCTATACCCAGTTATCCATATGCTCATAACAAAGGAGTAATAGGCTGACTGGGGAGCAAAGTGCATTGGGATGCCTAAATCCCAGTTTTAGGCACCACTGCTATCCACAATTCTCCCCCTTCCCCCCAACTTGGCTCCCTCCTAGCTCT
Source organism: Eretmochelys imbricata (assembly GCF_965152235.1). Classification (NCBI taxonomy): domain Eukaryota; kingdom Metazoa; phylum Chordata; order Testudines; family Cheloniidae; genus Eretmochelys; species Eretmochelys imbricata. Next base: position 34,030,542 of record NC_135573.1, on the reverse strand, counting down.
GTACGAGCTTAAACTCACGTGCTGCCGAAATTTCTGCTGAAAAAGTTCACTAGGTGTCTAAGTTCCTGTCTCTGGGCACGTACACTGCTACCCCACTATAGGAATCCAGATGCCTATCTCACGCCTAAGCCCCAGAATAATCACAAGCCAGGAGAAGATAGGCATTGCTCCACTGATCTTGTCTATGGGCCTAATCTGATAGGCATGATCAGAGGCTGCCTACTGGATTGGCATCTTTTAAAATTGAGGTTATGAACTGGAGATGGTGCTTCACTTATAACTTTTATCTCAGTGGTTAGAGCAGTCACCTGGAACATGGGAGACTCAGGTTCCATTTCCCCCTCTGCCTGATGAACAGAGGTCCCACCTCTTAGGAGCATGCCCTAACCACTGAGCTATGGGATATTCTGATACGGATCTGTTTTAATCTCTCCTGGTGAAGCTATTTCACTTTGGATAAATCAAGAATCCTTGGAACAGAGAGACTTGCTCCTGGATCTCCCACTTCCCAGGTGAGTGCTCTAATCACCAGACTTGAGTCATTCTCTTGCACTTTCCCTCTGTCTGGCACAATGACTATTTAAACATTTATTCAAATTGGAACAGCTTTGACAGGAGAGACTGAGGGAGACATACATCAAAATATCCCATAGCCCAGTGGTTAGGGCACTCTCCTGAGAGGTGGAAGACTTTACCTTAGTTCCTTCTGTGCAGCTGACACATCAGGCAGTCCAGTTCTTTCATTGATTACAGTCGCTCATTAGTTGTGGTATTTCTTGCCAACACATTCAGTAACCTCTAGTACTGACAGTTTGTACTGACAGTACAGTTTCCTTCTTGTCCTTTGCTTTTTCTGTCCTTGCTTGGATACCCAATTCAATACTTGCTCAGTATTTCTCCCATCTTCCATACAGTGTATATGTCCCAACCACCCAAGCCTTTTTTTTTTTTTTTATATTTTATAACATGTCCTTGTAATGGGGGGAGATGGAGGTCATTAGCTTTCAGCTCCCCCTCACAGTGAGGCAAGGAGAAAACCAATTCAGTTCTTCTACCCCCATGCTGTTGCACCCGACTGTGCTTTGTTAAGTCCTTGTTGAGGACTGGGTCCTCTGGCTTATTCTTCAATAGTCTCTGTTCTCCTTTGAGGCAAAGGGGAAGTAAAAGTTCCAGGCCCACCAGGATTTTAATGGCTCTAATTCCCCTGGGCTTATGAGCTTTCTTGTCTGAGAGTCTCTGGCTGCGGAACCCCACCCATCCACTCCACTGAGTTCCAGCTTACAGCCCTTGCTGGGAACAGCCAGAAAGCAATCCTCCACACTCCTTCACGGTTCCCTGAGCTACTTCCTACCTATGCAGTCTTCTTCAGTTTCTAACACTGCTTCTCCCTCTTCAGTGAGCTGATATACTTGGCAGCTTCTCCCCAGTCTGCTGAAGGAATCCTATCACTACAATCCCTCAGTCTGTGTAATCAAATGCATCCCTGTATTCATACCCTACACACTATTGGAATAATCTTTGTATAAAATACACCTTGTAAGGTATCATTTGAAAATTAACAGGTGGCTGGTCAATAATTTAATTGGTGTAATGTACATAGCAATATTATATGTAAAGTTATGAACATAAGCTGAAATCATGACTGAAGTGTGTTTACCAGACAAGTCTGGGAAGTGGGTAAACCCATTTCTCAAAGACAAAGGACAAGGTGATGGCCCTAGCCAGGTGTCATCATATATCTAGTGGCCATTCTTTAGCATGGAATTGGAGGAAGACAAGAGACAAACAAATCTACATTTTAGTAAGTAGGTGAAAAGCAACAGAATGACATCTTTTCCACACCAGCCTTCATGTCTCTTATTATCTTTTCACCACCAGCCTCCATACTCTCAGCTCGGAAGAGTTTTATCTAGGGGTCATGCTCAGGAAAATGCATTTCAAAAGGGTGACTGAACTATAAAAGTGAGGGGCAAAACAGTTCAAGTTATCTCTCCCTGTCCATCTCTGACTTTTCACCAAAGAAAACAAAAGAAACAGCCTTTGAACGTTGGGAGCAGATCCTGACCTGAGAGTTTGATCAACAATGTAGTGAAAACCTATGATAAGAATTTCACCTTCAACCAAGTCTACTTTATTCAGTTTAGTACTAGGAAGCATTTTATTTTTATTTTTCTTGTAACCATGTCTGACTTTAATGCCTTCATACTTGTAATAATTTCTTATCAATTTGAAGTTAAATAAATTTGTTTGATTCTTTAATCAAAACTAACCCAGTGTGATGAACTGTGTGAGCAGCTCCATTTAAGGTGGCAAGCTGTTGTACCTTTACCCCCTTGGGGGGCAACATACCTGATGGTACGTACAGGAGAGGGCTGGACAATCCTAAATACATGTTTTGGGGAAAAATCTGGAACTGGGAGTGTGTTCCTGACAAAAGGAAGAAAGGAGAGCAGCACAATACAGACCCTGGACTTCAGAAAAGCAGACTTTGACTCCCTCAGGGAACTGATAGGCAGGATCCCCTAGGAAGTTAATATGAGGGGGAAAGGTGTCCAGGAGAGCTGGCTGTATTTTAAAGAAGCCTTATTGAGGGCAAAGGAACAAACTATCCCGATGTGCAGAAAGAATAGCAAATATGGCAGGCAACCGGCTTGGCTTAACAGAGAAATCTTTGTGAGCTTAAACACAAAAAGGAAGCTTACAAGAAGCGGTAACTTAGACATATGACTAGGGAGGAGTATAAAGATACTGCTCAAGCATGCAGGGGTGTAATCAGGAAGGCCAAAGCATATTTGGAGTTGCAGCTAGCAAGGGATGTGAAGGGTAACAAGAAGGGTTTCTATGGGTATGTTAGCAACAAGAAGGTGGTCAGGTAAAGTGTGGGACCCTTACTGAATGGGGGAGGAAACTGAGTGACAGATGATGTGGAAAAAGCTGAAGTGCTCAATGCTTTTTTTGCATCAGACTCCACTTCCAGGTTAACTCCTAGACTGTTGCACTGGGCAGCACAGTATGGGGAGGAGGTGAGCAGCCCTCAGTAGTGAAAGAACAGGTTGAGGACTATTTAGAAAAGCTGGACATGCACAAGTCCATGGGGCTGGATGCACTGCATCCAAGGGTGCTGAGAGAGTTGGCTGATGTGATTGCAAAGTCGCTGGCCATTATCTTTGAAAACTTGTGGCAATCGGGGAGGTCACGGACGATTGGAAAAAGGCAAACATAGTGCCCATCTTTAAAAAAAGGGAAGAAGGAGAATCCGGGGAACTACAGATCGGTCAGCCTCACCTCAGTCCCTGGAAAAATCATGGAGCAGGTCCTCAAGGAATCCATTTTGAAGCACTTGGAGGAGAGGAAGGTGATCTGGAACAGTCAACATGAATTCACCAAGGGCAAGTCATGCCTGACCAACCTGATTGCCTTCTATGATGAATTAATTGGCTCTGTGAATATGGGGAAAGCAGTGGACATGATATATCTTGATTTTAGCAAAGTTTTTGATACGGTCTCCCACAGTATTCTTGCCAGCAAGATAAAAATGAATGGACTATAACATGGATAAAAAGCTGGCTAGATCGTCGGGCTCAATGAGTAGAGGTCAATAGCTCAATGTCTAGTTGACGGCTGGTATCAAGCGGAGTGGCCAGGGGACTGTCCTGGGGCCGGTTTTGTTCAACATCCTAATTAATGATCTGGATGATGGGATGGATTGCACCCTCAGCAAGTTTGTGGATGACACTAAGCTGCGAGGAGAGGTAGATACACTGGAGGGTAGGGATAGGGTCCAGAGTGACCTAGACAAATTGGAGGATTGGGCCAAAAGAAATCTAATGATGTTCAGCAAGGACAAGTGCAACGTCCTGCACTTGGGACAGAAGAATCCCATGCACTGCTACAGGCTGGGGACCGACTGGCTAAGCGTCAGTTCTGCAGAAAAGGACCTGAGGATTACAGTGGATGAGAAGTTGGATATGACTCAATAGTGTGCCCTTGTTGCCAAGAAGGCTACGGGCATATTGGGCTGCATTAGTAGAAGCATTGCTGGCAGATCAAGGAAAGTGATTATTCCCCTCTACTCGACACTGGTGAGGCCACACCTGGAGTATTGTGTCCAGTTTTGGGGGCCCCGCTACAGAAATGATGTGGAAAAATTGGAGAGAGTCCAGCGGAGGACAATGAAAATTATTAAGGGGTTGGGGCGGATGCCTTATGAGGAGAGGCTGAGGGAACTGGGCTTATTTAGTTTGCAGAAGAGAAGAGTGAGGGGGGATTTGATGGCAGCTTTCAACTATCTGAAGGGCAGTTCCAAAGAGGATGGTACTAGGCTGTTCTCAGCAGTGGCAGATGACAGAAGAAGGAGCAATGGTCTCAAGTTGTAGTGGGGGAGGACTAGGTTGGATATTAGGAAAAACTATTTCACTAGGAGGGTGGTGAAGCACTGGAATGAGTTACCTCGGGAGGTAACATCCTTAGAGGTTTTTAAAGCCCGGCTTGACAAAGCCCTGGCTGCGACGATTTAGTTGGGGTTGGTCCTGCTTTGAGCAGGGGGTTGGACTAGATGACCTCCTGAGGTCTCTTCCAACCCTAACCTTCTAAGATATCTGTTGGGGTCACTCTGCATGTGGTAACCAAGGCTGGTGGAACTGGAGCGTGTAGGCAGGCTGCAGCTATACACAGACACTCAGAGTGTAACCTGCATGCTGTTAGGCTATTTGTGAGTGGCCCGGGGCATTGCAAGGCACCCAAGGTTGCAGGACAGGGATGACACAGCCCCTCACTGGTTTGGATTGCACCCCAAACTGTCATAGTCTGTTTGGTAGCCTCCCCGTCTCCTGCCCTGCAGCTCTTTTATCCTCAACTGCTGTGAGGCTGCCAGTCAGCTCTGGCTGGGACTGCAAGCAGTTGCTTTATTTCAGCCTTTCGAAGCTGGGCCAGCATGGGGTATATAGGCCTTATGACAGTCCTGCTTTGTCAGCTCCCTTACTCTCACATTTGTAATTTTGTTCTTCCATGAAATTTGTAGTATCTTCATCAGCTATCTGTGAGGGGCAGCCTCCAGGCTGTTTTGTTAGCCATTGTCATCAGCCAAGTCTCTGCTCTGTACAGTAGCATGCTCAATATAATCACATGGTATAATCTGACCTTTAGTTAGGTATGGAGACCTCTGCTTGACCAGATGTTGTTCATCCTTTCAAACAGTGGTGTTTGCTTTTCCTAATCTTGTATTAATATCTGTATTGCCAACTTCAAATGTCACCACACTGCCCAGATGGCAGAACTCTTCTCCTGTTCAATTTCCTTTCCATCCATATGCACCTTTGCATCTGTTGTCCAGTTTCCTACCTTCATAATTTTGGTGTTTTCTGCGTTTACTTTCAATACAATTTTTGCTATTTCCTGTTCCATCTCTGATTTAAGGGCAATAATTCCATTCCATATTATAGTTAGCAATGTCACTGGCAAAGTCAGGGTTGTGTAACTTATCTTCAGTAACCTATTTTACACCTTTTATTGTCCGCTTCACCACTCAGTCTATTGCTAATGCAAGGAGGATTGGTGATAATACACATTCTTCTCTAATTCCAGCCACAGTATCAAACCACTCGTCCAGGCCTGTATCCTTACTGCACATCTATTTTAATCACATAAACTGCTTGTGAGAGACAAGACAGGGAGGTAATATTTTTTATTGGACCAACTTCTGATGGTGAGAGAGACAAGTTTTGAGCTTACAAAGAGCTCGTCTTCAAGTCTGGGTAGACCTGAAGAAGAGTTCTGTGTAAGCTCAAAAGCTTGTCTCTCTAACCAATAGGAGTTGGTCCAATAAAAGATATTACCGACCTACTGTGTCTCTCTAATATCCTGGGACCGACCTGGGTACAACACTGCATAAACTGCTTGTGACAGACATGGCAATTTTCTGAAATAGTCTGGACAACCCTTAAGAATCTTAGGAGTTCATTGTATTAAAAATACAAATGTTTATATATTATTGTGGGATTGTATGCAATGTTTCTAGGGTGGAGACATTACTAATGTAAATCCTGGGAAGTGTTATGAGCTTCAAAGGACTCTTAAGCACTGGGCCATATAAGAATGAACATTTGTGATAAACTAAATTGACTGGATTTCCTAGGAAATACTTGGGACGAGGAGAATGCAATTTTCTACCCTCAGACCCAACCGTTTGAAGCTAGGCCCTGAGGAGAAACCCATTGTCTACAAATTATCTATTCCCAGATCAAAGAGCCAGCCTATACAAGGGATGACTCGCAGGTTCATTGGGATTCTTGTGCTGAGAAAAAGGTAACCTTATTAGCAAGCATGTGGGCTCTTTTATTGTTTTAATGTTTTCTCTGGAATGCTTTCATTTTAAGAATAAACGTGCGTGCTTAGGAAAAGCTGTGTGGCACCTTATAACTGTGGGCAATTACGTCATTTATAGCCTCTGAGGAGAATGAAAAGCATGGCCTGTTTAAGCAGTCTGACTTGCTAGGAAATTCAGTGTAGGCAGGGAACTGCACAGCCAGGAAATTAGGAGCTGGGACTCTAAAAGTGCGTGCCCTTGCTGGATCATGAGGGGAAAATATGAGTGCGGGTGCCCTGAGCTGCCTATTATGTTAATCAGTTTGTCTGATATCCCATAGCTTCTAGCAATATTTCACAGGGTCTCTCTGTGGACACTATCGAAGTCTTTCTTAAAGTTGATTAAGATGGGGTTTTGCCAAGCAGTATCTTTTTCAGTGATCTGTCAGGGTGAGTCTCTGCTCACAACATGATTCACTTGACATAACATATTATGGGCCGCATATGTGGCCCACAATGGTAAATAGGTTGAGAACCACTGGTCTATGTGGTTGACAGTCAAATTGTTGATCTCCATGTGAGCTTGCAAATCCTTTTGTGCTGTGTTGCCGGCACCCAGTGCCGAGAGGCTGAACAACAGCTTGAGTGGTTCGTTACCCGGTGTGCTGCACCCAATAATCACAACGGGGTGGAGAAGCAGAAAAGTTTATTTGAAGCTTCAAAAAGGTACAGGGAGATTTGAATCTCAAATCCTGTACAACAAAGCAGGAAGTTACACAGGCTTTTATACATCCTTTTTCCCAGCATACTTATCCAATAGTAAGCTGCTCCAAGTATCCATATAGCCAGCCAATCCAGTTCCCAGCTAGTTCCCTGATTCTCTGTATCATTTGTTAAACTATACATAAAGCTGCTTTATTCTGCATTGTTCTTCCATATCTCCCCTGTTTGGCCTTGCTTAGTTTCAGGCAGTCTGACTCTGCAACATACTGTTGCAGATTCTCAGCATAACTGCTGTGTGTGCCTCCAGGCGGGGGGGGCCAAGGACACTTGGGCCTAGCACGCAGAGCTGCTGCGAGTGCCTCCAGGCAGGAGGGGGGCCAAGGACACTGGGGCCTAGCGCGAGGGGGCTTCATCGACACTCGTGGTCTTCCATCCCCTCGAGTTACCTAGTGGCCATGCCCCAGTGTTCCCAACAGCTGGAAGAGACAGCTGCCTACCTTTAAGGTGTCTGTGCCACAGAGGTTCAAGAGCCATTTACCATTATCAGTTTGGGGGGCTTCCGCTGCTGTACCCATGACTCCTTCCCAAACAACAGAGTTGTTGCCGATTTGTTCATTGAAGTTGCCTACCATCTAACTTCATATGACAGTATTCAAGACACTGGTACATCATGTCCAATTTTAAAGGACAGTTTGTCAACACAGCTTAAGATGAAAAGTCACTGGAATAATGGTTTTTAAAAAGATTAAAAATATACAAGAATAAAAAAGTATACAAATTGTTAAACAAAAAACCCAACTTGATGTCATAGTTAGGTATGTCATCCAGTACTGGTTGCACTTGCGTGTAGAGTGTATTGTTTTCACGGTCACCTGCTGCATTTGTTGGTGCATTTCCTTAATTATCATACACTTGACATATCTTGTTTGCAGCCTGGCTGCTGTTAGTCTGTCATTCAGTGGCTCTTAAGCCAACAGGATCTTTACTCTGATGTTATCCAGAACAATTCCAACAGCTATTTCATGCATTCCTCGTCCTGAGTATAAGATTGTAGCACCATTAGACACCATCTTGCTTTACTGATGCCAAGTATACTTAAAGGGTATTTTCATGTCTCTTGTAACCTATGCCAGCTTTCCCATACTATACAAAGTACGGACATTCCACGTGCCTACTGTTGTTACAGATTTGGTCATCAGGATTTGATGTCTCCATCTCAACTTCCTTTCAGCTCTCACGGGGATCTCTTATACTTGGATTTAGAGCTCCATTTGCATCTACAGTTCTGAAGTTTGGATTTAACTTCGGGGTGGGCAAACTTTTTGGCCCAAGGGCTACATCTGGATGGGGAAATTGCATACAGGGCCATGAATGTAGGGCTAGAGCAGGGAGTTGGAGTGTGAGAGGGAATGCGCGGTGTGGGAGGGGGTGCAGTGTGCAGGAAGGGGCTCAAGGCAAGGAGTTGGGGTGCAGGAGGGCTGCGGGGTGCCGAGGGGGCTCAGGGCAGGGGTTGGGATGTGGGGTGCAGGAGGGGTTCAGGATGCGGGCTCTGGCCCGGTGTCGCTTATCTTGAGTGGCTCCGGGGTGGCAGCGACACACAGTGGGTCTAAGGCAGGCTCCCTGCCTGCCCTGGCCCCTCACCGCTCCTGGAAGCGGCCGGCACCATTTCCCTGCGGCCCCTGGGGGAGGGGGCAGAGGGCTCCGTGCACTGCCCTTGCCTGCAGGTACCTTCCCCAAAGCTCGCATTGGCCATGGTTCCCTGTTCCCAGCCAATGGGAGCTGTGGGGGGCAGTGCCTGCAGGCGAGGGCAGCGCGTGGAGCCCTCCCAGAGGCCGCAGAGACGTGGTGCTGGCCGCTTCTGGGAGTGGCACGGGGCCTGCGGTGCCATAGGGGTGGAAATCCCACGGGCCAGATCCAAAGCCCTGATGGGCCAGATCCGGCCCACGGGCCGTAGTTTGCCCACCCCGGTTTAAGTGAATGGTTTCTGTTGCAGTAAGGCTTTACCTGAGTGGGTTGCAACACCCTCTGCAGAACCCTCCTCTTTTATCCAGGTTTGCGACCAGCACTGTTGCTTACAGTTTGAGAAGTAGAAGACCTCTGTCCAACTCATTTCTCCCTGTCCGACAGGGGGAGAATTGAAACTGGGTCTCCTAGATCCTGGGAGTGTGCTAACCACTGGGCTAAAAATTATAAGGGGAATGCACCTTCTCCTCCTCTAGCATTTCTTGCTAAAAAATGGCTTTGGCACCTCAGCTGTTTGACTGCAGTAGGACAGGTTCCTGTTCTTGTATCGCTAAGCCCAGTTAAGCACCTCCCTGCAGCCTGACTTAGGTGACAAACCCCATGAGAGGAGTAGGATTTAGAACACATCACTCTCATTGGTATCTCCCATTGACTAAGTTAGGCAGTCCCAGCCTTTGTGGATCTCATTCTTAGGCACCTATCTCTCCCCTTTCATTGTATAGGGAACCTTGGTGCCTAACTCTGACTTTGTGGATTCCATTGTTCTGGTGATTTTATAGGCATTGCATTGCTGAGCTTTGTGGATCCAGGCCATATTAACCAAATCTTTGAAGGTTTTCACAGCATAAATAACCCAGACCTTCTTTGCACATCATGGAAAAATGATCAACTTGCACAGAAATATTCCTAGCCACAGACCTTTAAAAAACCAAAAACAAAGTTTATTGAAATGTGAGGACGGCAATGGCTCTATGTGAGATCAGAATGAAATAATAACTTGTGCTTGTGACCTGGCTGCAAACCTTTGTTATTAAAAAATACAAGAGCCTATTGTAATAATGGTGCATAAACATGATTGTTTATGACAGTTGCTGCAGCATTCGGGCTCAGTATTTCTGCAGAATACTGTCCAGAAGGCAGTTAATAGGTGGCTGTTTTGTTTCATGGGAGAGGAGAGGAAGAGTTTGCAAAACTTCTCCTAAATGTATTCAGGCCCCCCTTCCTCTTTTACATCTCAAAGAGCACCCAGGAAAGAACCTCTAACAAAAATGAGATAATACATTGATTTTATGAAAGGGAAATTGCCAATCAAACCATATGTTTTAATGCTGGATACACTCACTCCAGGGCATCCATCCACAGCACATTCACCCCTGCCAGAGCGGCAGGCATTCTGCCAGGCTCAAGGTATGCATCCGATGAAGTGAGCTGTAGCTCACAAAAGCTTATGCTCTAATAAATGTGTTAGTCTCTAAGGTGCCACAAGTCCTCCTTTTCTATATGCACCCTTGTGACACAGACACACTTCTCCACAGCACACAGTATACTTGACAACCCCAACCACACAGTACATATGACCCCCCCCCCAACACATATCCCGAACACCCAGACACAATACCGCACAGTACACGTGACACACACCCCACTGCACACAGGAAACTACAGGGCCCCCCTCCCCCACAGCAACCGGGTTCCCAACCCCCATACACACACCCCTCCCCTCGTGCAGGCGGCATGGCGCCCGGGCCGGGGTGGGTGGGTGGGTGGCTGGGAGACGAGGGACTCCTCCCGTCGCTGTCAAACTCAGGCCAGGCCAAGACGTGTTGTTCTGGGGTTGCGGCCCGCCGCTCTCACACGCCCCGCTAGGGGACGCGGCCCCTTTAAGAGCAGTCCGGGCCGGGGCGGGGCTCGCTCCAAACTTTTTGTAGAAGTTAGTGACTCGAGCTCAGCGCGGCCAGAGTCTCTCCCTCCCCCCCCCCCCTTCGTATGGGGCCGCCCCCGGCCAGAGCCCCCTGAGCGCGCGGCCATGGATTACCTCACCACCTTCACCGGCAAGAGCGGCCGCCTGCTGCGCGGCACCGCCAACCGCCTGTGGGGGGCAGCGCCCGGGGCCCCCCGCCAGGTCCGCTTCCTCGACTCCCTGCAGGAGCGGGGCCTGGGCCCAGCGTCCGCACCAGGTGCCGGCACCGCGCCGGGGGGGGGGGCAGTAACGAGCGGGCGCTGTCTTGGGGTACAGTCCTGGGGGGGGGCGCTGTCCGGGGGGACAGTGTAGTAAAGAGGAGGGGGGGGCTGTCCTGCGGGGCGGGCGGGGGGACAGTGCAGTAAAGAGGAGGGGGGGCTGTCCCGCGGGGGGACAGTGCAGTAAAGAGGAGGGGGGCGCTGCCCCGCAGGGGTGAGGAATATCAAAAGTACAGGAGGGGCTGTGTGGCAGGTATTTGGATGGGGTCATGGTGCGGAAGGTGGCATTAATACGTCCTAAGGGAGATAGAGCTATTGGCTGGGTAAGGGAAGAGGCCCTTCACCCTCTGTCAGAACAGATGGATTAGAGCAGAGAGTCAGTTTGTGGGCATCCTCTTCCCTCTCTGTGTGGGTTGGGGGTGAGACACAGACTGCAGCACCCAGCTGGTCTGTGTACAGTAGATAGTAGATATATAAAAAGAAAGTAAATACAGAGTTAAGGTTGTCTGGTGCTGGCTTGTGCATTTCCAGAATGCTGAGTTCAGCAAAACACAAACTTCTGGAAACCAGGAAATACAGAAGTAAGGTAAACAAGGAAGCAGCCTTAACTCTGACCTCCCCGCCCACTGGGAGCTGGCAATAACCACTGGGAATTATGTGCATACACCAGCTGCACTTGCATTAGGGGTGTTGCATTGAATGGGAGAGGACTAAATTGGAGCAGTTTGAAAGAGTTTTTGATTGCAATATGCAGAGATCTGGGGCGGAGTCTCCCCCACCCCCATGTGTGTCCTCAAAGGAAAGGAGTACATATGTATCTTGAGGTTCTGGTTTGCATCATTTCAACAGAGAATTGTGTAGGTTGTAGCAGGGCTCTAGGGTGGTCTTGGCATGGGATTGTCAATAATAAGATGGATGTGAGCCCAGTCTGTGGTTGTACTGTTGGGTAGGTGAAAGTATAGGGTTAGGGTGTGTGAGTGTGAAGGGTTTGTAAAAGGTTATGAAGTGATGTTAAATTTTACAAGTGTGGTATTCTCTTGGGGAAGTGGACTCAGTTTTGAGCGTAGGGAAAGTGCTAGTAGTGTCTGCTCATTACGGTTAAAAGGCAGAGTTGGGAGTGTGTGTGTATTATGGACATATAGGTGCATGGCTCAAAGAAGGCAGAGTTAAGCTTATGTGGGCATTTACCTTAGCCTGGCTTTCAGAAGTTTTTGTTTTAAACAAGGTGATTGACAATATCCTGATTAAATACTATCCACAATTAACATTACACAATAATCCTGTTCCTTTACATTTCAGGAGCATGATTTCTGAGGTTCCTTGTTTTGAGAGTATGAGATGCATATTTGCCTCAGTGGTTGGTATTAAAGAAACTTTTCAAGCCCTCTTGTTAAGAGGAAGGTATAAAGTCACAAAAGTTCCCTTGTATTTTCTCCCTTGAGGTTTTTCAGGCAAGTCAAGCCAACACTTTGTGGTCAACAATAACAAAGGCTGCTGTTAAAGGTAACAAAACTAGCATGATTGCTTTTTCTTGTCTATTTTCAGAATTAGATTATACAGTTTCCTTATGAAATTCGTGCTCAGAGGCAGACTGATAGGGATTGAAGATATCTATGAGATCAAGATATTTTTGGAGCTAGAGCTGCTACAATATCTCTTTCTTAACCTACTCTCCTCCCAAAAGGAAAGCTTCAGATGAGTAGGTTAATACCAGTTACTACCTAAACTACCTACTACTACTACTACTAACTACTACTTACTACTACCTTTTGATATTTTCTTAACAATCTATTGAAAGTCTGCTGACATTTTGCACTTATAAAAGAATATTAACAATCCGTTCCAAGAATGGGCCCCAAACCTCTCCTATTCACCACTTGCAAGGAGAGGGATCTTACAGCTGTGCTGCTGTAAGCTCTCTAATGTAGCTTCTCGAAGCCAATGGGAGAGAGCTCTCCTGTTGGCTTAACTACTCCAGCCCCTGTGAGCTCTCTTGCCGCTATAGTGCTGTCCACACCAGCGCTAATGTCAGCGTAACTTATGTCGCTTAGGGGGGTAATTTATTCCCACCCCTAAGCAACATAAGTTGTCAACATAAGTTGTAGTGTAGGCATAGCCTTATTGTGCAAACCAGCAAACTCAACCAGTGAATCTTAAATATTGTATAATTTTCTGCTCTGGCAGTGCCTCTGATGCTTCAGAGGAATCAGCCTGAATCATATTGACTGTTTTGGTTTTTTTCCCCCTATTAAATTGTGTGTCAGGGTACAGATGCTGATACTGGAAAATGTTTGCTGTGTAACTTAAGGCCAGAGTTAATGAAAGGTGGCTTGCGGAGGTAAGGGTGCTGCTGAGAGCAATGAGGGATGGATGGTTCTTGTATGGGGGAGGAGTTCGGCATGCTTCCTTGGCAGAACAGCGTTCCCCAACCTGCTGCAGAGGTTGCTCTGTTCTCGTTCTCCAGTGGAATCTTCTGAACAAAAAGTCAGTGGATTGTAGGCAGAAACAGGTCCTCTTCTGGTAAGTTTTAACTAACAGTCTTCGATCATGCCGTATTGTTTCATATAATAGTAACTACAGCAGTTAAGATTGAATTCCAACTTCCATTCTATTTGGATATGGGCACTCAGTTGCAAAGTTAGGGTCTGCTACTGAAGCCTAAGGCTCAGCCCTTTTTTTAAAAAAAAAAAAAAAAGATATTTAGGTGTTGCTATACTCACTGATTGAGGAGCGTGAATCTCATTTTCAAAAGGGATAGACTGTCAATGGGATTTTGACTCCTAAATCACTTTTGAAAATGAGATTTATGTCCCTAAATTAGTTAGGCTTTACAATGCTGATGGTAGCAGTGTCTAAATTTCTTAAAAAATCTGGGCCCAACTCCTCCAAATTTCAGTTGTGTGTGCACCTCTGGTTTTGGTTCAGGCCCATGTCTAATCTGTCCTCCAATCTCTCCAGTTCACTTTTAACTATCTCAGAATCCTTTAGGGCTTCCATTTCACATTTGGTCTCAGTCCAAATGTGTGTGTGTGGCGGGGGGGGGGGAGAGGAGTGGTTATTTAAAATCATTTATGTATGTAAAATGTATTTTTTCTGGCTCAGGGAGGCAGACAAATATTTTCAGGTTTTATACCTTAAATTTAATCCTTTGGCTATCTCTGTTATATTTGAGTCTGTGCTAATGGTGAGAAATAGATTTCCTTAGAAAATAATCTTACTGTAGTATATTTTTGCTTCTGAACATATACCTGCATATTTATATGCTGAGCAGTCTATTGTATTTCTAAATGTGGAGAACAGAGTTAGGACACTGAATTCATTGCATGTCAGAAAGCACACTAGTTTAAACAGTCTATGTTTGTCAGTAGTCAGCTCACTGAAATTCATACAGAATATCTTATTAAGCTAACAAGTTCGACGATAAAAGTACAAGAGTACTAGAGATGGTGACTGTGAGATGAAAACATGGCTTTGCCAGGGCTATTAATCTCTTTGACTTAGCTGGTTTATTACTGAATTTCCTTCTATGTTACAGAACACAGTTGTTTTTTCATATATTATCACTTTGTTTCTTACTTTTTTTAAAAGCTATTGATGTTTCATGAAAACTCTGAGAAACATTCTAAATAAAAGTAAGTTTGCTTCTGCCTAGATTCTGAAACTTCAGCTAGTGCAAAATGCAGACTTCACTAAGCAAGTGTTTAATGCATGGATTGATGTAATGTAATCTGTAATGGCTTCTAATTAAGGCTGTCACACGATTAAAAAATTAATTGCTTGGTTAATCATGCTGTTAAACTATAATAGAATACTATATAAATATTTTTGGATGTTTTCCACATTTTTCAAATGTATCGATTTATATTACAACACAGAATAGAAAGTGTACAATGCTCACTTTATATTTATTTTTATTAATATATGCACTGCAAAAATAAAGGTTTTCAATTCACTTAATCTCTTTATCATGAAAGTTGAACTTACAAATGTAGCATTATGTACAAAAAATAACTACATTCAAAAATAAAACCATGTAGGCTCTGAAGTTTTACAAGTACACTCGGTCCTACTTCTTGCTCACCCAATCGCTAAGAGAGAGAAGTTTGTTAACATTTACCTGAAATAATGCTGCCTGCTTCTTTACATCACCTGAAAGTGAGAACAGACTTTGCAAGATATTTACATGCTAGATATGCTTAACATTCATATGCCTTTCATGCTTTGGCCACCATTCCAGTGGACATGCTTCCATGGTGATGATGCTCATTTAAAAAATAATGCATTAATTAAATTTATGACCGAAATCCTTGGAGGAGAATTGTATGCCTCCTGCTCTGTGTTTTACATGCATTCTGCCATATATTTCATGTTATAGCAGTCTCGGATGATGACCCAGCATGTTGTTCGTTTTTAAGAAATCTTTCACTGCAGATTTGACAAAACATAAAGAAGATACCAATGTGAAATTTCTAAAGATAGCTACAGCACTTGGCCCAAGACTTAAGAATCTGAAGTGCCTTCCAAAATCTGATTGGGATGGGGTGTGACGGATGGTTTTAGAAGTCAAAAGAGCAGCACTCTAATGCGGAAACTATAGAACCCGAACCACCAAAAAAGAAAATCAGCCTTCTGCTGGTGGCATCTGATTTAGATGATGAAAATGAACATGCATTGGTCTGCACTGTTTTGGATCGTTATCGAGCAGAACACATCATTAGAATGGATGCATGTCCTCTAGAATGGTGGTTGAAGCATGGAGGGACATACGAATCTTTAGCGCATCTGGCACGTAAATATCTTGCAATGCAGGATACAACAGTGATGTGCGAAAGCCTGTTCTCGCTTTCAGGCGACATTGTAAACAAGAAATGGGCAGCATTATCTCCTGCAAATTGTAACCGAACTTGTTTGTCTGAGTAACTGGCTGAACAAGAGCTAAGACTGAGTGGACTTGTAGGCTCTGAAGTTTTACATTGTTTTGTTTTGAGTGCAGTTATGTAACCAAAAAAAAAAAAATCTACATTTGTAAGTTGCACTTTCAGGCTAAAGAGATTTCACTACAGTACTGGTATGAGGTGAATTGAAAAATACTATTTCTTTTGTTTATCATCCACACAGTGCAAATATTTGTAATAAAAATACTATAAAGTGAGTACTGTACACTTTGTATTCTGTGTTGTAATTAAAATCAATATATTTGAAAATGTATAAAAAGATCCAAAATTTACTAAATTTCAATTGGTATTCTATTTTTTAACAGAGCGGTTAAAACTGCGATTAATCGTGATTAATTTTTTTTGAATTTAATCATATGAGTTAACTGCTATTAAATGACAGCCCTAATTCTAATTTGTTTCTAGGTGCTGGGGTCCTGGCTACCTTGGGACTTGTCTTCCGCAGAGTTAACTAGTTACAACTCAAGTGTTGCCCCTAACTTGAGTCCTGTCTATGCATACAAACTCTTCCTTGTCTGGTCTGTCAGGGGTTATAGCAGTGGTTCTCAACCTATTTACCATTGTGGACCGCATCCAGTGTTACCTATATGGCCCTGAGGATGTAACTTGAGCCGCAGCTCTGTGCTGATTGGTCCGCAAGCAGCCCACGGGCCACAGGGTTGAGAACCACTGGGTTATAGGCTAAAGCTCAAGTTAGCACAACTAGTCAGCTGCTCCCATTACCACTCTGTGTAGCTTGAGAGTGGTCACAATGTGAAACAACGCTCATTCAAGTTAGGTTAACTTGAGTGTTGATAACCGAAATTAAGTCTGCGTTGAAGACATACCCTTAGGAACGATTATAGGGAAAGAGGCCTTCTGTCAGCTGAGGTGCTGGTATTCAGACCCTAGTCTGAGCTTCTAGTCCAGCTTTCATTACAGGAAAAGGAAAGTCAGTCTGAAGATTGATGGGACCACAATAAAAATCCAAAACTAAACACATAAAACAGATAGGAGAGTGTTTAATGTTTCATGCAGTGTAATACACTGGAACTGATATGGCTACCACTATAGATTTCTCCAACCTTGTTCAATGTTTTGTCTTTCTCATTTAGTAAGGTCACTAGTATGAAAAAAGGATTGGAAATAAGACTTGAGAAATTGATCAGATGTCACTAGCTGATGGTAAACAAGAGGTGAGGATGGGATCTCACCTGTGAAATGCAGGGGCAACATTTAGTGTTTTATAGTCAACACTTCAAACTCTAGGTGGAAACTAGTAGGTAGCTACTGCAAATCCTGGTACGCTGATGTCATTGTTTACATTGAGATATTGTGCTTAACAAACAAGCAACTGCATTCTGCATTAGCTTCCATTTCTGAATGGACTTAAGGTGTATTCCTTGTAGAATTCATTGCAATAGTCTAATATCGTGGTTGTGAGAGGTGCAGATCTGAGAAAAAGGGTTCCCACGGGGAAGGTGAAGCTGTCTTGGGCTGGATGTGTGGGGCAGGGGATGGTGGTGTTTTAAAAAAATGTTAGATAACACAGTTAAAGCACACCTTAACACCTCATGTAGACACAGTTTAAAATAATGAGTTGTAATTTGCAGGGAATAACGAAGTTTTAAGGAGTGTTTCAAACAGTTAACACAATTTTAAAAAGCAGGTTTTTTTGTTGTTGTCAAGATAGCCAAATAGCAGTGGTGACCAAGGCATTATCTAATACAAGCTGGCAAAGACCAAGACATCAGATTTGAGAACTGAAGTTTCAACTGGTGAGCATAAGCCTTTGATTCAAGGGGCCAGTATAATCTCGGACATTTCTCCCAGTTTTCTTCAGCCTAGCATCACTTCTGTTTTATCTGGGTTGAATTTTAATCAGTCTGTCTTTTACTCACACTCTCTGGATCAGATAACAGGGAGACATAATTTTAAGTGTCATCAGTAGGCAGAAACATACGTCCTTACTAAACCCTTCTAATGGCTGTTATGATTACAACCCATGCAGTGTCTTTGGACCATTGCATTAAATTTATTAATTAATTGTGTTCCCCTCTATGGGGCAGGGGTTACCACAGTCGTTCCAAGAACTCTGTATGCACGGGAGGGCGGGGTGGCTAAAGGGGGTGGCTAAAGTACATTGCTGAGATTGTAAACCACTCCTTGAATGGTTTGTATACGCTGGTTCAAACTGGGTTTTCCAGAGACCGAAAACTTGAAATAGATAAAATGAGTTTAAATGGACTTCCTTTTGGTTCAGCAAACTTAAGAGGCCCCAATCTTTGCTGAATGATTGACAAGACTTTGGCCTACCAAGGCCCTGATTTTTGGTACATTTAGTATGCATGTTGGTTTGTTTTTTTGTTTTGTCTGTGATGCTTTTACCCTCATGTTCTAGGCAGAGAGAGCGCCGGGTGGTAACTTTTAACTATTGGTGTATATTGATCATAGTCCACAGAGAGCAAGCAAAGCACAGGTGCTTGCTTGCTGTTAGGCACAGTGGCTTGCTGGGCCTAGAACAATGGAGGATGGGGCTGTGTAGCCTTAAAATCCCTGCCCAGAAAGGAGTGGGACACAGGTCCCTTCCCAGAGATAAGTGATGGCTGGAGACCTGACTGGGCACTCCTGGAGTGGATCACAGAGGGATGGATACAGCTGCAGTTACCCTGAAACTTACAGCTGTATATGCATGTTAAGCAGAAAAAAGGCAGTGACAGAGAGGAACCCATATTAGAGAGCCATTGGGGACAGAAAACAAATTCTACAAAAGTATCTTCCAGAAACCTCTCTAATACAGACAAAATAATTAAGCCACCTCTCATCTGTCTGTACCTACACCTGTCTACTCATACAAGTCAGAGCAAATGCTTCTGATAGACATACTAATCATCATGCATACCTGGTCGTTTTCCTTTGCCAGGAGATCAACAAGTGTTATCTCTGTGCTGTGACCAGATCAGAATTCATATTGACCAGTCTCAAAGTAGTATCCAGATACTGAGTTGCCTCCTTACAACTGTTTCCATAACGACACAGTTGACTGATAGTTCAATAAGTGGGTGGATTGTAAGCATCAACAGCTGATTTCTTAAACTAAGAATTCACATTTGCTTCCTTCAAATCAGCTGGCTTTCTCCTCTGTCTTCTCAGAGAAGGCATTGACTGTCTCTGCCAGCAAGGGTCCAGAACTTCCCAAAAATCTTCATCAGATACTGGGTTGTGGAACAATTTCCTGCCAAGTTATCCACTTAGAGTATTCAAGTCCAGCAGTATGTCTCTAATCATGAGCATAAAGTTCAAGAAGTTCACAAAAGC
Organism: Eretmochelys imbricata; assembly: GCF_965152235.1. NCBI lineage: Eukaryota > Metazoa > Chordata > Testudines > Cheloniidae > Eretmochelys > Eretmochelys imbricata. The sequence continues at coordinate 34,011,343 of NC_135573.1, read as the reverse complement.
CAATGGAAACCGCTCGTACAAAGTATCTGCATGTTACAATCTATCAGGGAACTTATTTTATCTGTCTTAAATTGCAAGTTTATCTAGATTCAACTTAGGTTACATGGATGAGAGCTGAATGACTATGAAGTGGTCTTGTCTGTACACTTACTTAGAGCTTTTCTACATCACCCTCTGAGTTTCAACAGCTAAGCTTTTTGTTAGAGTAGTGGTAGACAGTGTGTCTAAGGAGTTGTATGGTCTTCCAGTGTTTCCAGTACAGCTAACCACAATATTGGCAGTGCAGTAGAAAATTTCAAATGTGAAATCAGAAAAGCACAATTGCATTAACCACCTATGCTATACAGGTGCACAAGTTAATAGCCTCCTGTTACTGTTCCTGCCTTAATATAAAGTAGAAATAATAGTACCATGCTGGGGGGAAGAGGGAGGGAGGGATAAGCCGTTGTAAGGGAAGCAAAGTCAGTTTTTTCTCCCCAATAAATAGTACATCTTTAAGCAATGAGTTTGATTAACAGGTATAAGCCAGAAACATTAGGGCAAAGTGGGGAAAGTCAGATTCTAGTTGTTAAGTTACGATACTGTTCATACCTGCAAGTCAGAGTTCTAACATGAGTTCTGAATGGCACGCTCTGACAAGCAATCCAGCAAAAGTTCAGTACTTAAATGATTATTCCAATGTACGGCAAACAAGTCAAGACAAGATAACTTTCCCCTGCTCCCAAGCCCCCAACTTTTAATGCAGTCCTAGTCAGTCTTGTGTTACTCTGGGGATACTGCTTCTACTGTGATAACTGTACTGGCTTTTCTGTGTTAGTATTGAATGAAACAAAGGGGAGTGGGGAGACACACACATGATGTTTGAGACAGAGCCACGGGTGGTGGTGAAAAGTAGAGGGCAGAATGTAAATGGGGGGAATGTAGTACAGAGTTACAAACACCTCAGAAATGGAGGTTGTTTGTAACTCTGAAATGTTCTTAACTCTGAATAAAACATGGTCGTTTTTTCAAAAGTTTGCAACTGAACATTGACTTAACACAGCTTTGAAACTTCACTATGAAGAAGAAATATGCTGCTTTGAACCATCTTAATTTAAATTAAACAATCACAGAAACACTTTCCTTACCTTGTCAAATCTTTTTAAACTTTCCCTTTATTTTTTTGGTAGTTGGTTAATTTGCTTTTTTTTTGGTCTCTCCTGATTGCATACTATTGGTTTCAAATGAGGTGTGTGTTTGACCAGACAGTTTGTAACTCTGGTGTTCATAAATCTGAGGTTCTACTGTATTAGGTTATGGCTAATCTCTAAGGAAATGTACAGTATATATTCTTTGTGTCTGGGAAAGTGAATGTATACAGTCATTAAAAGTTAATGGATAGAACTGTTTGAGAAAGTAAGTACTAAAACACTTGGTAAAGTGTGATAATGGTCTGCATTTCAAATAAATGTTTAAGCGAAGGTTAATCTAAAGTCTAAAAGAGTAGAAATGCATATTTAAGTTATTCCAAACGTTAACTCACATCCTGCATGCTGTCCATGTGAAGTAAATTCATGTCTAATTATGGTAGTATCACATGGACTTAAACTTGTAACACATAGATGTGGGCATGTTTTCAAGTAATTGTCTATGAAATGTTAATATGCTATATGTAGTGTTCACTGTTTTCTGCTGTCTGCATAGAATATCTACAATCTTGGTCTGTTGTTCGTTATTATTACATTGAGTCTGCACCCAGTATCTGTAGAATAGATTGAGTTAAGATGTAGGATTTACATGTGGTGATGCTGAGAATAAGCTAACTAGAATTAACTTTTTAAAACATCAAACTTTGTGGGTCGGGGAATATGTGCTCATGAACTTTTTTTTTTGGTGACATAATCAATGGCATTTATACACTGAATATGTATAGAAAATGAGGAATGTAAATACTGTGGATTTCTTAACTACACTATGATTCAAATGGGTGTGGGATAAGGTTTTTATGTGTAAGGTAAATGGGGTTATCTTGTCAGGGCTATGTCTTGGGCTATGTCTACACTACAAACCCTACACTGTCACAGCTGTAATGTGGCATCTGTGCCGCTGTACGGTCTCCCGTATAGCCTCTATGCTGGTGGCAGAGAGCTCTCCCTTTGGCATAATTAAACCACCTCCAATGATTGGAGGTAGCCATGTCGGCAGGAGAATGTCTCCTGCCAACATAGCACTGTCCATACTGGCGTTTTTGTTGGTGAAAGTTATGTCAGTCAGGGTGTGGTTTTTTCACACCCCTGACTGACAAGTTTTACTGACAAAAGTGCTACTCAGACATAGCCTTGGTGTCTGGATGTGTGGTTAGCATGTTCACCAGCCACAGTTGTGTATACATTAGGATGTTGCATGTAGGCCAGTATGTTGAGAGGGTATGGGGCTCCCTGTCAGTCCTGAAGATAATTGATGATCCATTTATAAGATTGTGTCACTGACTTGGGCAATAACCATGAGAGGCAATAATCATGGGGAGTTAAGCTTGTTAACTGTGTTTTGATACCCTCTTTACAATAATTTAGTGTACACTTAACTTTAAGATTACTTTGCTTTCTGCTTTTTTGCAAAGGGTTTTTCCAAAGTTATGGACAGTAACTTACAACCCTGTCTGCAGCGTAATCAAGTTCTATGTGGATACTCTTTTTAGCTTTTTCCTATATATTTTGTAAGACTTGATCACTAAACAACTCAATGTATGTGCTCTAGTTTAGAAATAGCAGCTATATATTGATCTAAATCTTATAAAGCTCCTATTCAGACAATTAAAACCTAAATATACTCTGCCAGTTTTTGTCTGTAGTCTTTCTTGAACTCTGTCAAAGATGGGAATTAAAGTTGTTAGCCTCTGAAGTGTCTAAAGCAGTGGTCACCAACCTGTAGATCGCGATCAACTAGTCGATCCTGGAGACTTTGCAAATAGATCATGATCTCCCGCTGCTAAAAAGTCTGGTGGTGCAGTAGGGCTGCCACTAAGGCAGACTCCCTGCCTGTCCTGGCCCCACACTCCTCCCGGAAGTGGCCAGCATGCCCCCATGACTCTAGCGTGTATGTCTCTCCACACGCTGCTCCTGCCTGCAAGCACTGCCCCCGCAGCTCCCATTGGCTGGGAATGGGGAACTGCGGCCAATGGGAGCTGCGGTGGTGGTGCCTGCAGAGAGGGGCAGCATGCAGAGCAATGTGTCCGTCCCCCCCGGGGCCGCAGCAGTGCATTGGCCCCTTCTGGGAGCAGCATGGGGCTGGGGCAGGCAGGGAGCCTGTGCCCCGACTCCCAGTATTGAGCCCCCTCCCAGAGCCAGCACCCCGAGCTCCCTCCTGCACCCCAACACTCTGCCCCAGCCCAGAGCTCCCTCCTGCCCCCAAGCTCCCTCCCAAATCTTGCACCCCTCCTGCACCCCAACCCCTTGCCCAGGCTCAGACCAGAGCCCTCTCCCACACTCTGAACCCCCCCAGCCCGGAGCCCACACCCCCTCCTGATCCCCAGCCACCTGTCCCAGCCTGGTGAAAGTGAGTGAGGGTGTGGGGGAGCAAGGGGTGGGGTACATCCTTGGGTTGCACTTAAATTCAAAAAGTGATCTTGTGAGTTAAAAAGTTGGAGACCACTGATCTAAAGGTATAAAAATGACCTTTAATTCTAAAACAGTCACAAAACCATGATAGCCCTTTTCAAAATCAGACTATTTAATTAGGTGCTCATATATGACTAAAAGCCTAACCTTAAACTTCTCTTTTTGAAAGGTTAACTGTCCAGAGAAGTGGCTGTCAAACAGTGGTCTGTGGTCCACAGCTGGTTTCCAGAGAATTGGGTGGTCTGGTGGTACTGTCTCATTGCTTCCAGATGTCAGACCATGAAAAAACAAATGAAAGTGTAACATCTTTGTACTAACTACAGCAATATACATGATAGCAAATAGAGGGGAGATAATCTGAGACAATCCCTCCATTGAGCAGAGGTCCATGCTGTCAGAAAAAATACTGTTCTAGAGTTCATAATGCTGGTTAAAATGATTCTAAATTTAATATTTGTTTTTTTGGTTTTTTGTAATAGATTACACACATCTAATTGCTGCTGAGTGGAACTAATCTAGTAAAGATGCAACTCTCTTTGCCTCCTCTGTTTTATCAATAGGCAAATGACAGCTAGTTGCTTCATGTTAAGTAGTGGTTTATTAGAATATTTTTTGAAAGAAGACTTTGGTGTGTTTTTTCTTTAGATTAAATTTAAAGGTAATAAAAATTTAATTATGGCCTAGACCAGTGGTTCTCAGCTAGGGGTATGCGTACCCCTGGGGGTATACAGAGGTCTTCTGGGGGGTATATCAACTCATCTAGATATTGGCCTAGTTTTACAACAGGCTACATAAAAAGCCCTAGTGATGTCAGTACAAAGTAAAAATTCATACAGCCAATGAATTGTTTATACTGCACTGTATGCTATACACTGACATGTAAGTATAATTTTTATATTCCAATTTATTTAGTAATTATATGATAAAAATGAGAAAGCAATTTTTCAGTAATAGTGTGCTGTGACACTTTTTTGTATTTTTATGTCTGACTTTGTAAGTAAGTAGTTATTAAGAGAAGTGAAACTTGGAGTACGCAAGACAAATCAGACTCTTGAAAGGGGTACAGTAGTCTGGAAAGGTTGAGAGCCACTGGCTTAGACAAACATTAAACAAGGGAGACTCCTCATTGCTGTTTTTTGTGACCATTCAGATATGTTAAACCAGGGACCAGCAACCTTTGGCACACGGTTTGTCCAGATGCTGCAGGTAAACAAACTGTCCTGGCCTGCCAGCGGATTTCCCTGATGGGCCACGTGCCAAAGGTTGCCAATCCCCATGTTAAACTAACTTACTTTTACCAAGGGGAGCTTCATATTTTCTCTCCTTTCAGTCTCATCCTTTTTAGTCTTTAATTGATACTTGTGTTTTACCCAGGAAAAATTATTTTAAATAAACTTTTCCAGTCCATTTGTAGAACTTCACAATAAACTGAAAACCATATTAATACATGAATGGTGAGAAAGTAAGGTCCAATATTGTGTTTAGGGTTGAACTAGAGAAATTGTTCAGCGCTCAGAACGGTGAAAAATAAATGCATTAATGTGAGGTGAAGAAATCTTTGATTCCAGTGGCATTAGACCAATATATATGTTCCCAGAGGCGGAAGACCCAACCAATGCTGTATGGTTACAGTATTTATATTTTTTTTAAAAAAAAGGAAAGGTGTGTGTCAAGGTTCCTCCCCCACTCTGAACTCTAGGGTACAGATGTGGGGACCTGCATGAAAAACCTCCTAAGCTTATCTTTACCAGCTTAGGTCAAAACTTCCCCAAGGTACAAAGTATTCCACCCGTGGTCCTTGGAATGGCCGCTACCACCACCAAACTAATACTGGTTACTGGGGAAGAGCTGTTTGGACGCGTCTTTCCCCCCAAAATACTTCCCAAAACCCTGCACCCCACTTCCTGGACAAGGTTTGGTAAAAAGCCTCACCAATTTGCCTAGGTGACTACAGACCCAGACCCTTGGATCTTAAGAACAATGAACAATCCTCCCAACACTTGCACCCCCCCCCTTTCCTGGGAAATGTTGGATAAAAAGCCTCACCAATTTGCATAGGTGACCACAGACCCAAACCCTTGGATCTGCGAACAATGAAAAAACATTCAGTTTTTTACAAGAAGACTTTTAATAGAAAATAGAAGTAAATAGAAATGAAGAAATCCCCCCTGTAAAATCAGGATGGTAGATATCTTACAGGGTAATTAGATTCAAAAACATAGAGAACCCCTCTAGGCAAAACCTTAAGTTACAAAAAAGATACACAGACAGAAATAGTTATTCTATTCAGCACAATTCTTTTCTCAGCCATTTAAAGAAATCATAATCTAACACATACCTAGCTAGATTACTTACTAAAAGTTCTAAGACTCCATTCCTGGTCTATCCTTGGCCAGGACCAGCATACAGACAGACACAGACCCTTTGTTTCTCTCCCTCCTCCCAGCTTTTGAAAGTATCTTGTCTCCTCATTGGTCATTTTGGTCAGGTGCCAGCGAGGTTACCTTTAGCTTCTTAACCCTTTACAGGTGAGAGGAGCTTTCCCCTGGCCAGGAGGGATTTCAAAGGGGTTTACCCTTCCCTTTATATTTATGACAGTGTGCAAGAGAGGAGGTTTAGTTTTCTGGCTGTTTGGTGGGGAGGAAGTTGAGCGATGGTACAAACAGCTACTCTTGAATTCATTCTTGGAAAGAGGTAGGAAGCTCATTTTTTGCTTCAAGTATACAAAGTATAAAACTTCACATTCCTCCATCTGCATCCAAGTGACAGACTATATTTGTTATAGTCACACTAACAGAGGTTCAAAATATGAAAACTAGACAAATTGGTAAAGGAGGGAGAAAATAACTAATGTCTTGAAGTGAAAAAAGTAGAATATTTTAATCTTCCCTACTATCATTTTCCCCCCCAAAATTTAAGTTCAGAGAGGATGTTAACGCTTTGTGGGAGTGGCCAAGTTAAGGGAGGTTGAGAACTAGTGCCTTAGTTTAATAAAGTTTTTTGTGTGGGGAAAACTTCCATGCTTATCCGTGGCGTTTTGTTCATTACTAAACTTGAATGTTGTTGTGAGTAGTGTAGGTATAGTGTCCTAGAATTACTATACTTACCATTGTACTATGCAGTCAGTCAATCTTCTGTCTCCAGTTTCTGCTTTTCCATCTCCTCTACAATGGCAACCTTCCTCACTTTTAACACTTATCTGAAACAGCTATAAAACTATATTTATAATAAAAATCTAGTCTCAAAACTGACATCTTGTGATGACAGTGTAGTTGTAGCTATGTTGGTCCTAGGATATTACAGAGACGAGGTGGGTGAGGTAATATCTTTTATTGAACCAACATCTGTTGGTGAGAGAGACAAGCTTTCAAGACATACAGAGCTCTTCTTCTGGTCTGGGAAAGGTATTTTCAGCATCACAGCAAAATGCAAGGTGAAATAGATTGCTTAGTTAGCACATATGGTAAGAGACCATTCAAAGTAGAGTAGCCCATTAACATTTCTACAGTCATAGGACAAAAAGAGGGGGTTAGTGGGTTACAGATTGTTGTAATAAGATATAAATCAGTGTCTCAGCTTCAGCCATAATTTTTAATGTCTAGCAAAGTTATGAATTTAAGCTTCCAAGTTCATCTTTTGAAAGTGTTGTGCAGGTTTATTTTGGGGCTGAGGACTGAAAGGTCAGATATGGAGTGCTTGCTTTGTGAAGTGTTCACCCACTGGTGAATTGGTGGTGGTGGCTTTTATCATTTTTCTATAATGAATTCATTCGAGAGCGTAGTGATTGTCTGGTTTCACCCACAAAGTTGTTGTTGGGGCATTTAGCGCACTGGATAAGGTATACCACATGTGATAGGCATGTGTAGGATCCATGGATCTTGAACGGTATGTTGATCATTGTAATAGTGGAGATATGTCTGCAGGTTTTGCATCTGTTGTTCTGGCAAGGTCTGCTGCTGCTTTGAGGTGATGTGTCCTGGTCTGTGAGAAGCTTGCTTCTGATGATGAGGTTGTGGGGTTATTTGAAGGCCAGAAGATGGGTGTTCATGTACAATTTTAGCCACGGTGTGGCTGAAGCATATAACTTAGCTTCGCAGGATACCCTTGGCATGGGGTCCAAGCAGTTGCCCTGCTGGTCATCCCCTAAAGCTGGCCCTGAGTATTATTCATAATTTACTTAATGAATATTTAAGGTCTCTCTTTTTTTTCCCAAGTTTTCGTAGGGGGGAGAGTCACTTCTATTTTTTACTTTAAAATAAATAAATAAAGTCCAATGGGGGTTGCCAGCACAAAAAAGGTAGAGCAACACTGCTTCAAAGGAAGCATGAGTTCATCAGAAAGTTGTCACTGGATAATGTGTCCAACTGTCAACCAGTTTCTAATCTCCTATTTGGTTAGGATTATCAAAGAGATTGTAGTAAGACAACTTTCATAGTATCTGAATGCCTCCAGTTTCCTTGACTTTCATGGGTGGTGGGTAGCATAGACAGGGGAAAGCTGTACCTCCCCAAACAGCCTGCATGTCCCCACCCACACTGCGCTCCGAAGCCGCCTCTTGCTTGCTTCCAGATCCTTTCCTGCTGTTCTGTGGCAGAGAGGTTGGGGCTCACAGGCTGGGGACGATGTGCACAAGGCCTGGGGTTGGGGGCGCTGGGGCTGAGCCCATGCCATGCCACCCGTCTGTCTGACCAGCACTGGGACCGTGCCCCCTGCCCAGTGCTCTGGGGCTGGGGGCACTCCGGGGTTGGGGGTGCTCTAGCCACACTTCCTGCATGGCGCTGGGGCCAGGAGCATTCCAGCCGTGCCGCCTGCCCGGCGATCTGGGGCTGGGGACCCATGGGAGAGCAGAAGGGGGGGTGGGGCCTTGGATAGAGGAGTAGGGGTCGGGGCTTTCCTTCCCCAACAGCACATTCACCCACTGTCCATGTTGACCTTTGTGAACTAGGGATTCCAAACTGGGTGTATCCTACAGGATGCGCTTGTGTGGTTGATATTCTGTTGGATGAAAAGTCAGGTATCCAATTCAGGTGTTTGATCTATCACTTTCCTGTGATACCATGGACAGGAAGTGATGATGGAATGTTTGCAGGCCCTTGTTTAATTTAATCTCTGCATAGCAAAACTTGTAACTGTCTTCAAAAAGTCATTTTTAATATGCTATGATTTTGAGGTTTATTAATGATTTTTAAAAAAACCCACAACGTTAAGGTTTGTTTGCTTTGGATTAAAGCAAGGAAGTACTACAATAAAACTGCAACATTGTGGTTGGTGCAATTTCTGGAAAATTTAACTACTGTCTTATTCACCTCCTTTCTAGGGTTAATAATCCCAATCTTTCCAATTTCATATGAGTTTTTCTATGCCAGTGATCATTTTCAAAAGCCTTCTCTGAACCACCTCAAATTCTGCAATCATTTTCTTGAGGTGAGGGAAACAGTATTACACACAGGTTTCAGAGTAGCAGCCGTGTTAATCTGTATCCCCAAAAAGAAAAGAAGTACTTGTGGCACCTTAGAGACTAACAGATTTATTTGAGCATAAGCTTTCGTGAGCTACAGCCCACTTCGTCGGATGTACGCAGTGGAAAATACAGTAGGGGGATTTTATATACACAGAGAACACGAAACAATGGGTGTTACCATACACACTGTAAAGTGAGTGATCAGGTAAAGTGAGCTATTACCAGCAGGAGAGGAAAAAAAACCTTTTGTAGTGATGATCAAGGTGGGCCATTTCTAGCAGTTGACAAGAACATGTGAGGAACAGTAGGGGGGGAAAATAAACATGGGAAAACAGTTTTACTTGTGTAATGACACATCCACTCCCAGTCTTTATTCAAGCCTAATTTAATGGCGTCCAGTTTGCAAATTAATTCCAATTCAGCAGTCTCTCGTTGGAGTCTGTTTTTGAAGTTTTGTTGTTGTAATATTGTCTCTTTTAGGTCTGTAATCAAGTAACCAGAGAGACTGAAGTGTTCTCTGACTGGTCATAATTCTTGACATCTGATTTGTGTCCATTTATTCTTTTACATAGAGACTGTCCAGTTTGGCCAATGTATATGGCAGAGGGGCATTGCTGGCACATGATGGCATATATCACATTGGTAGATGTGCAGGTGAACGAGCCTCTGATAGTGCAGCTGATGTGAGAGAGAGAGACACACACAGATTGTGAGAGCTGGCTGCTGGAGAAGTCTCAGAGATCGTGCGCTGTCTCTTTAAGAAAGGCACTCACTCACTGCCCAGAGCCTGGTTCAGAACTCAGACCGCATCAGCTCTCTCCTGCTCTGAGTTCTGAGCCAGCCTGTCCCCTCTCCCTTGCTCTGTGGAGATGAGGTACAGGGGTGAAGGAAGGTGGATACCCTGACATCAGCACCCGCCTCTCCCCCACCCCCCCACTCTGTACGGCTAGCAGGAGAGTCCTGGAAGCAGCTGCAGGAGCAACATGTCTGCAAAGCAGCAGGGAGGAGGGCTCCTGAACACACTCTGCTGGATGTTTGTGGCTCTGCTAATCAAGTGCGAGGCACTTGAGTTTCTCCTGGGCGGCTGCCTGACTGCGCAGCTTAGAGGGAACACAGGTCTTAACTGAGCTGTCTGCAGTGATGCCCAGGCCCCTTTTCTGAGTTGCTAGTTGATTTATGACCTAGCAAACTGGAATGAAGATCTGAAGTACTTGTGCAATATTTATTACACTGCCTTTCTTAACATTGAATTTCATCTGCCATCATGGTGCTCATTCAGTTAACTAATATAGGTCCTCCAAAGTTCCACAGTCATTTCGGATCTTAGTTAACCTAAATAACTCATCTTCACATTTTGATATCTTGCCCCCATTTCCAGATCATTATTAAATACCATATGGCCTATTATAGAACCCTGAGAGACCTCATGTTAACCTTTCACCGAGATAAAAGTTGACCACTTACTCCTATTCTGTTTTCTTTCTCTTGGCCAGTTTTGAATCATGATAGTACTTTGCCTCTGGCCCCATAACAACTTATCTTTAATATGCTCATGTGAATGACCTTTTCAACATGGCTGTGATCATCTGTACCCCTGTGTTCACCCCTTTTACAATACTATGATAAATTTTGTACAAAGTATGCCTTGTGAGGAATCCTTTGAAAACTCATAATTTGCAGATCATCGTTGTCCTAGTAAAATGTGTGGCAACATTGTATGTAAAGTTATGAAATTCTATTTTATGAGTTTGAGACATGTTTCAAGATTAGAAAAGCAGCCAGAAACCAGTTCCTCAGAGACAAAAGACAAACTGACACCCTCAGCTAAATGTCAACGAAATCAAATGGACTATCACCTGGTTAAGTGGCCGTCCTTTGGCAGAGAAAAGGATGTGAGTAAAAATTTACATCTTGACAAACAGCTGGGGGTGCCCATCCACACAGACTTTCTCTCCTGAACCCAAGCTTGGGATGATTCTCAAAGAATAGAAGTGTAAGGATGGAGGACAGACTCCCCAGGTTGTTCCTCCCTTTCTCTCTACCCATTGTATCCACTGTATCCTGAAGAACAAAGAAACAGCCTTGAATTGGGAGAGGGATTCTGTCTGAAAGGAGTTCAGCTAGTAAGACTATATTGAAGCATGTGGTGAGAGACTTTTGCTTTGAATTCACTTAGTTTGTGAAGTTAAGTATTTAATTGCGTTTATTTTCTTGTAACCAATTCTGACTTTCATGCCTCATCACTCGTAGTCTTTAAAATCTATCTCTTGTTGTTAAACTTATTTTATGGTTAAGAACATAAGAATGGCCAAAGCTCCATCTAGCCCAGTATCCTGTTTTCTGGCAGTGGTCAATGCCAGATGCTTCAGAGGGAATGAACAGAACAGGTAATAATCAAGTGTTCCATCCCATCACCCATTCCCAAGTTCTGGCAAAAAGAGGCTATGTACACCATCCCTGCCCATCCTGGCTAATAGCTATTGATGGACCTAGCCTCCATGAACTTCTTTTTGGAACCCTGTTATAGTCTTGGCCTCTGCTAAGGCCCCCTTAGTCTATACCATACTGATGCTAAGGTCTGTTGCAGCTCCATAATGGGTATATAAGAAGTACAAAGGTGGCTGAAAGCCATGTTTGTCTTCCTTCCTTCCTACCCGCCAAATTCCTCAGTCAACAAAAAGACAGAATAACATAAAATTGTGTCAGAAGTTCATTCCGTGGTTTTCGCGGTACAGTACACTTGTCCATCTGTCATTTCGTTCCTATTTCTACTCTTAAGGACGCTAAAGTAAAGATCTCTTCTCATATCTGCATGATGACTGTACTATGGTGTTCTGTTCTACCCATATGTGATAAGATCCCTGTGGCTCTTCCAGTTTGGATTCTGCTGGGAGTGTCTCTTCATGTGTGTAAGTGGAATGTTAGAGATGCAATCCAACATCTCAGAACATTGATGAAAAATAGGCTCTTAAGATTGCCATATGCACTTACAATCACACAAAAAGATAACTCTGAATTTGAAAACTGTAAAGCAGAGTCTGTCTTTCATGGTGATGAACAAGGCATTCTGAATGGGGGAAGTCCTGGATGACTGGAAAAAGGCTAATGTAGTGCCAATCTTTAAAAAAAGGAAGGAGGAGGATCCTGGGAACTACAGGCCAGTCAGCCTCACCTCAGTCCCCGGAAAAATCATGGAGCAAGTCCTCAAGGAATCTATCCTGAAGCACTTACATGAGAGGAAAGTGATCAGGAACAGTCAGCATGGATTCACCAAGGGAAGGTCATGCCTGACTAATCTAATCGCCTTCTATGATGAGATTACTGGTTCTGTGGATGAAGGGAAAGCAGTGGATGTATTGTTTCTTGACTTTAGCAAAGCTTTTGACACGGTCTCCCACAGTATTCTTGTCAGCAAGTTAAAGAAGTATGGGCTGGATGAATGCACTATAAGGTGCGTAGAAAGTTGGCTAGATTGTCAGGCTCAACGGGTAGCGATCAATGGCTCCATGTCTAGTTGGCAGCCGGTATCAAGTGGAGTGCCCCAAGGGTCGGTCCTGGGGCCGGTTTTGTTCGATATCTTCATAAATGATCTGGAGGATGGAGTGGATTGCACTCTCAGCAAATTTGCGGATGATACTAAACTAGGAGGAGTGGTAGATACGCTGGAGGGCAGGGATAGGATACAGAGGGCCCTAGACAAATTGGAGGATTGGGCCAAAAGAAATCTGATGAGGTTCAACAAGGATAGGACGGAAGAACCCAATGCACCGCTACAGACTAGGGACCGAATGTCTAGGCAGCAGTTTTGCGGAAAAGGACCTAGGGGTGGCAGTGGACGAGAAGCTGGATAGGAGTCAACAGTGTGCCGTTAATGCCAAGAAGGCCAATGGCATTTTGGGATGTATAAGTAGGGGCATTGCCAGCAGATCGAGGGACGTGATCGTTCCCCTCTATTCGACACTGGTGAGGCTTCATCTGGAGTACTGTGTCCAGTTTTGGGCCCCACACTACAAGAAGGATGTGGATAAATTGGAGAGAGTCCAGCGAAGGGCAACAAAAAGATTAGGGGTCTGGAACACATGACTTATGAGGAGAGGCTGAGGGAACTGGGATTATTTAGTCTGCAGAAGAGAAGAATGAGGGGGGATTTGATAGCTGCTTTCAACTACCTGAGAGGTGATTCCAGAGAGGATGGTTCTAGACTATTCTCAGTGGTAGAAGAGGACAGGACAAGGAGTAATGGTCTCAAGTTGCAGTGGGGGAGGTTTAGGTTGGATATTAGGAAAAACTTTTTCACTAGGAGGGTGGTGAAGCACTGGAATGCGTTACCTAGGGAGGTGGTAGAATCTCCTTCCTTAGAAGTTTTTAAGGTCAGGCTTGACAAAGCCCTGGCTGGGATGATTTAATTGGGGATTGGTCCTGCTTTGAGCAGGGGGTTGGACTAGATGACCTCCTGAGGTCCCTTTCAACCTGATATTCTATGATTCTTAAAATACTCCTCTTTATTTCTTGATGATGTAAATGAATACTTTCATAAATTACTTCCTTCCCTTTCAGTAAAAAAGGAACAGTTAAGTAAAAATTAACTCAACCTCATGAGGCAGCGCCTTACAGAAAATAATTTTGAATTATTCAGCTACTAGTGATCAGATTTGTTTGCAGATCATGAAATACTTCAGCATTTGCATTTGGAGAAATGTGTTGGAGCTGTATGCATTTGTAGCACAGGTGAAAAGGTACAGGCTGTTAACATGGGATTTGACTGCTCTTTTTGTTCTAACAGTTTGCAGGGGGATGTGGGAAGTTGTGGTGTACTACTTAGTTCTAAAACAGTGGTGTCCAGCCTGTTGCCTTCGAGGTAGACTGCATTAAAACTTGTGTTTTGATTAAGCATGAAAGTATTCCATAAGTTACATCCTCTGTTTTTGAAACACTAAGATTTAAATCAACCTTGTTGCTATAGAGAGTAAGGTAGGGGGCACTGATTTCAACTGTTCCCTCTGCACCCTTGTGATGTGAGCTGGGAGTATTCTGAGCAGCTATGGTCTTTTAGCTGCTAGAGCTCAAGGAGGCAGGAGAGAGTTGCTTTCTTCAAACTTCTTTAAACAAAAAGTTTGGCTGTCAGGGAGAGATTGTTGCACTCCACTGTCCTCCACCTAGCTTTCAGTGTGCTTGAACACTGAGCAATTTTTGCAGCTTGTCTTCAAGAAGCTTTTAATATGCTTTGATGTCGATTGTTTTTAATTGTAAAAACAAACGAATATCCAGCCTTAATGTGGTGATTAAGGTGAGGAAGCACTACAATAAAATTGCAACATTCTGGTTGAAGAAATTTCTGGGAAATGTAACTATTGTCTTAACCTGCAGTTAAACCACCTTGACTTAATTCTTGAGAGTTTCATTAGTGTGTCTGTCACTCACTCAAACTTACCACTTTCCACACCATAAGAACTGACCCCTATTTTGAGTAACTATTTTAACACATTGTTGTAAATATGGGAACTTGTCCCCCAAGACTATTTCCTCTCCTGGAAAGTCCATGTGGCTAGTAAGTAAAACTTAGTAACATTACTGGAGGGAGTGTGTGTGTGTGTGTTGGGGGGGGGGCGGTATTTTTGTTGATGGCAAAGCCATCAAAGTTGTCTTTGTATAAGCATTTTGATAAATTTCATCTCTGTTCAGTGAGGACATGGTGGGGGACAGTCAGTGACTGCAAAATTGGAAAAGAAACTAGAGAAGTTTTATCTAAGCTTCTAAATTGCTGTCGGGGGGGCGGGGAAAGGATAGTGGAAATCACTTAAATGTACAGTAAAAAACTTTTGGAACACTTTAAAAAAAACTTTTACTTTATTGTGGGTTCATTTCACTTTTTAACAGTATCTCTTTTCAAACTTCTTACCTAGTTGATTGAAATACGTAACGAGTATATAAACTGAAGATATGGACATAATCTATCAACACAATCAGTAGCATGCTGCAGTAGAACCTAGCTAACTTTTTACAAATCCACAAATCTGATTCTCTCTCAAGAAAAATTTCTCCCTTCTTCACAGCAAAGGTTTACAGCAGAGTGCTAGGATCAAGTCTCACGATAGGAAGGTTCTCAGATACTTTTACAAACTATACCTCAGTATTCCAACTTGTATTCAGGAAAGTACTAGTGTAAAATATAATGGTCAAATAACAAAATACATTTTATGTTTGTGAATTATCAAGCTGAATAAAAACTTTTTTTTTTTTTAAAGTATACATTAGCAAAGTTCTAGTATAGCTGCAGGAAATTCCATTTCTTGTATTGGATCCCAGTAAAGCTGCAGACATTACAGGGTGATCAAAAAAAATCAGTATTTCAGAAGCCAAAAAAGAGCAATGCTTTTAAGTGCATCTTGACAGTAAAGTGAAGGTTATATGCATAGGGAGGATGCGCTTTACATCTTGTCCCTTTCTGACTAACATATATGGAGAAAAGAAGTCTTAGAGAGTTTTGTTTATATGTACAACTTGGTTTATACAAGTATTTATCTCAAACACTCTGTATTGTTCACCTTAAAAGCTGTAATTTTTAATTGCATCTAGTCTCCAGAAGCTGAGTGTAAACAGTGTCTGGAGCAGACAGTAATGACAGATCCTGTGCAGCAGAAAACCAATTAAAGATTATCTTCAGCAGCATTGCTTGTGCTATTGATATATCCTTGCCTGATGAAGGAGATCAATCATTTTAGCCTTTCCTGCATTAATAGCATTCTGGATGATAGCAGATACTTATATAGTTAATGGATTCCCAGTTGTCTCAGTGGTTTATATTGGTCAGATCCTTAAAGCATAACAGGGGAGTGAAGTCCCTGTTCCAGCAGCTGTCTGTCTGTTAGAGAGTTGCAAGGAGCCAGCTGAATTAGATGTCTGCCCACGGGGCTGTAATCAGCAGCCTGTGACAGTACTGTGAGCAAGGAAAATGAATTTAACACGCTCCTTGCCTCAATTTTTTTCAGATACTGGCCAGAAGAAGAACCCAGACAAGAAAGATGGGCGACGAATGTCTTTTCAGAAGCCTAAAGGGACTATTGAATATACAGTAAGTTGCTGCTTGGCTGTTTAAATATTACTTTTTGCATAGTAATGTACAGAGTCTTGAAGTTTTTGATACATAATGTAAACAAAAAAGCTTTGATGATGCCCTTTGTTGGCTTCAGTCCGTACTTTACTTCCGATAGTTGATTACCTTATTAGGAATTAAGTAGCTAGTAGTCCTAAGGTTTTCCAGGAGGGATATGAAGCATACTGCAAAAGTGAAACTTTAATTTTCTGTGCAAGTTAAATTAATAGTTGAATAAATGTCAATCAATAGAATTATCTCTTGAAGGCTAATTATTCAATAATTTACCATAAATAATGAACTATTAAAAGTCATAAGTGATTTTAAGCTTTCAGCATCATTAACAATCCACTGAATTCAGAAGAAATAAAATAAAAATAGGGCTAGGTCTGTCTTGCTGGTACCTTTCCAGCATTCTCCTACTAATTTCCATTGATCTATACCTCACAGAGCTGTACTCAGCAGTATCTGAAAGTGTATTTTCCCAGCAGTATCTGAAAATGGAGCCTTTCTCTGACTGTTATGTTCTTGAAATGACCCTCAAACTGCTGCAGTCAGTTTTTCATGTTTCTGGTTACTAGGGGAAACTGAAGTGAGAAGTATCTGTCTTGTGTTGTGTTTTAGGCTATATAATTACTGCATATGAATTTTCAATTAACATGTTGGAAAATCAGTCAAGTAGCTCCTGAACAGTTTTGAAGCTTTGTGAGGAAATAAAAATAAGTATTTTCCGCTATAAAATGTGTAAAGAATGGGATATAAAGAGGTCTAGTGAAGAAAATTATGGCTTTGTACAGGAGTTAACTTTGTCACTTTTTTCTTATCTACTAATATGGATAACCTTACCTTCAAGAAATATTGTGGGAGGAGTTGGGAGTGGGTTCTTGAGATTAGTCCAAGCTAACTTTATTAGTCTGGTTTACACAGAAAACAAAACTTCTTACACTGTTTTGCTGTTGAATCTTTATTTTATTGAAGTTGCAATATACATTTAATCTTTCATATGTTGAATTTTTAAAAATACAACAAATAGAACAGATTTTCTTTTACCTTTTAATATACATACAATGTCATAAAAATTTATAATTGCTTCCTAATTATATCACTGAAATAGCTGAGAAAGATTATCAGATGCAACTTGTAAACCTAAAGTATCAATCGACTGTCCTTGTACAATTAATAAAACCCTTCTAATACTGCATAAACGTATTACCTTGTGACTATACATTCAGCTACTCTGACATGTACGGTGAAACAAAATAGGAAAGCGTATTCCATAGAACACACTATTCTGTAGAATACTTAATCAAGTGGATGTATTCTAGAAATAACTGTATTTTTGTGCCAAGTAAGCACACAGTTCTGTATTGCAATAGCTGAGAAAGTGTGTGGGGGAGGGGGGGAGTTGTATGCCATAATTGAGTTTGAAACTTGTGTGGCTTGAGGGTTTTTGTTTGCAGTAACATTGTATGCATTGTTTCAGAGTAACAGCCCTGTTAGTCTGTATTCGCAAAAAGAAAAGGAGTACTTGTGGCACCTTAGAGACTAACCAATTTATTTGAGCATGAGCTTTCGTGAGCTACAGCTCCGATGAAGTGAGCTGTAGCTCACGAAAGCTCATGCTCAAATAAATTGGTTAGTCTCTAAGGTGCCACAAGTACTCCTTTTCTTTTTATTGTATGCATTACACATTGTATCTCCAACAGTACTTATCACTTGATTTAGTGAAGGAATATAGTTCACATAATGTGCCTTCCCATTAAAGGGGTCCCATTTGTGCATCTGCAACACATGTATTTTGATTTACTTAAGAGTTCATTGTTGATTTAGTCATGCTGTGGTCTCCTTGGTGAAATTTTTCTGTTCACGTGTTCTGTTGCATCAAGCTTATGATAGCTTGCAATAATGTGTATGTATATGTTACTGTACGCTATCATAAGTTACCATGCCACCACCCCATGTGCACCCATTGAATTATAGGGCTCTGCAGTCTGGGTATTCCGCACATACAGGATTTGGGGTTCTGCATCACAGATGGGACCATGATGACCTGCTACTCCTCCACTAACACCTGCATGTTCATATTGCACAGAATGAAATGTGCTTAGATTTCTGATTGCTTCCTTCTTTTCTATATCTGTGTGAAGGATTGGGCCTACTCTATAGCACCCTCTTCCAACTGGACCCAGGCCTGTTGCCTGCGGAGCTAGCTCCTTCCATGGGGAAATCCTGCCTGGGGCCCTATTACAGAATCCAGGTAGGGTAGTCTCTGGACCAGTTAACTGCTGTGGGTTTTATTTCAAGCCTTCTTAATGAAAACAGGATCCGAGTTTCACAGCCTTTTCCCCACGAAGCCTGTACAGGTTATGTTCCTTTCCCCCAAATCTATCCCTCACCCCACGAGTTTATCAACCAAAGTTCCTGGCTCTTACCTCAGAGCCTTTGTGCTAATAGGATTTTCCTCAGTTTCCCTTCTGTCAGTCTTGTCTATTGGAGTTGCTCCTCCTGGCAGTTGCTCCAGCCTCTGGCTGGTATTGCTGCCTCCTCTCCCATATCCTTCTCCACCTTTTATGAGGATGAGCCAGCTAAGTTACCAGTCTTTTTCACAGGTGCAGTAGGTGGGGCTAATTAGTCAGCCAACTGCAGGCCTCTGATGCCTGAGAAATACTCTTCATAACCCCATTCTCACTCCCCACCCTCAAAAAAAGTGGTATCAATAATATATTTTGCGACAGGCTATTTTACATCTTTTTGGGGACTCTTGGGCCTTATCTTTTCTTCCAGCTGCAGATTGTTTACAACAGGGAAAGACTTAAAGTTTATATTCTGTAAAACTCACAGAGCGAGATGGTATATTGTTCAGATATGCATAGTCAGTGTATTTGATTCTAAAAACAGCAAACACTCATAACAATAATTAGTCCTTCTGGGTCAAATCTCAAATTCAGACATGTAAAAAATCATAGCATACAACTTTTGGACCCTTTTGCCCTATCTTCTAGTAATTAGCATCAACTTGGAAAAACCTGCATCTGTCAATTCACAAGGCGGTGCCAGCAGATATGATACTGGGGTCCTCTGTTATCCAAGCCTGTACTGGTTTGGATAGATAATTGGCTTTGCATGATACAAAGAAATGTGGTCTCATGAGAAATCACTATTATTGTAAATATCAGCTTCTTTAACTGTAGGGTTTCTCTCCTTTTCTAAAAATCAGTCATCTGAGAAACATAAAAGGATGTATCATCTGCTTTAAAACTCCCAACTGCAGTGGCTGTTCCTACCCAATTGTGTCTCAAACCTGGTATATTGCTCTGTAAAATTTCCTGAAACTATGTTCTGGGTTCCGTTGCTTAATAAACTGTACTATTTCTAGTAGAGAGACAAGGTGGGTGAGGTAGTACCTTTTATTGGACCAATTTATGTTGGTGAGAGACAGAGCTCTTCTTTCAGGTCACCTTGTCTCTCTAATATCCTGGGACTAACATGGCTACAACAATACTGCATACTACTTCTAGTAGGGAGCAGCACTAAAACCACAGAGATCATTAAGTATACTTTTGAATACCATCTCCATACTAATATCTTACGTAAGATACACTACTGTAGTATCTGAGAGCCTCAATGTTTAATGCATTATTCTCATGTGATTTATGTTTAGGTTGCAGTATATAGTAAAGAGCTTTCACGTATTCGAATGATGCCTGATACACGATAAAAGCAACCATATTTTGGACTTTCAAGAGCATCTGGAAAGAATTTTTGTGTGGATGACCCTGTGCATGGTTGCTGGCTTATTTTGGGGGAGATATGTTCAATATGTATTGTTCGATATGAATGCTAGACATATTTCTGGATCCTTCATCCATCCTTGCAGAAACTAAAATTGCAGACCAAAGGTCCAGTTCCTTCAGATTCCTACTGAGTTTGGCAATCTTTTCTCTTCCTGCTTTCTGCCTCCCCCATTTCTTTTTCCTAGGAGATCAGGCTAACCTAGAAAAGGTGGATCTTCATGCTGACTTGCTTCAAATGGTCCACTTCTTGGGTTCTTGTTTCATGACAGTAAGTCTGGAAGAAATTAGACTTAAACATCAGAAGGTGTATGATAAGGTTGACAGATGCTGTGGCCCTGGTTGCTGGAGCGGCTATACTGAGAATGCTTAGTCAGGGCAAACTGCTATGGTCCAGTGGGCAAAGACCATCCCCAAAACTGGTGGTTTATTCTGTAATCAAGTTTCACCAAACAGTAATAAAACAGCTTCTGTACTACCTTGCTGATTAACAAGAAGCCAAAATACCGTTCCCCTTAAGCTGTACAGCCTTTGGCTCACACCCTGACAGCTGTGTCTAATATAGTGTGGGTTACTAACATCCTTATTCACCATATATAAAGCTTTTCCAATCCCAGAAGATTGGACACATTACCCACCAGGTTAGTGAATATTTCAGCTCTTACCTAAATACACACTTACAGCCAATCGTTTATTAACGAAATCTAAGATTTATTAATAAAAAAGAAAAGAGAGTTGCTATGGTTTGAAGCTAATCTGTTTCCTCGGCATACACCGGTAACTAGTTGCATTCATTAACCATGAACCAGTTCACCGGTAGTTTACTACAAACTTGAAAGAGAAATGAAAACAATAATATTACACCACGAGTCCCATCTAAATGATCATATCCACTTTTGATCTCTGAATCAATAGAATAAGTGTAGCATCTACAAGCTAACTAGATCACATTTTTAAACTTCTAACAAGATATAGGTAAGCACAGACAAATACAATTAGTATCTATTCTTAATTCTCTACTGATACAGGCCTACATGTCAAGGATTCTAGTCTATTTAACATGGCTTTGATAGCTATGTACAAGGAATGGCCCTGTTTACTATTTCAGTGCTCTTTTTTAATATGTCCTTACAGGTTGCTTTCAAGTCATCCAGCCTGCTGGTTGCTTAACCCTCCCTGGCTCAGCATCACAGATGACTGTAAACTCTCAATAGCTTAAAGAGGCCCTACTCTTGAGTGACTGTGGACCCTTGTCTTAATCCTGTGGGTCTTAAAGTCCAGTCTTCAGCACACGCTCATGTTGATGACCTGTCTAGCCAAATGTAAGAGTGAAAGTGCAAACTAAATATTTGATATGTCCTCTGTAGTGGACAGATCAAGTAGATTGCCTGTAAGGTTTTACTAAAACCTCTGATCATAGCTACTGAAAAAGGTTTGCCAGTAGTTGCAGAAAACTTGTGCCTGGGTCCTCCACTCTGGTAGCTCACTTGATGGGCTTAACTAAAATCAGTACCATGAGGGAAGCCTCATTGTGAGAAACTGTGGCATTCAAAGACCGGTCTAGCAATGAAGCGGCCAGTAGTTCCTCTCTTCTGACCACGTTCACCTGTGGCTACCCTCAGTGGTTGCATGGTATGGAAGATACCAAGTGCCAGACTATGTACTGGCAGCTAGCCTTACTCTTTTTGTGGTGCAAGGGTGGTGGTGGTTTGGTTTTTTTCTTCTTTTTCCCCCTGCGCTGTACCCCATGTGAGTGGGTTGAGAGAATGTGGCTTCCACAGAGTACAGTTTTTTTATGTTTTTGGAGGGAGGAAGAGAGGAGAAGAGCATCTAACAGTTCATGTTCTCCATCTGATCACTAGCCAGAAGGTAAATAACTCCATCTTTATGACTTGGTTCTCCACTGACTTGCATCTTTTGTAATCGCATCTGTGCAAAGTGCGTGTAAAATGCTACCAGATTAGAACTGTACACTTGCTTGGATAGATATAAGCAACTACACAAGGTGCAAGTCACTGGAGAATAAGGCCCAATGCATTCACACAGCTGAAATGGAGCTTGTCTGGTAACCAACTAATAGATAGGAAAGCCAGGAGGAGAGGTTTTTGGTGGGGGGGGGGGTTGCTTTTAGCTTTGTGTTTTAACTAAAATGAAAACACAATCTTCTCAGAAGAGAGGAAGCAGAGCTCTATGCTTGCTTGTTAATAGTCTGTGTTGTAGACCACGCTGAGTGGTCCTTAATTTGTTTTATAGTTTTTATCAAATGTGCTTCTGTTTTAATTGTGTGTTCTAGGAACTTGGATATAAAAAGGGTGGCGAAAAGGAGTCAAACTTGCTCACTAAAAATCTTTGATCACTCCAAATTGTGTTGGAACAATTGGCCTGCTCAGGACTGGCTTATAGTGAGATATTGGTGCGTGTTGGAAATAGATGTTAGATTATGATGGTACTTTGCATGAAAATTGAATTAACTGCAGTTTAAATAGTGTACTTTTTTGCTTGTCTTAAATCAGACAAGAGGTTGACTAATGGTACAAGTTTATCCAGTTTAGCAACTAACAATTGAGTTCTGGTGTGTGTGTGTGTGTGTGTGTGTGTGTGAACTTCAAGTTAGATGAAAGTCAAAACAACTTTATATAATGAATTTTAATAAATGTTAATTTGTAGAGCTCTGGATACAACACTTTACTTTGACTTGACTGTCAACTTATTGCCATGTCTGTAATGAACAATAAATGCCTGGCTCTTATGTTCCAATTTGGTTATGTAATTGTAATTAAAAAGTGACATTTGGAATAATGGAATTCATTACTTTTGCATAAACACATACAAAAATGTCTACATCACCATGGAATATTGAAATATCAAGATGTGCATTTTTGCAGACATGACTCTAGAAGTTTCCAAATGTCAGTTGAGCCGTTGGTTACAAAAGAACTAAGTTTGCACGTGGCAGAAAACACATACATGAAAGCATCTAGATAATTTAGCTTCTTGCGTCGACCTAATTATGTCAGTGTACACACTATAGCCTTGCTCCCGCCGACTTAAGTGTCCTACTGCACTGGCATAATAACTCCACCTCCACGAGAGGCATAAGTCTATTCTCGTGTAGTTACGGTGATGCGGTGTCCCTATAGACACTGTTACATTTTTGTGAATTTCACTGCTCCCCTGGACTGAACATAGGTTGATTTAAGTTTATAGGGTGGACATACCCTTAATTGTGTTCACGTGGTAGTCTAATGTGGAAATGACCTTTTTTTTTCTAAAGTAAAGAAATACTTTGGCATCCAGAATTGCCGTTTAAGAACATATGATTTGTAATGTGTTCTCGGATAGATCACAATCATCCCTGAAGCTTCCACCTTTGATCGTGTGTGTTTAAGAAACCAGAAATGTGAAATATGTGGACAAGCTAACTATCTTTTCTAAAGCAAATCCACTTTCCTAATAGTACATAATGAAATTTTACTAGTAGTGCCAGTTTCTTCTGGGATAGAAATTACCAGATGGAAGAGAGAACATGGAGCTGCGGAAGGAGAGCTTCCTTCAACGCTGCCTTTCCTAGTCACCCTTAAGATCTGCCTGAAAGAATCTTCCAGTTCCTTGTTGTAGCAAAAGATAATGAATGAAACCTCACAGACTTCCTCCTGGAAAGCCATATTTGCTTCTTACTATGTCCAATACTGCTTTCAAAATTTGTTTTACTCTGCCAAGACATTTAGGTTGCTCCACAAACCATTAAAATACAGCACAGTTTACAAAACCAGGGTAACCAGTGGAATCCATGTTGACTGGTGGAAGAGGGGAGAAACCAACTAATGCACAAGACTTTTTACAAAAACTCAGTTCTCTTTTGTTTTATATATAACAGAGAGAAATGCGTGCGCGCACACACAGTGATATTTGAGACTTGGCTATCCCATGAATTTAAATGATGGCTGCAGCTGTGTGAATTTTCTTACTCCCTCAAGACAGCTATTGCAGAGCTGCAATCTGCAGCACTCATTGAAGTTTCTTCTCACTAGCTTCCATGTGCCCACCATGGAAAAAGCAAAGTCAAATGTTTGAATCTATTTGTGCTACAGTACGTGCTGTCCTCATCTTCTGAAGTTATTTGATTGTATTCCTGTTTCTACCAACTGCCTTGCTCTGAAATGTTT
This sequence comes from Eretmochelys imbricata, assembly GCF_965152235.1. Classification (NCBI taxonomy): domain Eukaryota; kingdom Metazoa; phylum Chordata; order Testudines; family Cheloniidae; genus Eretmochelys; species Eretmochelys imbricata. The sequence continues at coordinate 33,987,236 of NC_135573.1, read as the reverse complement.
CCTGTTTGCTTGATCAACATTTATCACCTGTTTCATTTATACTACACTACTTAAAGGGATATTCAAACAATTAGTTTCTATTTTTTAGATTATGGATTATTTGTTTTTTGAAAAATAGATGGCATTAAAGTTAAGAACAGAAATGTTACTTTTGGTTAAGTGTTGTTTGGAGGGCAGCAGTCTGGTTTTTGTGGGTGTTTTTACAATTTCCATATTCCTTTGTGTAGCTCTGGATTCCTTTGCATTATACTATTTCATAACAGAAATCAAAGAAACGAGGAGTTCTTGTTGTTTTTGCTGATACAGACTAACATGGCTAGCGCTCTGAAAGAAATCAAAGATTAAGCTGATCAATCTTTTTCCATGATCCAAGCAGAGTGAAAGACAAACTGAAGTGATATTTGCAACACTGTAAAGAAACCATTCGAATAATTAGACCGTGACCCTCTAAGATTATCCCTCTGTTTTCTCAGTGTACTGCTCCTTCTTATGCAAGAATAATTTGGATATTTCCACATTGTCAACATGTGTTTGCTGCTGTCACTCAATTGTTAATGAATGAATTATTTAAGAAAGAATGCTTGTCCCTGAAATAGATCCTTGAGGGATTCCAGCTGTTTTTGTCATTAAATGTATTCCTTCTAATGTGCTTTATTAACAGCCTCAAAATGCTGTGATCTAGGTGATATTAATGACACTTGGTGGGATGATTCTAATGAAAGGAATGTTAAAATCAGTGGTTTTAACCTATTTAGAAAGGACCAAGTGCCCAAAAAGGGATGGGGAATGTCAAAAATGGCATTACCTGTTTCTGAGTTACTGATAACTCAGAAGAAAATAATCTTGAATACTTATGGATCAATGTCTTAACAGATAAAGCGCAAGATTTGATATTGATGTCTGCTACAGACCACCAGAGAGCATACTTAAGGAATAGAATGACCATTTCCTTACACACCTGTCTGTCATGTGTAAGAAAAATAGCTGTGAGATCATGGGGGACTCGAGTTTGAGTGACACACACTGGAGGTCTCATGCTACCAGTACTAAACCATTCTTGGAATTTCAAATTTTGTAGATGACCACTTCCTAAGTGTTGCATTCAACATGGGAGATGTCTATATTAGACCTCATCTTGAAGCTAAAGAGGAACTGATCACCAAAATAAAAAATTAATGGTAACTCAGGTACAAGTGATTATGACTTGATCACATTTATAATGTGCAAACAGAGTAAAATCCATAATTTATATATATATATATATAGATACTGGTTACTTCTACCCTGTTTCCACTTAAATATATATATTATTCGTGCTTGAAAAGGGCCACTTTCACAAAGCTGCAAACAGTTGAGCCAAATCTGAGCTGGGAGGAAGAATTTAATCAGAAAAATGTAAATGATAATTGGGAATCGTTTAAGAACAATTTACCAGATGCCCAAAAAGCTGCAATTGAGGAAGAGGAGGCCATTTTTTTTTAATGACCTGAATTAGAGGGGCAGTGACCACAGCTATGACTTTTTTTTTTTTTAAAGTTACAAATGGAAGAAACAATATGTTGATAGCAATGAATATGAATCAGAAACTAGGGATTGTTCAAAAATCGATAAGGGAAGCAAAGGGACACAAAGAAAAGTCTGTGGCCAGCAGAGTTAAAAACAATAAAGGAGGAGTTTAAGGTGATTAGGAGCAAAAAGAATCCTAACAATGGCATCAGTCCATTACTAGATGGAAATTGTAGAATTATCATTAATAATACATGAAAGGAAGAAGTGTTCAATAAATATTTCTGTTCTATATTTGGGGGAGGGGGCAGGTGTTAGTCATATATGACAACGCTCTCTTTCCATTCCACTTGTATTTCAGGAGGATATTAAACAGTAGTTACCAAAATTGACACCCGTCCCCACCCCTCCCATCCTGTGTGTATAACTTGCATCCAAGAGTTCTAAAAGAGCTGGCGTAGGAGCCTGTTGGATTTTTAAGTTTGGCTTTTTTTCAATATGTCTTGCAGCACGCAGCTCTTGGCAGTATACTATTTAACATTTTTATTGATGAAATGGAAGAAACTAAAGTTATCACTGATAGTTTGCTAATGACACATTGCATGAGTGGTAAATAATGAAGAGGACAGATCACTGTTTCAGTGCAATCTGGATTGATTGGGAAGCTGAACACAAACAAAGATATGCATTTTAATTAGTTCAATGTAAATGTATATATTAGGAATGAAGAATATAGGCCAAACTTACATGATGGGGGTGTTGGGGGACTCTATCTAAGAATAAGTGACACGGGAAAAGATTGGGGGGTTATGGTGCAAAATCAGCTGAACAGGAGTTTCTAGTGTGATTCTGTGGTGAAAAGGGATAATGCAATCCTTGGATGCATAAATAGGGATATCTGAAGCAGGAGTAGAGGATATTTTACCTCTGTATTTGACAGTGGTGCCTCTGCTGATGGAATACTGAGTCTAGTTCTGGTGTCAGCAGTTCAAGAAGAATGTTGTTAAATTGGAGAATATTCAGAGGAGAGTCACAAGGCAACATTGAAGGATTCAGGATAAGAAAACATGCCCTATAGTGACTGAATTCCTTGAGTCTTATCTATTTAGCTTAATAAAGAGAAAGTTAAGGAGTGACTGGATTACAATCTCTAAGTATCTAAATGGGGAACAAATATTTAATAATGAGCTCTTCAATCTAGCAGAGAAAGGGATAACACGATCCAATGGCTGGAAGTTGAAGCTAGACAAATTCAGACGGGAAATAAGGTGTATTTTTAAGTGAGAGTAATTAGCCATTGGAACAACTTACCAAGAGTCATGGTCCATTCTTCATCAGTGGCTATTTTAAAATCAAGATTGGAAGTTTTTTCTAGGAAAAAATTAAGATTAATTAAGATGCTCTAGGAATTATTTTAGTGAAGTTCAATTGCCTGTGTTATACTGGAAGTCAGACTAGATCAGGGGTTGGCAACGTTTCAGAAGTGGTGTGCCGAGTCTTCATTTATTCACTTTAATTTAAGGTTTCACGTGCCGGTAATACATTTTAATGTTTTTAGAAGGTCTCTCTCTCTGTCTATATATTATATAACTAAACTATTGTTGTATTGTAAAATAAACAAGGTTTTCAAAATGTTTAAGAAGCTTCATTTAAAATTAAAAATGTTGATGTTTTGCCACCGGCCTGCTGCTGGTCTGGGGTTCCATTCACCTAGGCTGGCAGTGCGCTGAGCAGGGCCTGTGGCCGGGACCCCGGCTGGCAAGGGGCCGGCATCCAGACCGGCAGTGGGCTGAGCAGTTCAGCCTCCTGCCACTCAGGGGTTCCATCCGCCGGCTCCTGCCAGCCGGGATCCTGGCTGTTGGGTACCACTGATTAGTGGGCTAATTGGAAGGGTTTAATTGGATTTAAAATTCTAAAATTGATTAATTGTCAACCATTGGTTAATGGTCAAGACCACTCCTTAAATGGCTGCTTCTAAGTAGCTGATTTAAATATTTTCCTTGGGTTTCATAGGATGTAGTTCAGACTACTTACTTTGCCATTTATATACTGCCTGATTTTTTTTTTACTAATAACCAACAGGTCCACCTGCTCTGAAACAAAGCTGTTTTGCCCATCTAGTTACCTAAGAATATACTAAAGAATGGATTCACAATAATTTTAGGGAAACAATATACTTTGGTCTTAATTTACCAAGAGGCAAGCGCACCTCAGAGGTGTAGTCTCTGTTAAGTGCTCCACAATAATGTACAGAAAAGATTGTAATGGAAGTGAATTATTTTCTTTTATGTTCAGTTATTTGTTTCCTTTTCCTTTCTAAATAATAAAATAGCCATGGTTATTAACTGTAATTGTTTTGCTTGGTCTTGATCATGGTGTCTGCTAAGGTATTTTAAAAAAAAAAAAATTAAGCAAAAAAAAAATTTGACAAGGTAAGGAAACTATGCTTGTTTCATTTAAATTAAGATGGTTAAAAGCAGTATTTTCTTTTGCATAGTAAAGTTTCAAAGCTGTATTAAATCAATATTCAGTTGTAAACTTTTGAAAGAACAGACATAATGTTTTCTTCCGTTACGAACACCTCAGAAATGGACATTGTTCATAACTCTGAGGTTCTATGTACAAACACTTGGTAACAATCTGTCAGCTGTCTCTTATTGCATACACTTTTTTGTTTTATAACCATCATGATAGGAAGATATGTATCAAACTAAAATCTGTTTCCTGTAATAATAATAATTTATTATTAATATAATAATTATATTAATGTACTGATGCCTCTCAGAAACTAAAAGATTTTATTTGGAGGTGTTCCCCCAAGGTGAGGTTTCATTATCGTTATCCCTTTCTTTCAATCACCCCACTCTTTCCTTATATTTTTGAAGACACTGGCTTGAAAAAAATGACTTGTTCTAAGGTAATGTCTTCCTCCTACTTAATTCTTACTTCCAGTCATAATGTTCAGTTTTTGTTCAAGATTTTTTTATTGAAATTACTGACTCACTGAATCATATTTCAGTAGAAAACAGAAGGAAGAAATGACCTCTATAATAAAAAGTTGCATACACTACTTGTGGAGAGCCCTCTTGTGGGTGAAGGGTGTAGAGGTAAATCAGTACCTGCATGAAGCCAGTCTCATAGATTCTTGCATCTCTTGCTGGGTTCCACTGGAGCAGAGGACAGAAGCTTTGGCCTTTGGGCTATTGTCTGAACCTTCAGCCCTACATGTATGATAACTCCTGTGGTTGCTCGGGAGACAGATGGAAGGCAGGTGACTTTGAAGGAACCATCAGCTTCAAGGAGCATACTTGCATGGCCCTTGATACTGGCCTATGCCCCACTACTCACTGTCAGTCTGTGTGCATGCATGTGTACAGTATAATATACTTAGTTAAAGTTGTCATGCAATGTATAGATTACTAACTTTATCAAAAGTTTTATAAATTCAGACTGCAAGTGATAAAACATCTAAGTTTCCACTCTTTTAAAACTAGCTATTTTTTTTCTTTCCATTGATACAGGTTGAATCAAGAGACACTCTAAACAGTATTGCCTTGAAATTTGATACTACACCGAATGAACTGGTTCAGTTAAACAAGTTTTTCTCCCGAGCAGTTGTTCCTGGACAGGTATTAGCGATTAATTACCTCAACATAAACTGGGTGTGGTGGAAATAGAGGCAGATATTCAGAATGCTTGTCTACCACTTCTTCTACTGAAAACAATAGGATGGGTCTCTCTGTGTATAAGACCTCCAATCTTTTGAAGATATATTTAGGATTCTTCAGTTAGAGTTAGTGAACTCCAGACACCCACTTGGATTAGTCAGTTGAGTAACTGCTACCAATGGGAGTTAGTCACAATTTAAACCAGTCTTTACTATCTCTTTCTTAAATTAAATTTGAAAAGACTAATAAAAGCAAGCATATTGAGAATCATAAGGTAACTTTTTCAGTTTCAAGACAAATTCATTTTTTTGTAAATGGATGTAGGATAAATATTGGGAGCTAGCAGCATTTCTATGGCTATAAGCATGACTTACTGCTACTGTGACTTCCAGCTGCTGCAAAACTAGCTGTGCAACACCATTCATGCCATTCCCAAGAGAATGGATCTATGAAGCAAATAAATTTAGAGTAACCTAGTTTTTGGCATGCTTTGTAGAGAGTTGAATCTGGAAATAGATGACCAACTTTTTTTAATTGGGATGAATGCACTGAATGTGTTCCCTAGCAATGCATCTTATTGACTCTAAATAATAGACTAATAGCAGTCTATGAAAAGGCCAGAGAAATGGTACACTTTGTGTGCAAGTATTCATAATAGTATTTATTACAGCACTGGACAAGTTTGAATTGGTGTTTCTGGGCATGCTATAAATTTCTTACCCACGTAAACAGAAGACCATAAAGTAATATCTCCACTATTATTACTGCTAATAGTCAGCCTTAATAAGATTTACAGAATTTTAAATATTTAAAGGCTCAAAAATGCATTTTGCAGGTATATATTTACTCATTTTATGAATTGCTTTAAACAAGATATATTTGTTTTATCGCACACTGTTTGACACACCATGATGGAAACCAGTGTGGGATTCTTTTATATGGTATGTTTGTATGATACGTCAGTGCATTCTGTGCCTCATGGACCTATTGGTAGAGAAGACTTTATTAATATTGCTTGCTTTGCTTTGCTTTGCTTTGCTAGAAAAGTGACAGTAAAATTGGTAATTCACAACTAAATCTGTATTTTAAAAAAAAAAATTCTAAAGCATAAATTAACTCCAGCAGAACAAATTTAATAGAATAACTTATGAGAAAACAAATCTGCATCAACTAGTGAAAATAAATGTCAATGAAACTCTTAATGTAACTGTTAACTAAAGCATGTGTTCAATTTCTTTATAGATTTTATATGTTCCTGACCCAGAATATGTTTCTAGTGCGGAGAGCTCCCCATCTCTTAGTCCCATAAGTCCCTTGTCACCTACATCTTCAGAAGCTGAATTTGACAAGGCTACAGTAAATGTAGGTATATGTGTTTCAAGGGCAATAACAGTCGTGTCCATGTTTAGTGAGATGTGTGCAGTAACTGATTAAAAGATAGGAAATAAAGGGTAGGAATAAATGGTCAGTTTTCAGAATGCAGAGAAGGGTAAATAGTGATGTCCCCTCACGGGCCTGTACTGGGGCCAGTACTGTTCAACATACTCATAAATGATCTGGAAAAGGGGATAAATGGTGAAGTGGCAAAGTTTGCAGATGATTCAAAACTATTCAAGATAGTTAAGTCCAAAGCAGACTGAGAAGAGTTACAAATGGATCTCACAGAACTGGGTGACTGGGCTACAAAGTGGCAGATGAAATTCAGTGTTGAAAAATTCAAAGTAATGTACATTGGAAAACCTAATCCCAACTATACATATAAAATGATGGGGTCTAAATTAGCTTTTACCACTCAAGAAAGAGATCTTGGAGTCATTGTGGATAGTTCTCTGAAAACATCCACTCAATGTGCAGTGGCATTCAAAAAAGCAAACAGAATGTTGCCCATCATAAAGAAAGGGATAGAAAATAAGACGAAAAATATCATATTTCCTTTACATAAATCCATGGTACGCTCACATCTTGAATATTGCATGCAGATGTGGGTGCCGCATCTAAAAAAAAAAATAGATTGGAATTAGAAAAGCTTTAGAAAAGGACCACAACAGCTTCCATTTGAGGAGAGATAATAAGACTGGGACTTTTCAGCTTGGAACTGAGATGACTAAGGGGGGGTATGATGGAGGTCTATCAAATCATGACTGGTATAGAGAAAGTAAGTTAGGAAGTATTTACTCTCTCCTAACACAAGAACTAGGGGGTCACCAAATGAAATTAATAGGCAGGAGGTTTAAAACAAACAAAAGGAAGTATTTCTTCACACAATGCCCAGTCAACCTGCGGAACTCCTTGCAGGGGATATTGTGAAGGCCAAGACTATAACAGGGTTTTTAAAAAAAAAAAAACACTAGATAGATCCATCAAGGACTGTTAGGCAGCATGGTGTCCCTAGCCTTGGTTTTGCCAGAAGTTGGGAATGGGCAACAGGAGATGGCTCACTTGATGATTACCTGTTCTGTTCTTTTCTTCTGAGACATTTGGCATTGGCCACTGTCAAAAGACAGGGTTCTGAGATGGATGGACCTTCAGTCTGTCCCAGTATGGCCATTATGATGTTTTTATGTGCAATAATTACTACTGGGGGAATTCTGCACCAAAAAATGCAGAATTTTGCAGTTTTTGGTGCAGAATTTTGCATATTTTATTTGTCAAAATAATGCAATATAATCACACTTACTTTGGTAATTTATTTAAACTACCATATAGAAAAGCAATCAAACTTTTCAGCATTTCCTAAAAACATGAAAGTTAAGTTACAAATACTTGGTAACCAGTACCCTGCATTCTAGTTATAATCCTGGATTTTTGTTTAAATTACATTACTTTTATTTTGGTGTTTGGTGTTCTGTAAAGTAGAATGGCACTTTCACATTGTTCAGACTTTCACACATGGAAGTCATACAGGTTTTTTGCTAATCATTGTCCTTCATTTTTTTTTTTTAAAAGGATAATTAAGATAGATCCTGAGCTGTAATCTAACCCCATTGTGCCTCTCTGGCACAGGAAAAAAGCGAGAAAGCTCATAGATCCTCCTAGCTGAGGATTCCATTACTGTCATTTACAATAAGGCTCCTTTACACCACTCTGGCAAGGAGACGAAGAATGGGAACAATTAACAATGGGAATGTTAACAGCCTGCCTGCTTAGTTGATACATTTCTGCTCTGCCTAAGGGACAGAGCCTGCTTCACACAGCCCTATGCCTCCAAGCCCGGGATACAGCAACAGCAAATGAGAGGGACAGAGTGAGTCTCTCTCGTTCGCAGGCAGGCACATGCCTAGTCCCACCCCCTTAATATCTCTCCATGCCCAGCCTCCTTCCTCCCCCTTGTGGTGATCTGCTCTCTGTTGCCGGTTGCTCCCAGCAGGTGCGCCTCGGCTGCCGGGGAAGAGGTGTGTGTTCCCGACAGATTTCTTTGCTCCCACATTTTTCTGCGGGGGGAGTCAAGAAATCTGCGGAAGGTATGAATCCCCCAGGAGTAAGTAATCTCGTCCTAGAATACATTTTGGGGTGATAGCACAAAAAAACCAACCCCAAATTGATTTAAGCCTCACGCCTGAGTGCAGGTTGTTTGAATTTTGGTGCACTATATAAGAAAGCATTCTACTTTTGTAAATGAATCTTTACTGAAACTTGTTTTTGGGGGGAGAGTAGGGAGGAAGGGATGGTCTTGTTTTTACACAATACCAGTTGTGGTAGAGGCACAAGTGACCTTACGTTTGTTTTAATTCTTATTTGGGTTTGTATACTCAAGAAAAATGGGCAAGTTTAAAATCCTACATGAAATATTCCTAAGCTGTGTTACCCAAAGCAATTTTTAAAAGCTTTAATTTCTTCAGTATAATTATTTCTGGGGGAATTCGCACATCCGCGGAGGCAGAGAATTCCTGTGTTTCACAGAATTTTTTTTCTCAGCAGAAAATACATTTCTGGTGAAGAAGTCTTGCAGTTCCACCTTTTGCTCACCAGGGGTCGGTGTGTTGCCAGAACAGCCAGTAGCCTGAAAATAGCCTGCTGTTCTGGTACCACAGCAGTCTCTGGTGGGCAAAAGGTGAAACTGCAGCACTTTTAGGGCAGAATGTATTTTGGGGGGGAATTCTGTGCGTGCCCAGTGCTGCAGAATTCATAGATTCATAGATACTAAGGTCATCACAGCACCCTGCCTGCGGAGCCAGGTTAGGATAGAGTGGGGCACACAGTGCTCCTGGGGGGTCAAACACTGGGGTTCAGAATGGCTAGTGGGAGGGACAGACTGGGGCATGGGCTCAGGAGTTAGTGGGGTTACAGGGTTGAACCTGGGGACAGGGGAGGGGGACTGCAGGACACATGGGATAGGGGAGGAGACTGCAGAGACCCATGTGGATGAGGAGTGTGGGGAGGGGCAGATGTGCCTGACTGAATGGGAGAGGCTTGGGATCAGCCAGGGTCTGCATGGAGAAAGCTCCCCAACTCCCTAACAATCCTGCCCTCCCACCCAAAAATAAACCTGTACAATACTTTTCCCACCCACACCCAACAACCCACCAGATTCACTCCAGGCTCCTTTCCTCTTCCTCAACTCTTCCATTACCCCTGACTCCCCCAAGCCTTTGCAATGCTTCTGACAAGTGCAGGAAATACAGATCTGTATTATTTAAATGAATTAATCAACATTCTATATTAATATGCCTAGTAAGGAATCTATTTGTCCAAAAAAAAAATTACCTGAATCTTTTTTTGGTCGGTATTGGTACAGATATACTTGCTGACAGAGATTTTGAAATAAAGTAACAAAGTAATTGATACTGGCATGGTTATATTGTGGTGTTTTGACAAATAAAATCTGCAGAATTTTAAAATACTGTGTGCAGAATTTTTAATTTTTTGGTGCAGAATTCCCCTAGGAGTAAATATGGTACTGTTTTGTTTGAGTTTTTGTACTTCCTTTGGTTCAGTTAGAGAACTATATAGATCAGTTGGGTCACTTTCACTAACGGGTTCATATATGGTTTTATCCACAGCTCATTAAAACTAATAATCTCTTCCATCTCTCTACATTTTTCAGATGTCAGTAATATATAAAACCTGAAACTAGCTTTCCATTGAAAATCTAGTTCCTAAATATCCCTTTTCCAAGGAATGTTAGTCACTGTTAAGCAGCATTACTCTCTCAGCTTGACATCTAGACACCCAATCGATCTTCCTGTCACTTCAAATAATGTTCCTCAGACCCATGCCATGGACAGTCACAACTGTCTGTCAACTTTCCAAGACACTGGATCCATATGGGCAATTCTCAAAGAAGAAAGTTACTATGATTCTTCAAGGTGATTTGCCGTATTGATACATGTGCACTGCTTATGTTTGGTCTTCTTTAGAGTCTCTTTACAAGGGATTCCTGACATAGTGGAAAGAATTTATGGATGGTTTGGACTACATCATTGTAATCTCTTAGAAATCATGCATCATTTAACAAATGCTGTTATCTAGAAGGGACTTCAAGATCACTTGCTACAGGTGTGCTTATTCTCCAGGGATGGTGTTCCATAAAGACAATTCTCTCTTAAAAACCAACATTTCTATGGTAAAGGAACAGTTTTTATTCTTTCAAAAAATTCTCCATTTAAAAAACCCAAAACTACAGTTAAGAGAATCAGCCACTTCCCCACTATTACACAACCTTTCTTAACTTTTATATTGGTCACACTCATAGCTTGAGCCTCGTGTATTTGCAAAAACAATATGCAAAAATTAAAAATTTGTCATAGTTTATTTGAAATCTCACTTTCATTTCCAATATATAATATAACACCTTTCGGTGTGTGTACAAAATAAATAAACACACCGTGAATATTGCTCCACCAAATATCAGTAACGTAGCCTAAAGTACAAATGCTCAAGCTCTATGGACGTAAGTCTGCACCACCTTATACATACTTTATGACACCAAACAGGTGAATCATTCCAATTTATTCATAAAATTTTTCATTTACTTGAACATATTGCACTAGGAAACTTATCAAAGTTTGACTTAAACTTAACGTAGATCGGAACTATGTTCCATTTGAAATCTTTAGTACATATTTAATAAAAACCTAGAAATCAAAAGTACACATGCATGTTTCCATTAAAAAACAAAGTGGCAAAACTAAGATTTGGTGAATAGTTCTATTACGATGATGAGTGATGAAGGATTATATAGTAGTGGAAACTGGCCAGATTTCTAGGTACTAATTAGAAGCCGTTTTTAAATGTCTGATTCTTAATTTTTGTGTCTGCGCCCTTGGATAAAAGTGAAACTCTGGGACAAAGTCTTTAGTTGGCAGAACTTCAGTTTCTCCCATAAATGTCAGAGCTCTGACTCTCTTCATCCTCCACCTTAGCTTCCTACTATTACTCCTTTCCCTGGCTATTGACCCTCCTCCCAGTTATCAAATTCTTACATCCCCCTTACCCTTTTTTTATGCAATTATGAATGCTGTCTACTAAATTCTCTAGGAAACTGAAAGTTCTGCAGTACTATAAAACGAACAGGAAAAATCTACAAAGACATTCCTAACTTTTTATTACTTCTAAGAATAACATTTAGAAAATTTAGAATAGAGATACGAATTTAGCAGACAGATTGAGAAATAAATCACTCAAAAGTGAAATAAAGACTTGTGTCCTACCCATCAGGGGACACAACTATAAGGCTAACTGTCGGAATGTCCTGTATGTGCTAAGAAACAGTTGCTATCCTATTTGTTTTTGAGCGGTTATTTGCTCATTCGAACATGGGACTCAAACGGTACACTAATCACTAGGATTTGTTAAAAACAATAAGCTTATCCATGGTAAATGGATTCTGTGGTCATTTTGTTTTTTTTAATTGGGATTACCAACTAAAATGTGTGCATCTTATGCAGAAGGCTTGTTTTAAAAATTAAGCAATATTTTAAAAGGGAGGGAGTGAATTTCCATGTGACTTGCACAGAATTACTCTTCAACATTACAGTGAATAAATCAGCCTACTTTATAATTCTATCTAGTACTTGCAGCTTTCTGCAAAGTTGTGACTTATATTTTGTATACTAGCACTGTGCTTTGAGGCTAATATTTGTATTCAAACATGGTTGTGAGAACCTGCTTTGGGGCAGTGCTGAAAGGGCAGAGTGCAAGGAGACAGTGTATGTGGGTTCCTATCTACCAATCTGATAAACCATTGCAAAAGCGGCAGAGTCCTGTGGCACCTTATAGACTAACAGACGTATTGGAGCATAAGCTTTCGTGGGTGAATACCCACTTTGTCAGATGCACATAGAGGAAATTTCCAGAGGCAGGTATAAATATGCAAGCAAGAATCAGGCTAGGGATAACGAGGTTAGTTCAATCAGGGGGGATGAGGCCCTCTTCTAGCAATTGAGGTGTGAACAGCAAGGGAGGAGAAACTGCTTTTGTAGCTGGCTAGCCATTCAGTCTTTGTTTAATCCTGAGCTGATGGTGTCAAATTTGCAAATGAACTGAAGCTCAACAGTTTCTCTTTGAAGTCTGGTCCTGAAGTTTTTTTGCTGCAGCAAATCTTTAAATCTGCTAGTGTGTGTCCATCCTGGACAATGATCCCTCACTTTCACGGTCCTTGAGAGGCAGGCCAATCCTAGCCCACAGACAACCCACCAACTCGAAGCATATTCTCACCAGCAACTACGTACCGCACCAGAGTAACACTAACTCAGGAACCAATCCGTGCAACAAACCTCGATGCCAGCTCTGTCCACATATCTACACCAGCGATACCATCAGAGGACCTAACCAAATCAGCCGCACCATCCCCAGTTCATTCACCTGCATGTCCACCAATGTAATATACACCCTCATGTGCCAGCAATGCCCCTCTGCTATGTACATCGGCCACACAGGACAGTCCCTACATAAAAGGATAAATGGACACAAATCAGATATTAGAAATGGCAATATACAAACACCTGTAGGAGAACACTTCAACCTCTCTGGACACACACTAGCTGATTTAAAGGTAGCCATCCTGCAGCAAAAAAACTTCAGGACCAGACTTCGCAAATTTGACACCATCAGCTCAGGATTAAACAAAGACTGAATGGCTAACCAGCTACAAAAGCAGTTTCTCCTCCCTTGCTGTTCACACCTCAACTGCTAGAAGAGGGCGTCATCCCCACTGATTGAACTAACCTCGTTATCCCTAGCCTGATTCTTGCTTGCATATTTATACCTGCCTCTGGAAATTTCCACTACGTGCATCTGACAAAGTGGGTATTCACCCACGAAAGCTTATGCTCCAATACGTCTGTTAGTCTATAAGGTGCCACAGGACTCTTTGCCTCTTTTATAGATCCAGACTAACATGGCTACCCCTCTGATACATTGCAAAAGAGACTCTAATAAAGAAGGTATAGCCTCTGAAAACTTGAAATGTAGCTTCAGATAATGCTGAATACCAGTTATGAATCTAGTACTTTAAGAGATCTCTCAGAGCAGCAGTTTTAAACCAATGATCAGAGATGAGAAATGTCAGTAATTGGAAGCAATACAAAATTCTTACACTGGCATGTCTGTCTACCTTGTAGCCACCATTCCTATAACGTCTCATCTGGCCAGTATCACTGTTTGTTCTAGTTTTGCTTTGCTTGAGGAAAATGTGATTTAGAAATAACTATAAATGTTTGAAAACCATGTACTATTTCTCTTCTGTGTTAGAGCACTGATACTAAAGGGGTGTAATACAGTGCCACAAAGGTGCATGGCATTGTGTGGGCATGGGGGAGGAGGGGAGAGAAGAATTCTGCCTTGAGAAACTTAGTCTGTGGGCTTGCCAACACTTGGTTGTTTTATAATTGCTGTTCCAGAGTATTCTAGAATAACTTTGTATTTAGGTAACCTTCCAACTGTAGACAAGCCCTAAAGTAAGGTGAAATACCCAAATGAACTGACAGATAACCATTTGCCACACCTCTGTACTATAAAGTACCAATAGTTAAATGTAGATGTAATGGAGATCTGAGAGTGGGATAGCAGAGAACCAAAGGGAAGATGGAAGTCCCAGAGAATAAATATCCTGCTCGTCAGTGTAACTGAAAATATCAGGGTTTTTTGTGCCAAAAAAGTGTTTAAAACATGAGTATTTTCCAGTAGATATTGTTTTAAGAGTAATGTAGGCTTGAAACAGAGTCCCGATCTTGTTTCTGTGTGTATATATATATATGCACTAAGAAATTGTCCTGGCGTAGGTCCTAAGCTGTCGTCTTATTTAAAAAAATTGTCCACTGTGGGGTTCCATGTTTTTATGTCAATCACTTCTGTAGCAGATGTGATTATTTATTAAGACTTATGCAGTCTTTTTCCTAACTGTGAGTGCTGTAACCTGAGACTAGGAGCTGAAAGTCAAGCTTAGTTTTCACTGGTTTTATGTATAGATCCCATGTGCCAAACACTTCCCTAGCTTACATCTTTGATCTCCCATTTTCTTCTTTGCTGTTGCAGAAGAGTAACTGAAGGCACAGTTTGGTCATGCAATTATAACTTTATTTTGACATGGAAGCCAGAAGGAAATCATACACACAGTTTCCCTACCTTTTGCGCAACATGGATATTTCAGATACTACATTGTCTACTCTCATTGCCTGATAGTTCTTCAGGTTATAAAAGTCAACATAGCTTCGCTGAAGTCAAGCTATGCTTCAGTGGAACTATGCCGATTTCCATTTGCTGAGGATAATGGCCCTTTTATATCTGGTCTGTTTTTCAGTTTAATGTACTGGGAGCCATGATTTCAGTTTTTCTGTCAAATGCTCTTGGAACAAAAGGTAGATGACTTTTAAATGTTGAACTAAGAAACTAGTGAAGCATACATAAATGTACAGGACTCAAAGGAGAGTATTCTTTTTTGTACTCTGGAAAACAATGTCTTTCCTTTTGTAGGATCCAGATGGGCTTCAGCGAAATGAGGCAGCTACTTCACCAGCTTATGCATGTTTTCGTCCTGCAAGAGTGGTATCATCCACATCAGAGGAGGAAGAAGCATTTACTGAAAAATTTCTCAAAATTAATTGCAAGTACATGACTTATGGCAAGGTACTTAAACTCCTCTCTCTAACTCTTAAACCATGCTATATGTTTTTATATTAACTTTAAAGGTTTTTTTAAAATGGGAAATACAAGTAATTCACTTCACAGTAATAGACTGATATTTGTTTCATACATTTTTCCTAAGCATTCTCTCTAGATTCCCAGACTCTTTTTTGCCTTGACACATCAAGAGAGCAGATTTATAATCCAACTAGTTGTGACGGGTTTTCTTGTAGCAACATTGTACGGTGACTGCATGTGCCTTGTGGACATGTAGGTTGTATAGCCCTCCCATACTAGCAGTCCCTAAGGGTGGTCTCTGGTGGTCCTAGTTGGTCTCTGATGACCGTACTTGTCTTTAAGTACATATTTCTTGTTGCCTTAAAATTTTAGGGTTTTTTTAATTTGTTAGGATTATAAATAGTCTTTGCTTCCACTTTATTTTTAATTTGTATATATAAATGAAATTTTAAAATCTCATGCAATTGAAGTATCCCAAGTATAGCAAAATGTCCCTTGTAGGGCTAGAGCATGTCTTCTGAAGCAAATGTCCTGGAGGAAATGTCCTGAAGTCTAATAAGCTTTAGCCCAGTTCACAAGTATTGGAGCTCTGTCCAAGTATGCTGGAGGCAACCAGTTGATCTACTAGGAACTGAGATTTTCCTCTAAAGCCTTCAGCTAAATCCACTAATGAAGAATTCCATGTCACAGAAATGAATGGGTCTAGGAAGTGGATTAGCAAGTCCTGGGGAGTCTGAGGTGCTTTATGTCTTAACGTAGGCAACTCATTCAGCTTGCATTCAAAGTCCTTTGGGTTGTTTTCCGAGTATGCTCTTTCAGCCTTCTGGGCTATAGATAAAGCTTCTGTTATTCCTCAATCCAGGCCTATGCTAGGAGCACTTAATTGATATAGCTATACAGTATAGTGTATTGGCAAAGCACGGTTAGTGTGGAGTCAGCTGATGTAGGCCAAACTGCACTTCTGCCAGTATATCTTATTCCAGCAGTCCCCAAGTGAAATAAGCTGGACTGGCAAATTTGGCCCAGTATAACTGCATCTATATTAAGTACAATTGAAATTGCCAGCACGGCTATGTTGCTGGCAGCTTGCACCTCATCACATCCCTGAATGACTTAGCTATGCTGGCAAAATTTTCATAGTGTAGACCTGTACTCATTTTACCAAAAAAACCTGACTTTGCTTGTAATCCAGTGTGGTCCACAGTGGGTTTACTTCACTCCTTGTCCTCCTCTCCTAGGTGGGACTTTAAGTTGATGGGATATCTCTTTGAGCTCTTATTAGCTTTCCCTTGGGTTTCTGTAAAGTACACTTTTCGAATTTCCATATTCTCAGGTGGAAGAGTGAGAACTGCAGGTGTTGGTTAAGAACTTTCCATTCCAAAGGACAAAACACCCCTGCTTCTTTCTTCAAGTTACTCCCTAAAGATCACCCAGTTACCTTGCTATTCTTTGTTGCTTTGATTCATGTCATAGAATAATAGAAGATTAGGATTGTAAGAGACCTCAGGAGATTATCTAGTCCAACCCCCAGCTCAAAGCAGGACCAACCCCAACTAAATCATCCCAGTCAGGGCTTTGTCAAGCCAGGCCTTAAAAACCACTAAGGATGGAGATTCCACCACCTCCCTATGTAACCCATTCCAGTGCTTCACCGCCCTCCTAGTGAAATATTTTTCCCTAATATCCAACCTAGACCTCCCCCACTGCAACTTGAGACCATGAATTCTTGTTCTGTCATCTGCCACCACTGAGAACAGCTGAGCTCCATCCTCTTTGGAACCCCCTTTCACGTAGTTGAAGGCTGCTATCAAATCCCCCCTCACTCTTCTCTATTGCAGACTAAATAAGCCCAGTTCTCTCAGCCTCTCCTCATAAGTCATGAGCCCCAGTTCTCTAATAATTTTTGTTGCCTTCTGCTGGACTCTCTCCAATTTCTCCACATCCCTTTCTGTAGTGAGGGCCCCAAAACTGGATGCAGTTGTGGCCTCACCAGTGTCAAATAGAGGGGAATAATCACTTCCCTCAATCTGCTGGCAATGCTCCTACCAATGCAGCCCAATATGCTGTTAGCCTTTTTGGCAACAAGGGCACACTGTTGATTCATATCCAACTTCTCGTCCACTGTAATCCCCAGGTCCTTTTCTGCAGAACTGCTGCTTAGCCAGTCGGTCCCCAGCCTGAAGCAGTGCATAGGATTCTTCCATCCTAAGTGCAGGACTCTGCACTTGTCCTTGTTGAACCTCATCAGATTTATTTTAGCCCAATCCTCCAATTTGTCTAGGTCACTGTTAGCCGACGGCCAAGGATGTTTGGTGAGGTGCCAGCTATGCCCGTTTATACCATCCGTGACTTTAACCGCTAGGACGCACTGTCCCTTCGCGGCGGGCAGCCCGGGCTAGGCTGACGGATGCCCCAAGGTCCTAACCACCCGTGACTTTAACTGCTAGAGCTCAGAGCTCCTTCGCAGCGGGCAGTCAATACTGACTGACAGGTGCCCCAATGGCAGCACTAAGAGCCTCTCCACACCTGTGACTTTAACTGCTAGAGCTCAGAGCTCCTTCGCAGCGGGCAGCCAGGATTGACTGACAGGTGCCCCAAGAGTTTGCCCCGTGGAGGCGGCACAACTCAACGCTAGGCTCTTAGTACTCTCACCTAATGGCCAGGCTTTAGAGCCAAAACGGCTGAGGTTCTTTAATTGTGTTGGCTGCTTTACAGTAAACCAGAGAAAACAAGTCAGGCTTATGCATAAATGGTTACCAAAATTTATTAAGCTAGATTCTAATCATATGGTTACAAAATTGCTAGTGCCTACTTATTTAAATGTAGAGATGTTACACACACAAACAAGTTACAAAACTGAAGCCACAATCCCAAAGAAAGAAAACAAAGTATAGAGCTCTATTTCAAAATATGTGTACACTAAAGATAGGAGATCAGGTGTGGGTGCTTCTTACCGTCCTTGCATCTCTCGATTCCAGCGGTGCCAAGCCAGGATCGGTCACTCAATTCCGCGGAAAGACGAATAAGGGACAAGGCGTAGGGACCCTCTTAGCTGCAGAAGCCTTGGGAGGCTGTCACTTATCTGACCAGCAGATAGATAGTGAAAAGCACTCAAAAATCATGGTGCTGTAGGTCCCCTACTTATACCTCTGTACTCCTTTATTCTCTTTCTCCTTTCTTATGCCAAATTGAGGCTGGTCTGTCTGGGTGACGCCAGCTTTCGCAAGAGTAGTTTACACTTGCAAGGGAGAGAAACAATAAGTGTTGACTACTGGACATTTCTTTTATCCGGGTAAATATTTTCCCAACTAGGATGTTGGTGTGTGTGCATCACGCTAGTTAGTAGGGGCTAAGAGCCATGTCTGTCACAGGGCCTCTGCCTGCTGTGAGCTTAATCGTTGTATCTGTTCCCAGAGGCACATTGTAGCAGCACACCTGTGCTTCTCACAGCTTCAAAGGCTGTGCTGGAATATATGTTAAGTGCCCTGTTCCGGCTTCCTCCTGTGTTTCCAGCAATGCTGGTCTGAGGGGGGGGGGGCTGGCTGTCTGTCTGGCTACAGTCACTCTGGACCCTATCCCTACCCTCCAGCGTATCTACCACTCCCACCCTCTCTTGCAAAGTCAAGCTGTTAGCTCTCAGTATGCATTTTATAGACATGCGTTTTTTCTATTTTGAAAAGGGTAAGGGCATTGTGATAGGGTACACAAATCTCACAGTGGGCCAGAAAGGATTAAAGGACGGTACTGGGCACAGGTAGCCGTGCCCCACCAGCCCTGAAGAGCATGCTCCAACTGGAGACACAGGTTTGAACAGGGATCAACCCAGTTTAGAGGAGAGGAGTACAGACCAACCCTGAAGTCTCCTGACAAGGGGGCAAGAGAAGCCTCTCTGAAGGAAGAGAACAATATGCTGAGCCCAATTGGGGCTGATTGTTTGGTTTCTTTTTCATTTTTCTTTTTTCCTTATCTGGGACCAGAAGCTGAGGGAGGAAAGAAGTAGTAGGAAGTACCCCAGGGAGGATAACTCAGAGGCAAAACACTGTTGACCCTCTTAGGTGTCTTTGTCAGGCCCTGATGGAGTGGGTGGACCCCAGGCTCCCCTTCCACTGTCCTCAAGACTGGGTGGGCATTAGCCAGTAGGCGATGCAGCCCACTAAAGTCCCCGTTACAGGCATGTTTACAGAAACAATTCATGTGTTTGTGGTCATGTCTAAAAAGACCACGAGGTAATCTTCCTCTTACAGAGTTAATCCATCATGAATAGAGCTCCGTGACTTCTGCAGCGGCCAGTGTAGCTGACCCCATGGCCCCTGTCATAAATATAAAGGGAAGGGTAAACCCCTTTGAAATCCCTCCTGGCCAGGGGAAAGCTCCTCTCACCTGTAAAGGGTTAAGAAGCTAAAGGTAACCTCACTGGCACCTGACCAAAATGATCAATGAGGAGACAAGATACTTTCAAAAGCTGGGAGGAGGGAGAGAAACAAAGGGTCTGTGTCTGTCTATATGCTGGTCTTTGTCGGGGATAGACCAGGAATGGAGTCTTAGAACTTCTAGTAAGTAATCTAGCTAGGTATGTGTTAGATTATGATTTCTTTAAATGGCTGAGAAAAGGATTGTGCTGAATAGAATAACTATTTCTGTCTGTGTATCTTTTTTGTAACTTAAGGTTTTGCCTAGAGGGGTTCTCTATGTTTTTGAATCTAATTACCCTGTAAGATATCTACCATCCTGATTTTACAGGGGGGATTTCTTTATTTCTATTTACTTCTATTTTTATTAAAAGTCTTCTTGTAAGAAACTGAATGCTTTTTCATTGTTCTCAGATCCAAGGGTTTGGGTCTGTGGTCACCTAGGCAAATTGGTGAGGCTTTTTACCAAACCTTGTCCAGGAAGTGGGGTGCAAGGTTTTGGGAAGTATTTTGGGGGGAAGGATGCATCCAAACAGCTCTTCCGCAGTAACCAGTATTAGTTTGGTGGTGGTAGCGGCCAGTCCAAGGACAACGGGTGGAATATTTTGTACCTTGGGGAAGTTTTGACCTAAGCTGGTAAAGATAAGCTTAGGAGGTTTTTCATGCAGGTCCCCACATCTGTACCCTAGAGTTCAGAGTGGGGGAGGAACCTTGACAGCCCCCTAAGCAGCTAGCCCTGGGGACCACTGCTCAGGTGGCCCTGGAGACAGCCACACTGGCCGTAGCTGGAGCAGCTCTGCAGCCAGCGTCTTGGGCAGCCCCACAGCCAGCTGTTCTGGGGCCAGCCTCATCAGCTGCTGTTCTGGTGACCCCGGGCAGCTGGCCCTGGGGACCTCCTGAGCAGCAGCCAATGCAGGTGTCCCTGGAGGCCACCTGAGCAGCGGTCCTGGAGCAGCCACTGGCCCCACCCCCAGGGCTTCACCCCCCACCACCACCCACCCCTGGTGGCAGTGGCCAGAACAGCCACTGGTACTGCAGGCTCCTCTGCCAGGGTTCCCTCTGGCTGCTGGGGCTGTGGGCTCCCCACCGCCCCCACCAAAAAAGATTCAATCGTTCATATTTATGGTATAAGTCGTGAACAAGTCACTGGTCATGATTTTTTGTGTTTTGCCCGTGACCTGTCTGTGACTTTCACTAAAAATACCCATGATTAAATTGTAGCCTTAATCCTGAAGTTTTCAGGCCTCCCTTTTATTTTGAAGTCTAGACTTCTGGATTTCTACGTTCCGCTCTTTGGAGTTTTTACCCTAAATTCTAAATCCTCTCTTTTGGTATGTTGAAGTATTTCCTGCACCTCTACTTGACTGGGAAACCTTCAGAGTTGGTAGGTGGTTGGTTCCAATAAAATCTTTATTTTTCCATATTGAACCAAAATTTCCTTCTGTTGTCTGGGGCGGAAGAGGGTCCCTTTCAGTTGTGCCTAAGGGATTTAGGAGTACAAGTCCAGCTGGTTGAGGTGGTGGAGTCAGAGGGTGGGATATTTGCCAGCGAATGCCTTACTGCTAAAGGATGAACTAGCATTCGGCTGAGCCCTCAAGGGTTAACACGTTGTTAATGTAGCCTCACGCTCTATAAGGCAGCATGAATGGATGGAGGAGAGACAGCATGGCAGAGAGAGACACACTGTCTGTGTGTGTGTGTGTGTGAGAGCGAGAAACTCGCATTGCCCTTTTAAGTACACTGCCTTTTTTAAGTAGATCAGCAAATTGAGACAGCAGCTGCTGCCAGCAAGCTCCCTCCATCCTGAGCCCTGTCATTTCCCCCACATTCTGTAGAGGTGGGGCACAGGAGAGGTGGACACCCTGACAATAGCACCCTTCTTCCTCTGCACAGCAAGCAGGAGGCTCCTGGGAGCAGCTCCAAGGGAGAGGGCAGGAGCAGCACATAGCACTGGTGGTAGGGACAGCTGAACTGCCCGGCAATTGATAGCCTGCCAGGTGGCTGCCGCACAGGGAACTTAGGGGAGCTGACAGGGGGTCTGCCGGTCCACCCTGGTTCCAAGCCCCCACCAGCTAGCTCCAAGTTAGGAGTTACTGTAGGAGGCACTTTCATGGTTGCAAGGACAGATCCCTGTCCAGATCTGCCTGTAAAAGAAGGGGTCCCTTCCTGAGCCTGTCCAGGCCTTTGTGTACAGATCTGATGACTCTAGGACCTCTAAAGACCTGGAGGGTAAAGCCTGTAAGAAAATGGATCAGTTAGCGCTGTTGATGGCTTCAGCTCTGAAACACAAGGACCGATACCTACCAGCTCCATCCAGAAGTGTGGGACCTGATTCTTACTCTGTGCCGGCCTGTCCTTCAAAGGCCTGCCCCACTACAACTTCCCAAGATACATCCTAGCCATCAGTCCTGACTGTCGGAACGCCCCAAACACTGGGTCGTACAGACACCTACACTACGGCGGAGGATATTTTGCTCCCTTACCCTCTGTCTCCTCTCCGGCCCAGTCCTCCTGAGAGAGATTGCCACACTGGAGGATGAAACTGCATCGGCGACCTTAAAACATCTCCTCTCCAACTCCCAGGCAGGAGTACCCACCCTCTGGTACTGTCGGCTCCACCAATGGAGAGAGAGCAGTTCTTAGACTGAGTCGCTCACTCTGGCTGATCCATCATCTCCTATTGTAAATCTGAGCCCTGACAGGCAATCAGATCTGAACAGCATCATGCCAAATATGACTTTCCTAGGGGCTGCTGGTACCTGATATCGTGGGTTCCCTCCATCCAGTAAGTCCCTCCTTTTGGCCTTATCGGGGAGGTGCCCCAGCTCCATCCATGAATTATACCACAACTCTCCAATGTTGCATCCACTGATCTGTCAGAGGACGAGGAAGAGAACACTGATCTGAATCTGCAGGTATCAATAAGAACTAGGGCTGTCAAGCGATTTAAAAAAATTGTGATTAATCGCATGATTAAAAATAATAGAATATCATTTATTTAAATACTTTTGGATGTTTTCTACATTTTCAAATATATTTCAATTACAACACAATACAAAGTCTACACTGCTCATTTTATTTCTGATTACGAATATTTGCACTGTAGAAAAACAAAATAAATAGTATATTTCAATTCATCTAATACAAGTACTGTAGTATAATCTCTTTATAATGAAAGCTGTACTTAAAAATGGAAAATTATGTACAAAAAAAACTACGTTAAAAAATAAAACAATGTAAAACTTTAGAACTTACAAGTCCACTTACCACTCAGTCCTACTTCAGCCAATCGCTCAGACAAACAAGTTTGTTTTCAATTTGCAGGAGATGCTGCTGCCCACATATTGTTTACAATGTCACCTGAAAGCGAGAACAGGCATTCTCATGGCACTGTTGTGCAGGCATCGCAAGATATTTGTGCCAGATGCACTAAAGAGTCATATGTTCCTTCTTGCTTCAACCACCATTCCAGAAGATATGCGTCTATTCTGATGACGATGGGTTCTGCTTGATACCGATCCAAAGCAGAGCAGACCAACGCATGTTCATTTTCATCTTCTGAGTCAGATGCCACCAGCAGAAGGTTGATCTTCTTTTTTGGTGGTTCGGGTTCTCTAGTTTCCGCATGGGAGTGTTGCTCTTTTAAGACATCTGAAAGTATTCTGCACACCTCGTCCCCCTCAGATTTTGGCAGGCATTTCAGATTCTTAAACCTTGGGTCGAGTGCTGTATCTATTCTAAGAAATCTCATATTGGTACTTTCTTTGCATTTTGTCAAATCTGCTGTGGAAGTGTTCTTAAAACGAACATGTGCTGGGTCATCATCCGAGACTGCTAGAACATGAAATATATGGCAGAATGCAGGTTAAACCGAACAGGAGATATACAATTCTCCCCCAAGGAGTTCAGTCACAAATTTAATTAACACATTTTTTTTAATGAGCATCGTCCGTGTGGAAGCATGTCCTCTGGAATGGTAGCTGAAGCATGAATGAATGAACATATGAATGTTTAGCATAGCACATAAATACCTTGCAACGCCAGCTACAAAAGTGCCATCTGAACACCTGTTCTCACTTTCAGGTGACATTGTAAATAAGAAGCAGTCAGCAGTATTTCCCGTAAATGTAAACAAACTTGTTTGAACAAGCAGTAGGATTCAGTGGACTTGTAGGCTCTAAAGTTTTACATTGTTTTGTTTGAGTGCAGTTATGAAATAAAAAAATCTACATTTGTAAGTTACACTTTCAAGATAAAGAGATTGCACTACAGTATTTGTATGAGGTGAATTGAAAAATACTATTTTACTTCATTTTTACAGTGCAAATATTTGTAATAAAAAAATATAAAATGAGCACTGTACACTTTGTATTAGAAATCAATATATTTGAAAATGTAGAAAAACATCCAAAATATTTAATAAATTTCAATTGGTATTCTATTTAACAATGCAATTAATCGTGATTAATTTTTTAATTAGTTTATTTTTTTGAGTTAATTGCATGAGTTAACTGGGTTTGACAGCCTTAATAAGAACCTCATCCTTGTCTCCTAATGAAGCTGTCATTCCATCCTCACCATCTCTGCCTGAGAAATATAGGCAGTACCAGTAACTACTTCAGAGGATAGTCAGTGACCTCTGTATAGCATTGGATGAAGTTCAGGACTCTCAGCACTGGCTCCTAGCTGTTCTGCAGCCTACAGATCCAAGCAAGGTGGTGCTCCTGGTTAATGAGGCCAGCATGGAACCAGACCGAGTGGTCTGGCATAACCCAGCATCATGTGCCCTCACATCTAAGAAGGTGAGACACTGTTTTGCCAAAGGGGCTGAACTTCTTTTCTCCCAAGTACCTAACTCCCAGGTTGTTCAGGTAGCCAGAGAGAGAGCTAGATGGCGGTGTGAGGTGAGAGGCAAAGTGTTGTCATGGGTCAAAAACTGGCTAGGAGACAGAAAGCAAAGTGTAGGATTAAATGATGAACTTAAACTTTTGCCATGATTAAACATGGGTGCAAGGGGGTCTCAAGTTTCCGAATGTCGTAGTGGAGCAGTAGCTCCGCTACAGTTAGGGTTGAGAGTTATTTGAAGGTGGGGATCTCAGACCGGCTACCTGCTCCTCTGGCCTTTGTGGTTCCAGAGGGGGGTGGGGCCCAACTGCTGCTGATGGCCCTGGGGGAGGGGGCTGATGCTGCCCTCCCCTCCACCAGCTCAGTCACTACCCAGGAGGCTGTGGCCACATGAAAAGCCCCCTGATGACAATGGTGGCCGCATTTGAGAAACCGGCCCTTAGTAGTTTTCAGAGATTGTGTGTGTTCATGTTCCTTGCTCTCTGCTTGTGTTCTTCAAGGGCTTCTTTGAAGGTTTTGCCTGGAGACTAAAACTTCTGGTTTAAGAATGATACTTGAAAGCGCTCTAAAATCCACATGAAGATTCTGATTTTATTTTTGAAGTGTTTTCAAGGAAATCCACTTTATTTAATTTGAGAAGACGAAATACTTGAGGTCACAAGCAGTTAAGGTAAATGTAATCTTCCTGAACAATGGGAATCAGTTTGACCAAACAGAATCAAGTCATTGGGGTCACTTGATCAAGGGATTCCTAAAAAAACAGTGTGCCTAACATGAGCTGCTACTAGCATTTCCACATTCTCTAGCTCTGTACCAAACGTTTTAAGAATATGGTGGTCAGACCGGGGGGTGGATGGGCAGGGAGCAGATGGGGAGAAGGATTTGGAGCATTGGAGAGAGAGGGACAGAGAGAGTGAGTGTGTGTGTGTGTGTCGGGGGGAGGGTTGGGAGCATGAGGGTTTGGGGCCTGTCTCCTTTTCCAGCCCTTGCACCTTAGGTTTGTGTTCTGACCCAGCTGCTGAAGAGCCAGCACACTCCTAGACAACTACCCTGATTAGTTCAAACACTAATTTTTTGAAAATCCAGTTTAATGGCTAGATCTTTGACGAGAGAACTGGGTGTCAAAAAAAAGTAGCTTTTCTGTGATACCTCAACAAATATTGTCGTCAGAGACCTTTGCTCTCTGGGAACACTGAAGCACTTACAGAAAAGAGCCATAAAGAGGAAAGCTGGGCACCTTCTGCTCCAGTGACATATTTGAGGGGGAAGGGAAGTAGACTCATTTCTGTCTTTCCCCTCTCCTGCCTGATTTCTCCCCATGGCTTCTCCACCAGCCCAAGGGAGGGGGCTCTAGGTCTCCCTTTTCTTCTACTGTTCCCCTCCTTGGGGGAGGAACCAAGAAATACTTGTTTCTCCATGCTGCTTCCAGTAGTGGGGAATGGGCTCCAGGCTGACCCTTCTTTCCTGCTCCTGTTGTTTCTAGGGGAAACGGGGAGGTCAGATCAGTACAGGAGAGAGTGGGGAAGAAAGGAGGAGGTGACAAATGAAATTCAGTACTGATAAATGTGAAGTAATGCACTTTGGAGGGAAAAAATTGAACTGCTTATGCTTTTTAGGATTCTAAATTAACTGTACTACCACAGGTAAGGGACTTGAATGTCAATGAAGACTTCTGCTCAATGGGCAGCTGGAGTCAAATAGTAAACAATATGGTAGGATGCATAAGGAATAATGGAGAATAAGGAGATGGTGAATAATAAGGAGAATACTATAAAGCCTTTATATAAATCTGTGGTGCGGTCCCATATAAAATACTATATTTAATAATGAGCACCCAGGTCTCAAAAGGTTACTGCTGTATTCAAGGAGGTTCAGAAAAGGAGAACGGGAATTGTTGAGACAGCACAGGAAAAACTCCCCTGAAGAGAAATTGAAAAAAATTAGGAGCCTATCTTAGAAAGGAGGTGAATAAGAGGAGACATGGTAAAAGTATTTAAAATAATGAACGTAGATAGAGAGCTTCATTCACGCCTTATCTCATTACACAAGAACAAGGGGACGTTTAATGAAATTGAAAGGTTGCAAATTCAAAAGCAATAAAAGGAAATGCTTTTTCACACAACATATAATTAAACTGTTGTGCTCTCTGCCATAGGAAGTTGATCTTAAGAACTGAAGATTCAAAAAGGGATTAGATGCTTCTTTTATATTCACATCCAGAATATTAGAGTGTCAATGTTTAGAAATTTAGTGGAAGGAATATTAAACCTTGTGCTTCAGTGCTTAAGCCAATCTTCAATTACTAGAAATCAGGATGAGATGTAATATATGCACTGCACACCTGCATATTTGTCTCATTCTTACACCTTGCTCTCGAGCTTTTGGTGCTGACCACTGGGTCAGACAGGATATTGGACTCAATATGCCTTTGGTCTGATCCAGTCTGGTGATTCCATGTTTCTAACATGGAAGTAATTGTCTATGAGGAATATGCTTTCATAGAAAATTTTTATTTGTAAACTACTCCTGGGGGAAATCTGCACCTCTGTGTGTATGCAGAATTCATGTCCCTACAGATTTCTTTGCTTCCCTGCAGAAAATGAGAGGGAAGCAAAGAGAAGCTGTAAGAATGGTCACACAACTCTCCCCAGCAGTCATTTCAGGCATCTGGAGCAGCCGATGGAGAGATAAATCACTGCAGAGGGACAGGACAGGACTGCTCTGGACTCGGCTGCTAGTACGGGTTGGGGAGGATGGGACTTATTCTTCCCCTGCATGGACCAGCTGGGGCAAGGCAAGATGCAGCCCCAGAAATCTCCTTGACTGCAGGAAGCTCCGTACCCTTCCACCTCCCCACTTCCTGCCCCCATCACTCCTCGCCTATGGGGCGGGGGAATCCCTGTACAGGGAGCTGCTCCCCTCTCCACCTGATCTCTCTCCCTCCCTGCCCCGCCAAGCCCTCAGCATCCAGAACGCCCACTGCACCTGTACCACTGCCAAGCCGCCCCACACACACATCTGGACCCCAACCCCTGCACCTAGATGGCCCCTGCACTCAAACCTCCACCCCGATGAGACTCCCGACGAGTCCCCCGCACCTGGATCCCCATCCCAGTGAGCCACAACCAGCTTCACCCAGACCTCCACCCCACCAAGTCCCAGTCCCTCTGCTGAGCCCCAACTACCTTCACCTGGACTCCCCTGCAGAGTCCCATTGCCCCACACCTGGACCCCCCCATTGAGCCACCCATACCCAGATTGCCCCACACAGAACCCTCTCACACCACATCTGGTTTTCACACACACACACACACACACACACACAGTCCCTCCCTACTTGGATTCTGCTGAGCTGAGCCTGTTTGCCCCACACCCAGATTGAAAGCCGTAGGTGGGTGAGAGACTCTGTCCCTCTTGCTTACTACCTTGGTGCACCTGGCATGAAGACGTAGGGCCCTGTGGTGTTTGTGGGGCAGGCCCGACCCTTGCATTGTGTCCGGGTCGGGTGCAGTTCATCGCCGAATCTGGGTCGAGAGGGAGGAAAGAGGGGCGCTGCAGGGTCATCTTGCACTTCTGTGCAGCCATTGGCCTGTGCTCCCCACTGCCATGCTGGAGCTTCCACATTTATTTATTGACAAATAAAATATGCAAAATTTTGTAGAACTTTAAAATATTGTGCACAGAATTTTTATTATTTTTTTGGTGCAGAATTCCCTCAGACTGGGTGTCTCACTTTCACTCTCTCACACATATTATATCAATCAAATTAATTAGGAGCTAGAACAGCCCAAGCCA
This sequence comes from Eretmochelys imbricata, assembly GCF_965152235.1. Lineage (NCBI taxonomy): Eukaryota > Metazoa > Chordata > Testudines > Cheloniidae > Eretmochelys > Eretmochelys imbricata. Next base: position 33,958,933 of record NC_135573.1, on the reverse strand, counting down.
TTATTTGAGAGAAAGCTCCCATCACTCAAGGAGAATCAGCCAATCTATAATTAGAAAACAGAAAAGGAGTCCTTGTGGCACCTTAGAGACTAACCAATTTATTTGAGCATAAGCTTTCGTGAGCTACAGCTCACTTCATCGGATGCATTCAGTGGAAAAACATAGGTAAGACAGTTACCCATTGACATCTGCACATATGCCAGATTCTCACTTAATATGTTTTCCTGTCCCCTTATATGTTGTGGGATTGATACCAACTCCAGCAACCAACAATCTCAGTAATGAGAGAGAACTAAAGACCCAAACCAGATATCAGTGATATCAGTGTGGTTTGGTTTGGGTCTTTAGTTCTCTCTCATTACTGAGATTGTTGGTTGCTGGAGTTGGTATCAATCCCACAACATATAAGGGGACAGGAAAACATATTAAGTGAGAATCTGGCATCTGTGCAGATGTCAATGGGTAACTGTCTTACCTATGTTTTTCCACTGAATGCATCCGATGAAGTGAGCTGTAGCTCACGAAAGCTTATGCTCAAATAAATTGGTTAGTCTCTAAGGTGCCACAAGGACTCCTTTTCTGTTTGCGACTACAGACTAACACGGCTGTTACTCTGAAATCTATAATTAGAAATTCTCATGCTACCAACTGGCTAGATCCTCTGAATGCTCCCACATCTTTCTGACCTGGTGCCATAGACCCTCAATTTCATGAGTGCCCTACTTTGAGTTTTGCTTTCCACACCAGGCACGATATCCTGTTGCTGAAAGGAGGAACAGAGACCTGCATGCTTTGCACGTCAGTAATCCAACCAAGTAACGTTAACCTTTTGTTGCATTTACATCTCAAAGTATTTTTGTTCCTCCCATCAACCCTGTCACCCTTAGACAAAACTGTGATAGGATAGGACTTTTACAAACTGGGATCCAGAGCTAGTGTTAATGTGTTAGAAAACTTCCTTTTCTGTCAATCAGATAACTAATTGACTAGAAACTAGGCCATAAGATATGAAAAGAGGTGTGGGGGTGTGTGTGTGTTGTAAAACCACCAGCACAGCTGGCAGCACGCTATTTGATAGTTCAGTTTTTATGCCTTTTCAAGCCTTAACTTCTCTTGAGACTATGTTCTCATCACTAAGGTGGTCTTCGTTCATTGGTAGGGACACTAACAGTAGCAGTACAAGTTTCCATGCGCTTCCTGACCGCTGTTGGTAGTCTGTACATACCTATGGTCTCACGTTCCATCAGTTTGGCATATTCAATGAATACTAAATTCACAGTATGTTTATATTAACTATTTATAGCTTATTGTGTGTAATGTATATGAATTGGGGCTGTCAAACAATTAAAAAAATTAATCAGTTTTAATCACACTGTTAATAGAATACCAGTTGAAATTTATTATAAATATTTTTGGATGTTTTTCTACATTTTCAAATATATTGATTTTTAATTACAACATAGAATACAAAGAGTACAGTGCTCACTTTATTATTTTTTACTACAAATATTTGCATTGTAAAAGGATAAGCAAAAGAGATAATATTTTTCAATTCACACCATACAGGTACTGAAGTATGATCTGTTTATCATGGAAGTGCAACTTACATATGTAGATTGTTTTGTTTTTGAGTGTAGTTATGTAACATAAACAATGTAAAACTTTAGAGTCTACAAGTCCACTCAGTCCTACTGCTCTTTCAGCCAATTGCTAAGGCAAACAAGTTTGTTTACATTTACAGGAAATAATCTTTTTTTTACAGTGCACATATTTTAACTAAAAATAATAATATAACATGAGCACTGTACACTTTGTATTGTAATTGAAATCAGTATATTTGAAAATGTAGAAATACATCCAAAAATATTTATAATAAATTTCAATTGGTATTCTATTATTGTTTAACAGTGCGATTAAAACCGCGATTAATTTTTTGGAGTTAATTGTATGAGTTAAATGGGATTAATTGACAGCCCTAATTGGAATCAAATGTGTATATAATAAAGCAGACTTATTAGTATAGGTTAGAAATCTGAATGAAGAGAATGTAAAATCAGGAACCATCTGCTATTGAGAAATCCACGATTACACAGGCTTCTTTGTTCAACCTGTGTTTAGTCTGTATGAAAAGGAATTTAATAGGAACGAGTGAGCTCTCCTAGTTTGTATACAGAAGAGCTGTAAAGGTTTTGTGAAAGCTGTGACAAAACTAGCATCCCTGAGGAGGAGTGGTTGTGCGTTTTCTTTCACAGCACAGAATGCTTGGTGTCACCCCAGTAACATTACAAATGGGAAAGTCTGACGGAAGTATTAGTGATACATTGGAGGGCCAACGTGTTCCTTTTCAACTGCTAAAGCTCTCTATTGTAGAGATAGGGAAGCTGCCACAAGTTAGTTTTTCCTTCAGTGAGAGAAAGAAAGAAAAACCCTGAAATTATTACAGGTACATAGCTGAATCACAGCAAACAGCTTGCCAACAAGACTTGTTTGCTTAAAACAAAACAAAAAAGCTAGGCCAGCTCTTGGTCAAGAGTTATGAAATCCTACACTAAGTCTGCTTTATCCAAGGAGTCTGGAGTCAGCTGTTCATCTTGTGCTTAAACATGTGCCGAAGAACACTATGGAAGTCTATAATGCACATCTAAGGACCTCCAAGGATTTTTTTTTTCCCCTTGTACTGTCTCCCCAGGCCCTGTAATATGGGGTACTTGGCTGAAGTTAGACCTTAAATGACTGACTTGTACTACTGGCCTTTAGGGAAGGAGCAGAAACATTTTTTTTCCCCAAATTAGGGGCTCACAAGCTTTTTGTATTGCAGCTGTAGAACTGGAAAATTTGTCTTCCAGGCACTTCAAGGGCAGCTACCTAAAGATACCAGTTGCCTTAGTCACCAAGTGTATCTTTTTGATTTGTTTTGGGAAACCTCCAAGTACAATAAAACGCCCTTTCTTTGAGTTTGTCCTCTTCCCCAAGGGTATTCACAGATTTTCATGTTGGCTGTAGGCCCACCAGCAGAAAGAGTGCATTTATAATCCCCTGTGCCTCAGTGATTAGCTTATAAAAGCAAAGTCCTATCCAAGTTCGTCAAAACTTTATTTATCCTTGAAATAAATTTTGTCCTTGATACTTCTCTGGAGTAAATTGAGGCAAACTGTTTTAGCTATTGTGGTAATACCTAGTAAATGTGAAAAACATGCTTGTCAGTATGTGGCAAGGTGAACTTTAGCAGAAGTAAACATACAGCTGATTCTTTGCACGTAACCTTTTGGATACTGTTTTAGTCTCTAGGATTCCCTTAACCAGCATAAAAATGGCTTGCAAAATTATTTTGTCTTGGTGATTTGAAATCTGTTTTTCTTATTGGTGAGTGAAATAGCACTTGTTTTTTTGTTTTTCACCATCATGTTAAAAAGTGGCAGATGTGGGGTTGAGAGGGTTCTACCTGGCCTGGTAAACTTTCATGACTTTCTTGAAGTGTCTGAGAATCTATAACTGAGAGCATGTGTATGTCTCTCCACTTTAAATAAAGCTGAGCAGTTTGTCAGTGTAGGCAGTAACTGTCAAGATGACAACTGTTCACTAATGAAAAATGCTTTGCTTTTAGTGTGGGCATTTTGGGTCCTTCAACACTGTGTCCTTGATCCAGTAAGGAAGAGCTTAGGGTAGTAAACAGCCCAAGTAGAGATAAAGATCCAATCCTGGAAATGTGAATGCCCCAGTGCAGGCTATAGTACAACAAATCAGATTTTTTTTTAAGGGTTTGGCGTCGTTTCCCCAAAGTTCTTTTGCTCATGAGACTATGCAGCCTCACTATTCACAGTAAGAAAAGGAGTACTTGTGGCACCTTAGAGACTAACCAATTTATTTGAGCATAAGCTTTCGTGAGCTACAGCTCACTTCATCGGATGCACTGTTCAGTGTTGATTGTCCTGAAGATGATGAAATGAGGCATGATTGATGGAGAGCTTAGATTATGTTGAAAGCCATAAAGTAGACTTGCTGGGCTTGAATTTGGGGTTACCTTTTTCTTTTAAATCCTCACTCACTTCTGTATCTTTGCCAGCTTAATTTTTTAAGTAATTTTCTGTTCACTGTCGACCAGGCTACAAAGTTAGTCTCAAGCAATGAGTATCCATATCTAGTTAACTCTCTACTCTCCTTAAGACCAGGATTTAAAGAATACTATTTCAAAGTTGTTACATATTTTGAGATCGGTTTTAAGAGCTGTAGCTCACGAAGGCTTATGCTCAAATAAATTTGTTAGTCTCTAAGGTGCCACAAGTCCTCCTTTTCTTTTTGCGGATACAGACTAACACGGCTGCTACTCTGAAAAATGTTGCCCCTGTGAATATCCTGATTCTGATGTTCCATTCCAGTGAGGACTTTCCTTTTTTTTACCTCTGTTATGGTAAACTTTTGGGGAAGACTTGTGTGACTGCTGTACGTGCACTTAAGTACTACAGCAATGTAAGCAGTATAAAAATCCTAGGTATATTTTTAGCCACCATCCAAGTAATTGCAGGGCTTTCTTCTCTTAGAGATAGACTACAGACCATTCTGTAGTCTAGATCTGATCTAAATGTTTAACTGTGGTTACTACTTAGAACCTCATAATCCTGTGTTGGCCTTCTCTCTGAATCCAGAGTTTGGCTTCTGTTTCCTGGCACCCCAGGAACCGTGATCTTTGCTTTCTCTGTTCTGGGCTCTGGCCACACTTAAAAATAAATAAATTGAAATCCTTAGGATTAAGCTGCAGCAATATCCTTTGTGTAAATTGTTTGTAGGATGCTGAACTGCTACAGTTGCTGCCTTTCAGAAAAGACTTAACCATTGGTAGAGATTAATATACTTCCATGTTTTAAAAGAAGTGAGTGTAAAAATGCCATCACTTTTCTTCAGCAGATTTAGTCTTTGTGCATTTTTGGTTCTTTATTTTACTAGCAAAAAAGCCTTTATTCCCCCACAACTCTGGGTGCCTTGTGGTGCTAAGTAAAGTCTCTTCTGTCTCACATCAGTGGAGTTGTTACTAAAATTGCAGTTGCACAGTCTTTTTGTTGATTATGCAGGAATCTGAAACAACACTACCCTTTGTATTATAGGTTGAGTTTACAGAACCTGTAGTTGGGAGGGGGGAGATCGGGAAGGGGAGTGATCTTGTAAATGAAGCAAATTTCACTTCCTAATGCCACTTTTGCCAATCTAAATGCTCATCTTTATCACAAAAGATGTTAAATCCCTGAATATGTAGTGTGCCTGTGAACTGTTCATTTAAAAGACATTGTCAACTTGAAGTCTAATCACTTAAAAAAAAACAGTAGTAGTTTTAAAGGTACTATGCCATCTCTTCAGTTTCCCCTACCAATGTTATGGTATTTACAACTCACTTTCATATTTTTAAAATGTGTATATTTTTCCCCCTGTTGTGTGGATTGGTGGAAAACCCACACAGATGGGCAGAAGATGATGAATGGCTGAAGGAGAAACAGTAAAACTTAGCTATATATGAAGTGCCAGGAAATACACAAAGCAAAACTGAAAAATATTCTCTAATCTTTCTTATAGTAATCTTAGTTGTTTTGTGAGAAACTTTCAGAAAAGAGGTTTAGTTTATTAAACAGTTTCAGTATCTCACCTAGGAGGTGGCTGAATTTCAGTGGTGAAGGATTGAGGCTCTGTATGAATTTGTAATTTCAAAACAAAAACACCAGAATATCTAAAATATCTAATGTAATCTGTTATTAGTGACAAACATCATTACTCTTTGGTGTCTGTCTGTATTAGCTTTTATATTTTTAGAAATCGCTTAATTATCTCTTGCATACATTGAACCAAAGGGATATTTAGTGTAACATTTTAAGTGAACTTTATTTTGTAATATGTTAAATTTAATAATGTAAAAGTAAAATATCTTTTTAAGTTGTATTTTGTAAAGTATTTATTACTTGCATTATTTCTTTATAATTACCTGATCGATGGGTCCATCAATTAGGTAAACCAGAGAGATTTATGCCAGACACATAGGGTATGTCAACACTGCAAAAGAAGATCTATGACTTGGGCTCTTGCGATGGGGCAAAAAATCCTCCCTTGCCAGGTCTCAGAGGACAGGCCTGAGTCCAAACGTCTACACTGCTATTTTCAGTTGACCCAAGCTCTAATACTCACTGCTGCACGTCGTCTCTTGCAGTGTAGAGGTACCCATACTTCTGCCACTTAGTATGAGGGGAAGCAGAGGCAAATGGCTAGCATAAAATGCTCTCTCTGGCTTACCTCTGAACTGTACAACTCTGAGAAGGGTCAAGCAGCAAACCTCTGAAACAATGACTCTTAAGTTTCTTCTGAAACTTACTCAGATCCTTATGGTCACCATCTGTAGACGAACATCTCCTCCTTGCCGAGGCTTTGCTTAGCATGCTTGCTGGAATTCTTGAACACACTCAACAGCACAACTAGTGTGTAGAGCCATCAAGTAGGGAAGAGTTGAGATTTTTTTTTGCCCTGAAAAATGGGCAGCAATGGTCCACATCTACTTGAAGAGAGAAGGTATTCTCTTCAACTATAGGGATTTGTGTGGTTGGTTGCAGAGCACAAGAAGGTGTTGTGGCACTATTGATAGCTAGCAAAGTTTACTTTAGGATGGACAAACCCCAGAAAAGATACTATTCTCGTAGGAAAGGTGTTTCAAAGTAGTTTTCTTTAGTTAAAGAACTGAGGATAAACTAAAACTTGAAGGAAACCTTTATCGCTTTTTTTCCCTCTCGTTTTAGGGTTCGGTCAATGGTGTGCTGCTAGTGACGCCAAATAACATAATGTTTGATCCACATAAAACTGATCCTATGGTCCAAGAGAACGGCTGTGAAGAGTATGGCATCATGTGTCCAATGGAAGAAGTGATGTCAGCTGCTCTGTATAAAGAAATTGTGGACAGCAAAATAAAGGATTCGTTACCCATGTAAGATAGACTAGTATTTGTAAAACTTGGCAAAAAGTTGTATAGCATCTGCATTAGTAACTATATAGTAAAACACAGTAAACTTTTTTTGAGAATATCAAAGATTAACTTGGAGAGACCTGGAAAACTGCTTTATTATTTTCATTTTCTTGGTTTATTGTATGTTCTACATACATCAAATGAATTATAGCTTCCTCATCTCCTGGGCATCATCAACTATTTAGAAAGTTAGCATTTGGCAATAATTAATATATTTTTGCCCTATATTTACAATTGCTTTCCTATTCTAATGGTTAACAAACTAACTGTTTGATGGTGACCACTGCAAAACACAGTAGTTTTGAAATGGCCTGAAATCCTTGAGTAATTTTAGATAGAAATCTTAGTTATATGCTTCATGGTTGACTTCCAAAGAAGCAAACGTGCCTTTTTTTTTTTTTTTTTTTGGTGAAGTATAAACGGGACTGAATTTTTTTTCTGCCTCTTTTTTTTTTTTAAAGTAGTATCAGGAATACAGTGAACAGCAAAATAAAGGATTCATTATCTATATAAATGCTGGAGCACTGGAAAATGGAGCAGGATCTTTCTCACCCTAAAGTCAATTGATGTATAAAAGGAGTCTGAAGCTTAAGCAAAGAGCCTTTTTCCTAAATGTTCATTATGTAATAAGCGTGGGGCTTTTTAGTTTTTGTTTATAAAACTTTAAATCGTCTGTCCCCAAATTCCTTCCTCTCAATTTCTTTGGGTTTATTTTAGTCAATTGGTGTTATCCTGCTAGTTCTCCAGTTGTCCATATTTTGATCAAAAACAGAGTAAATGAGACCTGACTATCTTAACATTAAAACAAGCAGAACTTTTTAAAAAATCGGGCTACTCTTAGAAATCATAAAACAGAAGGGCACAAACACTTTACAGGGTATCTTTTTAGGCTGTTTACCTCCTATGTGTAACTCTTTCAAAAGTGCCTTGTTAACGAATTAACATATATTCTTGTGTTGTAAGTCAAAGGTAAAGCAATAATGTGTCTTTGAAAAAATGCCAGAGGAAGATAACCCGATGATGTGGATCAAAATGCCATCTGTAACATCTGTTCAAATGTATTTTTTTCAAACCACGTACATTTTCAGAGGGAAAACTGATGTTAGACTTTGGCTGTGGCTACACTACAGAGCTTACAGCGGTGCAACTGCGCTGCTGTAGCACTGCGAGTGCAGATGCTCTAAGCTGACGGGAGAGCTCTCCTCTTTATTTAATTACCCCAGCCCCTGCGACTGGGTGTAACTGTGTCGGGGGGAAGAAGCTCTCCTGCCAACATAGTGCTGTCCACACAAGCGCTTAGGTCAGTGTAACTTGTGTGTGCGGGTGTGTGTTCCAAGACGTATTAACTTTGAAATCTACTTCTTTAAAAATCTACTGTAAAACAACATGCCAAAGATCCTGAGAAATCTGAGCTGTAGACTTTGTTTTTTCTGTCACAAGTTCTGTAAACCAAAAGAATGAAAATGGGGGTTTAGAATTTGTGGCTCACTCTGTTAGAGTAAATCAGGGTTTATGCAAGAAGTCTGCAACTCTGCAGTCAAAAATTTAAGCCAAAAATTTCAAAACTGGATATTATAAAACTAGGCAACTTGCTTTCATCTTTATGGTGTCAAAATAAGTATTTCCTAAAAATCAGGTGTGTGCATACAGATATGGAGTAGGCACTTGAGTGTGAATATTTCGGTCTTAGAGTGCTAACATACTCAAAATTCATTGTTCGTGAATAGAGCTGGGCAGGAAATGGTTTTCCTGTCCTGGGAAAATATTTGGGATTTAAAAAAATGTTACTGTCCCTTTATTGGGGTGAAAAGTTGAAATCATGAAAATTTTCACAAATTGACAAGCCAGAAAATTGAGTTCAGGTCACTTAAAACATACTACCATATTTCAATTTTCACCATTTAAATTTAAAATTTTTCCCCTCTAATAGTCTTAAATTTAGAAACAAAGTAGATTCATACCAAGAAACTTGAATTATTTGTTTAGAAAATATCAAAATGGGCCACTTCAATTTAATTAAAAAAAAAAAAAAGTTTCAAGTGAAGAAATTTATGGAAGTCATCCCATAGCAGGGAAAAGTCTTGGTTTCAACGAGTCAGTGTTTTTTGACTGAAAAATAATTTGCCAAACATTCCCAACCAGCTCTCTACTTGAACGGCACTTGGATGTTGGGCAGAAGGGGAGCGATATAAGTACCTACAATGAAATTTGCAATTCAATTTCCTTTATTCTTTACCTCTACCACCAGATGCTCCCTCTTTGCTCTACAAGTTAAGTAATGGGTCTCAAGAACCCAGGAAATACCCTTATAATTTTGCCCAAGGAGACGTTCTGCAGCATGGTAAAATAGGGACAGTCAGGCTACACAATTGCTGGTACGTTGAGATGCACTTGTCTAGCTATGCTGCATTCTCTGTGGCTCTAAAAGACTTTGGAAGCCAACCAGAAACAATGTCCTCTGGACAAACTGAATTATAGGGCTTGTAATGACATAGAGGTGGTATAAAGAAGCTATAAAAATGACCCAAAATGTCTCATGAAAATTGAGTCTCTTTATAGAAAATTTAACTGTGCTGTGTAATTGGGAGGAGAAAGGGAGAGTTGTGAAATCTCCCAGTAGATCTTTGTTGAGAAGTCCTTCCTGATATTTAAGAAAGTCTGGCTTCAGTTTCATCCTATTACTCCTAGTTCAGAGCACCTTATATTGTTGTTAACATTTCTTTCCCTTCTTAGTGTTTATTTGTGCTACTGTGTCACTCTCCCAACCCTAGTTAGAGAAAGCTAGATGTATTTAACTCTTATTTTTTCCTAGTGAGTTATTTTATTTTTTTCTTTGATAAGTGGGTGGGAGATTCCGTGCCTAATAATGAATTGCTGAGAACTGAATGCAGTATTTCAGGTGTGGTCTCTTTAGAGCTGAGTTAGATGGGGACTGTCAACTCGATGCTGCTTTGTTATTGCCCGAAATCACTTCTGCCTACATATGAATCTTTGGTGTACTTTGCTGAGTTTTCCAAAGCATTGCTGTTTTCCAGGTTTCTCTGGAATGACTATTTCATCATAATATTCAGAGTTGCACTTCATATTTCTTTCTGTGCTTGACACCTAAGTCATATTAGTGTTTCTTCAGCCTCATGTTTTTACAACATTTCAAAATTTAAGCTTGCTTGTTTATAGCGTATGTGGTACTATGGGTGTGTCAGATGTTTTAGATGTGTTTACAACTGGAGCCAGTCCCTGAATCAGGCAGCTGAAGCTCAGAAAGTCATAAAGAACTGAGTGATGATCCAGTCATTTTCCTATTCATTTTAAGAAATTGGACGAATCCTCTCAAGTTTACTAGCCATTCAGCCTGAATGCAGTGTCATTGAATAGCATTGTGGACTAACAGAACTCCCAATAAGACTAATAGGACATACAGTAACTCCCCACTTAACATCCTCTCCCTTAACGTTGTTTTGATTTTACGTCCCTGCTCCGTTACAGAACGTGCTGTTTAAAGTTCTGCAATGTTCTGCTATAACGTCATTTGGCTGCCTGCTTTGTCCACAGCTGGCAGACCCCTGATCAGCTCCCCTGCGCCCCCCCCCCAGCACCTCCCGCCTGCTGGCAGACCCCGCCCGCGGGTCAGTGCCTTCCCACTCCTCCCACCGCCTCCTGCCCGCAGCAATCAGCTGGTTTGCAACATTCAGGAGGGAGGGGGAAGGAGCAAGGACTCAGCGTGCAGGCTCCCCCTGCCTCCTGAATGCCACAAACCAGCTGATTTGCTGCGGGCAGGAGGCAGGGGAGGAGCAAGGATGAGGCATGCAGAATAAAGGGAACAGCCGGGGGAGAAGAGGCAGGTTATGGGTGGAGGCCTGGGGGAGGGGATGGAGTGGGCATGCCGAGGGTTGATCCCCTTTGCCCCCGGTGCTTGCACAGTAGGGGAAGCTGCAGCTGCTGCTACACAATGTGCTTCTCCTAGCCTATGGCACCTTCAGCCTCTTTGCCTGCCTCATTGTCTGCAGAGCCAGTGGGTTGTGCCTGTGTGGGGTAAGGCGGGGGCACCTCCCATTGCTTCATACTCAGCAATGATTATTGTAGTATTAAATTGTTTCTTTAAAATTGTTTAAAACTTATGCCTGTATTAAGTTTTGTTTAAAATGTACATAATGCCTTTTTTCTGGCCAAAAAAGAAAATTCCCTGGAACCTAACACCACCTCCTCCCCCTTCACCCCACCCCCCCCCATTTATATTAATTCTTATGGAGAAATCTGATTCGCTTAACATTGTTTCGCTTAACGTCGCATTTTTCAGGAACATAACTACAGTATTAAGTGAGGAGTTACTGTATTCCCAGTACGTTCATTGGGCCAGTGTAATAATCTACATATTTACACATAGCAAAAGTACCTTAAAAGAAACATCTGTATAGGCTTGAGAAGATTTTTCAGATATTGGCTCTGGAATCTCATTTCTTTTGTTACTGGTTCCCAAATGTAAATACTGCAGCTGGCAAGCTGATTTTTCTTTTACTATTACATTATTTTTTCCTAGTGACTGAGCTCAGAATTACACATTTACAAAGTAAGATGGCTTCAGAGGCATTTATGTTCAGATCCATAACTCCTGGAGAGAGGACGCTTTTCATGTTCTATAGTCTAAATGCTTCGTCACCTTACAGTTTGTGGAATTAAAAAAGGAATATTTAAAAATTCACACCTGCCTTCTGTAAAATCCTTGTGTGTCATGTTGCTATCTTGGTTGTAAACATCTAAATAAACCCAAACCTCTGGCAGCCCCATTACTATAGCAGCAATCCAAATGCTGCTATGCTATGGCTCCTGAAAAAGTGAGTCATGTTTGTAAAATCGCAGCAGCATGAGACTCAAATTAAAAAAAATCTTTATCTGGAGCTGTGGTAGCAGTAGCTAAATTAGATTAGCAAACTATTTAATTTGGTTAAAGATCGCTTCTGATTGGCTTTCCTATTTCTCATTTATTTCTGCTTCTGCAGATTCTCTCCCGATTATCTACTTGAAGAATTGCTTTCCCCCTCCTCGTCATTTCAAAAACTCATTCAATTTTGTAAGCTTCAACAATAAAAACCTGAGACCTTGCACCAACTTTCTTATTTGTAAGGAATTTAGAATTCACAAAAGCTAAAGGGCTCATGTCAGTCTGTGTAGGCGTGAGGCATCTTTTGATTTAGTTAAGATCAAATATATGCTGAGGCTTGCAAGGAATATATTTAGCAGTATTTATATTCCATATAGATTTTGGAGACTGAGCATTAAGATTGCTTAAATGCATTTCCTATCAGTAACTAAAAAATTGAGGAAATTGTCAGTTTAGGACATTACCATCCAAACACACTTTAATTCATAGCTTACTACCTAAGCATTATAAGGCCATGTCTACACTTACCAAGGATCGACACTGCTGTGATCAATGTAGTGGGGATTGATTTAGCAGGTCTAGTGAAGACCCGCTAAATTGACTGCAGAGCACTCTCCAGTCAACTCCAGTATTCTACCAGAACAAGAGGAGTAAGGTAAGTCGACGCGAGACCATCTCCCGTCGACGCAGCTCGGTGTAGACACCGCAGTAAGTCGACCTAAGCTACTTCGACTCCAGCTACATTATTTGTGTAGCTGGAGTAGCGTGACTTAGGTCGACTTATCCTGGTAGAGTAGACAAGGCCTTAATCTGAAATGCAGGCTGAAACTTAATTCCAACCTCCTATCTTAACAATTATACAATATATACTTAAAGAAGATGTTACCTGTACTGGTAATGGAATCTGAATCTTACTAGGAATTTAATTCGTTTGATATATGTATTGTGGGATAAAATGTTCTGAAGATGCCTTTCAAATGGAAGGTGAGTTTTTTTGCTTCTTTCCCCAGAGGATGGGACCTTAGGGCACAGACTTCCTAGAAGGCACTAGACAACAGGCACTTTCTAGAATTTTGTTTTGTTTACTTCTGACTGCAAAAAATACAAGTAAATATATACTTATTGTCCCCATCTTCTCCTGGTACTCCATATCCTAGCACCACTTGTGCTAGTTTATTCTGAAACCTCTACCTTCAGGTTGGTAATACATAGTGTTGGTGTCTTATCCTATGAATAAATGGTCAGCTTTATACTTACTGTAATGTACCTTTTGTATTTGGCCAGGTCTAAATCGACTATACTAACAAATCCTCCTAGTGTACTAGTTCCTTGAGTGACAAAACCTCATTATGTCAGTATAACTGTCTATACTAGAGCCTTTGCTGGTATATAAGTGTTGCTCCCCTCTCCTGCACCTCCTCCAAAAAAAATAAAAACCCCAATAACTGATGTTACTAAACTGGCAAAATCTGTTGTAGACAGAATAAAAGTCACTTTGTGGTGATAACTTGGACTCTCCTTTGCTTCACAGAGATGTAGAACCATTATCTGTAAGGGACCTCTGCCATTTCAAGAAAATTACAAGAAGCAGTACAGATGAAATGGATTCAAGGGTTCGGGATGCAGGGAATGACAGTGCCAGCACAGCCCCTCGGAGCACAGAGGAGTCTCTTTCGGAGGATGTGTTCACAGAATCGGAACTCTCTCCAATATGCGAGGAACTTGTTTCTTCAGATGAGCTTCGACAAGACAAATCTTCTGGTGCCTCATCAGAATCTGTCCAAACAATAAATCAAACTAGCGCAGAATGTTTAACAATTTCAGACTCGACTGATGTTCCCAGTGACTTAAAATCCAGTGTCGACCTGCCTGTAAGTGACAGTGGGTTTGTTACTCATATTGTGGGTTCAGAAACTGTTGAAATGGCAATACAGGAGGACACTGTAGGGGAAAAAGTTACAGATGCTCATCAACCATCTTCGCAAGAAATGCAATCCAGTAAAGGATGTGGCACAGATGTAGATGTAGTCATTGATCAGGATTCCACACTAGAGAAAACACACAAAAGAGAGTGTGAGATAAAAGAGCAATGTCTACTTTGTGAAGACATCACAGACTCTCAAAAAAAAGAGACCATTACCAAGGGAAAACTAGTGAAAGAACTAACTCGAGATTCAGACATAGACGTTGAAGAGCTTCGTGAACTCTGGAGGATTCACACTATGCAACAAACCAAGCAGCAAAGAGAAAACATGCAGCAAGATTCACAAAAAGAAATTAAGCACAAAATGGAGGTTGCAGAAGATGGACAAGTGGAAGGTAACTGAGTCAAGGTCTAAGGTTATAGAATAAAATAAACATGAAAATATTTTTCTCCCGTCCCCCCATCACCACAACAAAAAAGCTGCTGCTTTTAAAAGTACTAAACTTTCAATGCATGCTAAAGAAAACCTCATCTGCCTGTATGTGCATACTGAAATGTCTCCCTGGCTTGATGACAGAATATAATTCATACTACTTAGGGGAAGGGTTACTATTGGAGTAATTGGATAGAGAGAGGGGGAGACTTGGATTTGCATTCTTCCAGTCAGTGTCTCAGACCTTGTGTTCACAGCTGTGTTAAACTTAATGAAGAATCAAATCAGCTGATATAATGAGGACTGTGGCTGATGGATCAATGTAGAACCCAAGACCAGTTGTGATCCTTGGTATGTCAGTTAAGTGATTAATACATGGGCCCAGGAAGGCGCTCTATGGTTGGATGAATTTAACCCTTGGTACTGGACATATGAGTTAAATGAGAACTCTAACTTTTTGAGTTTCATAGCCTTTTGGGGACTCGAATCTCTATCTTAACATTACATCAACATATAATTTTCTGCATTTCACTTAGGCCACGTCTATACTACCACTTATGTCGGCAAAATGTATCTTGCTTGGCGTGTGAGAAAACACATGCCTGAGCAACATACGTTTTGCCGGCATAAGTGGTAGTGTGTACAGCGCTGTGTCAGCGGGAGAGCTTCTCCTGCCAACATAGCTACTGCTGCTTGTTAGGGGTGGTTTAATTATGTTGATGGGAGAGCTGTCTCGCGTTAGCATAGAGTGACTACACGAGAGATCTTGCAGCAGTGCAGCTGCATTGGTACAGCTGTTGTCACTGCAAGCTCTCTAGTGTGGACATGGCTTTACTCATATTTTATCATTCCTTTATGTTTGATGCTGAAATAGAATAAGATTAAACATACAAACGCCTTTCCCAGTACAGGAGCCAAATACAGAATTAATTCTCATATGTGGAAAATGAATTTTTAGTTTTCCGCACATCTTCATTCCTCTAAAAGGTCGGTTCTTCAAGTCTTTGCTTATGTCGATTCCATTCTAGGCGTCTACATGCATGGTTATCGGAGATTTTTGCCTTGGGGTCAACTGTGGTGCTCCCTTGAGTGCCACATTCATGTGTCGGTATATCAGGCACCACCAGCCCTATGCCCTCTGTTCCTTCTTACCACCGATGGTAGGTAGTCAGACCACCTTTCCTTGCATAACGAGGGCTAGCGATTTCGGCTCTTCTGACTTTGAGCCTTAGGGCCTTGTAAATAGTTTGTTTATAGTAATTCACTTCTAACTACCCTTCACAACTACTGAACGCTAGAGTCCTACTGGGGACTTCACCCGAGCCAGGGCATACTCCAGTCTCCGGGGTTTAAGCCTTGCTTGGATTACAACAGGCCTATGCCTGTTACTGACCCACACAGCAGTTGCCTCAGGTGCTTGGGGGAATCATATGTGAAGGACAAATATTGTGTTTGTAAAAAATTTCGACCCAGAAAGAGCGTGATATCTGTTTTGAGGGTTCTCCTCCTGGAGGCTGCCCTCCGACCAGCTTCTGAGCCATCCCGGCCAGACTCTGCCCCTGGTACTTCGGCCTCTGTGCATAGCGCACTCCTGGCACTGGTGCCTAGAAAGACCAAGAAGCACGGCTCTCTGGTACCAGGCAAAGGACCAGTTTGGGCTGCCCACCCACACTGGAGCCACATGGATGTGCCTCCCCAGTCGGGGCCCTTAGCCCCCCCCAAAGGATCCACTGCCAACTTCTGGGCGCAGTAGGGGATCCAGACTTGTGGCGAGATCAACGCCTTCCCAGGCTCTCCCAGTGCTTAGAGAGCAGAGGCCTCTACCAGCGCTGCTGGCACTCCGTGTGCCGCAGGAAGCAGCAAAGGCTCCATATGAGGGCAAGCCAGCTGTCAAGACCCTCCACAGGCAGTTGAGCATGGCCGATCTCCTGAGCCACGGCAGCGCTCTCCAACTCCATGCCACAGATCTCTGAAGGGTTCGAGTACCTCCAGGCTGACTGGTCATCTCTGCAGCTGATGAGGAGGACAGGCAGGGGCACACCAGTTCAACCCCCAAAAATGAAGAGGCTAAAAGACTGGTCCTTTTCAGGAGGAAAATGTATTTGACAGCCAGCCTGCAATTCCGGGTGGCAAACCACCAGGCTCTCTTGGGCCGGTACAATTTTAACTTACGGGACTCCCTCTGTAAATTCAAGGAGTCCCTCCTCCAAGATTTGGCCCAGGAATTCGGCACCCTGGTGGAGGAGGGTACTGCAGCAGCGAGGTGCTCTCTTCAAATGGCGTAGGTCATGGCTGACTCTGCGGCTAGGGTGGTCACATCAGCGGTGGTCATGAGGTGCAGCTTCTGACTTCAGATTACTGACGTGTCCCAAGAAATGCAGACTTCAATCCAGGACCTCCCATTTGAGGGGAATGGACTCTTTGCAGAGCAGACAGATGCGAGGCTGCATGGGTTGAAGGATACTCGTGCCACCCTTTGCTCGCTGGGTCTGCATACGCCTCAGTCTGCGAGGAAGCAGTTCCGGCTGCCCTTGCCACCAAGGTCTTGGGAACCTTGACAGGGGTCAGCAAGGAGAAGTGATAGACACAAGCTTTAGTCGTCGCTGCCCCTCCTCCTCCTGCTCACCCTGTGCATCCAGGCTCAGCAAAGCATCCTGGGGGCCAGAAGCACTCATTTTGAAGGCGCTCTCCGGAGCGACGACCCAGTCAACTCCCCGGATCCACCTTGTTCTTTCCTCAACCGTCTTCGTCCTTGCCATATGGCCTGGTTGCAGGTCACTTCGGACCGCTGGGTGCTAGAGATAGTATCTTGGGACTATACCCTGCAATTCTCGGCCAGATCAGACCTGATCTCCCATGTGAAAAACCATCCACTCACCACAGCGCACATCTGCCTGCGGTGGTTGGGCCACGTGGCTGCATGTACATACATGGTCAGTTGTGTCTGGCTCTATCTCCGGCCTCTGCAAGCATGGCTGGCATCAGTCTACATCCCCAACAGGCATGACCTAGACCGGGTAGTCAGGGTGCCAGATCACATTCGATCATCCCTGGATTGGTGGTTGGACCCCAGGTCGGTGCTGGAGGAAGTTCTCTTTGCAGCTCCATCGCTGACCCTGGTCTCTTATGCTTCGGACTTGAGCTGGGGAGCCCATCTCGGCGAGCTCAGCATGCAGGGCCACAGGTTGCAGGACGATCTGGCTCTCCATATCAACGTCAGAGAGCTCGGAGCGGTTCGTCTGTCCTGTCAGTCTTTCTTGCCCCACTTGAAGGGCAAGATGGTGCAGGTCCTGACGGACAATACTGCTGCAATTTATTAAATCAACATACAGGGTGGAGCCAGGTCGTCGGCCCTTTACACAGAAGTTCTCTGCCTTTGGGACTTGTTGTGTGTGGCGTGCTGTTCATCTGGTAGCCACACACCTGCCCAGGACCAGGAGTGTATTAGCGGATCACTTCAGCAGGACCTTCTCATCTTGCGACGAGTGGTCGCTCCATCCGGAGGTGGTCAATACAATCTTCCAGAAGTGGGGGACTCCCCAGGTGGATCTTTTCAAGTCCAGGCAGAACAGGAAATGCCACATGTTCTGTTCGATCCTGGGGATGGGATGGGCCTCCCTGTCAGACGCATTTCTCATCCCGTGGTCAGGGACTCTGATGTATGCCTTCCTGCCAGTGCCATTGAGTCACAGGGTGAAGATCAAACAAGACAGGGCGCAGAGGTTCTCAAACAAATTTTTTTGGTGGCCTCAGAGTGTGGCCACCAACTCTGGCTGGTGGCCATGCTGACAATTTTTTCCTAAAATATTTAATTAACTTTAGGAAAAACAAATAAATATGCACATATACATGTCCAAATCATTGTAATTTATTTATGTAGGGTTTTTTCAGACTCAGTAATAAAAATTGACAGTTGTCTCTATTCTTTATTGGACATAAAGATAATAGAAACACAAATAAGGTGCTTTGCATGTTCTTGCCTTTTTTGTTTTTTTCTTTTGGTTGTGCTTTTTTCCCCCTAAGACTTGCTAGCTGGTAAGTCTTCTGCTGTGAAGTGATATTTGTATCTTTTGTTAATATCACTTTTCACAGCAGTCTTACTCAACCCTAGAAAGCCCTGGGACAAATTAAGCCCTGGATGGGGAGGTGGGCAGGGAAGCAGTGGGGCCCAGGGACAATGGGGGGGGGCGGGTAGGGGGTGGTGAGCCTGGAGCCGGAGCCTGAACCAGAGCCCGCCACAGCTTGGACAGAGCCTGAAGCCCCATGGTCGAAGCCTGCCTCCCCCACCACCCGGGGAAAGTGGGGAATTCACCAGCTGCCTGCACCTCTGGTGTTTGTCTCCAGAGGGGGGCAGGGCTCAACTGCTGCTGACAGCCATGGGAGGGGGCCGCTTATTTGCGCCCACCCCCATCACAGCCCAGGAGGCAGTGGCTGCAAGAAAAGGACCTGGTGGTTGCATGCAGCCACAGTGGCTGCATTTGAGGAAACACTGTACCTAATAGTCCTCATGTGGCCTCACCAGCACTGGTTCAGCACGCTGCTGGACCTTTTGGTAGCCGCCTCGCTGCAGCTGCCTCTTCGGCCGGATTTGCTGTCCCAGAACCACGGAAACCTGGCGGCACTACATTTGACAGCATGGCTAAACGCGGACAAACCGGAATGCTCGGCCCGGGTTCAGCAGGTCGTGCTGGGTAGCAGGATACTCTCCACCAGAGCAACTTACCTGGCCAAATGGAAAAAGTTCATGTGCTGGGCCTCGGAATGGCCTATCCAGGCTGAGCAGGCCTCCGCAGGAGATCTTGGATTATCTTCTGCACCTTAAGCTCCAAGGTTTGTCCCTGTCCTCAATCAGGGTCCACCTGGCCAATATTTCAGCTTTACCCCTCCATTCCATGGCAATTCAGTCTTCGTTCACAACACGACAGCCCGATTTTTGAAAGGTCTGGAGCGTCTCTACCCGCACTTCCAGGATCCCGTCCCTCCCGGGGACCTGAATCTTGTGCTGTCAGGACTCCTGGGACATCTCTTCGAGCCTCTGGCTTCCTGATCTCTCCTGCTTCTCTCCTGGAAGGTTTTGTTCCTGGTTGCAATATCGTCAGCCTGCAGGATGTCTGAGATCAGGGCACTTACTTCAAAACCAGCCTATACAGTATTCTACAAGGATACGGTCCAGTTGCGTCTACACCCGGTGTTTCTGCGCAAGGTAGTGTCCCAATTTCGTACCGACCAGGACGCATATTTACTTGTCTTTTTCCCAAAGCCTCATAAATCGGAAGAGCAATGCAGGTTGCATGTCCTGGACGTCGGGAGGGCGCTGGCCTTCTACATTTATGGAATGGCTTTGTTCTGTCAGTTGATGCAGCTCTTTGTTGCAGTAGCAGACAAAATGAAGGGTCGCCCAGTGTCTGCTCAAAGGTTGTCATCCTGGATCACTGCCTGCATCCGTTACTGTTATGAGCTGGCAAATGTGCCTCCACCAGCAGTCGTGAGGCACACTCGACTGCGGCATCATTAGTGGCCTTCCTGGTGCAGGTTCCAATCAAGGAGCTCTGTAGGGTGGCTACCTGGTCGTCGTCTGTCCACACATTCGCATCTCATTATACACCTGCCTAGCAAGCTCAAGACAATGCTGGCTTTGGTAGAGCAGCGGTGCAAGTTGCACAACCGTGAACTCCAAGCCCACCTCCATGGACACTGCTTGTGAGTCACCTGGAATGGAATCTATATATGAGCAAGCACTTGAAGAAAAACGGTTGCCTGTGTTTTCGTAACTACTGTTTGAGATGTGTTGCTCATGTCCATTCCATTACGTGTCCTCCTGTCCCTTTGTTGGAGTTGCCGGCAAGAAGGAACTGAGAGGGTGTAGGGCCGGCGGTGCCTGATGTACTGACACGTGAACGTAGCACTCAAGGATGCGCCACAGCCGATCCTACAGATACCACTAAGGCAGAAATCTCCGACCGTGCACATGGGCGCGCACACACCTAGAATGAAAGGAACACTAGTAACACATCTCAAAGAACAACAGTTACGAAAAGGTAGGCAACAGTTTTTTCTGTGTGGTTTTAGTTGCAAATTACTGCGACAATCTTTGAGTGTAACTCAAATCAAAACTTGCAGTTTGTCAAGAATGTAAAATCTCTGGCATTATTTCTACATACAAATCTTTCACATTTTGTGGTTTTGTTTTTTTTAATTGTCTGGTCATTTTATGATGCACTAATGGAGAATTAGCACTTTAAACCATGCGCTATGTATCGGGTTTAAAAAAAAAAACTCAGGATAGTACTTATATGAAACATAACTCTGAAAGAATGTTCACGTTCAAGCCAGTCCGTATATATCATTAAAAATACTAATATGTTTAATTAAATATATTCTTGGGCTGGCTGGACTTCCTTCTATATCTCAACATCTGGTGTGGTTAGCTGTTTGATCTAGTTACAGAAGTAACTGCCTTTTGGAAGGTCACCCCATATAATTGCTGTATCATTCTGTGGTAATAAGTTTGACTTTAATACCCTAAATTGTTACGGGAAGTGTTATATTACACACTATGTCCCCTAGCTGGGCTTGGCAATTTTGGATTGTATCTTTAGTAAGATCACAGGGAAAAGTTCTCCCAGGGCTCCCATCCCCACATCTTAATGTTGTTACTAATAGTCCCATTATTGCACTAGGCACCATTCAGAAACTTTTGAAAGGACATCTCATATTTAATAAAAGGAGGACTTGTGGCACCTCAGAGACTAACAAATTTATTTGTTAGTCTATAAGGTGCCACAAGTCCTCCTTTTCTTTTTGCGGATACAGACTAACACGGCTGCTACTCTGAAACCTGTCATATTTAACGACATTTTGAATGTATAGTTCAGTTTGCATAAAAATGCTTGCAGAAAAATATATAGACAAAACTTTGTTATAGTTATACCTATTCATTAATGATCTGAAAAAAGAGGTGAACAGAGAAAGTTCTGAAAACTATACTAAATTATTCAAGCTAGTTAAGTAGAAAGCTGACTGCAAAGAGTTACAAAAGGATCTCACAAAACTGGGTGAAGGGGAAAAAATGAAATTCAGTGTTGATAAGTGCAAAGTAATGAACACTGGAAAACATAATCCCCAACTAGGCATACAAAATGATGGTGTCTAAATTAGGAAGATCTTGAAGTCATTGTGGGTAGGTACCTGAAAACATCTGTTGACTGTGCAGTGGCAGTCAAAAAAGCTAACAGTGTTAGGAATCATTAGGAAGGGGATAAGATCGTATGACAGAAAGTATCATAATGACTTTATATAAATCCATTGGTATCCCCAGACCTTGAATATTGAGTACAGGGCTCAATCAATGGTGGTCTCATCTCAAAAAAGATACATTAGAATTGGAAAAGGTATAAAGAGTGGCAATAAAAATGATTAAGGGTATGGAACTGCTTTCATATGAGGAGAGATTTAAAAAAAACTGGGAATGGTCAACTTAAAAAAAGGGGCGACTAAGGTCAGGTTTAGGATAGAGGTCTATAAAATCATGACGATATTGAGTTGGTGCATAGGGAAGTGTTGTTTTACCCCTTCACATAACACAGGAACTTGGGGTTACCCAATGTATTTAAGAGGCAACAAACTTAAAACAAACATAAGGAAGTACTTCTTCACATTAGGCACATTCAAACTGTGGAACTTATTGCCATGGGATGTTGTGAAGGCCAATAATTATTAAGGGTTCAAAAAAGAATTAGATAAGTTCATGGAGGATAGGTCCTTCAATGGTTTTTAACCAGGGTGGTCAAAGATGCAGCCCTGTGTGCCAGGTGTCCCTAAACCTCCAACTGCTAGAAGCTGGGACTGTACAATGGGATGCTAACCTTCATACCATTAGGATGCTTAAGATTGCTATTCAAACGTGTGTACATGATCTGGGAATCATTTTATAATACAACATTTAATTCATGGGAAATGGAGAAACCACAGAAGGATTTTTAAACTATTTAATTTGTTGTCCAATATTATTTTGATTATATGATTCTCTTTGTTTTTCCATATGTTTGTGTATTAGCATAGAGCTCCCCTGATGTTGGAATCAGATAAGATACATGGAATATAAATTTCACTCTCAGGGCTAGGTCCACATATTTTCAGTGTGGGTTGTTGCCTCTCTGTAGCTATAGAGGGCAGGGTCAAAGCCAATTGCGTGGCTGACAAGGAACTAGCCACCACTTTCAGAAGTCCCACTTAGTTTTGTTCTGCCTCCTACTGGCACCTACTGTGAGGTGTTTTGTTTTCTTTTTTTTTAAGAGGGGGGCAGCAAGCTGAAGAGGTGGTTTGTCCACCTCCTAGAATTACCAGAGCAGAGGGTTGGTGGGGGGGGGGGTGTCTGACAGCCAGAATGTTTTTTGAAGGATGGCTGAAAAATGAAGACGGCTGTTCAGCTGCAAGTGGCAGTTACATTGAAGAGGATTGCGCTGTGTGGGAAAACCATAAGCAGGACCAACCAAAACAACCACAAATAGAGGGAGCTGCTAGTTGGTCTTTTTCACTTGTGCACCCTAGGGCAGCATGGGTCTCATCATTCCTCCTCCTTTTTCTTGTTGAGCAATTTGATCTCCTTCCCTTAGCCCCAGGGGAAGTTAGGAATTTTGCACAGGGGGGAAAGAAGAAATTCCCACTTGGGCTAGAGAGCTCTGGAGTTTGGCAAGAAAAGTGCCTTTACCTCAGAGGTTGTCTTCTTGTGAGCCCCAGAGAGCAGCTGAGTGTCCCCTTACAGTCATTTTATCCACTCTGAAAAGAGCAGGGATAAAGAGATGCCTTTTAGCAGAAGAGGTTCACAGGGCTCTCCATGGGATTCAGATTCCCAGTCCCCACCTCCCCCCAAGGAGTAAATTTTAAGAAAATGGGTTCAAGAAAATGTCCGAGAAAATTGGCCTCTTCTTCTGGGGATAGCAGTTCCTCTCACTCGTCACCAAAGAGCACTAGAGCTAAAGGCTCTGCTCACAAGGTATTCATGCAAAAAGGGATTCCAAGGGTATGTCTTCACTACCAACGTTAAAGCGCTGCCGTGGCAGTGCTTTAATGTTGCTGTGTAGTCGCTCCCATGAGGGGAGTAGCTACCAGTGCTGGGAGCACAGCTCCACGTGCTGGTCCACTGTCTACACTGACACTTTACAGCACTGAAACTTGCATCGCTCGGAGTGGGGGTGTTCTTTCACACCTCTGAGCAAGAAATTTTCAGCGCTGTAAAGTGGCAGTGTAGACAAGGCATAGGTGTTTCTGGGCTGTTTAGCCTTGGGGGTTAGGGCTTTGTAGTAGGATTGTTGGAAACTACTTCTGATACTCAGGTGGCTGGTTGCAGCAGCTTCAGCTTAACTGGTCTGGGAGGGCCTCTCTGGCATAATGCCTCGGGGCAATAGAGGAATAGGAATAGAGACACTGATAGAAAAAAGCTCAAAAATGCCTTGGCTAACTGTATGCCCCTGATGCTGCAGGGCTATGTATCCTTTTTGTGGCGGCTGCTCTAAGTGTGGAAGGGGAGACTGGAGCAAGTCTAAGCCCAGAAAGGGGAACTAACAGTCTTCTGCAAGGCAGATTCCAGCACTAGAAACTACCCCTGTCTGCAGTCACGAGAAGTCCGATGAGCAACACCTGGGGAGGAGACTATTAAAATTAAATACCAATGTTCCTCTCATCCTCATCCTCTCACCCTCTCATCCAGAGATAGATCCTGGATGTGGTTCAACTAGAGTACATCATAGAATGTTTGTTTCTGAATCATCATTTTCTCCCTTCTCCACTATCCTCAAATCCCCAAAAGACAGAAGCAGCAGGTAAACAAACCGGCCTGGCCCGACATGGGCTTTCCCCGCACAAGCGGCAGAACAAGTTTGGGAACCACTGCCCTAGTGTTTTTCATTCTTGTTTGTTTGTTTTGTTTGTTTTTTGGTTTGTTTTCCAAACTTGGTTGTGTTCTCTTTGCTTTTTAAAGGCTTCCTTCTGAATCAGCTTGAAGTGTTGTGGGATTTGGGTATTTAGTCTGTCTCAGAGGCTGTTTATTTTGGTTTGTTCACAATTCCTTTAGCTAAACTTGGCAATTTATACCTAATCACTTGTCCAGTGTTTAGGAACCTAACAGTTCCTTTTAGTTCATTAGAAATACTACAGCAAAATATACAGCTACTTCATCCTGTGTGTTTTATAACTCTAAAATATTTGATAAACGTGCTAATTTTAGAAATGTAAATAAGTCTTAATTCTGCACTGATAAATGCAGAAATTGGTTTCTTGAAATGAAAAGTAACTAATACACATACATTCAGTACACAAGACTGACATACATCTAAATATATACATTAATCTTTTCTCTCGTAAATACGTTGTTTCCACTGTATATTGTATGTCACTTTATTGCTATCTGATCACATTTTGTACATTGGGAAAATGAATTTTTTTTTAAAAAAGGGGGTGGGTTGGAAGGGAGAGTATTCCAGTCTCAGACTACAGGTAAAATTATGTCTTTTTGATGCATGTGATGGGTGCATCTGGCCCTTCGTGACCTGCTGATGGAGGCCACCCAGTCCTACTAGACCCCCCCCCAGGAAGGAGCAGCAAAGGTTGGTCCTCCAGGCCTGCCTAGAGAGGACTTGTGAAAACAGCCAATCAGTGCCTAGCAGACACCAATTAAAGGAGCTACAGGGGCTTAGTAGGGCAGTATCTGCCTGAGACCAGAGGGGCGAGGAAGGGTGCTCCTCTCTGGCCAAAGGAGCTCGACTAGCTTCATTTACTGTCCCTGGGAGAGAGGAGCTGATAACTTTAACCATAAGGTAATGGCTGAAGGTGAAGGGGCCAGGTGGGAGGAGGCCCAGGGAAGCAGCAGTAACTAATTAAAGCAACCAGCGCATGGCTGTTTATAAGGTCCTTTGGGTTTGAACCAGAGTGGTGAGCAGGCCTGGGTTCCCCCACCAGCCACTGGCAAACGGGTCAAGGTTCCTTTAGAAGCTCAAGCAAAGGGCTGAACTTAAAGGGCCCAGAGACTGGGCTGAAGACCCTGGAGGGCATATAGTGTAGATTCTTAACTATTCCAGAAGGGTTCATTTTTGACACTGACTTGGCTGGAGGGCCAAGCTACTGAAGACCTACCTAGTGAGGCTAGCAACCTACAGTGAGTGCCAGGGCAGGAAAAAGATTGCAGTACCACACCCCGCTCCTAGGAAGCCCTCATGAGGTGAGTCATTTTCCCCCTTCTCCCCATTACCGTGCATTTTCAAACATAACTGAAATTTCAGTATGTACTGTGGGATTGAGGTGTGGGGGAGAGAGAAGTTAGAAGTAGTCAAATCTGTGTCGTCGTCTTAGGTTTTAGGTTTTATTGTTCCGTGTATAAGTGAGTTTAAATATGCTGAATGGTAGCAAATCTTAATAATGAAATAAAAGTATTTGCAGCTAATACAGGCTGCATTGGATCAGTCATCCTAATACGTAGTTGGTTAATTGTATGGTTCAGCTTGTGGAGTAGAACTTGACAGAACTACCTGCTTTCCCCCCCCCCTTTTTTTCAGTAATAGGTTCTGCTCTTATGAAAGAGAAGAGAAGACATCGATCTCACAAGTTCTTGTGTCTCAGAGTTGGAAAACCTATGAGAAAAACATTTGTGTCACAAGCAAGTGCATTAATGCAGCAGTATGCACAGAGAGATAAGAAACACGAGTACTGGTTTGCTGTTCCACATGAAAGGTAAAGCGGGATTAGGTTGTCAGATTATAATGATGCCTGGGAAAATATTTATCTAATTTACCTTCCTCTACGCTTCTCAAAATCATGTATAAGTAATTATACCTTCCTTGTAATAACATAAGAGGCAAATCTTGCCATTCTTCCACAGCTGTGGAGAGTGTCAGATGCAGAAGAACAACACGGTTCTACTCAAATCGGGTAAGAAATTGGAAAGCTTATGCATGTGGAAATACAACTACGTGCTGGGTGGGCAAGGGGGAAGAGTAGATGGACCATGTGGATCCACTGCTACTTGGAGCATTACTTACACCATTACACCTCCATAGTGTGGGGACACAAGATTAGCCAGGTGCAGGAGTTTTGCTAATTGAGGAGAAGGGTTTTAGGTTTGTGCCTTGTACTAATGCTGGCATGTCCCATTCTTTCTACTTAACATCTCTTTTAATTAATCAAACTGTGCTACTTGCTAACTTTTAAAGACTGCATCCTTGGTAGGCCAAGTGGCTGGCTGTCATGGCATATATCAGCATGGAGAGGAATTCAGATGGACTCATCTCCATCCTGTTGTGTGAGAGAGAGAGAAGATCAAGGAGCAAGTTAATCATAGAATATCACGGTTGGAAGGGACTTCAGGAGGTCATCTAGTCCAACCCCCACGGTAACGTAGTGCTTGATGTGTACATGGCACTAGCACCATACAGTGGGGAAGGATGTTAAATGTTGGTGGCTTAAGTAAGCTTCTTGTAGGCAAAGTCAATAACTTTCTATTTTAAATACTAGTTTCTTACAATTGTTGCCAATTAATAATTGGCATTTATTAGCTAGTTTTGAGACACCAGTTATTTTGAACTGACATGGACACTGACACTGCTCCCATTCATAGGCAGGTAGGATTATATGAGGAAGCTTTCATTGTCATGACCTATTCTGCCTTGTTCAAAGTTAGTTCAGTCTCTAGTTCAGTCTCTAGTGTTGTCTATTGAACATCTTTTCAAAAGCACTAAAATTCATGTAAAATAAAAGAAAAGGAGTACTTGTGGCACCTTAGAGACTAACCAATTTATTTGAGCATGAGCTTTCGTGAGCTACAGCTCACTTCATCAGATGCATACCGTGGAAACTGCAGCAGACTTTATATATACACAGAGAATATGAAACAATACCTCCTCCCACCCCACTGTCCTGCTGGTAATAGCTTATCTAAAGTAATCGTCAGGTTAGGCCATTTCCAGCACAAATCCAGGTTTTCTCACCCTCCACCCCCCCACACAAATTCACTCTCCTGCTGGTGATAGCCCATCCAAAGTGACAACTCTTTACACAATGTGCATGATAATGAAGTTAGGCCATTTCCTGCACAAATCCAGGTTCTCTCACTCCCTCACCCCCCTCCAAAAACCCACCCCCATACACACACAGACTCACTCTCCTGCTGGTAATAGCTCGTCCAAACTGATCACTCTCCAAGTTTAAATCCAAGTTAAACCAGAACATCTGGGGGGGGGGGGGTAGGAAAAAACAAGAGGAAATACCTTGCAAGGTAGCCTATTTCCTCTTGTTTTTTCCTACCCCCCCCCCCAGATGTTCTGGTTTAACTTGGATTTAAACTTGGAGAGTGATCAGTTTGGACGAGCTATTACCAGCAGGAGAGTGAGTCTGTGTGTGTATGGGGGTGGGTTTTTGGAGGGGGGTGAGGGAGTGAGAGAACCTGGATTTGTGCAGGAAATGGCCTAACTTCATTATCATGCACATTGTGTAAAGAGTTGTCACTTTGGATGGGCTATCACCAGCAGGAGAGTGAATTTGTGTGGGGGGGTGGAGGGTGAGAAAACCTGGATTTGTGCTGGAAATGGCCTAACCTGACGATTACTTTAGATAAGCTATTACCAGCAGGACAGTGGGGTGGGAGGAGGTATTGTTTCATATTCTCTGTGTATATATAAAGTCTGCTGCAGTTTCCACGGTATGCATCTGATGAAGTGAGCTGTAGCTCACGAAAGCTCATGCTCAAATAAATTGGTTAGTCTCTAAGGTGCCACAAGTACTCCTTTTCTTTTTGCGAATACAGGCTAACACGGCTGTTACTCTGAAACCTGTAAAATAAAAGGTTAACTTAACATTTAAGCTGAGCACTGTTTAGTGGCTATTGGTCTCTGGAAACAGAGTTACAAGGAAGATATAGTTGGAATCTTATAAGAACTTGCTGGTATGCAGCAAGTGTGATTTCTGATAATCTAGTATCAGTTTGGGCAGGGTTTATTTTAAGGAGAATAATTTAAATACACTTCTGATACTCACTTTAATCTCTTTGGGCCTAATCTTGTTTTTTGTGCTGACTTACAGTACATAAACTAGCCTCAAGGGAGGTCTCCAAGGAAGAGGAGAGGGAGGATCCTTGTCCCCATTCCACAACACCATAAAGCCTCAGGGCTGCTATAATCCTCAAGGCTGTTCTGTTCCTGTCCATGGTTGTGAAGGTCATTGAAGTTGTGGTATTGCAAAGCCACTGGTACTGTCCCCCAAACTTCCCTCAGTCAGTGCAAGGGGAACCCCCATAGAACACAGTTCTGTAGCACATGGGGGGATAGTAACTTCTTGTGCAGTCTTCTGGGATCATGCCCTCCCAAACTGTGGAAACACTCCTGTGTTTCTGTGAGGCCTATAGAAAAGAGAATAGTATTTGCCATTTAATGAACTACTACTACTAGACAAATCTGTCTGTATTTCAGGATCTTGTTATATGCACAGCTTCTGCTTTCTTTCTTTGTGCCATCTAGTAATGCTAAGTAGAATATGAAAACACTCAGAAGTGGTTTAGGCTCAAAGTGTAGGTTTTATTTGGGGCAGAATGAGGCAAGAGATATGCAAACCTTTCTAATCATATTTGGTTTAAACCTCCTATGAGTCTGTTTAAGCAGTCCTTTTGTATTATTAGAGGTTGGATATTTCAGTGGTTGGTACTATATAAAAACTCTTAAGCTGAGAGTTCAAACAGTATTATTGTGCTACTGTATAAGAATGGAAAAAGTTAAGGTGACAAATTAAAGCTGGTCTATTTTCACTGTCCAAGTTTAGTGAAATACTAAAAGTAAACAATAGCATAATTAACAGATTCTCAATCAGGTTTGTTTCTATTATCTCAGGTAGTGATAAAGCACAAGGAAGTTGTAGTTTTTTTATGTGCATGTGCAATCCCTGATCAAGTCAACAACTAATACGTTTTGTTTTAATTTGTGTCATTATTTGATTTTGTTTTTCAGGACAGAACACTTGTATGCCTTCTTTATTCAGTGGAGCCCAGAAACGTATTCAGAGGATACTGGGGAGTCTATTAGAGAGCCTGGGTTTATAGTTGTAAAGAAAAATGAAGAGCCTGAAACTGGTGATTGCACTAATGAAGCTGCTTCTAGGGAGTGGGAGGTAAGAAAAAGCATTGTCAGGGGATCTTTTCTTAATTTTTCAATAATATTAAATGTGTTGAATTATATTTTTGATACAAGGAAAGATGACTTAAATAAGTTGAAAACACATATGAAGCACTTCATATATAATACATTTTGTCAATTCATTAACTAGAATTATTCAGTTGTGTACTTTTTAATTTGTGCCACCCTAACACTTTACTGTAACGTATTGGTTTGGGCAACATTTCACCATTACGAACCTGCCCTTTTTTCCCCCATCCAGCAAGCTGTATTTTGGAATACACAGTAGGTGACTCAAAAAAAAAAAAAAAAAAAAAAATTGGAAGAGGCGTAAATAGATCAGAAAGTACTACCTTTGTACAAAATCCATCTTTTTGATAAGAAGGCTTACCATTGTTTAAGGAAATTATACTAGAGTAGACTGTTTCAGTATGTATGAGGTGCACGTGCATAGAGCCTGCAAGCCTGCGGATATCCACTTTATATCCGCGGCTCTCCGCATCCATGGACCATGTTTGTGGATCACAGACCAGATGCAGATAAAAATGTTGTATCTGCGCAGAGCTCTACACATACAGAGCTCTGTGTGTCACTGCACAAATCTCATAATGTAAATATAAGGTGCTGTGAGAAAATAAGTACACTGTAAGTGTGTATATATACACAAGACCTTTTATAAATTGTAGGGGTTTTTGTTGGATTAACTGGGAAAACCTCCTTTTTTTTTTTTTTTTTTTTTTTAGATTTAATAACATGTAGAATGTTGTTGCCTGGATTAATATTTTAATATTAACATGTATTACCGCTGGAATGCATATATGCTTCTTTGTAATAAACTTATTACTCCCATGTGTATCAGCGTACATTGTGTGTCTATGGACACATCTTACATGTGCATACAGTTAACATATTATTTGTATGTTTTTTTAAATGTGCATATGGAGAAAAAAGTCACTTGTAATTTTCGTGTGCAGTCAGTAGTTTGTCCATCTAAAACTGAAGTGTCATAGCAAATTAGTCCATTTTAATGATGTGTACAAGAGTTCTATAATATACGTTTGCTGCAAATGACAATATTGAAGTACCCATCAGCATCACTTAATTTGAGCCTGTGAGACCATTATAAACTCACTGTCAATCTTGCATCAGGATCTGCTGTATTTATTGTAGTATATTGGAGTGCCAAAAATCTATCTGAATTTTTTTTATAGTGCCCTTTTTCATTCTAAATACCTTAGACACATTTTTAAGAAGTTAGATTCACATTAGGCTTAATGTGGATACCAGTTTTCTTCTCTAAGAACTTTTTATCCTGTTTGTTTTTAAATTTCTGAAATTAAAGATTATAAATTAGAACCCTGAGATCCATAATTTTATCTGAAGCAAACTACAAACCACTACTTCTGCAGCATAATAGGTCTTGCCTGTAGGATTCCATTGCTACATTCAGAACTTTAGCCTAGCTTTGTACATGCGTATGCTGTATATCATCAGGCTCTCATTTTCAAACCTGTACTTCTGTTACATGGGTATACTGGTGTCCAAGTATTGTGCTGGTAAAAAATGGCAAGAAAAAAGCCTGTGTGAGTAAAAGACTGAAAATTCCAAATTGTGCCTTGGAAATTGGGGCCCAGATTGAAAAGTGTTTAATATACAGTGCTCTAAATGTAATGTTTTTGTCTTGGATTGGATAAAATTTCCAATATACCTCATATTTCCTTTCAAATGAAAAATGTTGCAAGCAAAGAATGTGGATAGGATTAGGAAATGGGTGTGGGAAGCTGCTTCTATATCCATCCCAAAGACATTTTTCCAGTTAACTGTAGTATGAGCTTCTCTCTTTAGGAAGTCTGCTGTTTCAGGAAAAAGGTCTAATGGCAGAAAATGTGATGTACAATATCTGCAACTACCACTGATCCTGTGATGGATCAGGAATGCTATCTCAGATTTGACATCATTGTTTTGATCCATAGTATTGCACAGTATTAAAACACTCTTTAAATGAAATAATTCAGCTGTATAATATTAAACACTGCACTAGCTTATAAGAAACTGAGTTACTAGCCTAGCGATGCTTAGTTCTACTCATTTTTACATATGTTAATTTTACAAATAGTTCTAGTATTGAGCATCACTACCAATTCACAATTAAAGGATGGTAGGTGACACTCAAGCAATGTCAGCTCTGTGTAGGATATCTGTGTGTGGATCTGTTTTCTCCTAAGTGTGTGTCTGTGATACACAGGAATCTACTGTTTAGGACTCTCACTGGTTTGGGATTACTTCTGTCTATTGCACCTATCACTCTGGCAAAGCAGTGTAGAAAGTTCTTTTATTCATTCGGGTCTTAAGGCTTAATTCTTAAGGCCAATTTCTGTAAAGCCTAGAGGAAATTTAAAATACCAAGGGCATGTCTACACAGCCCTATAGTTCTAACTAAAGGGAACACCAGTATGCACCAAAGTGCTGCACTGTAACTCCCCCATGTGGCTGTTGCGTGCGGAAACTTAAAGGTCCCGAGTTTGTACTGATGTCCTCTTCAAAGAGGACTACAGCATAGATATGCCCTATGACAATTTTTATATTTCTTAGGTAAGAAATAAAACTCCACTTCCGTGTCATGTTCTGAAACAAATGCATTACCTTAACATCATCTCTGTCCATCCTTCTCAACCCTCACTACTGCCTTGTCATGCGAAGGGATCATCACATTTTAAAATTAGTTTTCAAGTTCATCAGGGCAGGGATATTGTCTTTATCTATATTGTGATGAGCCTAGCATATTTTTGGGAGCTGCAGTAATGCCATAAATCTATTACCCTTAGTAATAAGGAAAGTTTTTGAATTTCAGTGGGGGGTTTTTGTATCAATGTTTATAGGCACACATGCTTGTGATAGTGTTTTATAGATACAAAAGTGTTCCTGCATAGAGATTTTCTCTAAAAAGATGTCTTACATTTGCATCTAAGCATAATCAGACTAGACATATTTTCGATCAAGTAGTTGCATGGTTGCCACTGAAAACACCACCTCCCCCAGTGGTTCACAGTGTAAACCTGGGTGTTTTTCAGGTCTGTACCTGTGGAGGCTGAGAGAAACTGAGTTAGCTATGTTCTAAGCAGTGTATGGGTTTATAGACTCTAAATTATAGATTTCTGAGAACCTGCTGAGTTCATGAAATAGGTGTTCATGTGTTTGCACTAGCCTTTGCTATTCCTAGGTGTGATGCTTGTGTGTTGGTCAAAGCCTCTGAGGCAATGAGTATTGGAGACTGAAAGAGTTTACTATAACATGGAGCTGTGAAAACATGGATTATAGTGCCATTAAAACAGGAAAAGATCCTCAATCAGTACCTTCCAGATTTCTTCTGTGCCTGATTGCAAAGATACTAAGAAGCTTGCAGAGGATAAATGTTAGCTTGAATTCTACTATAATCTTGAACACTTGGTTTAAGTGAAGTTAAGTAATTGGTTAATTCATTATTTTTGTATAAGATTCTTCAAAATTGTCTAGTAACACTTTCTTTAGGGTGTTTTGTAGGATGCCTTCTTTTTTTCTCTCTTGCTTTAGAGGTCAGATATTTCTCTACCATGTATTTATTGCCTTTTTCATAGGAAAAATATATTGTAGGTCACTTAAAGCAGATGATAAGATGAACTTTGCTTGGTCATAGAATAAAGGTTATGAAGGAAAACGGACAGCACGTTTGCTTCTACTTTACCTTTATTCTTTAGGCTTTAATCTTGGCCCCCCACCCCCCCAATGTAGCTACTACTTTTGCGAATATTGTCCCTATAGGTACTCCACGTCAAATGCACGTGCACTTCTTGAACCCTAGCTTGCAGATTTTCCACTGAGCAGTGTCCATTCGGCCAGCACATGTGCTCTATACAACCTTGTGCTGCACTCTGAGGATATATAGGACTGTGCAGACGAACCGTCCTTGGTTCCTTCTTTATCTGAATGTCCAACAAGAACAGTCTGAAGCAGAGGGGGGAAGGAGGGTGGGTAGTGGAGCACCCATAGGGACACGCATCTGGAAAAAACAGTTAGTGCACAAGGCACTTCTTCAAGTAGTGTCCCTATGGGTGCTCAATTTCAGGTGACTCCTGAGCAGTATCCTCATAGGATATTCCAGTCAAGGGCTTGAGAGGCACATGCACACCTGAAGTGGAGCACCCATAAGTACATACATTTTGAAGAATCACAGTTACTGCTCAAGGTGAGTAACATTGTCTTACATGGAAGGCAGTACTAGCCTTGCACTGACAACACTTTCTGGGTTTAACTGTTTATTCAAGAAGTTTCTAGTCTTCTTTACATATTAAGAATCTTTTGTTCATTTCACTTTCAAGTGATGGTGTTCTTCTACCCTTTTGTAATTCCGTGTCTTTTCCCACTGCACTAATATTAAATGTAAGGTTTAGTAGACTAGTGAACTTGTTACTTTAACGGAGGAGAAAGAATCTTTATTTTAGTAGTGTCTTTTCTGCAATTCCTGAATGGTTCCCAGACCAGTTGAGGTCAGAAATCCTTCTTGGGTCTAATTTTAATTTTAAATGGTTGTAGGGAAGAGGGTGGGAAACTTGTGAAGGCTTATCCACACCAAGGCTATGACCTTTCCCCACTTTCTGTTACTATCACTACTGATCTTTTTTTCTCAGACTTGCTCCAGAAGCTTTTGTATGTCTACTTACTGCAGTATTTTAAAATAGGCATATATAAATAGTATACACAGGATTTTGAAATGTGCCTTGGGACAGGGCAATAGTACCGAGAGAAAATATATTTATTTTAAAATAGTTTGATCTATTTTTTAGACAGATATGTGCACACACCTTTAATATAGGGAAAAATGTTCTTACGTTCCATCGGAATTCCTTCCATGGAGGAGAGGGTGCATTTTAAGAAATAAACATCAAGATGTCTATATTAAAGTACCCAAAGTGATCCAATCTCCAAAGGATGTAATCAAATAGCAAGTAACCACATGTTTTTGGAAATGTAAGGAATTGGAACTTTTTTGAACCCACAATTACAGTAAAATATACTTAACACACAATTTAGTAACTATTAATAAAGAAAAGCTTTATTTCATTCTGGGAAATATACCAACTGTATTTACCAGCTCTTAAAGAGAGATGTTTATAATTTTGATAATACTAGCTGGGAAGTGAGTGTCTGAACTTTAGTAATCCAGAGCAGCGGGGAAAAAAAAACCTGGAATGATGTTTAAGAAGCTTCATTATTGCCATAGTAAAGAATGCATTTTAATTGTGTAGTTTCACCGTACAGGATACGTACCATAAATCATAATCAACTTTCATTTTATTTATTTAACTAATTTGATCCTATTTTTTTTCAATCTTGAGAAGAATGTCTTATTTTGGTTCCAATTAATTTAATCTCCTAATCTTTGGAGCTTCCTCATGGAAATCCGTGAAACTACTAGCATAATTAAGGGAAGCAGGACTCAGTCCATTATATTCTTTTGACTAGCTGAGTTGTCCTTGCAATTTATTTGAGGTAGCTTTCTCTGTGCAAATACCATGTCTGGTTTTATTCAGGTTGTGATCACTTTTTTTTAACTCCTCTGTTCTAAAGACATTTTATAAAGTGTATATTAAAAAATGGATGGCAATATGGCATTACCAAGTTTCATATGTTGCAGATGCTAGACACTGTTTACTGTATGCTGCACTAATAGGAGTACAGTATTGGAATGGTCATGCTGGATTATGCCCATCGTCTACCTCGTAAAGTATCCTGTTTCTTGTGGCTGGCACCAGATGCGTCAGAAAAAAGTGCAAGAAATCTCACATTAGGCAGATCTGGGGTAATCTGCCTTCCAGGAATGTCTCCGCTGTCATTTCTAATAGTTTCAAACATGAGCTTTTATCTCCCTTCCAATAACTTATTTGGCATTACCTGTTATAACACTGGCATTTGAAAGAAATTAAACTGCTTGTGTTGACTGCTGCACGAACAGTTAAGCAGCAATCAATCTGCAATATATTTCTGAACATTGAAGAAACTACCATTTTAAAATGTATATGTAAAAAGCAATGCGTACAGTTAGTCTGGAGCAGAAAACACAACAATTGTAAACATTTATAATTACATAAACAGTGAAGAAGATGGATACAGAACTCTACTGCAAAGGAAAAGTCTTTATGTCAAAGTTAAAAACAAAAAGAAAGGAGGGGAAGTGGGAATTACGGCAGCCATATTGTAGAACAGACATGGGTAATGTCATAGGAATAAAGATAATGTACTGTTTTATAACTTGATCGTTGATTGATTTGGTAGAATAATGTTCTGCCACCTGGTATTGATCTAGTTTGCAAGCTTAATTAACATGAAAGACGGACCTCTGCAGGTGGCCGGCTGAAATCCTAAAGCATGAGCATAAGACGTAAACTAGAAGAGCCCTGCCCACTGCCATCACAAGCACCCCATCATACAATCGCACTCATAAGTTTGTCTAGCTCTGTAATAAAACTAAGTTGTTTGCCCCCCCCTTCCCCCCCCCAGCTCCTGTTGGGAGGCTGTTCCAGGACCTCTGTTCCACAAGGGGGTATTACAGTGTGTATTGTCAGAGAAACACCAGCCAGCAAGAAAGAACATGGAGTTGGACAGTTCATGTCCAAATCCATATTATAATGCATATCTAAAGGCCCAATATGAAATACAGATCAATAAGTATATTGATTGGAAAGATGATGGATTTGAATTTCACTGGCTTGTTTGTGTTTGAAGTCTGAAGCTCCCATCTGTTTGCCCATTTTTACTAGTTGCCTTGTGTAGTTCTCAAACTACCTTCTACATATCAGGATTATAGAACAGAAGATTTAATTAACTATATTTTAGGGGGAAATTTTTTCAAAGGCACAATTAGAAAAATCTCCCCCTAAATTGGTATATGGTATGTCCTCGCTCTAGATTTTTATTGTATGAAGGAAGCTTCCATGCATACAAGTATATGTCCTTATCACTGACTGACTAGGTCAAAGGTTTTTGTGCTATCTCAGCATCTTTCATATAGATTTCTCTAGTGTTGCTAATGAGGTTGGCTATGCTAATGAAATGCAACTGAGGTGTCTGTTCATCACTTTCTAACTATGATTTGATCAAGGCCACCCCATTATGAAGAGAGGAGAGACTTGATACAGTGATGTCTTTAATTAAAAGCACATGGTGCCATGTCTGCTCTCAAATGTTGCTAGAGTATGCCACAATTAAACAGTTCAGTGATCAGAAGTCTTTGTGCTACTGGCACAATCTTTGTGTTCAGTCTAGATACAGAAGGTCACAAACTTTACAATATGTGAGATTGTTGTAAAGATGAAGTCAAACTTCTAGAGAAGGACTTTAAGTAGCACAGTTGTTATTGGATAAGGCAAAACATTTTGCTTTTTGAACTACTGCACACAGTCCTTTCTAAATAGTATGGAGGAAAAAAATCAGCAATCCTGTGGCTTTCTTCCACTAAAGCAAGAATCTGTCTTACTGCAAAGCAAACAAATGCTGAAGGAAAATATGAGGTTCAGCATTTCATGAGAAGTATCTCCTGCAATACATGTTCAAGAAGCAACAGTCTGTGGGAGACAGTGCTTCTCCATTGGAGCCATGCTCTTTGGAAACTGATGTGCCGATGGAGTGTTGTGTGTGGACAGTTCTGTGACACCAATATATCCAAAATCCATGAATTTGGGGGGCTAGTGTTATTGACACAATCTGTCCTCATAAAGAATCTGAGGATAAGTTTTTAGAGCTTTCTTTCACTGGAGGGTGTTATATGGCTCATTGTGTAGTAACTTTCGATATTTGCTTAATGGCAACTACTGTGAATCATCTCATTCATTAATAGTTTTTGAAGCACAGCTGTAGAATGCTGTGGAGACTTTTAGGATTTAGAACTAAGGATTTGATATAATGACCTAGTCCTGTAATGGGTCCAAGTACTTTGTTATTTGTATTATCATAGCACTTAAGAGCCCCAGTCATTGACCAGGACCCTACTCTGCTAGTTGCTATGTGCCCCAATCTTGTGACTTGTTACATATGGGTATATTGCTGCAATTACACTGAGCCCCATTAAAGCCAGTGAGGCTTTATGCAGGTGCAGCAGTTAACCCAAGCAGAATAATTGGCAGAATAGAGACTTTACTTTAGTATTAAAAGTAAAATTAACTTTAAGTAGACAACCTTTTTAAACTTTTAATATTTAAAAGGAAATCTAAATCACTCAGGTATTGGAGAGCTATCAGATTGATTTTTCTTTTTTGTTACAAATACCTTTACATTTACAAAAAATGACTCTTGGAGTTTCTACATATCTGAAATTTGCATCCCAAACAAGGAAAAAACTTACAGCGAAAGACTCCAGACTCAGCTTTTTGAGGTGGTTATTCATCCGTCTATTAGGAGTAAGCAGAGAGCCTATAGAGAATGGAAAATGATTGATCAGCGATGAAATTTAAATCTTGGAAGTTATGAAATATGGGAATAAAGTGAGAATACTAAATGTCAAGCTAAATTAGCTCCTGACAAGGAAATTAACTAAAAAAACCTCTTATTTTAGATAGAGAATGAGAGGATGAGGTTGGGCCGCTATGTAGCGTGGACGGGAAGGAGATTAAAGATAGTCTAG
Organism: Eretmochelys imbricata; assembly: GCF_965152235.1. Taxonomy (NCBI): domain Eukaryota; kingdom Metazoa; phylum Chordata; order Testudines; family Cheloniidae; genus Eretmochelys; species Eretmochelys imbricata. The sequence goes on along the minus strand of NC_135573.1, from coordinate 33,920,904 downwards.
GTATTGCCCAAAAGCTGTATGAATACTTTGCCTCTGTTTTCAGTAAGGATGGTAATATGGAACATGGGCATGAAGGCAGGGCAGCTGATGGAAATAGAAATGGAAATGACCACATCTGAGATGGAATTAAAACTTAGATCTGTATCAAGTCTCTCCTCTCTTTTTAATGTGCTCAAACTGGAGTACCAGATCATTTCTGTCCCAGAATACTGAAAGAATACTGGCGCATGAGATTGCTAGTCTAGCAGGGAGGATTTTTAATAAATCTATCTAAGGGTAGTACCATATGAGTAGAGAATGGCTAATGTCATACGTATATTTAAGAAAGGGTGGAAAAAGTGATCCAGGCAATTATGGACCTGTTAGTCTGGCCTCAGTAGTATGTGAAGCTTTGGAACAAATTGTGAAGGAAAGAATAATTAAATTAATAGAAGTACACGGTAATGGGGATGTAATGTAACATGGGTTTGCCAAAGGTAGAACATGCCAAATTAACCTAATTTCCTCCTTTGATGATAGAACTGATCTTTTTTTAGATAAGGGAAATTAAATATGTCTAATACTTAGACTTCAGTAGCTTATTTGACACAGTACCATTTTGGAAATTATTAGTTAAATTAGAAGATGGTGATTAGTAGAAGATGGTGATTAGTAGAAGAATTGTAAGGTGAATAAGAAACTGGCTGAAGAGGAGAAAGCAACCGGTTGTGCTGAAAGGTGAACTATTGGACTGGAGGGATCTTATTCAGTATTTTTATTAATGATCTTGGCACAAAGTAGGAGCGTGCTAATGAAATTTGCTGATAATATGAAGTTTGGAGGCATCATCAATACAGAGGAGGATTAGAATATTATACAGGAAGATCTGGATGACCTTGAACACTGGGGTGACAGAAATGGGATGAAATTCAGTAATACAGAGTTCAAGGTCATGCGTTTAGGGTCTAATAATTTCTGCTACAAGCTGGGGGCTCATCAGTTAGAAGCAACGCGGAGGAGAGAAACCTAGGTGTGTGCGTCGATCACAGAATGACCATGAGCTACCAATGTGATATGGCTGTGGAAAAAAAACAAAACAAGTGGGATCTTAGGACATATTAGTGGAGACATTTCCAGTCAAGATAGAGAAGTATTAATGCAATTTACAAGGTACTGGTACATCCTCATCTGGAATACTGTGTACTGTCCTGGTCACCAGTGTTCAAGAAAGATGAATTCAAACTAGAACAGGTGCAGTGAAGATCTGTTATGATGATCAGGAGAATGGCTGGCCCGTCTTATGAAAGGAGACTAGACGAGCGTGGCTTGTTTAGCCCAGCAAAAAGAAGGCTGAGAGGGGATACGATTGCTCTCTATAAATACATTGGGGGGGAATGGGGTAAATACCAGGAAGGATGTAGAGCTATTTAAGCTAAATGACTACATAGGTACAGGAACAAATGGATGTAAACTGGCCACAAACAAGCTTGGACTGGAAATTAGAAGCTGGTTTCTAACCGTCAGAAGAGGAAGGCTCTGGAACAGTCTCCCAATCTGAGTTGTGGGGGCAAACAACTTAATTACTTTTAAGAGAGAACTAGACAAAGATGAGAGTGATTGTGTGACGGGTTTGCTTGTGATAGTGGGGAACAGGGCTCAGCAGCCCTCGGGCTCATTTCCATTTTATGTTTTATGTACTTAAAGTTCATGTTTCAGGACTTTGGGGTGGGGGGGAGGGGGAGTCAGGAATGGATTTCTCTCCTGCTATGCATTTGGAGGGCTGGGAAATCAGGAGAGTTGTCATCTTCTGAAGAATCAGCGACTACCACGATTGGAAATGGAACACTGGGCAGGGTGGGCCAGGGTTCTGAGGTGTCATTGAGCAGCCTCTCTCTGAGGTGCTTGGCTGGCTGGTTCTTGCACACATGCTCAGGGTCTAACTGTGGGTTTGGAAGGGAATTTTGCCCAAGGTTAGACAGGCAGTAACCTTAGGGGGTTATCACCTTCCTCTGCAGTATGTGGGAGCAGGTCACTTGCTGGGATTGTCAGGGTATATCTTACTTAATCATTTCCCTGCCATCGCGGGGTCTCGGGCACTGGTGCACCTCATTCCTATTCTCTCCCAGTGGCTTGTAAGAGTCTAGTCTCCTGTGGGCTGTAATGCTTTGGTCTAATTTCAGTTGTTGGATTTAGTGTGCAGGTGCTGGGTGGTATTGGTGGTATGTGATTTACAGGATGTCAAACTAAATGACCTCCTGGCTTAAACTCAGTTTCTTTTTTTCCTTTTTTCTCTTTATTAAAAAGAGTCAATTAGTAGAACCTCAAAGATACGAACACCAGAGTTATTTGTTCAATAGCTTCATTAATGATCTGGAGGACGGCGTGGATTGCATCCTCAGCAAGTTCGCAGATGACACTAAACTGGGAGAAGTGGTAGATATGCTGGAGGGTAGGGATAGAATACAGAGGGACCTAGACAAATTAGAGGATTGGACCAAAAGAAATCTGATGAGGTTCATCAAGGACAAGTGCAGAGTCCTGCACTTAGGACGGAAGAATCCTGTACACTGCTACAGACTAGGGACCGAGGTGGCTAGGCAGCAGTTCTGCAGAAAAGAACCTAGAGGTTATAGTGGATGAGAAGCTGGATATGAATCAACAGTGTTCCCTTGTTGCCAAGATGGCTAATGGCATTTTGGGCTGTATAAGTAGGAGCATTGCCAGCAGATCAAGGGACGTGATCATTCCCCTATATTTGGCATTGTGGGGCCTCATCTGGAGTACTGTGTCAAGTTTTGGGCCGCACACTACAAGAAGGATGTGGAAAAACTGGAAAGAGTCCAGCAGAGGGCAACAAAAACGATTAGGGGGCTGGAACACATGATTTACGAGGAGAAGCTGAGGGAACTGGGATTATTTAGTCTGCAGAAGAGAATCATAGAATATCAGGGTTGGAAGGGACCTCAGGAGGTCATCTAGTCCAACCCCCTGCTCCAAGCAGGGCCAATCCCCAATTTTTGCCCCAAATCCCCAAATGGCCCCCTCAAGGATCAAACTCACAACCCTGGGTTTAGCGGGTCAATGCTCAAACAACTGAGCTATCCCTCCCCATCATCAGAAGAATGAGGGGGATTTGATAGCTGCTTTCAACTACCTGAGAGGGGGTTCCAAAGAGGATGGATCTGTTCTCAGTGGTAGCAGATGACAGAACAAGGAGTCATGGTCTCAAGTTGCAGTGGGGGAGGTTTAGGTTGGATATTAGGAAAAACTTTTTCCCTAGGAGGGTGGTGAAGCACTGGAATGGGTTACCTAGGGAGGTGACGGAATCTCCTTCCTTCGAAGTTTTTAAGATCAGGCTTGACAAAGCCCTGGCAGGGATGATTTAGTTGGGGATTGGCCCTGCTTTGAGCAGGGGGTTGGACTAGATGACTTCCTGAGGTCCCTTCCAACCCTGATATTCTATGGACTGACCGGTCAACCGGACACCATGAGGAACTCGAAGTAACCAATCAGGCAGCAGCAGAGACCCTTCCCCGCCCCCCCCCCCCCCCCAAAAAAAATCAGTAAGTACTGTACTGTGTCTGTATTGCATCTTAAAAGTAGGCACATCTGGGCTACCTGCCCCCCCCCCAAGTCTCTACTCACCACAGCATGGGGCAGCCACTTATAGGTAGGAGGTGGTGAATGTTGTTTTCCCCTCTCCCTCATCTCTGGCTGGGAGTGAGACCCCTTGCAAGCTCAGAGCCCCGGAAAGAAACTTCCCAAGCTGCTACTGAAACCTCGCTGTAGTATTTGGAGCTGGAGCCCAAACTCCTGCCTGCCTGCATGCTATGCTCTGGAGGAACAGCTCAGTTTTAAAGGGCCACAGCCTGCACTGTGCGCCCACTGATATTGCGGTGCCCTAGGGTGCCTCACTCATCAACCTTGCAGGCAGGGGGGTAGAAGGTTTTTCCCCTAATGGTACCTGTCACACCTTCATGGCACCGCCTATAGGTCCCTGCTGACCTGCTGCCTCCTCAGTGGCTCCTTCTTACCCTCAGTGGCGGTGGTTGGAGCTGTCTCTCTCTCTCTCTCTTGCTTCGGCAAGCGTTTCCCCTAGTGATTTCTGTATCTTCAGCCTGCAAATGGTTATAGTTAGCTGGTTGTATTGGGGGGTTCCCTGCCACCCCAGTTCGTTCCCTTTTTTGGGCTTGGGGCATGCTTCAACCCCAAGGGTTTAAAGCGTGCAGGATCTGCCACAAGCCCATGCCAAAGGGCAGTCCCCACGACTCCTGCCTAAAATGCTTACAAGAAGTACATCAAACAGATTGTTGCAGGAACTGCAAAAGGTATTGCCCTAGAACTAAAAAGGAAAGGGACTTCAGGCTCAAGCACCTCCTCATGGAGTCAGCCCTCTGTCCCCAACCGGCTACGGGCCAGCAGGACACGGTGCCAGCACCTGTGTGTGGAGCCCACTGGCCTCCATTAGAGAAGCTACCGCACCGAGGAAGGACTCTTTGCACAGAGACCCTTGGCACCATCACTCTCCGGTGCTGAAGACCATGGCAGCAGCACGGCTTTCGCTCACCAATGTCCTACAGGAGACGCAAAAAGAACGATAGAGGGCGCTTGTCCATGGTGAGAGCAGCCAGAACTGACTACTAGTGGTGTGCATCCCATGCAGGGGCATCTAGTTCCTGTCTTGCAGGAAACGGTGCCATTGACTTCAGGCCCTCAGAGGGATACGTCGAGGCCGGCGCCAGTGGACTCTCCTGTTAGAGAGTGCCAAGCGGAGGAGATGAAGTTCTCTTCCACTCCGGACGCATTTGAGGCGGCCAGGAATCTGATTGCTATGATGGCACCGCACTCCCCTGCCAAGCAAGATAGACCTCTGCACTGCAAGGCGCAGTGGCATCTAGAGGCAAACCTGCAAGGATGCGGCATCGCTCACTGACTCTGCGGCACCGCCATGGTCTCCTCATTTGGCGTCTCAGTCATCAGACTCGGAGGCAGAGTCCTATTACTCAAGGCGCAGCCAGCACCAGTTGGAATGGGGCCGCTATAGACAGGAGGCAGGCCAAACTCCCCCTATGGTGCTGTGGTCAGTGCAGTGGCAGAGGCCCATGCAATGGCCATTCTGGGCCCCGGGGGCATACCATCAGTCCCAGGGTGCCTATTTCGAGGGCTCACAGTAGTTTCGGAAGCCCATACCCCTCCACCACCCCTGGACCGTCTCCCACCACGAAGCACCAGGACGGCGTTAGACCCCAGCGGAAAGCCCCGTTCGGATATTGGCACCGTGGCCGCCACCCCAGTGCCGAACAGCAAGGCATTGGGCAGGATGATAGCAGGGATCCAGAGGGTCAGGTGGGAGTGATACCGCCTAGGATATCGTCCTCTCCTAATGAGGCAGTGGTGGGGTCGTATTCTGCGCCACCCCCTATTGACAATAGAGCCCACCAGGATGGTGCTTGGTCTTTTTAGCTGCCATCATCCTGGAGTAATAGACTGAGTACCTGGAGCTGGGGGACTGGTATGTCGTCCTCAACTTGAAGAACACAGACCTCTGCATATTGACAGTCCCATCTCACGGACATTTTCTCAGGTTCATAGTAAATTGCAACCATTACCAGTTTACAGTCCTGTCCCTCGGGTGTCCACCAACTGCATGACAGTTGTGGCCACCTTCCTAGGGAGATGGCACGTGCAGGTGTTTCCATGTCTGGCTTGTCAAGGGCCGCACATACATCTAATGCAATTGACCTTCAATAGTCTGGGGCTATTGCTGAATGTGCCCAAGGCTACCCTGTCTGCAACCCAGAGGATAGAGTTTACAGGAGCAGTGCTAGATTCCACCCAAACCAGGGCATGCCTGCCAGAGTCGCAGTTCCAGACTGTGCTTCATTATAGAGGACTTTCAGTGTTTCCCCGGCACGGAGCTGCTTGAAGCTGCTCAGTCACATGGCTGCTTGCACAAACGTAGTCCAGCATTTGAGGCTGCAGCTCAGACCCTTCAGGCCTGGCTGGCTTCAGTATACCGCCCAAGCAGAGACCTCTTGGACCAGGTAGTCTCACTTCCTCTTCAGGCTGTCGAATCTTTCCAGTGGTAGCTCAACCCTGAGGTGGTTTGCACAGGAGTGCTCTTCTCTTGACTGCAACCGTCAATGTTGCTAGACATGGACGCTTCAGCATTGGGGTGGTGTGCACATCTAGTGGAAATCAGGATGCAAGGCCTCTGGTCCCCAACAGAACTCTTGTTCCATAGTAGTGTCTGAGAGTTGAGGGCAGTTTGCTTAGCCTGTCAAACCTTCAGATCCCACCTGGGGGGCAGGTGTGTATCCGTCATGGTGGACAATACAACAATGATGTTTTATATAAACAGACAGAGTAGAACACACTCCTCTCCCCTATGCCAGGAAGCCCTGAAGCAAGCTATGGGACTTCTGCATAGCTCGCTCAATACACCTCGAGGCTTTTTACTTTCCGGGATACCAGAACAAGCTTGCGGACCATCTCAGCAGATCCTTCCATGGCCATGAGTGGTCAATCTACCCAGACATCATGAGCAGAGTTCAGTACCCCAACCTCGAGTCTCTCCACCTCACAGCATGGAAGCTTGATGGCTAAACCCCATGGGGTTGGCGTGCTCTGAACGTGTCAGGAAGGTCCTACTGAGCAGTCGAAAGCGGTCTGCTAGACTTTCACTTAGCCAAGTGGAAGAGATTTTTTTATCTGGGCGACGCAAAGGGGCATGTCTCTGACTCAAGCATCAATACCATCCATCTTAGACTATCTGTTGTACTAGAAGCACTCTGTGTGACGGTGCCCCCCATAAGGCTTTAGGGAAATATGCTTATGAATATATATATATGACATAACTGGAATATGTTTTATGCTACATATGCCATGTAACATATCTATGTAAAGTTTATGATCTACTGAATCTGTTAATCGTATTTGTATGCATGTATCATTTTTGTATTCGAAGTTATGAATTTTGGCTGTTACTGGCTTGATTTTTAACCTTTGTAAAGCATTTGGCCAGTTTCTTGAGAGAGGAATGTGCAAATTAGGTGTCCTGTCAAAAAGCACTTAGCGAATAATGGATCTTGGAATGCTCCAATGCACATAAGAAGTCTACCTGTTCAAGGAAGCATGTGAACATGGCTGCTACCTGTAAGTTCTGAGTCCTGTATGGACATGTGACTTGCCCATGTGACTCCAAAACTCCATCTTGGAGCTGGACTTTGCATATGAGAGAGGAGGGAGTCTCCACCCACAAGAGAGAGTCTATTTAAGCCAGTGGGAGACCCCTCCATTTTGTCTTCAGCTGGCTAAAGAGAGAGTCTCTCCACCACCAAGGATACCTGAAAGAACCTGGAACAAAGGACAGTAACTACGGGGGATGTGAGTGATTGCTGGACCCAGACTAAAAAGAGACTAGTCTGTAAAAGGAAGTTTACTGGAACTGGTGAGGTTTTTATCTGTATTCAGTTTTATTACTCTACTTATACTTGCGCGTTTTATTTTATTTTGCTTGGTAATTTACTTCTGTCTGCTGTTACTTGGAACCACTTAAATCCTACTTTCTGTATTTAATAAAATCACTTTTTACTTATTAACCCAGCGTATGTATTAATACCTGCGGGGGGGGGGGGGGGGAAGCTGTGCATATCTCTCTATCAGTATTATAGAGGGCGAACAATTTGAGTTTACCCTGTATAAGCCGTATACAGGGTAAAACGGATTTATTTGGGGTTTGGACCCCGTTGGGAGTTGGCATCTGAGTGTTAAAGACAGGAACACTTCCTAAGTTGCTTTCAGTTAAGTCTGCAGCTTTGGGGCATGTGGTTCAGACCCTGGGTCTGTGTTGGAGCAGACTGGCGTGTCTGGCTCAGCAAGACAGGGCGCTGGAGTCCCAAACTGGCAGGGAAAGCAGGGGCAGAAGTAGTCTTGGCACATCAGTTGGCAGTTCCCAAGGGGGTTTCTGTGATTCAATCCATCACACAGGTCTGGCAGTGTCATCCTTAAAGGTTCACCTAGCAGCCATCTTGGTGGATGGTCGATCAGTCTTCATTACCTCTATATTAGGTTGTTTTCTCAAGGGCCTGGGCAGCTTATACCCTCCAGTCCACCATCCAGTACTGGCGAGGGATCTGAACATGGTGTTCTCCAGGTTAACGGAACTTCCCTTCGACCCTTAGCAACATGCTCATTTCTCTACCTTTCATTGAAAGTACTTTCCTGATGGCCAGGAGGATGTCTGAGATCAAAGCCTTGACTGTATATGGAGGTTCAGATATCTTCTACAAAGAAATGGTTCAGTTGCGGCCTCATCCAACCTTCCTGGTATCTCAGTTTCACATAAGTCAGGACATTTTCCTTCCAGAGTTTTACCTAAGCCACGCACTGGCCGCCAGGAACAAAGACTCCATTCCCTGGATGTGAGGTGGGCTTTGGCCTCCTATATTGAAAGGACAAAACTGTTCTGGAAGTCCAGTCAGCTATTCGTCGCCATTGCGGACAGGATGAATGGCCTCCCTGTATCGTCCCAAAGAATTTTATCGTGGATCACATTTGGGCATGTTATGACTTGGCCAAAGTGCCAGCCCTGATGCTAACAGCTCATTCTACAAGGTACAAGCCTCCTCGGTCACTTGCCTGGCACAAGTACCCATACAGGAGATTTTCAGGGCAGCAAGCCTGTCCTCAGTCCACATGTTGACTTAGCATTATGCCATCATCCAACATGCCAGGGATGATGCAGTTTTCGGCAGAACGGTGCTTCAGTCAGCGAGTCCGTGAGCTCCGACCCTTCCTCCAACGGTCTGCTTGGTAGTCACCTACTTGGAATTGACATGAGCAAGCACTTGAAGAGAAAAGGGATACCTACCTTCTCGTAATTGTTCTTTGAAATGTGTTGCTCATGTCCATTCCAAGACCCACCCTCCTTCTCGTCTGTTGGAGCCTCTGGCAAGAAGGAACAGATTTCTTGCTAAAACAGCATAGGTGACTAATGCCAAGAGAGGGTTTGCGGCGAAAAATCCCAACCAGGGGGAGGTGCCTCTCTGCATTCTGGACTTAGGCCCCTATTTCCAAGAGAGGACTGGAGCTTAGTGTATACCTCTCTGCTTGGCATCTGTTTTTGACTATATATTTTAGGCAAGGAGTCGCCTAGCTTACTGGCTTTTGTGAATCCCATTCTAAAGCGCCTATTTCTCTCCATTCATTTTGTAGGGAACCTAGGCAACCAACTCAGGTTTTATGAATCCAAGTGATTTTCTAATCATCTAAAAGTAAAACATGGTTGATGTTCAGCATCACCATGCTTAAGTTTCTCTGTGAATCTATCCCATAGATACTATTTTGTACTGAATACTGCTGCTTTCCATATACATTTCTCTTCATTCCTCACTCTAGGTCTGTGGGTGTGCAGATATTCAGCAAAATCCACTGCCTGTCATATCTTATTTCTTTAAGTGTGATAAGGTCATAATGCCTTTTGACAAGTTGGATAATATTGCCCCAGTAGAGCGCATGAAATCTGAAAGCAGCAGGCTTCTTTTGACAATGAATATGTAACTGGTAAACAACATTTTGTCAAACTTTATATGATTGATGCTGACGTATAAACCACAAAAATCTCAGCTTAATTTTCTTTTTTTAAATTTTGTCTTTAGCAGTCAGTTTGGCACTGTTTTCTCTGCAAAATAGGAATATTTACCCAAATTATAAGAATTTCATTTGGTGACAAATTGCAGACATTTAGCATAAAATGCTCATTAGAAATGTGTAGATACTGTCGCATACTATTATTGCATTACCTCTGTCACATCGCTATCTTTTTAAAAATGATCAATGTTTAATTAGCAGTCAACATGTGCATTCATGAGCATGCTTTTAAAAGACTGATCTGCATTGGAGGATCAGATTCCTTTGTTCTTTGAACTCCATCAGTTGTGTCTGCGCATGATCCATACCATCCTTACTGCCAACTCAATCTCTGTAATGGCAGAGATATGAATTGCTGGGGTAGGCTTGGCACAAAGCACTGCATACAGATGCAATAAAATGCTTTCTTTAATCCATGACTATTTAAAAAAAAAAATTTAACACACATTTCACATCCCTGAAAGCCCACCCATGGGAAGTTTCTTGCTCTTAGATGCAAATCAGACATTAATATTGCAAATTAAAAACATACAAATATTTACATTTTGTTGTTGTAACTAAGACTGCAATTAGAGGTGGTTGGTCTTAACCCACTCATAGGTCTTTGCATCTCCACTGCTGAGTTGAGTTTGGGATTACAGTATTTAATATGAGAATAGTTACAATCGCCAACTTTTATGCATCCTGTTATGTGAGAACTGGTGCAACCCCAATATTCAGGTTGCCTGTTAATCTTTTAGAACTGGGGGAGTGGGGTGACTTTTTTTGAAGCACTAACATCTCCATTGCTTGCAGCAGTCTTTTCAAATTTATCAGGAAGAAAGTCCTGGGGCTAGAAAAGAGCTAATACTCAATTTCATGGGACCAAAAAAGAGCAGCAAAGTTATAAAACAGTTGAAAAGTTGTCGTTTTCCTTCTCTTATCTGTTTCCCCAGGAAAACCTTGGCAGCAAGACAAAATAAGTTAACATTTTGAAAAGCTAGTCACAATGCATCAGCGCTCTCTGTACTGGGAATGACTGTCAGCAGTTGTAGTGGAACAGTGTGGGAGAGCTAGCCAAACCTCCTCATCCCCAACCACACCAATCAGATCAGGGACATTGCATGGAGACACCAAATGGGGGGAGAAGACATCCTGTCCTTCCACCCCTTCAGTTTCTGGAGGATGGGAAGAGAGGGCCAGTGTCTACCCCACCATCCCTTGGACGTACTACATGGCACCAGCGGTCTATCCCACCTCTCTGGGATAAAAGCCTGCTGCTACTGTCAGCTAATGATGGTAGTGCTGTAGCTCAACTGGTAGAAGTCTTGTGCAGTGCTGAGGGTTCAGACCTTTCTGGTGATGCATGATAATTTTGGGGGTGGGTTGTATATAAAGCATTTGTTTATCTTTTTCTTTTAAAAACCACCCTAATTCTACCCACCTTGTTCATAGGTGTTATGATATAGTCTCCCATTTTATGATCACATACTATTTATCTTCTCCCCTCCCTATCCCACTCTGTGCACATAGGATCTAAGTTCCCTCTAAGCTGCATAGTCGCACAGTCACAGGGGCCTGGACTGGAGAGGAGAGAGGTAGGGGGCGTGTAGGGCTGCGGCAGGGAGGTGCACCTCCTCCCCGGTCCCAGCTCCAGAGCGGCCCACACCACTAACTTCTCATCCCCGGCCCCACCCCGGAGTGCCCCCCCCCCCCAGCTGAAGCCCTCTTTCTCCCCCCCACCACTCACACACCCACCAAAAACCTCTGCCCAGCCCTGAGCCCCCTGGTCCCTGGCTCCACCCCAAAGCCCTCACCCCCCTGCACTGCAACCCTCTGCCTCAGTTCTGAGCCCCCTCATGCACCCCAAACCCCTCATCTCTGACCCCACCTCACATCACCTCCATATCGGTACACATAACAAAATTCATTCTGCACATGGATGTAAAAAATTAGAGGGAACGTTGCTAGGTTCCCTGCCTCATTCATTGTACAGATTGCATGCACAAAGGGACAGAATTAAAGTTGTCCAGGCAGTTGCAATCTGACTTTACAATCAAATAACGTTTTTTAAAATATAGAAATGTAGGGCTGGAAGGAACCTCAAGATGTTATCTAGTCCATGCCCTGCACTGAGGCAGGATTAAGTATACCTAGAAAATTGCTGACAGGCATTTGTCTGACTTGTTTTTAAAAACCTTCAGGGACAGAAATTCCACAACCTCCCTAGATAACCTAATCCACCACTTAACTATCCTTATAGTTACAAAGTTGTTCCTAATATCCAACCTAAATCTCCCTTCTGCAGATTATTCCTTGTTCTACTCTCAGTGGATATGGAGAACAATTGATCACTGTCCTCTTTATAATAACCTCTACATATTTGAAGACGTAGCCTTCTCTTCGCTAAACATTTCCACTTCTGTCAACGTTTCTTCATAGGTTGGGTTTTCTAAATTTCTTGTTTGTGTTGCTCTCCTCTGGATGCTTTCCAGTTTCTCCATATCTTTCTTAAAGTGTGTGTCCAAAACTTGATACAGTACTCCAACTGAGACCTCTCCAGTGCCAAGAAAAGTGGAACTTTACCTCTTGTATTTCACATATGATATTCCTGAGACACATCCCAGAGTGACACTTGCCTTTTTTTTTTTCAACAGCAGCACACTGACATGTATTCAATTTGTGGTCCATTATAATCCACAGATCCTTTTATTCATTAGTATTGCCTAGCCAGTAACTCCTTAATTATGCATTTAATTTTCCTTCCTAAGTATAGTGCTTTACACTTATCTTTATTCAATTTCATATTATTGATCTCAGAGCATCTCTCCAATTTGTCAAGATCTTTTGGAATTCTAACTCTGTGCTCCACAGTCCTTGCAACCCCTCCCAGTTTTGTCATCTGCAGACTTGATAAACATATTCTCTGCTCCAGCATCCAAGTTGTTATTAATACTTTTTAATAATACAGGACTCCATTAGAAACATGCTCCTCGTTTAACAGCAAACCATTGATAACTACTCTGAGTATGGTCTTTCACCAGTTCTGCACCCAGCTTATAGAAAGTAACTTCATCTAAAATATATTTCTCTAGTTTGCTTATGAGAATGCCACATGGAACTGTGTCAAATGCCTTGCGAAAGCCCAGATATGTTCTGTGCATTGCTTTCCTCATATCTACTTTGCCAGTTACCTGGTCAAAGAAGGAAATTAGATTGTTTCAACATGAATTCTTCTTGTAAGAGCCAACATGGATTTGTGTTTTCACCTTACTGTGCTCTACGTTTAAACAAATTGTTTAGTAACCTGTTCCAGTATCTTTCTGGGTCTGAAAGTTAGACTGGTGGGTTTGTAATTGCCCAGATCCTCCTTCTTTGAAGATAAGTACTATGTTAGGAATAAATGGTCAGTTTTCAGAATGGAGAGAGATTAAATAGTGAGTCTCCCAAGATCTATAGTGAGAATAGTACTGTTTTTTAACATGTTCATAAATGATCTAGATAAAGGGTGTGAACAATGAAGTGGGAAAGTTTGCAGATGATACTAAATTAATCAAGATAGTTACGTCCAAAGCTGACCGCAAAGAGTTACAAGGGGATCTCACTAAACTGGGTGACTGGGCAACAAAATGGCAGATGAAATTCAGTGTTGATAAATGTGAAGTAATGCACATTGAAGAACACAATCCCCAATATACATATAAAATGATGGAGAGCAGTTATTACTAAAGAAAGATCTTGGAGTCATCATGTATAGTTCTCTGAAAACATCTGCTTAATGTATAGCAGCAGTCAAAGCTAACAGAATGTTAGGAACCATTAGGAAAGGGATAGATATTAAAACAGAAATTATCATCATGCCACTATATAAATCCATTTTATGCCCACACCTTGAATACAGCATGTGGTTCTGGTAGCCTCATCTCAGAAAGAGATATGTTACAATTGGAAAAAGTACAGAGAAAAGCAAAAAAACTGAACAGGGGTATGGAACAACTTCCATATTGGGAGAGAGTAAAAGGACTAGGACTATTCAGCTTTGGAAAAGACAGCTGAGGGGAGATATGGTAGAGGTCTATAAAATCATGAATGGTGTGGAGAAAGTGAATAAGGAAGTGTTGTTGTTTACCTCTTCACAGAGCACAAGAACCAAGGGCCATCCAATGAAATTAATAAGCAGCAGGTTTAAAACAAACATAAGGAAGTACTTCTTCACGCAATGCACAGTCACCCTATGGAACTCACTGCCAGGAGATGTAGTTTGGAGACCAAAAGTATAACTGGGTTCAAAAAAGAAGTTAATAGAATCATAGGACTAGAAGGGACCTCGAGAAGTCATCTAGTCCAGACCCCTACGCTCATGGCAGGACTAAGTATTATCTAGACCATTCCTGACAAGTGTTTGTCTAACCCTGCTCTTAAAAATATCCAATGATGGAGATTCCACAACCTCCCTAGGTAATTTTTTTCCAGTGCTTAACCACCCTGACAGTTAGGAAGTTTTTCCTAATGTCCAACCTAAACCTCCCTTGCTGCAATTTAAGCGCATGGCTAATTGTCCTATCCTCAGAGGTTAAGAAGAACAATTCTCCCTCCTGCTTGTAACCATCTTTTATGTACTTGAAAACTGGTATCATGTCCCCTCTGTTTTCTCTTTTCCAGGCAAAACAAACCCATTTTTTTGAATCTTCCCTCATAGGTCATATTTTCTAGACCAGTGGTTCTCAAACTTTTTTTTTTTTCAGACCACTTGAAAATTGCTGAGGGTCTCAGCAGACCACTTAATGATCTTTCCAAATGTTTATACCATTAGATAACTATTGTAAAGTGCTTTGGATAAAAGTGCTATATAAACAAAACTTAATAAAGTTTTTTTGTTTTACAAATAAAAGCACACAACCCTCGCTCCCCTGCCACGGCAGCCACAGAGCTGAGGCTGGGAAGGAGGGCTGTCTCTCCCCAGCAGCTGCAGCCCTGGAGCTGGGGAAAATCGCCTCTTTCTCTAGCCGCTGCAGCTGTGCACATCCCAAATGTCCCCACCCCCTCTTCTCACCCCATTTCTCCTTCCCACCTACCTGCTGTCCCCCCCCAGGGCACCACCTCACCTTACATGTGTATCTGCTCCAGGGTCCAGGCACCTAATTAGTGGAGCCACGCCTACATGGCTCCCCTGATTAAGTTGGTGGCCATTCATTCTTTCATGTGCGGCAGTCCAGGCGTGCACCTTAGAAGGAACAATCCGCAAACCACCTGAATGGAGCTCGCGGACCATAGTTTGTGAACCTCTGTTCTAGACCTTTAATCATTTTTGTTGCTCTTCTCTGAACTTTCTCTAATTTGTCCCCATCTTTCCTAATATGTGGCACCCAGAACTGGACACAATATTCCAGTTGAGGCCTAATCAGCGCGGAATAGAGCGAAAGAATTATTTCTCATGTTTTGCTTACAACACTCCTACTAATACATCCCAGAATCATGTTCGCTTTTTTTGCAACAGTGGTACACTGTTGACTCATATTTAACTTGTGGTCCACTGTGACTCCCAGATCCCTTTCCGCAGTACTCCTTCCTAGGCAGTCATTTCCCATTTTGTATGTGTGCAACTGATTGTTCCTTCCGAAGTGGAATACTTTGCATTTGTCCTTTATTGAATTTCATCCTATTTACTTCAAACCATTTCTCCAGTTTGTCCAGATCATTTTGAATTTTAATCCTATCCTCTAAAGCACTTGCAACCCCTCACAGCTTGGTATTGTCCACAAACTTTATAAGTGTACTCTCTATGCCATTATCTAAATCATTGATGAAGATATTGAACAGAACCATACCCAGAACTGATCCCTTCGGGGCCCCACTTGTTATGGCCTTGCAGCATGACTGTGAACCACTGTTAACTACTCTCTGGGAATGGTTTTCCAACCAGTTTTTCACCCACTTTATAGTAGCTCCATCTAGGTTGCATTTCCCTAGTTTGTCTCGCATGACCTTGTCATAAACAATGTCAAGATATACACATCTACCACTTCCCCTCTCCTTCCCCCCCCCCCCCCCCCCATCCACAAGGCTTGTTACCCTGTTAAAGAAAGCTATCAGGTTGCTTTGATACGATTTGTTCTTGACAAATCCATGCTGACTGTTACTTGTCACCTTATTATCTTCTAGATGTTTGCAAATTGATTGCTTAATTATTTGCTCCATTATCTTTCTGGGTACAGAAGTTAAGCTGACTGGTCTGTAATTCCCTGGGTTGTCCTTATTTCCCTTTTTATAGTTTGGCATTATATTTTCCCTTTTCCGGTCTTCTGGATTCTCTCCCATCTTCCATGACTTTTCAAAGATAATTGCTAATGGCTCAGATATCTTTAGTCAATTCCTTGAGTATTCTAGCATGCATTTCATCAGGCCCTGGTGACTTGAAGACCTCTAATTTGTCTAAGTAGTGTTTAACTTTTTCACTGGCATTCACTATGTTCGATGTCTAATCACCACCATCCTTCTTGGTGAAAACTGAAACCAAGATGTCATTAAGCACCTCTGCCATTTCCGCATTTTCTGTTATTCCCTGCCCCCCATCATTGAGTAACTGGCCTGCCCTGTCCTTAGTCTTCCTGTTGCTTCTAATGTATCTGTAGAATGTCTCTTGCGTGGTCTCTTGCCATACTTCCTATCTTTCCAACACAGTGGGATAGTTTGCTCTTGTACCCTTAATAATGTCTCTTTGAAAAACTCCCAACTGTCTTCAATTGTTTTTCCCCTTAGACTTGTTTCCCATGGGATCTTACCTACCAAATCCCTGAGTTTCCTAAAATATGCCTTCTTGAAATCCATTGTCTTTGTTTTGCTGTTCTCCCTCCTACCATTCCTTAGAATCATGAACTCTATCATTTCATGATCACTTTCACCCAAGCTGCCTTCCACTTCCAAAATCTCAACCAGTTCCTCCCTATTTGTCAAAATCAACTCTAGAACAGTCTCGTATGGAGGCTATGTCCATCAATAGCTATTAGCCAATATGGTCAGGGATGCAAGCCTATGCTGTGGGTGTCCTAAAGATCTGACTGCTAAGAAGCTGGGACTGGATGATTGGGTGGATCACTCGCTAAAGTGCCCTGTTCGGTTCATTCCCTCTGAAGCATATAGCACTGTACACTATGGAAAGACAGGCTACTGGGCTAGATGGACCTTTGGTCTGACCTGATACGAGTCTTATGTTCTTATGGAGGATGCAGAGAGGATCACATAGTCAAAACAATGGCCTAGTAAAATGATCTTTGCAGTAGCATTATTGATGGATATGAGCAGGGTAAGATTGCATTTGTCAAGGCCAGAGAGAAGAATGTTGTAGTAACTAAGATGTGAGATCCTGATTAGTGTGGAATAGTCTTTTAACTGCATGAATAGATAGGAAAGGCAGTCTCTTTGTGACCTTATGCAGAAAGAATAGGCAAGATTTAGATATAGCCCGGATATGAGGCCCTAGAAGAGGTCCAAGTCGAAGATAACACCCATGTTGCAGGTCTGAGTGACAAACAGGATCATGGTGATGTGACAGTAATCAAAATGGGGCAAGAGGGGATGGGAAATTAAGAGCTCTGTTTTAGACATGTTGAGCTTGAGCTCAGGGACCAGCACCAACATACCTTCAGATCTTTCTTGTGGTTTTTCCGTCATCTCATTCATTTGTCACTCACTCTTGGCCCCACTACATCCCTGTTCTGCATTGTAGCATTAGTCTTCCCCCTTCCCTTACAATCCCCCCATCTAAGCACCAAATATCTCCTCTTCATGATTACCCTCACCTCTCTAAAGTTCCCATGAGCTCTACTCATTCCTCTCCTCCTTCCAGCACAAATCTAGGTCCCACATCCACATCCTCCTCTTCCTATAGTGACACTTGCCCTAACCCAGGCTCTCCCTCTAATCCCTGTCCCCTCCTCCTCCCTCACCCATTCCTGCCACCATCTCTGCCCCTCTTATGCCACCATTTCTAATCTCATGCCCATTCCCCTCCATCCCTCTTCCCCTGCTCTCATTATCTGTCTCTGGAATGCCCTCTTCATCCCTAAGATCACAGCACTCCACAACCTCTTCAGATCTTGCTCCTTCCTCCTAACCCTCACACTCCTTCCCACTCACTCTGCTTTTGAACTGCACTGCATGCATCTCTCTTCTCCCCTTCCATATTGCTATCATCCACAAGCTCATCCCCACCAGCCTGATTTCAACGCCTGGCTCTTTGTATTACTGTTCTCACACTCTTCCATGTATCCTTGGTGACTTCAAGCTGGATGGCAGCTTGTGTAGACATACCTGTGCCAGCTGTACTCTAGCTAGCTACTGAAAATAGAAGTGAGGATCTTGTGGGGCAGGCTTCAGCACCAGCTGCACAGTCTAATACATACCTGGGTGGTCAGGCAGGATTATCTAGTCCGCACTTAAGCCTGCAGCAAATTTTTAGCAAGCTAGTTAGAGTACACCTGGCATGAGTACGTCTATACGAGCTGCTATTCACGTACCTGGCTGCAACATAGATATACTCTTAGTGGAAGGAAGAGCAGGTGGTTGTGTCTAAAGAAAAATTGCTAGTCTTGCCAGACCTTTCAGCTTGGTCTTTGCTAGCTGCTGAATAGGTTTAGATTGTGGTTGACAAGAGGTCAAGGGATACACATTGATGACCACACTTTTCAACCATGAGTTTATTTTTCGAATATAGAGATGGCCTGTGTGTAAGTATTGACAGTGGAGTTCTGTAGTCATATAATCTATACTTCAACCCTAAAGACTTGGCAAAGATGCTTTTAGGAATTAGAGGAATTCTCAAACTTTTTTTGGTGTGGGTCTCCTATTTAATGGTCCAAATGATTCTATTACTTTTTATATTATTATTTATTATTAATTATTGCAATACTAAGGTAATGAATATTCTGTTTAGGCTTTGATCTCCCTTCTCTGGCTAAACTTGGAGATGATGGGATGCGATTAGGTGGTGAACTCAATACTATGTGTATTTCTATGTATTCCAGGTTTTTTTGCATGTCTGAGAGTTTGATTAAAACGACAAATGAAACCATATGAATTCATGAGTCTGTACTACCACCTAAATTAATTATTCTTTCCCTATTCAACCAAAAGTGCAAATTCCATGACTCTGATATCACCATAGGCTCTCACTGTTGTTTTTTGTTGAATGTTTTGATTTCAGAAGTAGAAAGACCTTTAACATAATCAAGAAAACTGAAAACTCTTTGAACAGTAAAACTGTATACATAATGTGTGTGTGTATATATAGACGAAACCATTCAGTAACCACTCATATGTGGTCATTTTTGGGGTAGTATGTGTCAGATAGTTTCATTAGTAGCTAGTGAATAGCAACGTTAGCACCCGCGCGTGCTCGCTCTCTCTCATCTGCAGAGCAACATGCTATAGATGCAATGATCGGTCCATAAGCCATTTGAAAGCCTCCTCTGTGACATCGTGGATATCATCCAATTCATTTTTTAATCCATATATGAGGCACTATGTTAGATGGTTTGGATATTCTCACCACAGTCACACAAAGGGGAGTCTTTGATTTTCTACTTGTATATCAAGTAACTGCATCTTCTATGGTTTTTTCAGATGCAGTTCAGTGTGGTCCAAAGTCTGTGTGGCAGGTCGAAACCAGGAAGTCTGTGTGGCTTGTTGGGTCAGTAATAAGGTGCTCGTCTGGAACAGTAGATGAGGTTCAGGTACTTTGCCACTCCCTGGTTAGAGCCAGAGACATGAGGTGGTCACGTGTGTTCCATAGTGGTTTTCACGATTTCAGGCATTTTGGGGGTATATTATCCATAACGTGTTGGATTGGAAGTTCTGGGTACTCTTCGGCACGTGTAAATTCTCATGCTGCGACTATATCTCAACAAATAGCTGGAGGTTCAGTGTTTCCTAATTCAGAAAGCTACAGTAGAGGTGTTGATTTTAAAGTCCCTGTGATGATTCCTAATGTCTGATTCAGCTGCCTGTCCACAAGTTGCACAGTACTCTGAAATGGAGTACACCAGGGCCAAGGCCGATGTTCATAGGACCAGGGCTGTTGATTCCCAGCTTGTTCCCGCTAACTTATGATGATGTGCATCTTTGCTTTAGAGGCTCATTTTTTGAGGTGGTCATGAAAGGTCAGTATACAGTCAAGAATGATACTGAGATATGTTGGCTTTTCACATAATGCACAATTTCATCACGACAGTGTTTTGTGTGATTCTATTGTCAAGGTGGAAAGTAAATGTTACCGATTTTGCTTGGATTTGGTCTCAGCCGCCACTTTTGGAAGTACTCCTCCATGATCTTAAGGTGAGATATAAGGGTCACTACTAGCTCTTCTTTGAGTGATTGCTCATGTAAATTTCAGTTAGGTGTGCATGCATGCACCACATGCATGGCAGCCAGAAAGATTTTACCTTAGCAGAACCCGTCAGGTCAGTCCAGGAGTCCCCTGGAGTGGTGCCTCCGTGGCACTGAATATATAGGGCCCTGCCAAGCCGCTTCCACCTCAGTTCCTTCTTACTGCCTGTGACGGTTAGCTGGAATGCTCATTGTATCCCTTGCTTCAAGCCCTTTCTGTCCCTTGGCAGTTTTCATCTGTAAATGGTCAGTAATAGTGATAGTTGTATATAGACTTTCATTTGAGGGTACTCCCTGTTACTAGGGCATTCTAGGTTTAAATGCTGCACGGCGTGTGACAAGTCTATGCCAAGGAGTGACCCCCACACTCCTTGCTTGAAGTGATTGGGGGAAGCCCACCAAAAGGACAGCTGCAAGATCCGCAGAACTCACCCCAGAACTCAGAAGGAGAGGGACCTGTGCCTCAAGATCCTTCCTTCTGATGGAAGCTGCTCTCCATTCCCATTAGGACTTGGGGTCAGCCAAGCCAATGCTGAGCACCTTGACATCGGCGTGGAGTGCTCTGGCACCGTTGTGGGATGAGTCAGCACTGAGGAAGGACTCTGTCAGAGTCCCTCCTATGATGGCTCAACCTGCAAGCGGTGTGTGCGGGTGTCCCTTTCGGCAGACACAGCCAGCCCTCTCACTGGTGACAGATGCATCAGCACTGGGGAGGGCGGCGCACCTGGGAGACCTCAGGACTCAGGGCCTCTGGTCCCAAGCGTAGCTTTCACTTCACATTACCGTTGGAGAGCTGAGAGCAGTCTGTCTAGCGTGCCAGACATTCCAAGCCCATTTGGAAGGGAAGTGTGTGTCACTCATGATGGACAATACGACAGCTATGTTTTATGTAAACAGATGGGGGGGGGCTACGCCCTTCTCCCTTGTGGCAGAAAGCCCTAAAACTGTGGGACTTCTGCTTAGCTCACTCAATACACCTGGAGGCATCATACCTTCCCAGAGTTCAGACTACGTGGGCGGGCAGGTCCTTTCAAAGCCACGAGTGGTCCAGACGTCATGAATACCATTTTTCAAGAGTGGGGGTTCCCCCAGATCTGTTTGCCACGCGACACAACAGTAAATGTGTCTACTTCTGCTCCTACCTGAATCACAGTCTGGGCTCCATCATTTCCGCCCATGCCTCTCGTTCACAAGGTACTGCCCAAGGTTTGAAGAGACAAAGCCTTGGTAATATTGATAGCTCTAGCCTGGCCCCGAGAGCACTGGTATACGTCTCTCCTAGAAATGTCCATGGAAAACCCAGTCACCTTACCACTGCTCCTGGGCCTGATAACTCAGGATCATGGCTGCCTCCAGCATCCGAACCTTGAATCCCTTCCCCTCATGTGTTACCAGATTTCCCTGTTACTTTGGGGTATGCTCATTTATTAGGTTACTCTTCTGGGGTGGGAGGTTCTGTAATTCTATCAATGTACTGCTTCTGTCACTTGTGTTTTCATATGGAGCTCTACTTCTCCCTTCTGCAAGTCCCCTCCCAATGGATCTATCCTGCAGGACCTAGGTTCCTACAGAACCGGGGAGACACACAGACACACCGGGTCAATCAGCACTTTCAATCTGACCCCTTATATGCCCCTGGGCTCAATAGGCTGGGTCAAGCAGCGCGTTCAAGCTGCAGCACTTATATTCCACACCGCACCGGAATAGAGTAAGCCTGAGCAGGCTGGGTTGAACAGCACTTTCAGGCTGCCACCCTTATATGTCACAGGTTCAGCACATCCCTATCCCCACTTTCACGTTACAATTGTACTGGTAGTAACCCACTTGATGAGCAAACCCCACAGTATTTTTGAGCGCTACAGGGATCTTTAGCTTAGGTGAGAGCTTTGCTGCAGAGTAAATGGGGAAGCTAAAAACATAAACAGAGTAAAGTTCAAAGAGAGGGGGGGGGGGAAGCAACCAGTTTAACCAAAAAGTTATTTATTGAATAATAGTGATAACCACACAAGGAGAGCCTGAACAAATAAAAGTTACATTATTAAAGGTTACAAAACTCATATAGAAAACTATACCTGTCTGAGGCAGAAAAGAAAACACAGAGAGAGAGAGAGATCTCATCAATCTACAAAGCTTGAACTGGTCAGGGTTTCCAGATGATAGGGGTAGCTCAGGGTCCTGAGTGCTGGAGACAGGCAGCGCCCCTAGCCCGATCAGTCAGGAGAAGATGAAATCCGAGTGGAACTGATGCAGAGTTTGGATCCATGCATCAGAACACTTACTTGAGCGTGGGTAGTTTTTGGGTTTTTTTTGTGGAAGGGTGGTTAATTGGTTCAAGGGTGATGACTCAAGGGTTTTCTTTAGGCTAGACAATAGGAGCTGATCGCTCTTGGCTATGGGTGGTGTTCCCTCCAGGGAGCTCACAATGCAATTAGGCAGTTTCAGTATTTTGGATATCAATCAAGGATTCATTACTAGAATTGGTCTGATAACTGCTGAGTGGGGTGTGTGAAGATGTAGGTTCATTAACATCTGGAGCAGAGATCCCCCATGATGCAGTGCTTTCCTGTTTTTCTGGTCCCAGAGTTATGTGCGGTTCTTGCCTTGGAATCTCTGTTCTCCATTCTGTATGTTAATGGCGATGCCTCCCTGTCCCATCTTTGATGCAGATGAGGCTAGCGGAGTTGCCTTAATCTTGTCACCCTTATCAGGAAGGGTCTAGGGTGTCTCCCACCACACTTCACTGCTCTCTGCAAGTCTTTTCTCTGATCGGTTTTGGCTCAAGCAGAGGCTGGGTGGGGAGGTGTCCTTTATGAGTCAGAAAGGCTGTATACTGCGCCCTGGTTCCACAAGAACACAGAGCTGACTGGTATCACACGGCGTGGAAGCTCCATGGCTGAACCCAGTGGAGCTTGCGTGTTCCGGTTCAGTCAGGGAAGTCCTCCTTGGCAGTAAGAAACCCTCCACTAGGGCTACCTACCTGGCCAAATGAAAAAGATTCACAATAGCTCCCCTTTCCAACACTCTCGCCCATACCTATGATATTGGACTATCTCCTCCACCTAAAATGGCAAGGGCTTTCTATGTCTTAAGTAAAGATACACTCGGTTGCTATTTCCGCCTTCCATCCAGGTGTGGAGGGACGGTCGGTCTTTGCCAACCCAATAGTAGGCCATTTTCTTAAAGGTTTCAACAGACTATACCCTATCCTGGCTTGGGATCTGAACCTGGTGCTCTCCAGGCTAATGGGGCCACCTTTTGAACTGCTTTCAATGTGTTCTCTGCTGTACCTGGCTGCATGTTCTCTGTACAGGTCACTGGCTGTATGAAGGTGGGAGATCACCCTGCAGCCTCTCCACCCCCGGGACACTGACTCAGTGGTGAGGCTGCCCTGACATAGCACAAGGCCTGGGCCTGCCCCAGAAACACCCTGCCCTTCTGTGCCAGGCGCACCAGGTGTAGGACAGGCAAGCTCAATCAGGCAGGATCCAAGTGTGGAAGGGTTTGGTGTGGGGGGATCCAGGTGTGCAGTGAGAGGATTCTGTGTGGAACAGTCTGGGTGCAGGCAGCTTAGTGGGGGGCTCTGCATGCACAGAGGCTCATTGGGTGGAGGGGGTTTCCAGGTGCAGGGGCAATGGGACTCTGCAGGGGCTTCCAGGTGAAAGTAGTTGGGGCACAACCAAGGGGTGTGGGTGAAGGGCTTTCAGCAGAGGGGTCTGGGTGCTTAGGAAATGGGGCTTGGTGGGGTGGGGATCTGGGTGCCCTAGTTGGGGGTCAGTGGCGTTGGGGTCTGGATGTGGGGACTCAGGGGTGCGGCTCATCAGGGTAGGGGTTTGAGTGCAGGGAGCTCAGTGTGGGGTTGTCTGGGTGCAAGCATGAGGGTCCAGAGGCAGGAGCTCTGGGTTCAGGGTGGGCTCCAGATGCAGTGGTTTGAGATTCAGTGGGGTGAGGTTTGGGTATGGAGGGCTAGGGGGGTCTTGGGTGTATGGGGTGAGAGTTGGTGGGGGTGTCTGGGTATGAGAGGTCTATGTGCACGGGGGTTGGGTGGATGGGGGAGCAGGGCCCTGTACAGTGACCACTCTGCCCGCACTGAGGATCAATGGGGGCAGGAAGCAGGGGAGGATGCTGAGCTTCCTGCAGCTGGGTGAGGTTTCTGGGAGTGGGTCTGACACATCCCCAGCCACTCCTTACAGGGGAAGAGAAAGTCCCGGCCTCGCCTGCCTCCAGCTCAGCCAGGACTATCAGCTGATCCTGGCTCAGGGTAGAAGCCACTGGCTGAGGTGTCCCCAGCCCTGCGGTGATTTACCTCTCCACCAGCTTCTCCGGGTGCCTGAAATGATATACCTGCGTAGCTAGGCAGAGGTGCATGACTGCTCTTTCAGCTTCCCTTTGCTTCCCTGTCAGCCATTTTTTCTGCGGGGAAGCAAAGAATTCTGTGGGGGGACATTAAATCTGCACATGCACAGTGGTGCAAAATTCCTCCAGGAGTAATCAGAGCAGTCTGTTTGCAGACTCGGGAAGATGACATTTCACTAGTCGGCTATCAGTTCACATTACAAAGGTTACCTTTTGGAAGCACAATAGCTAAAAATTTTATAAACTAAATCTTCTATCCTGTAGACTTAAATGGTGTAAGGTCACTCCCTCACTAACTTGTTTATTTATGTTACCATAGCACTTAGAAGCCCTAGTCATGGATCAAGACTCCATTGTGCTAGGCATTGTACAAACACAGAACAAAAAAATGGTCCCAGATCATTAATGAACAGCACAGGTCCCATTACAGGTTTCTGGGGAAACTGACCACTTATTCCTACCCTTTGTTTCCTATCTTTTAACAAGTTATTGATTCAGGAGAGGACCTTCCTTGTTATCCCTTTGAATACTTAGTTTCCTTAAGAGCCTTAGTTGAGGGATCTTGTCAAAAGTTTTCTAAAAATCCAAATACACTCTATCTACTGGATGACCCTGATCTGCATGCTTTTTTTACTTCCTCAGCGAATTCTAATAAATTGGTGAGGCATGACTTTGCTTTACAAAATCTTCCCCAACGAATCATCTTTGTCTGATAATTCTGTTCTTTACTGTAGGTTCAACCAATTTGCCTGGTATAGTAGTTAGGTTCACTGACCATCCTGTAATTGCCAGGATCACCTCTCAAACCCTTTTTAAAAATTTGTGTTACGCTCACCCCCTTCCAGTCATCTGTTACAGAGGTTTGTTTCAGGGTTAGGTTACTTACTTGGAGTTATTCTGCAGTTTCATATTTGTGTTTGTTCAGAACAGGGTCATTCTCTCAAATACACCCACATCAGAAGTGCCAGGATTTAATTCCACATATTTTTATATATGGGATTTAATTCTGGCTCTATTGAAGTCAATGGCAAGAATCCCATTGACTTCAGTATGGCTAGGATTTGACACTTAAATTTTTCATTCAAGATCATACATGGTCCTCCTGTTACGTGTTCTCAAAATCAGTTTAGAATTTGGTATGATCAGTTTTTTCTATGAATAAAATTCAGGTTTGCGTTGCTTTAATGTGCTTTACCAAACAGAAAATGTGCATGGCTGAAATGCTTTACTGAAGTTTGATGTAAAAAAAGAGATCTGCTTAACAGGATACTTTCTTTACAAGTTCTGGGACCAAGTAATAACTTTAATTATTTCAACACTTGTGTTTGTTACAGGGGATTTATAAAGATACTGCAGTTTAAAATTCAATGCAAAAATTCTGTTAAAGATAATGACGCTGGGAAAAATCCCTGTCCTGTATAGACAAAAATACATTTTGCTGCAGTATAAATTAGTATTTTGAAATGTTCTTATCAGCAGCTTTGATTTCTATTTTAGTTTTTCTCTTAAAAAAACTAAAACAAAATTGTTCTGTCTCTTTAAATTATTTAGCCTTTTCAACAATCAGTACACTGCAACCACTCTTGAACATAGGAAATCTTTCCTCCATTGAACTTCCCCCGCTCAGGATGCACTCCAGTGGTAGATAGCATTTACTGATTAGTCCTTCCCCCTGTCAGTCAAGTGTGTGTATCTAGCAAGTTCTTCTGTCACCATAGTGGGGCTCTGTCTATGCCTGGAATTGATAGCAGGTAGAGAGAATGCTTTGAAACGGTCCTTATATGATTTTTACTTTTACATTTTATTTTGGAAAGGAGATGTCTCGTCTCTGGTATGGCAAGAAGGGAAGAAAACACCAACCAATTAATCATAAATACACTCTGGTAATTTTTAGTGAAGTATTTTTATTTCTGTTATTCCTGGCATTATTGTGATGGTGTGATGCACAGTCTAAGCTACAATTTTTGGAAATTTTAAATTTAGAATTTGTTTACAGGATGCTAAATTTGAGATTGTTTTTGGTCACATTTTGTATATGTTGTCAGACTAAACTGGACTACCGCATTCAATTAATTGCTTATAGCTGAAGCTTTTTAATTATTTGATTAGCATTACATACAGTAAAGTCTGTCTTAGGTTTTGTAAAACATGTATCATTTTGTTATCTAAGAGCTTTCCAATAGCACGTTTTGTTTTCTTATTTTATTTTATCAAACTGAATTTGTCTTGTGGATAAATAGTGTTAAATGATTGGTTTTAATAGACATCTTAAAATATCTGAATTTCTGCTTTATTTTATATAGCTTTCCAGAAGTTACTATAAAAGGTGCATAAATACTAAGTACAGAGAATTTCTAAATCTCTGTAGACTCCCAAGATAGTTTTAACAATTAAAAATATTAATAGTGAAATTCCTATGCTTTTTCCTCGCTTTATTTAAGAAAATACAGTGAAGAAAATCACTCTTATCTGCTTACAAAGCTTTAGAAGGCATAGTGGAACACTGGCGGGGGGAATATTCTCAGTGAGATTTCCAAAAATGGTAGTACCTTTGAGAGCTTGAGTTCAGTGCTGGAGTTGTGGTGCTGTAGAATTGTTTGCATTATTAGAGTGTTTCATTCCAACTCTGGTTATAACAATCTTCCTGAAGGAGAAATACCTGTGACTCATACCACTGTGTTGTTGCTTCTTGTTTTCTGACATATTCTTATAACTTTACCTACCTACTGTTAATTTCTAATCAGGCTGTAAACACAAATGAGTGTGAAATTAGTTTGTACAGTATGACAAGGTCTTGATTTGTAAATGTGTGCTTTCAAAAGTCAGTTTCTTTTTAAATGTGTTTGAAGTTGTAAATCTCCATTTTGCAATAGAAGAAAAAAGTAATATGAAAAGCCTAGTTTAGCGTGTGTCAAAAAAGAGTGAACGTTATCACAAGAGGATCTGTGGAAGTTCTGGAGAAATGTGAATTCTTATCAAAATACCCGTTATCAATTTTTTTAAAAGGTCAGTTTCTATATTGCTGTAACATGGTCAGAACCCGCCTTTGTGCTTGCTCCCTTTTCTCTGGCCGATAGTGCCTGCAAACACAGTTCTTTTCGTGGGGACGCACACGCCTCTTGTGGATGGCCTTCTTTCTCTGTTAGGTGTGAGCCTGCTTTTCTTTTTTGGTCTTGCATCAGGGTGGCACCTGCCTCTCGCGAGCACCCCCTGACTGCTGGTTCTCTCAGCCGGTCTTCAGCAGCTCAGCCCTCTGGCCTAGCCCCACACACTGTCCCCCCTTCTGAGGTATACAGTTCTAAGTTCTTATCACGGCCCTGGTATGGAGCTATAGCTCTTAAGCTTCTTCCCAGAGGCACTGCTTTCTTCAGACACCAGCCAGGACCCATCTTGGTACCTCAACTGGTGTCCTTTTCTGCAGCCCTCCCTAGGCACAGTCAGCTACCAGACCAGCAGGGCCCATATCGGTATTCTCATCTGATCTGGCCAGGTTTTCTGCTCAGTGCCCTGGTCTCAGCCTGCCCACACTGACCTTTCGATGGCTCTGCTGCTATTCTATGCAGCCAGCTAGGCACCTGGTCTTTGGAAGCCTTTGCTGGGCTCAGCTCTGTCTGGTGAGCTCTCTGCAGT
The DNA here is from genome assembly GCF_965152235.1 of Eretmochelys imbricata. NCBI lineage: Eukaryota > Metazoa > Chordata > Testudines > Cheloniidae > Eretmochelys > Eretmochelys imbricata. Next base: position 33,892,929 of record NC_135573.1, on the reverse strand, counting down.
GAGCTATCCATAGTCCTCCTGTTTGTCAGCCAGGCACCCCATCCTACCTAGTCAAGCTCCACACAGCAACTGAAGGCTCAGCTCTGCTGCTTGCTTTTTATCTGGCCCTTTATTGGTCGCTCCAGCAGCTCCTCTGACTGGCTGCTTTTCTGAAGCCGCTCTAGGCTGCCTGGAGCACTTCTCGCTGCTCTATTCTGGGACAGGATGATGCAGGGCTGCAAGGCTTCCAGCAGGGGGTCTCTGTACCTAGTCCACCCTGCCACAATTGCATATCCTAAATATTGGAGATCACAATTCAAAATTGTAGATTTTTTTTTTTTAAGTTCAAGACCACCCTATTTAGAAAAAATCCTATTCAGTGTTATGAGCACATCATACTTGAAGACCAACTATGTGGCTCAGCCAATATCCAACTTTGGCTCTAAAGAAAAGAGTTGCTCTGGGATATATTCTTTTGGTTTGGCCATCGTCACTTTTATTTAGGAGGGAGGTCAAACTGAAGGGGAAGAATATAAAAAGAGCAGCTTTCTTTTATTATATAAAAATGAGTCAAGTTGGTGGTGGTCAAGCTGAGGAAGGTTAATAGATAGCTCTCACAGACAAGTAGAAATATTTCTGAAGATTATCTTCCCAGTCTGGGGAGACTGAGCTGTGGATTGTTTTCTCCAGTGAAGCAGCATGAAGTTGATGAGCTGAGATAGGACTGTTGTAGAAAAAAGGAGCAGGGAACAGAGCATCAAGCTCTTCATACTGTACAATACAGAAGTAAATTGGGAAGTTCAAATAAGTAGTGGCAGTGCCTAAACAGGTATCAGAAATTCCTTTAGTTTCATTAATGTTCTTGTGGAACTGGGATGAAAGCTCAGCTGACATGGACTAACTTAAATATTCTATATTACCAAAGTGATTATAATAGTACAAGAACCTAAATAGAATAGTATTTTTCTTGTTGAATATGGCTTTCGAGCATCTGCAACTTAATGCTACTTAAAACTACCTAAGGTTATTTACCTGAAATGTTACTGTGGCAACTGTGATGGGCCTAAATTGGAGGGGAAATCTTGCCTGCCTATCAGTTTGGAACAGCTTCTTGTTTCAAGAGAGAGTGAGCTTCTTATCCAGGGGCATAAAAAGCTAGCTGTAAACAAAAGCATTATGCCAATATTTCAGGAAAACAGAAAACATCAGCCTCGTACTTTTTACGGCAAATTTATATGCAACTTCTCCTTTGCCTTCTCCTTTTATTTCTGTGGTATTATAACATAGTAGAAGATGTTAATAGTGTTCGCATGGGTAAAATGTATAAAACTATTCACTCCCCCAAAGCACTTTATGTAAAGGCATGAGTCAACACAACAGAGCAAACAGTGGGTGTGGTCTCTCTATTTGGAGTGCTTTGCATAGCTGGAATTCTTTGCAGAGTTTCTATGCAATCTAGCTTGGAAAAAATCAGCATGTTAGTTTAATGCCTGATTTGGGCTGGGGGAAGGGCAGGGGAATATTGGTATATTCTCAGTAAGAAGTTGTTATAAAATGTGGAAGTAGCTGTAGAGATTTCCATATTTTCATAGATTTGTAAGATTTACAAAATATGGTAGTCCAGCTAACAAGTCAAGAATCCTAAACCAATGGTAGTTGCTCTTTGTGTACCTTTTAGTATATTAAGTTATGAGCAAATAAGTAATTTAACATTCAGGTATATCTTCTGTGCTTTTTACTTTGCCCTGAAATATTAGGAAAGTAATCTGTAGATGACATCTTATTTAATCTCCAGCTCAGAGGCAGAGACCACTGTTTTGTCTACATTAGGAAGAGAGACTGGTTATTTTACACATTTAAGCGGTGGAGGTTTTCAGAGGTACTGAGCTTCATATAGGAGCTGCTGGGATTGGGTCCAGTGAGACTTGAACCAATGACACCATTCAACAGAAGCTGCTGCTACACAGCACAAGTATTTCAGGAATATTGAGAGTATGTATATGGGTAACCCTCCACCCGCCCCAGCCCTCAGCATAGGGTTGAGTAACAGCGTAGATGGTCGGGCATGGCTTAAGCAAATAGAGTACAGACATATCTGAAGAAGGGTATTTACTCAGGTACTTAGCCTACATAGCTCTCCTTGCCAAAGCGATGACTTTTCATCGACACTGCTATTTTTAGCTGTGTAGTGCCCTGCTGCCTCCCACCTGGTGGATCCTTCCCCCACCACTGGGAAAGACTCAGATAGCGGGTTCAGCCCATGTATGTTTGAACCCTATGATGCTGTAATAGAGGATGAATTTAAAGCCCCATTAAGTGGCATGATGACTACTGTTTTGTGCGAAGATTTGAGAGTACAGAGTACCAATGCTACATCATTGAAGTCTAAGCTTCAGTATGGATTTGAACTCTTAATGCAATTCCTTTTCTCCACAGATGGCTGGTAAAGTCTGTTTGTGAAGCCCAATTTCTCAGAGGCATTATGATTTGGCTTTTATTTGAAAATATTTGGATTCACATGATAAACATTTTTTGTATTAGCAGTTTGTGAAAATTTTCAAGATTTTGACTTTTCATCCTGAATCAGGATGGAAAAAACTTTGAAATCTCAAACTTTCACAAGATGGGAAAACAGATTCCCACCCATTTCTGAATAGCAGCAGCAGCTTCTGTTGAATGGTGTCATTGGTTCAAGTCTCACTGGACCCAATCCCAGGAGCTCCTATATGAAGCTCAGCACCTCTGAAAACTTCTAGCACTTAAATGTGTATAATAACCAATCTGTCTCTTCCTAATGTAAACAAAACTGTGGTCTCTGCCTCTGTAAATGGAGATAAAGCTTACTCCTCTATCACAGATCCTAGCAAGTGTCCCCTCTTGGTCATCCACTAGGACTGCTGTGAGTGGAATCCAAACCTCCTTTGCTCTTCTAAGCTACTGGAGCCTGAATGGGGCAGTGGCTGAACTGTAATCTCAGGGTCCCTAGGCACACACACAGGGTTCAGACCTATCTGGTGCGCCCCACCCTCCCCCAAGTGTTGGAACCTTCCAAACATAATGTTGACTCTTCAGATTCTGGGGTATGTGTAAACAGCCCTCTCCCACAACTCTGTCCCAAAGATGTGAAGCTTCTGGTTTACAGTCTGACGCTATCGAGGTCATGCAGCAGTTGTGAAGCAGTCGTCATGTGCACGCACTTAGCACTAGCGCTTTTATGCTCTCCTTTAATCATGCTTAATCATGTAAAGCACAGGAGAGTGCATATCTTGCCAGACAGTAAACAGTTGAAACCTCAATGCCCCTCACTAGCTCATCCTTCACTTGAAAGCCCTTAGGGGATCGTATGTTTTCCGTGAGGCAGGCGGGATTCTCCACCCCGTTGCCTACCCTGACCCGCTGCCACTCCCCTCTTCTTAATCTGCTGCTAAATGGCTCTGACCCCCCAAAGTCCCCCTCTTGAGTCCCTTCAAAGACTCTTGTTGGGGTCATCTGCTTCTTTTGGTAACTTTCCAAACTGCCTTCCCTTCAGACAACACTAGGAAGTGTTCTCTCAGCTAGAATAAGTGTGTTGTCCAAGATATTTTACTTTGAATGGAAGATCATTGAGTGCTGATCGCTTGCCATTCTTTGGCCTGGCAGAGACATGGCACAACTCTGTTAACTCCTGGTGTATCCGCATACATATAAGCTTTCCATGACACAGTAATTCCATGATACAATTAAATAAAATCATCCACAATTCCAAAGTGGTACAGACAGAATCCCTAAATCATTACAACATCACAGATTGAAAATGTTGTTGCAGTACTAACTAGTATTACTGGTGAATTCTCCTCCCAGGCTTTCTGAAAATTTCCTTGACTTCTTTTATAAATAAACTTAAAAATTTTATACTAATACTATCTTTTCTGAAATGTGATATCTTTTCAATCTTACTGGAATTAGAATGAATCACTTGAAGATGAGCACAGTTATGTGCTGTTTAGAGCAGTGCTGCTTTGAGAGTAATCTACAGAGGTAGAGATTTTTAGCAATCAGTTAACTGCAAAGCTTCTGAGGTAACTGCCCTCCAGAGAGGAGACCTTATTGGAAGGCCTGAATCTGCTCTTTTTTAACAGAATACCAGAATTGCCTCTCTAAGGCTACGGGTACACTAGAGAGCTTACAGCGGCTCAGCTGCACTGATGCAGCTGCACCGCTGTAAGCGCGCTCGTGTAGCTGCTCTAAGCCAATGAGAGAGCTCTACCATCGACATAATTAATCCACCCCCAGCGAGCGGTGGTAACTGTGCCAGAGGGAGAAGCTCTCCTGCTGACACAGCACTGTCCACACTGGCACTCAGGTCAGTGTAACTTTCAACATTACTCAGGAGATGGCTTATTCACACCTCTAAGAAACTACTGACGTAAGCAGTAGTGTAGGCATAGCCCCAGTGTGCAGTACAACATGAGAAGGAAATGTATCTCACAGCAGCGTAGTTTGCATTTTAGTAATTTAACACTCATATTTCCTGTTCTCTTCATAGTCTCCTGAGTCTTATACAGTGTTGCCCTAAAAGTGTGATGATACAGTACAAGGCTACAAAAGGATAATTTGCCTTAACTGGCCCACCCTCTTACCATACTACTTAAGCATATACAACAAAGCATATTTAAGCAGGTGTCTTAACTTCTTAAGCACACAGAGGGTCCCTTTGACTACAGTGGGATCACTACTCAGGTGTTTAAGTACTTCGCTAAATCAAAGCTGCCTATATCTGTAAGGAAGGAGGAAAAAATAAATCAAATGAGAGAGCACTTTGTCTTAGATCTTGACTGATCTTTTCAGAATGATTTGCAAATGCATGTCTTATGAAAATGTTTGGTCTTATTATGCACATCTATATTTTGTAATATATAAATATGTATTATATATAGGGCTGTCAATTAATCACGATTTGAAAAAATAATCTTAATTGCAGTTTTAATTGCACTGTTACAATAGAATGCCAATAGAAATTTATTAAATATTTTGGATGTTTTTCTACATTTTCATATATATTGTATTCTGTGTAGTAATGGAAATCAAAGCGTATATTTTTGATTACAAATATTTGCACTGTAAAAATGACAAACAAAAGAAATAGTATTTTTCAATTCACCTCATACAAGTACTGTAGTGCAATCTCTTTGTCATGAAAGTGCAACTTACAAATGTATTTCTTTTGTTACATAACTGCACTCAAAAACAAAACAGTGTAAAACTTCAGAGCCTACAAGTCCACTCAGGCCTACTTCTTCTTCAGCCAATTGCTAAGACAAACAAATTTGTTTACTTTCACGGGAGATAATGCTGCCCACTTATTTACAATGTCACCAGAAAGTGAGAAGAGGCATTTGCACGGGACTTCTGTAGCTGGCATTGCAAGGTATTTACGTAGCAGATATGCTAAACATTCATATGCCCCTTCATGCCTCGGCCATTATTTCAGAGAACATGCTTCCATGCTGATGACACTAGTTTAAAAAAATGTGTTAATTGGGGGGGGAGAGGGATAGCTCACAGGTATGAGCATCGGTCTGCTAAACCCAGGGTTGTGAGGTCAGTCCTTGAGGGGGCCATTTAGGGGAAAAAATCTGTTGGATGATTTAGTTGGGGATTGGTCCTGCTTTGAGCAGGGAGTTGGACTAGATGATCTCCTGAGATTCTGTGATTAGGTTGGGGGGGAGGGATAGCTCAGTGGTTTGAGCATCGGCCTGTTAAACCCAGGGTTGTGAGTTCAATCCTTGAGGGGGGCCATTTAGGGATCTGGGGCAAAAACTGGGGATTGGTCCTGCTTTGAGCAGGGGGTTGGACTAGATGACCTCCTCAGGTCCCTTCCAACCCTGATATTCTATGACTGAACCCCTTGAGGGAGAATTGTATATTCCTTGCTCTGTTTTACCTGCGTTCTGCCATATATTTCATGTTATAGCAGTCTCGGATGATGACCCAGCACATGTTGTTCATTTTAAGACCACTTTGACTGCAGATTTGACAGAATACAAAGAAGTTACCAAGAAGCAGACAGTATTATCTTCTGCATATGTAAACTAGTTTGTCTGAGCGATTGGCTGAACAAGAAGTAGGACTGAGTGAACTTGTTCTGTTTTTGAATGCAGTTTTTTTGTACATAATTCTACATTTGTAAGTTCAACTTTCATTATATAGATTGCATTACAGTACTTGTATTAGGTGAATTGAAAAATACAATTTCTTTTGTTTTTTTCAGTGCAAATACTTGTAATCAAAAATAAATATAACGTGAGCACTGTACACTTTGTATTCTCTGTTGTAACTGAAATCAATATATTTGAAAATGTAGAAAACATCCAAAAATAGTTAAATAAACGGTATTCTATTGTTTAACAGTGCAATTAATTTCACGATTAATTATGATAAATTTTTTTAATTGTTTGACAGCCCTGATTATGTATAAAATAATATTAATTTATTTATGGTGCAGAGACTCATTTCCCCAGCAAGCTCCCTTTGGAATCAGAAGTTTCATGAATATTGAAAGTATTAAGGATTGCAATATTGGGCCTGTGGTGGAATACATATTCAGGGAGAAACTGAATATACTCACACACAAAGGCACTGTTCATACTTGCTCCACTGCAAATGATGTAAATATCCTTTCACAACAGTGTTCAGTTCATAATGGTCCCTTTATTTTCATTGTATTTATAGCCTCTAGAAATGTCTTAAAATGTTATTCAGTTTCTAATGAAAAAGTTTGAGATGAACAAATTGATTGGGAAAAGTTCCAGATATGTAAACAAAATTTAAGCTTGGTAGTTTTTAACCAAATAGTATAGAATTAAAAGTGGATCTGATTATGTTGGCGCTGGCTCTGCAAGGGAACAAAAGAGGTTTTATACCATCCAGTAAAATGGCACTCTGTTTACATCAGGTTTGTATGACTGCACTGTGGTCTAAAGCAAATTGTTCATATGAATTATTTCAATGATCCCCTTGATGTGTAACCTTCACAGGTTGCTTTTATCTTACTCTCGCCATCACCATGTGCAGAGGATACAGAAGCTTCTGGTTTTTTGACCAGTAAATTTGTACACTGGTTGATGCTATTGAAAGAGCAATGTAATTACATTAGTGTGTTTATTTTTTAAAAGAACAGTCTAGTTCTGGAGTGCCTTCCAATTAAATAAGGAGGATATGTTCCAGCTTTGTGTCCACTTCGTGGGAATACAACAATACCTACTACTAGCTTTTTAGGTGCAGTTTCTGCAATTTATCAAGAGGAAAACTATCCTTTACAAACAACTGTTTCCATTTTTTTGCAAAACATACCTTAATATTTCTATTTAAAAGTAAAAAACCCTCTTCTTACAGTTTGTCTAAGCCAGGTATATACTTCAGACTCTTGCAGGCATAACTGTATTGGTCAGGCATGTGATTTGTGGCTGACATAGTTGTGCCAGCAAAAGCCTCTAGTGTAGACACCGCTATTCTGACAAAACTGTTCTTGTTGATATAAACTGTTTCTCTTCGGGCTGGTGGGGAGGGAAGCTGGAATTAGCTATATTGGTAGAATTGCCCTTTTGTCAGCATGAAGTGCAGCCATACTATGAGCACTTTGCCGGTAAAGCAAAGCTTTTTGAGAGTAGGCCTGGCCTAACTGAACATTGTGACATTTTATAAATATCCGTTAGAAAAATATAAATTGAACACATTGCCAATTGGCTTACATTGTGCTCCTTCCATCTGTTTGTCGTATCCACCTGTTCTCTGAAGTTTTCTGTGTAAACTCTTCAGGGCGGGGACCATCTCTTAGTTGTATTCATACAGTGCTTAGCACAATGGGGCTAAGGCCTTTAGATGCTGCCACAATACAAGTAATGAATAACCAGTCCAGAATTCAGTAACATCCTTTCTTAATTTCAAATTCAAACTCAGTGCCTTGTTTCCTCTCCACTGCTAGGCCTCTAAAAAAGCAAGGGTTGCAAAAATCCTATTTATTCACACTTCTTTAATGTGGGGTGTTATGTTTGTTAGGCACAACCCCAAATGCATGAATTAACACTGTGCTATGGCTGTGTACTTTTTGTAGATTTTCTTCTTTTGAACTAGTGATGATGGAAACTGGCATTCTTTCCCACTTTCTCTCCAGTTCAATAACAGTCCTTTTGTTCCTAAAATGTCTGACTCCTTCTGTAGCCTTCCCTCAAGAACTGAGGTGGCAAGGAAAAGTGAACAGGAATTAGGGACATTAGTACTGTCTGCTTTAGTGCTTAGCTTTGGAACTAGGTTTATAACAGCATTTGCAATCTCTCTCTCCCTCCCTCCCTCTTTTTAAAGCAGTGGGGGCAGTCTCATGCAGATTGAGCGATAATTTAGAAACAAAATTGTGATCTTATTTGGGTCCTGTCTTTTTTGGTTTTGTTTCTCCATGCTTACATAATATCAAATCCCCTTTAACTGGATAACTGTTGTGATTTGGGCCTTTTGAAGTTAAGGTGTGAGAAGGAGGTTTCATGCAGTCTCCAGAAAAAGGAAATGCTGAAAAGAGAGGGGTTAAAGGTTGAAATCTAAGATGTGGAGGAGACACTAACAAAAAATGAAGTGAGGAAGAGGAGATATAAATGTGGGAATGTAGAAGGCTTAAAGAGGAGAGAAAATAGAGTTTCAGCAAGAGAATTGGATTGATAGCTGAAAAAAAAAAAAAAAAAAGCCAGTACAATCTCAATTTCCTTCTCTACCCTAATCTTGGAATCTCCTACCCTCCAAGTTGCAATGAGCTAAAATTTTAAATTTAAATCCCTACCATCAAAGATTATGGCCCCTTAGCCCTATATGATTCTTCTAAAATATATACACAATTGTATTTACTTGAACAAGCAATTGGCTGCTGATACTACTTTGTCATCAAAACCCTTACAGCCTTTCCCCTAACCACTTGCCTCGGATCAGAGCATATGGCACCTATGGTTGGAGAGAAATCTTCAACACTCAGGACACTTTGGAAAATACATTTTGTGTTGGGGTGTTTGTATTCACTGTCATCAGTAGTAGTAGTAATAAAAATAAAAAAATAACAAAACAACACTAAGTAGGGTTAACAAGCTAAGATAACATGATGTATCCTGTGCAATCAGTGCTCTGTAGTTGAGGCATCCTTGTAATACTGTGTTTCTGTTACTACAGATAAATTTGATTTATACTGGACTCCTTTCAATGCACAATAATATGTTTCTTTACATTCTGTATGCTATCGTGAATAACTACAGTACACCTAGGTCACTTAAGGCAAAGGTATCCCTGCACTAGACATTCAGTAAGTCTTGTGATTGAAATAGTTTATAAAATTTAGATCTCTGACTCACAAAGAAATAATATGTAGAAGGGTCAAGCTGTTATAATATTCACACCAGGTATTTCTTGGCACAAACGTTTAAATATAGAAACCAACATTTTTCAGTGTGGGTGGTTTAAGATAGGTACCTGAATAAACTGCCTGACTTTTTTCAGAAGTTCTGAGTACCATCTGGTTCTATAGGAGTCACTGGGAATTATGGCTACTCAACTCTTCTGCAAATCAGGCCATGTATTAAGTACCTGACTTCTGGCACACAAGAGGGAAAATGTTGGTGATGGTTTCTGCCTTTTTACTTATAGTACGTTTGTTTTAGTGTCTAGATTATATGTTAAATGTTTCTCGAATAGCTTGATATGGGGAACTAAAGGAGAGGTGATCTGTCAGCATGTGAGCTACAAATGGAATGGAAGGTGGTCTTTAATGCAGAAAGTATAGTTGGCATTTGGACCATGATGAAACCTTCACAGGGATGATGAATTATAGTGTAAAGGGTAGATGAAATTACATGCAGTAGGAAAGTGAGCAGTGCTATATGCATGACAAGGAAGAAAGTGAATCAAAAGAAAAAATGAAAGTACTGAATGGAGTATGATAAATGCACAATCTCTGAGGAAAAAGCTAAGAGGTAATAGAGCATCTTGGCATTCTTTAACTTAGCAGCTACTTGCCTGTCAATTAGAATTTGAAATCAGTTGATAGTAATCTTTTCTAGCCTTACATTCCCAGGATTTTTGTGAAGGAATAAGGATTAATATTATTTAGACTTCAGTTTTTCAGCTTTAAAATTCTCCTTAGGTCAAGGTTAGCTTAAACTATACTTTTTTAAATAGTAACTTAAGATTTACTGTTCTAAAAGACAAACTAAGTGCTTACCTGTAGTTGTGATATACCATAAGGGGCTTAACCCATTATCACATTGTGCAGTAAGTTTTTCGTTTGTTTTTTTTTTCTTTTTCTCATACACATTTATTTGTTGTTTTAGCAGCATAATTTTATGGACTGTCATATCAGATTTACTTTATAGTCATACATTAGGACATTGAGCTGTACCAGATCTTTGGTGCCATTTGTGTATGAAATCCTATCTTCACTGTATGTACTCATCATAAGTCAAAAACGTCCTCTGTGAACATCAAGTCCTTGCAGATGCAAATATCTCAAACATTTCCATTTTTTCTTTTGTTGTCATTGCATATCCTTCCCCCCATTACACTTCTCCATTTTTCTTTATTTTTTTCAACTGTCAGTGGAATTATTTTCTTCCTGTCTCCATATTCAGGTAGTGTCAGTGGCTGAGTATCACCGCAGGATCGATGCTCTAAATAGTGAAGAACTGCGCACGCTCTGCAGACGCCTCAAGGTGCCCTCTTCGTAGTTAAACCCCTTCTCCAGAGACTAAAACATCTTTTTCTGTAGTGGCCTTGATAAGGGCAAGTCCCATATTCGGTGGGTTTGTCTTGGCTACAACACTACAAGAATCCTGCAGAAAATTCCTTTCTCTTGGATATGTGTTTATACACTGATAAGAGAGAGTGCTGTGGCTCTGAGACAAAATGATCATTTCAGAGTTTAAAATCAGAGGAATTTTCTGTCATCTTTGAAACTTTGTTCTCATTACTACATGGTTTCCAGAGTGATGAGGACTTGTGTTTGAATTTCTGTTCTGGTGTGGTGGCTTGAGTTGGGTAGAAACTTTCCTAAAAAGAATGCAAAAGAGATGGAGAAATTCAAAACTCTGTTTACAAAATTAAATAAGGACTTACTCAGTTGTATGTATAGTTGAAGTCTTAAATTCTTATATAAAAAGATCCTACAAGTATTTCAAACTTTTTTGCAAATATTAAGCCTCACAACTACCATATGAGATAGGTAAGTGTTTTGCCCTTTAGTGGAGCTGGAATTAGAACTCCCAATCCCTAAAACAGCAGTTCAGAACTAATTCTGTAGATTTATAGGATATTAATCTTGAATTGACTCTTGCATTCTCTTTAGGTATTTCTCTATTTATTTTGGCATAAGCACACTTTGGAATTGATGTGTATATTATGCCAAGTTTACTGATGAAAGCATATCTAAGAACTTTTTTTGAAAACATGAAATCTTAATTCAATATGTGTTTCTAAGTATCTAGCTAATGAAATGGTTGGAAGTTTGGATTTTCATTTTGTTTCTGAGTAGCTTTTGCAAATGGAAAATGCTTTCATGGGTTTGCCTCTGCTTAATTTAGTAGTCATAATGCTGTCTTATTGATCTGTTACGCTGTCAAAATATTAGTTGACAGTGATAATGTTATAGTACTTTCTGTAGTATGTGTTTAGGAGCTTCAGATTTTGACAAAGTTAACTTGCTTACAAATGCCTTATGAGTGGTAAAAATTGTTTAAAATCAACAACTCAGACAGCATATGTTTTGCATGTGGTAGTGTAATAAAAATTAAAGAACCAAATAGAGTATAAACATTTTATGGTACTCTTGAACAGCAGTTATGTTTTGTAGAATTTGTACTCAAACGTGCCCTTGACAGTGTGAAATTTGGGACTGAAGAGACCAAATGGCATATGCTGTATAAGTAGTACTTAATAATAATTGTAATTGGAAGATGATGTTGAATATATATGCGCGTCTGATGCTTTGTGAAATTAGATGCTAACAAATGCTTTTAGTCTGAGATAAATGCTAAGTTATGGAAAGCTTGAGCCTTGTTTGGTGACCTCCTCAAAATGACTAAATAAAGCAAATTTTCTCATTTTAAGGATTAATGTTAAGATTGTAATCAAGTTACTGTTATACAAATATTCCTTACCTTCATATTTTATAAGATTATTTTTAAACATATAAAAACTATCCTGTGATAGACAGTAAATTTGATTTTTCTTAGCTGTTTAATGGATTGCAGTTTATTTAACTTCTACATACATTGTTACTGGTTGAAAAAGTGTTTGACATAGATTCTGAAAAATTGGAGAGTCTTCTTTTTGCGTCAAAACTGTTCACCATCTAAAAACTTAACATTTGGCAATAGTTACCACAAATTGGTATCTGAAACACTGCAGTTATTTCCCTGTATTTAGAATAGGAGATGTATGTGGTAAACCATATTTTGGCAAATGTTGACTTCTGGTGTTTTCTGATGGATGCATAGGAGCTAATCAAAAATCAAATGAAGTCCATAAGGGTCTTTCCCGTGACTTCAGTGAGCTTTGTCTCAGGTTCTTAGGATAACAATGATGCCTAGCTGTTTATATAGCACTTTTCATCAGTAGAGCTCAAACCACTTTACAAAAGAGGTCAGTATCATTATTCACACTTTACAGATGGGGAAACTGAGGCACAGAAGGGCAGTGACTAGTCCAAGGTCACCAAGTATATCAGTGGCAGAACTGGGAATAGAACCCATGTCTCCTGAGTCCCAGTCAAATTCTTTAAGCAACTAATACCCACTTACACATTTACAAAGCCTGCTTTCAAATATTTTATTAGGAACTTGAAAAGTTTCACATCAGAATGGCTTTAAAAGTTATTTTCTTTGGGTATTGATTAAAATCTCTAGCTTTTGAGTGATGAGCATAAAGCATTTTAAATAAACTGTGTCTGCATTTAAAATATATATAACTCAAACACCTTTTTTATTACTATTAGAAACACACTACATTTTGTGCAGTGGTTGAGATCATGTACTTTGGCTTTTAATTGTAGTCAATTCTAAAAGTCCATATTCAACCCCAAACACGAAGGCATGTGAAAAAACAGGCATAACCTGAATATTAGAGTACATGTGCAAGCAATAATTTCAGTGTAATATTTAGTACTGATAGGTTTACCACAAGAAGCAGTGATTTCCCTGTCAAATGCCTAATATAACAAACATAATACAAAATTCCAATAATTAAGTACAATCCTAAATGCAGTGAAGATGATGTGGCGTATACTAAGTAATATTTCTTCTGTAAGAGAATTGTGAATGCTTAACATACCTTCTAGAGTGCTTATTTATTTCCTCCTCCCTTGCAGATAACAAGGGAAGACTTAAACTCAAAGCAGGCCACAAATATCAAAACAGACCTGGAGCCTGAAGCATTTCGGCCAAATCTTAGCGATCCTAGTGAATTGCTGCAGTCAGACCAAATTGAAAAGGTATGGTTTTCAAATAAAACTGACGATAGAATAATATTATCTGTGTTCTGTAAGTATCCTGAGCATCCTGTATCAGGTTAAGTATATCAAATAAATAACAGGGACCTTGTTCTGAAGAGCTTACAAAAAAAAAGTAGTTATTAAATGCATAAGAGACTCTTCATTGTTTTGTTAACAGCTCACAAAGCACCTTCCTCCGCGAACCATTGGGTATCCATGGACTCTTGTCTACAGCACTGCAAAGCATGGCATGAGCTTGAAGACATTGTATCGAACTATGTTGGGGCTAGACACTCCTGTACTAATGGTTATCAAGGATAGTGATGGGCAGGTATGGAAATAATGGCCAAAAAAAATCAGAACTGCTGCTTAAAACAGATAAATTAACAGCTGAAACATCAATGTGTTTTAGTAATAAAACTGCCTGTGTTAAGCTTCTCCTTCTTCATGGTTATGTATTGGTGTTACAATCATGTCATTGTGCAGGCAGTTTTTGATAATGGCATTTTTCTGGGAAATGTTTTGATGAAGCAAATCCAGTGTCAAGCCATAACTATTGGAAGTCCTCTAACTTTTTATTACTGAGTAACATTTTAGTTTCTCTTAAAATGAGGACCAGACAGCTCAGAGCCTCAAGGGATTGGTAAGGCACAGGATAGATGTCCCACCCAAAAGTAGGAAAGATGGATAGTCATTGCTATCTAAGAGTAGATAGGTAACCTATGTCAAGCAAGTTGGCTATCTCCGTACAGTTCCTTAATGACAGACATGAACATCTTAGCACCCGTCATCTTGAGGGGACAGTGCTGATGAGGCCGTCCGTCCATTTGATGTAGAGAGACATTTATAGTAGTTTCGGTGCTGAATAATCAATTCTTCGAGTGATAGTCTGTGTGGATTCCACTTCTGGTGCACATACAACCTGTGCATACAGATTATATTCTTCTGGCCAGTGGTGTGTGTTGGGGCCACCCCGACTCATGATACTTTTGCAACCCCATCCCTCCACCAGAGGACATAAGTGCTGGAAAGGGCCCAACTGTTCCTCAGTTCCTTCTTGCCTGCTGTGGCAGCAAAACAGAATTCCTGCACTTTCTGCTTACTTAGATCACTGTGCAATTAGTTGTTAGGATAGCTTATTGCTCATTAGGTTGAGGAGTTAGTTTATAGTTTGCCTGTTGGCAAAAGATATAATATATTAGCCATAAAACAGAGAGAGAAATATCTTATCTACCTCATCTATCTAGGTTAGGTTATGTATTAACCCTGGAATTGGCTGACACTAAATCTTGGGATTTAAAACTTGTCCCTCTTGCAAAGCTGCCATGCCTCTCGGTGATGGGGCACTCTAGGAACCTTTTCTGCCTACTTCAAGAGATAGTAACTATGGTTCTTCAAGATGTGTTGTCAGCATGGAGTCCATGACCCCACATCTGCAGAGCGCTCTGCCCTCTGGATTTTGTATTGATGAAGTAACTGAGGGATGGTTGGGGGTGTGAAAACATCAAGGGCACAGGCACGGCTCCAGTTTACACTGCTGGCCAAAAGAATCTGATCTCACACACCAGAAGTGGAATCCATGTGGGCAACGTATTTCAAATAAGCAGTTACTGTGAGGTAAGTAATTGTGGGTTTTTTGTAGTATATGCTGTACTACTACTAGAAGCTCAGTGCTTTCAAAACAGCATAGGTTTGGTTGATGGAGGGATGCATTTAAAAACTTAACGCTTCAGTTTGCACAAGCCTGAAATTCTTTCTCTTACTGGTATGGGGTGCTAGCTTTTCTCTGTCCACAAATTATATTGAGATGATCTGAAACAGAAAATCATACCGTTAGTTGATACAGTAGAACCTCAGAGTTACGAACACCTTGGGAATGGAGCTTGTTCGTAACTCTGAACTGTTCATAACTCTGAACAAAACGTTATAGCTGTTCTTTTAAAAATTTACTACTGAACATTGACTTAATACAGCTTTGAAACTTTGCTGCTGCTGCCTGATTGTGTACTTCCAGTTCCAAATGAAATGTGTGGTTGTCTGGTCAGTTTGTGACTCTGAGCTTCTACTCTAGTGTATTGGCAAAAATGCCCAACCTGGTAGTTTAGAGGCCAAGCAAAGATAGCCTTAGAAGAGTTTGCACAAAGCAGTATTTTCCTTGTTAGAGGATTAACTGGGTCAGAACTCCAGCTGGGGGAGGAGGGGGTTCTCAGGGCTTCTGCCCCACAGGAGCACTGGGGCTCAGGGTTTTAAACCTGTAAGGAGAACTGGGGCTTGGGGCTTCAGCCCCGCTGCTCCATTCCTGCCTTCAGCCGTATAGGGGGGCACTGGGGCTTAAGGCTTTCGTTATGAGGCATGCCGGTTTCAGCCCCCCGTAGCTAAAGCCCCAAGCCCTGGTGCACCCTCGCACCCCCTGGCCGAAACCAGGAACTGAGCTGTGGGGAGGGCAGAAGCTGGGAACGAGTTGTGAGGCTGAAGCCCCAAGCCCTTGTCCCCCAAAGAGCGGATGCCCCGCCCTCCCACCCAGAGCTCTGACACCCCTGTAGCTGCAGCGCCAAACCCCCTGTGTCTGAAGTCTGTAATGTCTTGTTCAGAGCTGGGGAACTCATCAGAGTTACGAACAACTTCTATTCCCAAGGTGTCCATAACTCTGAGTTTCTATTGTATTATAACTAAAATATTAGAGAAATATATTTTTATTTTCAGTGTTTTCTCTCAGGCCATTTGACTGAGTTTCACTGTTCTAATCATAGTTTACTATCTCATGTACTAGCATAACAACACACTAAGGCACCTTTTTTCCGCAAGCCCTGAAAGAGTGTATTTACCAATAGAGGCCGAAAGTGAAGCTACATGGGCATGCACGAAGGGGAAGGTTGGGCCAGAGCATGTTAGTTAGTGGTTGATCTCAGGCCTGCCTAAAAAATCCTTTTAAACATTAGCAGGAAAGCAGAAAAACCTTGAGAAACTTCCTTTTAAAAAGAATGCTTCATTTAATAATAATAATAATAAAAAAAGTAGATATGCTATTTAAAAGATATAAATTTTCTGATATTTTTAGGCAACTTTTAAAACATGCAAGCTGATAGTGTCCCTTTATTGATTCCATAGGAAACATTATCTTGTCAGATAAAGACCCTGCTTAATTTAGAGGAGACTTAAAATGCAAACCCAATATAGGAGAAAGGAGATGGCTGTTTAACACAAATATGCTACAGAATGACATTCACTCAAAGTTTAATAAAAAATTGGTTAACTTTCTATTTAAGAAAAGGAACAACAAATATCAGCCAGTATCTTGTTTGTTTGTTTGTTTTGCATATGATTTTAATTTTTAATTCTTGCACTTCTTAGTCTAGGCTGATTAGTCAGCAAAAAATTGCTTGACAGTTGCTTCCTGTCCCTCCCTACCAAAATCCTCACAAAACAGCCTACAATATCTCCGTTACAGTTGGAACCATTAGATCTTTTGAGGTTTCTGTGCTTATCCCAAAGCAGATTTCAAATCTACCTACATCTAAAGTAGTAACAGTATGCCAGATACCCACATAAAAGAAAAAGATTTCATGAGTAAAACTTATAAAGGTTTTGTTGGTGTAGTATAGATTGTGTAGCTTCAGCATTCTTCTTACACTTTTGATCTCAACTTTTTCTTCTCTCCTATAGGTTTTTGGTGCGCTAGCCTCTGAACCTTTTAAAGTGAGTGACTGCTTTTATGGCACTGGAGAGACCTTTCTGTTTACTTTCTCTCCAGATTTTGAGGTAAGGAGATACAACTCCTTTACATCTTATTTAACCGTTCATTATACAGTGTCAACAATATTGACTACAAGAAGCTATGTTTTAAGGGGTGATAAAGACCCACTTACACCTACCAAGAAAAAATATCTAGGGTTAAGGTTAGAGCAATGGAGTGGGAAGCGACAAGGTTGAAAAGACGAGCAATGAGTAAACAAACCTTTAATTGTATTCTCGGTAGAATGTGAAGTCAGAAGAAGCTAATAGGAACTGGGATGATACTTATACTTTAATTTAATGGTATAGTAAGGGCTGTGGCATTCCACATATGCTGCAGTTTGGCTAGGGAATATTTGGGGATACCAGTAAAGATGGAGTTGAAGTAATTGAGATAAAAGTTAATGAAAATTAACTTTGGAAAGATTGATTGGCTAAACAAGTGTATGTAGGCATTATTTTAGAGGTGAATTTGATCATTGGAACTAATCCATTTACTCCTTTAAATATCTGTGTAATCTGGATCTGTGGATTTTCACACTGACATAGAATCATGGCAGACTTCTGTGTCAGAAATAGTGAGAGAACACTTGATATTCACAAAATTAAATTTTTCAAATATTTAACTTGCTATTCTCTACTTTCATTAGGTCTTCAAATGGACAGGAGACAATATGTTTTTCATTAAAGGAGACATGGACTCTTTAGCTTTTGGTGGGGGAGGGTAAGTCATGATTTGTAGTGTTATTCATTGTGAAGAATTGATTACAGTGGTCTTTGTGTAATGTTGTGTACACACAGTAAAACTGGTATTAATTTTAATTTTAGAAATCTCAAGGCCCAAGAAGCTTTAATGCTAATAATAGATATATGTATGTATCTATCAGTTGTCGGATATGAAAACCATTTAACGCTCATTGTAAACACAACTTGTACATGTATTAGACTGTTAGACCTTCCTTTGCATTGCTTCAGCAATGGAAGACATATGAAGTTTTACCTCTGATAGGTCAAGATATGTCCTGGTTGACAGCATACTCGCTTTATCTGAAACTGATACAAGATGTTAACTTTCAAAAAAATTTAGTGATGACAAGGCAATTGAAATATATAGTAAATTGCCTAAAATTTTAAGAAGATGTTTTTGGCAGAACAGAGAATTGAACCTAGGTTTGCAAAGTCCCAGGTTAATGTCCTAACGCTAGCACTCTGACAAATATGTCCCAAGAAATACTTTGTCAGAAAAATCTGTTTCTGATAAATCTAGGACATGAATACTTGCAAGCCTTGAAATGGTGTTCCATAATCTTTATTTTTTTCCCTAATGGAGCACCCATATTTTCAACTTATATATTTTTTTAAAATCACTCTCTGCTTTTCTAGTGCAGACATTTTTGTTCTAGATTACTAGAGTATTCTTCTGTAAAAGACATTTTAATCTACAGGTAATTAAAATATTAAATTATATAAATCTAATGTAGATTCTGCAGAATCTAGGAGAGGCTTAAAAACATTTTAAAAAAAAAAAGTCTTATGGCTTCAAATACAGCTGCATCTAAGGGAGACTTACAGGAGATTTGATCACGGGTATTTTTAGTGAAAGTCATGGACATGTTACAGACCAGAAACAC
Source organism: Eretmochelys imbricata (assembly GCF_965152235.1). NCBI lineage: Eukaryota > Metazoa > Chordata > Testudines > Cheloniidae > Eretmochelys > Eretmochelys imbricata. The sequence continues at coordinate 33,874,095 of NC_135573.1, read as the reverse complement.
AAAATCACGGCCCCTGACCTGTATGTGACTTTTACTAAAAATACCTGTGATTGAATCTTTCGGGGGGGGGAGCAAGGGGGGAGACTACGGCACCAGCTGTGGGGGCGCTTTTTAATAGCTGTGGGGGGAGTCCCAGGCGGCCTGCTACTGTGGGGGAGTCCCTGGGACTGCAGCCAGGAGCCACCAAGCCACCCGCCAGTTCCGGGACCACTGCTCGGCCAGGCTGCCCAGGGCCCCCCAGAGTTGTGCGGCTGTCCCCGGGGACAGGGCTGCTCCAACAGTGTCTGGTGCAGCTGGCTGCAGAGCTGCTCCAGCTGTGCTTGAGCGGCCCTAGGATCAGCCACACTGGCCGTTGCAGAAGTCACAGAGGTCACAGGAATCCGTGACTTCTGCAACCTCTGTGACAAACACAGAGCCCTATTTATAATTATGGCTACTCTAACTGCATTTGTAAGGTTAACTTTGTTCTCCTTCACTAATTTTTATATAACTTGTCTGTGTTCTAGGGGTGAATTTGCTCTTTGGCTTGACGGGGATCTCTACCATGGAAGAAGTCACTCTTGTAAAACGTTTGGGAATCACACACTTTCTAAGAGAGAAGATTTTATTATCCAAGACATTGAAATCTGGGCTTTTGAATAAGTGTGTAAGTGTCTCTACAGGCTGTTGTCCCAAACCTGACATGAATCAGTGCAGCTCAAAAAGCCCTAGAAGCAATAGAATACAGCATTTATATACTATAGTTTTAAAGCTATCTTCATGATGATCCAGATACAATTTTGAAATAGTGTATTTAAAGTTGTTGTACTTTTCTTTGTTTAAGATATTGCTGTAAGTCTAGGCCACATGGGCTGAAACTGAATGTCAGTTAAGTTAATCTTGCTGTTGTGGAGCCAGCCTCCCAAACTATCTGTCCTTTAGTCTACCCCTTTTTCTCTTCAGTTCCCCCACACATCTATCTACGATCGGTTTAGGGCTGCTTTGCTGTGTCTCAATTAAGATTATTTTTCTATTAATTTTTCTATTAAAACTGTATCTCTGAATTGAGCTCCCCCTTCAGGGCCTATATAAGAGGAAAGTTTTGAGTATGATGATTTGACAGCAATGTTGCAAACACTGGCCCAGACCACTCGTTGATTAATTCACATGGTGCCACTGCTAGACAAGAAGTTTAGCATTCCGTCTTGGAGCATACCATTACCCTTAGTCCTGGTTAGAAAATGCATCCAAATTCAGTTGTGCCACTTGTTTTACTAATGTCCAATTTAGAAAATACATGTCAGTTACATCCTATAGTAAAAGTTCTAGTTGCGTGCTGATTGTATTAAAAGTATTTTGCACATGCTGTTAATGATCTGCAGGTTTGGGACAAATGAGGACAGCATTGAGCTATGTGGTAAAAACATAAAACAGCAAGGGAATGTGAGAATGTGATAGTTCCACTGTGTTTAATGGATAAATCAAGTAAAATGCAGTGAACAAATTTGTAGCTATAGTAGGGCATTATGCATACCAAGACTATGAAATTGATGCATTTTTCTTCAACATAAAGTGTCAGATATATACTGTTTTATAGTTATACTGTTGTAGCCTTGTAGCACATCAACTCCAAGAACATAGCTTATTCCTGTCCAAAAGAAAAAAATAGTTGTGATGTTTTTGAGTGGATTTATGTTGTAAACTACAGTTAGCACCAGCTCTGATAAAATGGGGTAACATATTATAGGTAGACAATATTGTAACTCGGTAGACTTGTGGAATATGCAAATTTACTGTCATGTGACCTCAAAAAAATGACAGGCTAGAATACAGTACCGGTAGCTCTTGTTCACTTTTGTAGGAAAACTGATAAGCCATTGTGGCAATAACAGCTCAACAAAAGTTATTTTCAAAGCTTCTATTCTATGTTATGCAAAAAATTTGCTGTTATAAGTGTGACAGTGACTGACTTTGTGCTGAAATTTCAGCTGTTCCAGATGAACATTGTATATTATCTTGTAAATTAATGTTTAAAAGTAGTTTTTGTTATTATAGAAAAGTGTTGATTAACGGGTTGCTTATAGCACTTTAAATTATTCTAGAAATGGAATAAAAGCCAAATGGGTTGGCTTAAATAGATGTAGTTGTATAGTATTTCAATATATTTAGTTCTTTGAAAAGTTTTAAAAACTTATCTGAAGAAAGATTACTGCTGTGGTAATGAAAAAGGGCAGATGCTTTATCTATAATATGCTAATGCGCAATATGAATAGAAATACAGGGCCCCATTTCCTGTCTCTATGTATAGCTCTTTACCCTTGTTAGAGCTTAGTACAGTATGTAGATTAAATGTTTACAAAAATAAGGAACTGTAAATATATTAAAATGGCTTTTCTCCCCATTGGTCTTCCACAGCAGTATTATTGTCTTTGTGGAGTTAAGACTAACTATAAACAATCCTGTAATGGATTTCAAGTACTATAAGGTCATAGTGATATATAGCAAATAAATCTAAATACATGTAAAATTAAACCTGAGTTTGAATTTATTTATACAAATGGTCAGTTATTGCTATTTTCACAGTAACTTCCTGAATGTAGGACTTTCTCTATACCGCTTTTTAATTTTGGTATATTATGATGCTCTACAATGTAACTAAATAGTTTCTTCAAGTTTTTGGAACTGGGAGGAAGAGTAAATATTTATAAACTCGCATACCAGTATCATATAACTTTCCAGTGTATGATACTGAGAGTGCAGAGCAGGGTTTTTTATATTTCTTTTTTATTTACCTTAAGGAGTCTATGTAACACATCTCCTCAAAACACTGTCAGTTCCTGCTCTCCTGAAAGTTCAGGTGCTGCATTCTAGAACACTTTTTTTTTCCTTCTGCTGTATGATCTCTGATTCTTTTAATTGCAGAATTAGACTTCTGATTTTAGTATAGCTCATTTAAATTCGGAATAATTGACTTAGAGCACATGTGTTGATATAAAATTATGTATATTCTTCCAGTAATAAATAGGTCTCTCTCTCTGTCTCCTGCATGTTAGGGCTGAGTTATTCTCCTGGGAATTTGGCACCTGATTGAATTTTTTCAATTTGAGGCCAAATTCCCAAGCAGTAACAACTCTATGTTCAGAAAATTTAAGCTACATCAAAGGCCTTGAAACACAAGTCAAAGTACCTTGAATTTATGGGAGCTTTAGTGGCTAGTTAAAGTCTCCCCAGAGGCATTTAATGATGGGAAAACAACATTCTCTAACAGGATACAACACAAGGTTTGTCTGAACACAAAGTTGAACCAATTTAATTAAACTGATGCAAACCTGTATATGGACACATTTGCATCAGTTTGAAACTGGTTATATTGATATAAATCAGGTTTAAATTTGAGTATCCCCATGGTTGCACAGACTTCAGATAAACTGTTTAAAATAATGTCTTTAACTAAAGGTATTATTTTAAACAGTTTAAAATCTGTGCAGCTGTGTGTTGACCACACCAAAGAGATCTTTGTTCTGACCTTTAAATGTCTCCTTGCTTCAGTCTCACCAGAAATTTTACAGGATATAGTTCCTTTCCACCTCACTGCCAAAAACCTCATTGCTCCAGTGATTACAAGAAACTGAGGCTTGACATAGATGGAAGAGAGAATCCATTTTATAGATTGGATTTTGAATGAGTCTAGTGCCAGATCAAAATCTGTATCACCTCTCAATATTATAAGCTCAGTGCATGAGCTGATGTTTGTTGAGATATACATTGCATCAAGAGTCCCAGGTCTTATCAGCTACATCAGCATCTAATTTTAAATGCTGCTTTGTCACTGAATGTTAATATGGTCTTCCCTCAACTTACAAATCTCCATGAAGGCCCTGTTTATTCACATGTAGTCTCTATTTATGCTCATCTGTTGATCCCCAGTGAAGCAGATCTGCAAATGAAAAGCCTTTGGAACCAGAGAAGGAACTCAGTCTGTTGGGAACATGGCTCTCAAAACTGAAAGAGCAACGGGGTGGGTGCGGGGGAAGGGCAGGAGAGGCATGAAATTACATGCATCAGGAAGAAACTTGTATAATTTAAAATACATCTCCAGCCAATAAAACATTTCACAGAAGATAGATGTGTAAGTATGTTTTGATGCTGCTGTTCTGTCACTCTTCAGGCTTGGGGTTAAAAGATTTTAATGTTAAGTATCTGGGCAATAACTCTTGTAGGCATCTATAAAGTTGAAGAAAACATAAAATGGAGAGGGAAGGAATTTTTGAAAGAAAGTATGGGTATTAGTGGCAAGGAAATAAACTATTCAGCTATTTTATAGAAAAACTTAGATAACCTATTGATTACTCAAATGTTTAGTGCCCCATTATTTAAAATGAGTTTCATAGGGGAGTAACAGTAAAAATACATTGGAACAACTAGAGATTGTGGGGCGGTTTGCAGGCGGATTTTTGTTTGGTTTTTAATATTCAGAAAGAATCATTTCCTGTATTTCAGGTAGTCTTTGTGGGTTAAAGTCACTGCAATACAGAGGATCCACATAAAGCATCTCCATCCCAGTTTGTCTCAAGGACATTTGGTAAATAAATATTTCTCACAAAGGAAAAAAGAAAACAACTTAAGGACTTGTAGGATCCTGAGGACTTTTTATGGTGTCCTTCATGCTGGGGTAAATAGGGCAAGTAACCATGAGAAAGCATTTACTGTATTCAGTAATATGAGAATATTAAAGTAGCTTTATTGACACAATCCTTAAGGTCTCTGAATTCTAAAACTGTGAAGAAATGTTAAAGTAGATTATTTCTGAGTGCTGCATGAAGATGTTACATGTTCAGCGGATTTGGGTGGTTGCCACTGTGAGAGTTTATGAATGGTATTTGCAATCAGTTATGGCTTTTATCCGAGATAACAGGTAAACATCTAAATTGCATATTATGGGGGGCAAAGGGGGAATTAGAAGGCTGTGTTGAATTGAAATGGTGAGAACAAAAGAGCAAAGTAAAGGTAATAGTAATCACTGTTGCTGCTGAGTTTGGCTCAAAGCCATGATGGTCCAATTCTTAACAGTGTCACTAGGCTGTTTGCCTTTTGGGGAGATCGTCCCTCAGCTCCATTTCCCCTTCGGAGGCATTTCCAGTGGCTGGTGCCTTGCATGCTTTAGGGAGCGAGCCATGACCAGAGAAGCCAGGGCTGTCTCTCCTCTCCATCCCTCTTATCGAGTGACTCATGGCAGGGGGGTTGGCATCTCCGGGGGTAGGACACTGTTTCCCATACAGCCCAGCTGGCTGGGTTTGCACCAGAAGCCACGGCTCTGACAGCAGAACTCAGTCACTTCCCTTCCCTGCGACCACCAGACATAGCACAAACATTGTCATTAATAGAGATTATGGCACGGGGCCTTCAGGCCTAGCTTCCTCCCTGTGCTACCACCTCTATAACAGGCACCTCCACGTACACTCCCCTCTGAGATCACAGGAGAAATGCAGACCCATCTAGCCCACATGGTTTCCATGCAATTGAGAGAGGAAGAGCTTCTGTGGAGCCCATCCTGGACTGAAAATAAATGTGGATGTTTTCCCTGGTGCTTTAGGAATCAGTTGCTCTTGGGGAGCGTCTTTGTGGGTGCACCACTTTAGGTGTCTTGGCACCCTGTGCTTCTAATCAGAGATTTGTAGTAGCAGTGCCCCCCAGCTATCTCGTGCAGCTCTAAGCGGTTACCCCACATGCGCAGGCAACAGTTCCTTCTCTACCGCCTTTGGCTTCAGTCGGAACCACAGCAGCACCCTCACAGCTTTAGATATTTCTATTATTTCAGTTATTTCCCAGCTAATACCCTCTCTTCCTTTAACTATTTAAAAAAATTCTTTCCTTTTCCCTGCCTCAGGCGGGTAACTCCCAATGACAGAGGACGCATAACGGGATTATTCCCATTCCAGCCTCTCAGAGGTGCCTGGCTCTCCAGGCTTCAAACACTGTCTCACTTGCAGACTGTCTATATTGGTCTCTTGAGGGCCATCTGCAGTGTGTCCATTGCCTGCGGAAAACACATATCTCAAAAGTGTCCCCGCTGCAAAAAACTGACAGCTAAGACAGGGAAGGCTAGAGATCTCCAGTTGAAACTCTTGATGATGGAGAAATCCCTCAGACCAGCCTCCAACCCAGAGTCCAGGACACCTCCGGGTCAACAGCCACCTCAGACATGGGATCCTCCTTAAAAACAGCTACTAAGGACTCTGTTCCTAAAAAAGCCACAACAGGGAGGCTTCAACTCTGAAGCCCCTCCCCTCCACTGAGGGACACTGCTCTACAGTCACCTAAAGTGGAGCACCCCCAGGAACATTCCTTGAAGAAGAGAAGGTTACTCACCTTGTGCAGTAACAGAGGTTCTTCGAGGTGGTTGTCCCTGTGGGTGCTCCACTACGCTCACTCTCCTCTACTTCAGAGTTTCATGTCGATCCTCTGAGGTAGAGAAGGAACTGGGGAACGGTTGGCTGCGCATGTGGGTAACCACTCGGAGCAGTGCGAGATGGCTACCACGCATGCGTGGCCGACTAGGGGCACTGCTCCTACAAATCTCCGATTATAAGCTCAGGGCACCAAGACACCGAAAGTGGAGCACCCACAGGGACAACCATCTCAAAGAACCTCAGTTACTGTACAAGATGAGTAACCTCCTCATCTACCTGTGGAAGATTCTTACCTGAAAGAGCAACCTGCTGACTATACAGGTCCTTCACAGACAGCCAAGTCCAGGCAGGCATTGTCTCAGCCTATTTTCAGCGTGAAAAGTAAAGGCAACTGAAATAAAGAAGTATGAAACATCTGAGATGCTAAATACCCCCTTATGCATTTATAAGCACTGCTAACATGAGTAGGCAGGATTGCAAGTGTGCTTCCTGTCCATCTAAAAAATTCTGTGGGCTAAGAACTTCTCCCTAGAAAAGGAGGTCGGGGGGCAGATTTGTTTCAAGTAGGCATAGGAGGCTTTGGTTCTTCAGATGAGATGCTCAGACAAATCAGTTCCCAGCTATCCACCTGGGAAAGCTGGATGAGGGCTCTGCTATATATGTCTTCCCACTTCTTCAACTGCTTCTCACAACAGTATTTTGGATGTGTCTATCTCACAGAGTTGGTCTGCTATTGCAGGACCAATCCTCTATCTGAGACCAGGCAGCTTTAAAATGAATACTTGGATGAAGTGATCAGTGTTACCATGGACCTCAGAAGACAAGTCAACAAATAGAACTTATTTTGCTGTCTGGTGCAAATTCCATAGTTTAAGTACCTTATTAAGCCAGTGGAACATAGCCTTGTGTTCCCCCAAGAGGGCTTTATTTTAGATGTATGAGTGTCCAAGTAAAAAAAGGTCAAGTATCTGCGGTATAATGTGCTCTGCAGGTTAAAGAAAAGATGCTTTGTACAAATCCCAACATTAAATGCTTTTTTATAACATTAATCCTGTCCCAACCCTGCAAGGTCATAGAGTACAACCTCTGAACCTGTACTGGAGGTGTCGTCATACTTCCTGTCCATTAGAGTAGGCCTCCTGATGGCTATTCTCTCCAGTCAAATGAAGTGGAAGTTTTTTTAAGTTGGTAGCTTTCTCTAACAAGAATCAGTATTGTAATTATCATTCAGACAGGTAGTCCTTACTACTGTAATAGCATTTATTCCCCAAATACATTTGTAACGGGGTCCCAGTGGGGGCCAGCTGTGGTCACTCAATTAGGGTGAACTGCAAAGAATGGGGCAGACAATCCCCAAAAAGCTGGTGGATATTCCAATACGTAGATTTACCAAGCCAGCACAAAACAGCTTCTTTGTTACCTTACTCGTTACACGGAAGTCCAGACAACACAATTCCCTTAAAGCCTCCATCCAGGTACCTAAGCCAAATATGATGATTTCTGAACATCCTTTTTCATCATATAAAATAAAAGGTTTTACCAATTCCAAAGGATCGGACACATTACCTCCCAGGTTAATGAATATTTCAGATCTTACCCAAATACATGCCACAGCCAATTCTTATTAACTAAACTAAAATTTATTAAAACACAAAAGAGAGAGTATGGTTTAAAGATTAATATACATACAGATGAGTTCAATTCACTGAGGTTCAGATTCATAGCAGAGATGGTGAGCTTTATAGTTGCAAAGAGTTCTTTCAGAAATAGTTCAAAGGTTAATGTTCAGTGTTCAAATCTCATATTTAGGGTGTACCAGCATAACTGGAACCTCAGTCTTGCGCCTCAAACTTCCACCGATGAAGCTTAAGATCTGAGATGACAGAATCAGGACCCAAGGTTCTTTTATACAATTTTATGTCCTCTTTGACGAGTTGGAAATTCCTCTGGGAACAAAAGGTAATTAGGATGACTTTGAAGGAGGTCCATCACTGGTACTTAGCTATAGGAATTAACATAAGGCAATTTGCTTGTTTCTCCACCATTCACATATGACTTGCTATATACTTCAAAGAGAGATGAATACAGAGAAATCCCATGTTTACAATTCATTTAAATACCAGGATGTTCTTTTGATCTCTGAATTAACAAAATACAACATAACAGCCATACTGGGTCAGACCAAAAGTCCATCAAGCCCAGTATCTTGTCCTCTGACAGTGGCCAATGGCAGGTGCCCTAAAGGAAATGAACAGAGAGGTTATCATCAAGTGATCTATGCCCTGTCACCCAATCCCAGCTTCTGGCAAACAGAGGCTAGGGACGCCATTCCTGCCCATCCTGGCTAATAGCCATTGATGGACCTATCTTCCATGAATCTATCTAGCTCCCTTTTGAACCCCATTATAGTATTGGCCTTCGCAACATCCTCTGGCAAGGAGTTTCCAGAGATCAAAGTGCATTGGATGAAAAAATACTTTCTTGTGTTTGTTTTAAACCTGCTACCTATTAATTTCATTTGGTGGCCCCTTGTTCTTGTGTTATGAGAAGGAGTAAATAACGCTTCCTTATTTACTTTCTCTATACTACTCATGATTTTATAGACCTCCATCGTATCCCCCCTTGGTCGCCTATTTTCCAAGCTGAAAAGTCCCAGTCTTATTAATCTCTCCTCGTACTGAAGCCGTTCTATACCCCTAATCATTTTTGTTTCCCTTTTCTGAACCTTTTCCAATTCCAATATCTTTTTTGAGATGGGGCCACCACATCTGCACGCAGTATTCAAGGCGTTGGCCTACAATGGATTTATGCAGAGACAGTATATTTTCTGTCTTATTAGCGATCCCTTTCTTGATGATTCCCAACATGGTTCACTTTTTTGACTGCTGCTGCACATTGAGTGGATGTTTTCAGAGAACTATCCACCATGACTCCAAGATCTTTCTTGAGTGGTAACAGCTAATTTAGACCCCATCATTGTATATGTATAGTTAGGATTATGTTTTCCAATGTGCATTACTTTGCATTTATCAACATTAAATTTCATCTGTCCTTTTGTTGCCCTGTCACCCAGTTCTGAGAGATCCTTTTGTAGCTCTTTGTACAATAGGTCGACTTACCCCCATAGTGAAGATAAACCCTCAGTCTCAGGGTAGAGTAATCAAATCTCCATCAATTCATAACTTCACCTAACTGCATATTAGTCATCCAATCCTAGCCAATGTAATTTCCTTTCTTTTGACAGAAGCTTTCTCCATGCCATAGTGTCCAGGGGAAGCTGTACAAGATATGCAAATATAACCTATCTTGTTCTGGGTGTCCTATTTAAAGGATGATGCTGCTTCCCAGCTTGGATGTACGCTGCTATGAATATCCTATTATAACAGATCCATTGACCTTAGCGCAAGGATGAGTATCTAACAGGGTAGTGGCTTGGAGCAGGGGAAGTTCACATTTTAAAATGGTCTGTTTAACATATCAGACAATATGTGAATGAACATGTTTCTCCTCTAAGTAGGGGTCGAAAAAATAAGCAAGCGCTGGTACTCAAATTAGCACTTTATTTGTCATTCAGGTATTGTTTTGACAGCCTTCTAAAGGACAACAGGCAAATGACTTCATAGGAATACTATACCTATTTAATTATTAAGAACCTGGGAGGGTAATGCAAGAACCTATACATACAGCATTTCATATCACAATATTTATCTGCAAATTTGAGCCTGGTCCTGCAGCTCTTATTTGCATGAGTAGTAGCATTGTCACCAAAAAGGCTATTGGATCAGACCTGCAATGTAATACCCGTTTTTATCTTGGCTAACTTCACAATCGGTTACCTTGCTTACAGTGTTCATATTGTTTTAGAACAAGATTGTACTGTAGGAGCATATTATTATTTGGTTCTTGAATTATTTGCCTGTAAAAATTTGAGGTCTGTTTTATTTGCATACAAAAAATATGCCTACCAGGAAGTTCAAACTGGAGTATTTGTGTTTTAATGCTAAGTTAACAGTTCTTGGTTTACCAAATTGAGGCAAAATGTACGGATACCCTTTTCTTCTGCAAGAAGATGTTTGATCTTTCAGTTTGAAAGAAACTTATTAAAGGAAACCATTTGGGTTCTCATTTTTAACTGTATGTAAATTGTTTGCCCAAACTTTTTTCCTCCTAAATGAACATTTTATTCTGGCAATAGTATATTTTGTGTGAAATTTACATAGTAATAATCTTGAAAAGCTGTTGTCTATATAATCCAGTAAGCATTATGCACAATATAGAAATCTATACTATAGTACAGCATAGAAGTGAGGTACATAGTGTAGAAACACCATTTTAAACTTTTTTCTAAAACATACATTGCTGAATTCTGAAATCTTTACCCACACGGAACATTCCTTGGGCTGAAATAGTGCCATGGACTTCATTGGAACAACCTAACATGAATAAGGGTTATAGAATTAGGCCCATATTCTGTAGAACATCTTATGAAACACTGGCTTTCTGAATACACAGACGACGTGTTCTCTTTAATTAGAAAAAATATTGCTCGTGTTCCTCACTCACAGAAGTAGTCTGTAGAAGTAGTCTGTCTACTGGAAAATGTCCCTATCGTTGCTACTCCTGCATCTTGATCTTGTACATTTTCTGTAATGCAGCTGTTTACAAGTGTCTAGCACCATACACATATTCTCTACTTGTTCCTGGAATTATGTGCTGTATGTTAATTTCCCTTTAATGCTATAGATGTATTGAATAGGAAATCATTTCTATATACTAATATGCAGTCATTTTAATGAATTTCCTTATCCTCTATGCATTCAAGTCTTGCCTTGTGTTCAATATTTTTCTGTAGGGGATGTATGCCACCATTCCATCCATTTCTCAGTCTTAAATATAAAGCCATCTTTGTGCAAGAGAGCAGTTTTATCTTACTTTGTGTATGAAATGTAAGGGAAAACATCACAAATACAGTGCTCACCATTAAAACATCAACATTTGTCAATTAGTTACTACACCATGGTATCTGCAGTAGTGTTTTGTTATACTTAGAATAGGAAATAACTGTGGTATATCCTATACCTTAGTCGTAAATGCAGATAACTGTACATTCAAATTCAATTTGTATGCCCTTAAATAGATTTTTAGTGACTTAATTATGAAATATAGGACAGGACTGAAAGGTCAATTTAATAGGTTGCACATTAAAGTTCATATTCTCAGTTGGTTCCTGATCCAACACGCTTCATAACTCCAAAAATCCCATCTAAGTTAATTTAGGGTGGGGGAAGTCTTGTACCTGAAACCAACTCAGGGTTGGGATTGAGGTGCAGCTGTCTTGCTGCCATTATGCTTTTACATTTATTTTGGTGCATTCAATACATGTATTCACTTCAGTTCTTCAACATCCATCCTTGTCTGAGCAGGAAATAACTTTATAATGTTGCAAACGCTGTTGGTAGAGGGCACAATACAAAGGGGATAGCAAAAGGATGCTTGCTATCACAGGCATAACTATAAAAAAAAGTCCCTAGAACAAATTTTAAGTATCTTTCCGACGGCATGGTAAATTCCTATATTCAAAACATTGACTATTTAATGGTGAGGTAACTGGCAGCAATGGAAAAATTGGTGTATTTTAAGTTTTACCATAATGGGTTGTACATTTATTTCAATAAAGTGATTATGACATGATCATCCCTGCCTTGCCATAACATTTCTCCCTCAAAGTCCACCAACCCATGTTTCCTAGCTCTCATGAGAATCCCAACAACCTTGTCTGAAATACGGACATATCTGTCAAAGAGTTCCCCAAAAGTGACTTGGATCTTGCCATCGCGCCTCAGCGGAGCCATTGTTGCAATGATAAAGCACATATCTCTTATCTCCCGGTGAATGTGAGTCTCCGCTCTCTTGGCCCTTTCAGCAGTTTTAGTTCCCTCTTTAGGACGACCATAGCCCTTATCTCCTTTGTGCAGGCGTGTCGACTGGGCCAGCTGGTAGTCAAATTCCTCACTGAAAGGATTCAGCTTTTGCGTTATCACATGCTGGTCTGCCCATTCTTGCCATCTGCCCTTCAGAGCATTAACAGGACTGTATTTCCTGTGGGTCTTGCTGCTTAGTTCTTCTGTAAACCTGCTTGCACTAAAAGAAACAAAAATGGGGCTTGATTTTTTTTTTTTTCATTTCACCACTTTTAGGGGCTCATTTGTGCTATTTACCGTTTTCTTTTGTAACACCCAACTTTCTCCAGTCTGGAGTACTAACCACTAGATGGCATATTTTTACTAATTCTAAAGTTAGTTCTTCAGTATAGGTGCATTACATTTATCTATCAATTTTGTATTTAAAAGCAACACATTCATTGCCAGGCTGATCTTGCATAAGACTCCAACTTATATGTTGGATCTCAATTTTGTTAGCCACATTTTCTGCCCAGCATTAACCCACTCTGTGGGTGCAAAAGAGTGAATACAATTACCTCTCCAATTTACTTGCTCACTTAGTTATCCTTCTCCCTGTTTCTGTCAGTTCATCAAGGGCCTAGAAATTGAAGTGAACTAAATTTGAAGTGCCAATAATTGCAAGTACAAAAGTGGCACCCACTGCTATTCATGATGGAAAAAATGGGGCCAGTATCTGAAAATCTGCCCCTTTCAGTCAGTTTTGATTTAACTAATACAACAGTGTGCATAAGTATAAGACAAGTATGATGAGGAGCATGTCAATGTAAGAATCTACTATCCCATACAATAGGAAAATACTTACTTTTCATTGGAGTAAGCCCCAAATAAAACATGTGACCTAACATTTTTAGCTCATTTAGTTAGATTTTCAAAGGCCCAAAGGGCAGGAAGGTGTTGCCCTGACTACACACTAATCCCATTCAACCTTGAACTTGCTAAAAACATCTATGGCTACAATGTCATTCCTAGGTATTGGGCCAAGTCCTGAGATACAGTCATATTGCAGAGTGCAAATCAAGGCAAATGGTTTAAAGCCCCTGATGCTGTTACTACTCTGAGGGCAGCTCTAACCTACCTGGCCGCAATGGCCCAATGGGGCCAAAATGCAACCAAGTATCCCATCCACAGGCGCTTCTCCCCAATGACACCTCTGCCCCTGCTCTGCTGGTAGAGGAGAGAAAGGGTGATGGCCCCTATCTCACTTCTATGCCACTGGAGGACACCTGGGGTGTGATCTCCCTGGGCCAATTAGGTTGATTTTTTAAAGTCTGTTGCACCAGTGATGTGGTGTAAAACACAGGAGAGTCAGGGCCATAATGATGTAAAGCACTATTTTGTTTCCCTCTAATTTGCAATCATGGAATATTGTGTGTGTGTGTAAGATGAAGGTCTGGCAGAAGAGTGTTACAACATTACATTGCAGTACTATCAGCAAACCAGCTGTGCAGCTTGTTGCCAGGTCAGCAGAGAGAACTTGGTGAGCTTTTGACTGAGTTATTGTTCTGTTGTCCTGTTTGGAAGCAAGTCCCCCACACAAAACATCCTGCCCAGCCGTGGCCCCCATTGGGCTCCTTGACTGACCACTTCCCCAACTCTCAATAAAGAGGCTATGTTGCTGCATAGACTTCCAGGTCTGTGCGGGAGCCCGGGCTCTGGGACCCTCACAGAGTCCCAGTAGCCCAGGCTCCAGCTCGAGCCCAGAGGTTTATACAGCAATGAAACAGCCCCACAGCGCGAGCCCCACAAGCCAGTGGGTTTTCTTTGCTGAGTAGACATACACTGAGAGTGGTTTTCCCTTACTCATATGCTTAGCTTGTGTCCTCCCTACTCCCTATGGAACTCTGCAAAACTCCTGGGGCAGCAATTTCCTGGGATCAGGAGAAGTGAAGGAGGCAGCATTGTTGAACTCTGCATTCTCTGATTGTTCTTTTATTTACTTTGTCTCCTACATTTTCTGTTCCCACCTAGCTCTTTAATCCTCCTTTCTAACCAAATACTGTTACCACCTTTCCATTCTAATCTTTTCCCAAGATGCCCAGATTAGCACCACTTTATTTCACATTTATTTTTTACTCTCAAACCCTACTTGGCTAGGGATAATCTAATTCTCACTTTGCCTCTTCTACATGCCTCATACAGTTTAACCTTTCCTGCTTTTCACATTTCTATTTGCCCCACGGTCTACTTTCTTGAGGCGTTAACCAGTAAATACACTGACTTCCAGTTTATTTTTTCAGATTAGCCTCTCTCTCATATGTTAACTGCTTGAGGCAGAGAACATGTCATCTTCTGTGTTTGTACAGCGCCTAACACAATGGTTCCCTGATCCAAACTGGGGCCTCGGGACACTACCACATTTTCAGTAATAATAATAATAATAAGGCATATTTGCAAGAATGCATTCTGTATATCTAAGGGGATGTTGTCCTTTGCCTGATCTGTGCTGTCATTTCCCTCTGTTTCTTTGGTTGCCTAATGCATGAGAACGTCAACACTGTTTTCTTCAGTGTGGCAGTTTTCATTTTACTCATGCACCACCAGTTTTGTTTCTAGGTACAGACTAAATATTATCATCCCAGCACGCAGAATTTGCATGTAGTCTGCTGGGAGATCAGTCTGACTCCAGCTAGAGTTACAGCTGGAATGGATGTGGGTGCTGATGTGAGAAATAATTACTGGCACTGTGTGTTCTCACTGAAACCTAGAGGGGAAACAGAAGACTGCCTTATTTAAAACCAAACAAATAAAAATCCAAAAAATAAGTGTGTGGTTGTTAAAGCAAAACTGAATGATTAACAAAAATAGCAGGTTTATGGTACGTTCCAAGAATATAAATTTAAAGTGAAATATATGACTGGATTTTAAAAAAATATAATCCTAAAAGCAGCATTATAAATGCAAAAAAATTATTCTTTCCAAGCCGATTTCAGTAAGGCAGACAGCTGTAAGAACTATAAAAGGTGTTATTTTACCCATTTACACCTCAGTATGTATGGTTAATCTTCTGTTCTCCCAGGTAACTGCATTAATATTTGACATATAAGGTATTAGAGGTATTCAGGCCATCCCAGTAGAAAGATAGTTACTTCCTTGCTACAGTTACATTTTATTTTTAGTGAGCAGTTCATTTTAATTTGGGTTGGTTCCAGGTAGAGCTGGTCACATTATTAGTTGCAGATAACACCCTTTGCAAATGTATTCTCTTTCCACCCTGTTTGTGAATTGCCAACATACTGATCCTGATTTCTGAGGCTGTATAATGAACTTTATTTGTATTACTGGTCAGTTCTCAGCCTCTATTTGAGAACTGTTTCATATTGGCTATTAGCCATTCATTATTTGTGGGACGTGTTTAGTCATCTGTATAACATGGTATTGGTCTGCTCCCTGATTGGATGACTGAAACAGAAGAAAGATGAACAGTGAATAAGGCCCTTCTGGTTTGAATTTTTAGAGCTCTCTTTGTGCTAAAATTTGTGAAACATGAACGCTTCTGTGAAAAGCTGCTGATATTTATAGATAACTAATGATGTGACCCCAGGGATAGCAGTGGAGCAGAGTCCATCTGTCTGTTTGCAGATAGATCAATGTATCTGTTTTGGCATTATTACACCAGCTCTACTTCCAGGGCTCTCATTTCTGACATGGTGATTCGGATACACTATGAACACGCTGGCCCTGATTCTCCACAGCCCTGGTGCCTTGTGAAGCTTTTTTATGTCCAGGCTAAGTGTGTTTAAAGTGGGTATAAAATCCTTCTATTCTGATTTGATAGGTTTTGCACTCAGTCTGCTCTTACTTGGCATAGATGTAGATGACTACACACAATGCGAGGCAGTGGAGACATGGCTCCTAAGAGGAAAAGGCAACACAGGGCCAGCTGGCTCCCTTACTCAGTGAATCCTGCAACAGGAGGAAAACTACAAGGATCCACTCATGGATTTTCTCCCTCATTGTATGGTCACAATAGAACCTTCTGGCCTTAGAAGCTATGAATCTATGAACATTCTTCCAATAGAGGGGGCAGGGGTTATCTTATTAAATAAACATTGCAGTGCCTAACTGATTTAGAAGCCTAAATATTTTCAGAATGGATTTAGGAACTTAAATCCTACTGACTGTCAATGGGATTTTGGCTCCTAAGTCATTAAATCCATTTTAAAAATGAGCTTTAGACTTCTAAATCCATTGGACATTACAATGCTACATTTAGCAATGCATCAATACCTTTACAAATCTGGGCCTAAATTCTTAGGCTGGGATTTTCAAAGAGGCTTGAGGGAGTTCAGTGTCCAGCTACCATGGGATGTTTAATGGATTTGGGTACCTAAGGCTTAATGTTGCAAAAGTGCCCAACTCACTTAGGCTGCTAAGTGAGTTGTACACTTTGGAAAATTCTACCCTAAATCCTGCAGGCTCTCTTGCAAATCCCAGCCTTAGATGCTGAATTTGAAAGTGATGTTAAAAATAAGCTGAAGCTAAAAAATACCCCAGGTATCTTGAATAATCTAGGCCAGTGATACTCAGACTGAGGCCCGTGAGCCACAAGTGGCTCTTCAATATATCTCCTGCAACTCCTTGTAGCACATGATATTAAACAACTGTGTAATTTAATTATTAACCAATCAGGATGCTTTTACCATGTTATTACCCAACTCTAGTTGATAAGATGATAATACTTGATCAGGACATGGGTGGTGGGTGGAGCCCCCCTTTGGGGAGGCTAGCCCTAGCTCCACCCCTTCTGCCCCTGTAGCTGGACCACCACAACCCCGAGCCTCCCACCACCTGCCTGGAGGAGTCCCGGGCCAGCTGCAGCTGCTCCACGCCTCTCCTTCCCTTCCCTCCCCAGACCCCAAGTGGCGCGGGGAAAAGCATCTCTCAGGTCTGGAAGAAGCTTTTGATATGTCCCATGCAGGTTCCGGGGCGGCTGAGAAGGCAGTATTTGCAGTACAGTAACTCCTCGCTTAATGCTGTAGTTATGTTCCTGAAAAATGCAACTTTAAGCGAAATGATGTTAAGTGAATCCAATTTCCCCATAAGAATTAATGTAAATGGGGGGGTTAGGTTCCAGGGAAATTTTTTTCACCAGACAAAAAACTACGTATTGTATTATATATATACACACACACTATATATTTTAAACAAACAATTTAATACTGTACACAGCAATGATGATTGCGAAGCTTGGTTGAGGTGGTGAAGTTGGTGGGTGGGAATTTCCCAGGGAATGCCTTACTGCTAAAGGATGAACTAGCTTTTGGCTGAGCCCTCAAGGGTTAACACATTGTTGTTAATGTAGCCTCACACTCTACAAGGCAGCATGAATGGAGGGAGGGGACATAGCATGGCAGACAGGGACAGACACACACCCTGTGTGTGGGGAAGAGAGACAGAGATGCACATTGCCCCTTTAAGTATGCTGACCCAACTCTTAAGAACATTTCTTTTTAAGTCAATTAGGAAGTTGAGATAGCAGCTGCTGCCCCAAGCTCGCTCTCTCTGTGTCCCCACCCTGCTCTATGTGGAGAAGGGGTAAGCAGGGTGCAGGAGTAGGGGGACATGCTGACAGCCGCCCCATTCCCCTCCCCGCACAGGAAGCAGGAGGCTCCCGGGAGCAGGAGCAGCTCCAAGGGGAGGGCAGGAGCAGCACATGGCAATGTGGGGAGGGACAGCTGAACTGCCGGCAACCGATAGCCTGCTGGGCGGCTGCTGCACAGGGAACTTAGGAGAGCAGGGAGCTGATAGGGGGCTGCCGGTCCACCCTGGTGCCAAGCCCCCACCAGCTAGCTCCAACGGGCTGCTCTTCCTGCAAGCAGTGGACAAAGCAGGCGGCTGCTAAACGGCCTTATAAGGGAGCATTGCACAACTTTAAACGAGCATGTTCCCTAATTGATCAGCAACATAACAATGAAACGTTAACCAGAGCGACTTTAAGTGAGGAGTTACTGTATTCGGACTCCAGGGAGATTACTGATGAACCCAGAAAGCTGAATAGCACATACTTCCTCCTCAGCCACCCTGGAATCTGCATGGGGCACAATAAAAACTCCCCCCTGTCCCCAAAACCCCAGAATTGGGGATCTGGCGGCCATGGTACCCTGACCTATTATACCCGCCACCCATGGATCAGTCATTTTCCTGTGAGATATTCTCTCTCTCTCTCTCACTCATATGAGAGCGTAAATGAAACAATGAATTCACACTAGTCTGGCTCTTTTGGGTCATGTTGATTGCTAATTTGGCTTCTCAACCACTGAGGTCTGAGTATCACTGATCTAGGAAGTTCTTTTTCTCTGTTTCCCCCTCTTCCTTTTATTCCAAGCAGTTTCTATTGCTGTCTTACAGGAGGCAAGGAAGCTTACACACCTCTGTTAAATTTTTTCCTTTTAAGGTTTGCAAACAAGTCTAGCTTGCTTTATGTCTATATGAAGCGCTCTTCAGGTAAGGCAAATGTTTACAATAGTATTTACTTTGTAGAAAGTACATTTTTATATATTTATATATATAAAGATCAATTTCCCTCTTGGAGTGTCTCTGGTGTGTGGATAATTTGTTTTCCTGAAATTAAAGTGACTATATTGGAAGGGCAAGCTACAATCCAACTGTTTGCAGCCTTTTTCTGCAAAGTCTGCTCTGTGGGAGACCTTGTGAGGAGCTGTTTGATGTCAGGGCATGTCTCGGAATTTCAGTCAGAATCTGCTATTCCTCTTGGAGCTACCTCTGTAGGCCAAATCCTGTTTGTATTGAAATGAATGAGAGTTCTCCACTGATTGCTATATCTGGATTTGAACCCCCTGATTATTTTGGTAACACATGGAGTCAAAAATTAACATACAATTTTTGTTTGTAATCTTCAAACAGGAACCCTTACAAGGAAGTAATACTTAAAGTTCAGTTTGGTGCTAAGATTTAGACTTGCTGTTTAATTCATTATAGGAGAGGTATGTTTTTCAAAATAATTCTTTCCACGAATATTTAAAATAAAAGTTAAATATGCTGCAATTCTTAACCTAAATAACAGATTGTGCTCTTTCTGTTTTCCTCATGACATTTTGCAGACATACGGGAACCTCCTACACATCAGAATGTTTCTGACGGATAAAACGTTATTTTGTAAGATTTGATTATAGTGATTTTTCTGACATGCCTGAGATTTCACACTTGATAATTCATGCTCGGTGTTCAATTCTGTAGAGAAACAATACCAAAGTACAGTGGCTTTCTTGACTGACTAAATAATCAGACCAGTTCTATATCTCTGAGTTATAATCATGATGTTTGCAGCAAATGTAATGTTTCTGTAAGTTTGTTTGTCTCAGATGATTTATTTTATATTTACCTACTTTAAGTGAGCAGAATCCAGAAACTTATGTAGGTTCCAATTCAATAAAACACTTAAGCACATGCTTAACTTTAAGCATGAGCTTAAGCCCATCCTTAGTCAACTGAAACACTTAAGCTAAAGGAGCCAAAAAAGTGGTCAGAAACTTCACTATGGTGATTTTTGCTTACATGCACAGGGTTGAATTGATTTCTTTAATAACTGTAAATTTAGCATTTTTCATAGATTCCTAGACCCAAGGGACCATTGTAATCATTCATCTATAACACAGGCCATAGAATTTCCCCTAAATAATTCCTAGAGCAGATCTGTTAGAAAAACATCCAGTTTTGATCTAAAAATTGTCAGTGATGGAGAATCCACTATCACCTTTGGTAAATTGTTCCAAAGGTTAATTACCATCACTGTTAAAAATGTATGCCTTATTTCCAGTCTGAATTTGTCTAGCTTCAGCTTCCAGTCATTGGGTCATATTATTCCTTTCTCTGCTAGACTGAAGAGCTCATTATCAAATATTTGTTCCCTATCTAGGAACTTATTGACTGTAATCAAGTCACCCCTTAACCTTTTTTTGATAGACTCTATGAGCTTCATCTGTTTAGCCTATCACTGTGAGGCATGTTGTCTAATCCTTTAATCATTCTCTGGACCCTCTCCCATTTATCGACATCATTCTTAAATGGAGGACACAGAACCGTATTCCAGCAGCAGTCACACCAGCGTCAAATACAGAGGTAAAATAATCCTTCTATTCCTGCTCGAGAGCCCCCTAATTGTGCATCCAAGTCCTGCCATAGCCATTTTGGCCACAGTGTTCCAGTGGGATTGATTATCCACCACAACCCCCAAAGTGTGTTCATGTATGCAAGAAAGTGGGAGTCAAATCTCAGGCCTGGTCTACACTGGGGGTGGGGGAATCGATCTAAGTTACGTAACTTCAGCTACGTGAATAAAGTAGCTGAAGTCGACATACTTAGATCTACTCACCATGGTGTCTTCACTGCAGTGAGTTGACAGCTGACTCTCCCCCGTTGACTCCACCTGCACCTCTCGCTCCAGTGAGTACCGGAGTCGACGGGAGAATGCTCGGTGGTCTATTTATTGTGTCTAGACTAGACATGATAAATCAACCCGTTGCCCATTGATCCTGCGGGTAATGCAGACAAACCCTCAGTTTCAAAGGAGTCTCAACCCAGCCTCCATTTTTGTGCATACAAGTTTGTATCCAAAATGACTGTGCATATTTTTAGCACAAACACATGCATGCAGTTGATATACATTCCATCAGGTGCATGCATAGGTGTTAGTGCTGGAAAAGTTAACATGGGAATGGTTGCAAGTGAGTACAACTTTGCATGAAGGAGGCTGCTTTTTAAAATATTGTCCAGATCATGTCTTTCCTTCTAGCATCGATCATCTGTTAGGCTCAGGTGGGTGTGTTCCAAATCATAAATTTCCTGTGATTGGTGGCTAGAAGGCAAACTTTGGTGGACCTTGACCCTTTCAATCTTTTCCTTGTTTATTTCTGTTAAAGTTTGGAATGCTATTCATTTCAAATAATTTATTCAATGACTTTAGCCCATTTCTCTGTTGATCTTTATCCACAGAGCGAATTAAATTTTTAGGAATCTATTCAAGATTCAAACTTTTTTATCACATGGTTTATGGAGATACATTTCAACCAATGACTTTGGGGTGAACTATTTATCACAATAATCAATATGAGTATTTTACTCATGCTGTGCAAGTAAGGATCTAAGTCCCATGAAGTCTTTGTGAGTTTGAAGTTATTAAATCAAGGGTGGAAATGAGGGTCTGCCTTTTCTTAACACTTGATAATCTCCCTTTGGCCCTTATCCAGCTACTAAAATTTTGGCTTCCATTTTTTCCTCTCCCTCCTGGAAACCTATATCTTCCTCAGGGACTAACAACCATTTTGGTGAACCCTAATGAAGTGTTTGTTCACTTACAGTGATGGCATGGGTCGTTTAATCCTCATAATGTGGTTAGCATCTTCTTGCTGGAGTCTATCTTCTGCCTCGCCCCCATAACCACTGTCCTCCGTATCCATGCTGTCACTGCGACATTTATGTATCTCTAACTCTGGGACTTTATCCTCTTGTTCCATCTGTTTCCAACCCTTGGTTAGCTCTGTCACCAGATTTGAGCACTTCCTTCGCCTTGTAGGAGACATTTTGTCACCAAGGATTTTGTCAAAATTATTTGACTCCTCCTTGCACCCGCAGATCTCTGGGCTCCCATTATCCTTCTCATATCTATCACTGAGGAAGCTAATGTCATTTCCTCTTTCATAGACTTTACTTACAACGGTTTTGGTCACTTCTTTGCTTTTAATGTTAAGCTTTCTGAGAGCTTCATCAGATTCACTTGTATCTTTTTCTACATCCCCTTTAGCCACTGCCTCCTTCCCTGAGGATTTTTCCTCACCCTTTTCTTGGTTGCTCTTAGTAGAAACAGGCCATCTTGATAATAGCCTTTCTTTTGGTGGCTCAGTTGGTGGTTCTTCTGCATTGGGCATCCATCCTGGGGGCTCTTGGGCTTGCTTTGTGTTGTGGTTGCTTGCCCACTGTTGCCAGCCTCGTGCCAAGCTGATTACTAGGCTGGTGGTTCGGATCTTTTTGATGGCCCTTTTTGCAGGCATAGCTTTTTGGCTTTCTTCTGGAGGCATGTTGCTGTCTGCTGCTGCTGCTTCTCTCTCTCTTGTGGTAACCACCTAGTGAATCAATATCCTAGACTGAATAACTTCCAGAGGAGAGAGCTACAGGGATTTAAATAGAAGCAGGGGGAGTTTGTGATATTGGAAACTATGTGAAGCATTTCTCACAGATATAGTGCCCCTACTCTGACAGCGTTCTTTTTTTAATACCTCACGGCTTGCATTTTGTCTCAGCAGATGGACACTGCATAAGGTAAACAAAGATGACACAGACTGCCTACTCTTCTGCAGCAGCCCTGTAGAAATTAAGAGCTCCTGTAAAACCCCTCTCTAGGGTCTCTCTAGTCCTGAATTTGCGTGACAGTAACCGGGTCTTACTTTTCTTAAAAGTGTTTGACTTATGGCAAAGATATTGGACAAAGTGATCAGTCCTACAAGAAGCTGAACCCCCTCAATTGCCAGTGACTTCAGGAGGAATAGAGGCCACACAGCACCATGTATAAAATCTAATCTTAATTGCATCATGCTAATCCGGCAATTTTACCATGATACGAGATTTTAGATATACTTCCTGAAAAGAGTCTTGGTGATTTTTTAAAATGCACATTATAAATCATAGCCAAAGGATTTTAGCATGTTTTCTTTAATTACTCAAGTACTTTATCCATTATGTCATTATCTGTCTATTACCATTTGTCTTGTCTATGTAGAATGTACACTCTAGGGAGCTGGGACCATCTTATACTATGGGGCTGTCCAATGCCTGGAAAAAGGGGGCCATGAGCCCTGATCACTACAAATATTAATAATAAATGTGAGTAGATTTGAAGGATACCAGATCTTGTGTTTTTAATCAGAGTTTTCAGAAGAGGAAGCTGCCTCTTCTTATTCCTGAAGATGCAGATAAAATCTAGTATCTATTTGGTCATAGTATATCAGGATTCATACCCCCTGAAGATAGGGTTTATTTGTTTGCTTGGTGAACAGAGATTTCCTCAGATAAAGCTCAGTGGTATGTTGTTTCCTAGTATAATGTTTCCTAAGTAGGAAAAGAAAACAGCATCACTTTTTTCTTCCCACATGCAGAGCAGTTTGCTGGGGGATCTGCAGTCCTTTCCAAGTTTCAGAGTAGCAGCCGTATTAGTCTGTATCCGCAAAAAGAAAAGGAGTACTTGTGGCACCTTAGAGACTAACAAATTTATGTGAGCATAAACTTTTGTGAGCTACAGCTCACTTCATCGGATGCATGCAGTGGAAAATACAATAGGGGGATTTTATATACACAGAGAACATGAAACAATGGGTGTTACCATACACACTGTAACGAGAGTGATCAGGTAAGGTGATCTATTACCAGCAGGAGAGAAAAAAAAACTTTTGTAGTGATAATCAAGGTGGGCCATTTCCAACAGTTGACAAGAACGTGTGAGGAACAGTGGGGGTGGAGGGGGAATAAACATGGGGAAATAGTTTTACTTTGTGTAATGACACATCCACTCCCAGTCTTTATTCAAGCCTAATTTAATGGTGTCCAGTTTGCAAATTAATTCCAATTCAGCAGTCTCTCCTTGGAGTCTGTTTTTGAAGTTTTTTTGTTGAAGAATTGCCACTTTTAGGTCTGTAATCGAGTGACCAGAGAGATTGAAGTGTTCTCCGACTGGTTTTTGAATGTTATAATTCTTGATGTCTCATTTGTGTCCATTTATTTGTTTATGTAGAGACTGTCCGGTTTGGCCAATGTACACGGCAGAGGGGCGTTGCTGGCACATGATGGCATATATCATATTGGTAGATGTGCAGGTGAACGAGCCTCTGATAGTGTGGCTGATGTGATTAGGCCCTCTGATGGTGTCCCCTGAATAGATATGTGGACACAGTTGGTAATGGGCTTTGTTGCAAGGATAGGTTCCTGGGTTAGTGTTTTTGTTGTGTGGTTGCTGGTGAGTATTTGCTTCAGGTTGGGGGGCTGTCTGTAAGCAAGGACTGGCCTGTCTCTCAAGATCTGTGAGAGTGATGGGTTGTCCTTCAGGATAGGTTGTACATCCTTGATTATGGTTTTAGTTGGGGGCTGAAGGTGATGGCTAGTGGCGTTCTGTTATTTTCTTTGTTGGGCCTGTCCTGTAGTAGGTAACTTCTGGGTACTCTTCTGGCTCTGTCATCTGTTTCTTCACTTCAGCAGGTGAGTATTGTAGTTGTAAGAATGCTTGATAGAGATCTTGTAGGTATTTGTCTCTGTCTGAGGGGTTGGAGCAAATGCGGTTGTATCGTAGAGCTTGGCTGTAGACAATGGATCGTGTGGTGTGGGCTGGATGAAAAATGGAGGCATGTAGGTAAGTATAGCGGTCAGTAGGTTTCCGGTTAGGGTGTTTTTTATGTGACAATCGCTTATTAGCACTGTAGTGTCCAGGAAGTGGATCTCTTGTGTGGACTGGTCCAGGCTGAGGTTGGTGGTGGGATGGAAATTATTGAAATCATGGTGGCATTCCTCAAGGGCTTCTTTTCCATGGGTCCAGATGATGAAGATGTCATCAGTGTAGCGCAAGTAGAGTAGGGGCATTGGGGGATGAGAGCTGAGGAAGCGTTGTTCTAAGTCCGCCATAAAAATGTTGGCATACTGTGGGGCCATGCAGGTACCCATAGCAGTGCTGCAAATACATTTGTTAATCTCTAAGGTGCCACATGTATTCCAGTTCTTTCCAAGTGACCCAATGGGGCAAATTCATCTACAGAGGAATTCTGTTGAATTCCCTGAGGTTGTACCAGAAATAAATTTTGATTCAGAGATGTACTGCTTGAAAATAATCATCTGGGCTAAACAGATCTAACTGAAAGTCAGGGAGGAATTGAAGACCTTTGTCCTTAATAATATTGTGCCATTGGTTTTTAGGGAGAATTCTTCATTAGTCTCAAAAAAGATTTCATCTTAAAAATTGATAGCAATATTTGGCCATATCCATGCCATTTAATATTTGTCTTTACTTTAGTCTGAAATTTATGACCTCAGTAACAGTATAACTTTGTAACCTAGTATATTTGCTTCAAAATAAAAATAAGATAATATTACGATCTGTATTGAAACAACTTTAGTAAAGTTTACTCTTTGCCTTATTTTTCTAGAAGAATCTAACATTTTTATATGTGGTGCTATTACTAATAATTAAGGCTACATTTTAGTCACGGGTATTTTTAGTAAGTCATGGACAGGCCATGGACAGTAAACAAAAATACACAGCCCATGACCTGTCTATGACTTGTATTATATACCCCTGACTAAATTTTGGGGGAGGGGATAATCTGGGGGGTGCCGTCAGTGTGGAGCAGGGCGGATGGTGGTATGCAGCCCAGGATCTCCGCTGGTGCTGGGGTGAGGAGGGTTGGCGGGGTTGGCAGTATCCCTATCTGGCTCTGTGCCTCCCCGGAAGTGGTGACATCCCCCTCCTTCAGCTCCTAGGTGGAGGCATGGTCAGACAGTTCTGTGCGCTGCCTCTGCCCTGAGCGCAAGCTCCACAGCTCCCCTTGGCCGGGAACAGCAACCAGTGGGAGCTGCAGAGGTAGTGCCTGCAGGAAGAGGCAGCGCGCAGAGCTCCCTGACCACGCCAGTATCTTTGAAAACTCGTGGTGATAGGGGGAGGTCTCGGACGATTGGAAAAAGACAAACATAGTGCCCATCTTTTAAAAAGGGAAGAAGGATAACCCAGGGAACTACAGACCAGTCAGCCTCACCTCAGTCCTTGTAAAAATCATGGAGTAGATCCTCAAGGGAACCATTTTGAAGCACTTGGAGGGGAGGAAGGTGATCAGGAACAGTCAACATGGATTCACCAAGGGCAAGTCATGCTTGACCAACTTCTATGATGAGAAAACTGGCTCTGTGGATATGGGGAAAGTGGTGGACATGATATATCTTTACTTTTGCAGAGCTTTTGATATGGTCTCCCACAGTATTCTTGCCAGCAAGTTAAAAAAGTATGGATTGGATGAACTGACTACAAGGTGGATAGAAAGCTGGCTAGACTGTTGGGCACAACGGGTATTGATCAACGGCTTAATGTCTAGTTGGCAGCTGGTATCAAGCAGAGTGCCCCGGGGTCGGTCCTGGGGCCAGTTTTGTTCAACATCTTTATTAATGATCTGAACAATGGGATAGATTGCACCCTCAGCAAGTTCGCGGATGACACTAAGCTGGGAGGAGAGGTAGAAATGCTGGAGGTAGGGATAGCATCCAGAGTGACCTAGACAAATTGGAGGATTGGGCCAAAAGAAATCTGATAAGGTTCAACAAGGACAAGTGCAGAGTCCTGCACTTAGGACGTAAGAATCCCATGCACTGCTACAGGCTGGGGACCGACTAGCTGAGTGGCAGTTCTGTAGAAAAGGATCTAGGGATTACAGTGGATGAGAAGCTGGATATGAGTCAGCGGTGTGCCCTTGTTGGCAAGAAGGCTAACAGCATATTGGGCTGCTTTAGTAGGAGCATTGCTAGCAGATCGAGGGACGTGATCGTTCCCCTCTATTCGGCCCTGGTGAGGCCACATCTGGAGTATTGCGTCCAGTTTTGGGGCCCCCACTACAGAAAGGATGTGAACAAATTGGAGAGAGTCCAGCGGAGAGCAATAAAAATGATCAGGGGGCTGGGGCACATGATTTATGAGGAGAGGCTGAGGGAACCGGGCTTATTTAGTCTGTAGAAGAGAAGAGTGAGGGTGGTGAAGCACGGGAATGGGTTACCTAGGCAGGTGGTGGAATCTCCATACTTAGAGCTTTTAAGGCCTGGCTTGACAAAGCCCTGGCTGGGACGATTTAGTTGGTATTTAGTTGCTTTGAGCAGGGGGTTGGATTAGATGACCTCCTGAGGTCTCTTCCAACCCTAAACTTCTATGATTCTAAGAAATGGACATTGCTTCTACTTTGTTCTTAAATTACATATTAAAGACTTCCTCCATACCTTCAGTTCTGCTGTTTTCCTAGCTAAACAACTCTACTCCAAATTAATTGAATCCCACACCTGCCGTCTCAGCTATCTTTTCAACACCACTGACTCACTCTTCAAATCTTCCCCCACCTTCTGCCTTTGTTTCTCTCACTGCCAGGCTATCGCCAACTGAAAATTGACAAAATACTACATGATCTTCCCTTACTTTCCCCTCTCCTTCTACAACTCACTCCTCCTCCTCCCTGTCACAGATGCAGAAATTTCTCAACTGCTTTCCTCCTTAACCGCTCAATTTACCCAGTGACCCTATCCAATCCCATCCCATCTCTTGATCTTCCTCCTACCCACTTTCATCCTCTCCCTTACTCTCTTCCTGAACCTCTTGTTCTCTTCTGTTTTGTTTCCCTTCACAATACCAACATGCTTTAGTCTCTCCCATCTTAAAAAAACATCCTGGACTGCACTTGTCTCTCCAGTTACGGCTCCATCTCTCTTCTCCATTTAATCTCTAAGCTCTGCAATAAAATTCCTGTGGCTGGCCCGTGTCAGCTGACATGCCTTCCCTAACGTATTAGGACCAGATTTTTAAAGGTATTTAGGCTTTGCTGCGCTCAGCATTGCAGTGCCTAATGGGTTTAGGGTCCTAAATCTCATTTTCAAAAGCAATTTAGGCATTTAGGAGCCTAAATCCTATTGACAGTCAATGGAATTTAAGCATCTCAATTCTGTTGGAAGTAGAAGTCTTGTATGAATTGTTCCACCAGGTTTATTATTGTTATATATTATTTATGTATCTTGCACCCAATCCTGCAACTATTACTCTCATGAGAAAAGTTTGTGAGCAGTCACACTGAAATTGATGGCACTGTGAATAAGGATTACTCATGTGACAAGGGGGTGCAGGTTTAGGACCATATTAAATAACCCTGAATTTAAATAATGTATTTTATTTTTTCTAGAAACAATTACCTTGGTTTATGGGTTTCATTTTTTTCCCTACTTGAGTTACTTCTCTTAGATTAAAAAAAGTGAAACAAATCAATGAAACTAAGCCGCAGACAGAAAAACTTGTTCAATTTACTGTCAAATCAGTTCTGCACTGCAACATATTAAATGAAGAATTTGTATTTAATTCATTATTTTAAAATTGCAGTTATAACTTGTAAGGCATGTCTGTGAATTGTATAGTGTGGACAAAGTTTAAAGTAATCATCCTGGTGGTGCATATTGTTAAAGATTATTAATATTAGTCTGCGTTTCTAGAAAGGATCAGATATTGGTTTATTTTATATGATAATGTGCTGATTGATAAATTAGACTTAAAAAGGTACACATTATGGCTCTGATTCAGGTTATATGCTTTGCAGAATTAGGTCCTATATGAAATAAATTAAATCATTCACTGTGGCGAGGCACGTCTAGTGCTCTGTTTCCTCTTTCCAGGCTGTGTCAACATGCAGAATTTGTAAAAATGTCTGTGCCTTGTCTATACTATACACTACTCACCATTGTTACCACCATTTTTTTCTGGCATGGATGTTGCCTGTCACAGTAGCAGCTTCTGCTACTGCTACAATTTCTGGAGTAAGAGACAGGCCCAAAACAAAACTTTGAACTAATTATTTCTCCTCCAGAAGCAATGGGGGATAGAAGTAGGTGTGACAATAAGTGGACTGACAACGGTCTGCTGGAGAAAATAACAGCTATGGCCACATTGTGGCCCCCAGCCTTAATCTGTGAAGGCTGTGCTGCCCAAATGTAAATAGGAGCAAAAAATGAAAAGTTATTTGCAAATATTGGGTTTGAAATTCAGATGAATTAGTTTCAGTCATGCTTTTGTGTGGGTTGTCTGTGAACATTTGAAAGATTGACTTTCACCTGCAAAATGGATCTCACAAAGTGAATTTTGAAGCCTTACGCCCATAGATAGCCCTGAAATGAGAAAGCTATGCAGAGAAAGTGAGTACAGTGTTTTACAGGAGATCAAAATAACTGGATACATCTGTTCTTCTAATGTTCACTTTAATTTCACAGCAGTATTGCAAAGTTCCAACTGAATTTGTATTCTTTCTGAACACAGTTTCCCCAACTGCATCTGTATCTTGCCAGGTGTTTTCTGATACTGAGAGGGGCTTTGCTCACTTGGGTAACATGAAAGTTTGTATTTACACTGGAATTTAAGTTTAGGATATTTTAGGAGTTTTGGAATTGTGGAATAAGGCTCGTGTCCACTGTTCCCTCTAAGCTGCGCGTGTGTGCACGCACACACAGACCCTAGACCCCTCGCACACGGCAAAACACCGTGCACACAAAAATTTGCACAGAAGAAATTTTTTTGTGCACACGGCCTGTCAAAAATTAGAGGGAACATTGCTGGTGTCTTATTGTAATTAGAGTTGAGGATCAGTTTGTCTGGGGAAGATACTCAGATGGGTAGCAATGGCAGAAGGTGAAAAGAACCATGGGTACCTGCTGCCATTGTTATGTTTTAATGCTCCATTGATTACAGTCATAAACTCTGCTATTTAATGAGAAATATCATATTATCCTTTGACCTACGTGCACGCTTTTCCTAGATTTTAGTCTCCTTTGACATTTTAGGACAAGCTTCCTCAGGTTCCGGAGGCCTGTTGTTGGTTTTGAATTGCTACTTCTCATTTAATACCTTGGATTTCCCGATTCCAAAGTCATCTAGGACAAACAGATATTTTACCAGTGTCAGATGTATTTGCTGAGACCTCCCAGGTGGATTTTGCTCTATCTAGTTACATTATCATTTATTTTTTACTTTATTTCCTATTTCATCATGTGGAATATTAAGAGATTTTGGGACACCTATTTGCCAGTGGTAGGGTTTTAGGATCCTTTCTGTTTTATTTGTTATCTCCAGAAATACAAACTAGTCAGTCCTCAACTTGTCACAACATGTCATTTTGAAAGTAGACTTATATCTTGCATTCTATGCTTTACCTTGTCAAACATACTGTACATAAACTATTCAAGAATTTTTGATGTCTTTAAATAGGAAATTTCATTTTCAGGCCATTTGTAGGTGTCTGGAAAACATAAAATCTTGTTCTTAGAATTCAGTGATGAAGAATAAGGATGAATCTTTCTAATAGCTAAGTATAACCAGCTGCTACAATCAACAGGAATCTGGAAGGTAAGACCATCAGGTTTCTTTTCATCATGAAACTGTAAAGTACATTGTGTCAGATCATTACACACTCGAACTGATCACCAGAAACTTTTGCAACTGATTAGAATTCTCTATTTTCCTGTTTTTTTAGGCTTCACGTCAAACGTATCACTTCCGAGAACAGTAACAGGCAATTGTGTTTCATTGGATATACAAATTAGGAAATAGTGCAGCATTCTAGCGTTCTAAAATAGGAATTTTAGGAAACCTACTACTGCTATCCCTTTGTATAAGATCCTTTCCATGTGTTAACAGTGGAGCCTTATCATTCTTGTTGATATAGTGTTGCCTTAATACATTATTTTATGTTTCTATCCTATAAAAAGCCATAGGGTTTCTATCATTCTGCACTTTAATTTCAATCTTGCATTTAATTATGCTTAATTTCAGGATGCAGCTATGAGAGATGACCTCTCATCCATGACCTACCAAAAGAGTTACACTCTTTGGGGGATATGTATCTGTAACAGAACACCAGGACAACGTGCATTCAAACCAGAAATTGAATGTTTTTGTCGGATCTCTGAAGGGATATAATCTCCTCATCTATTAGAAAAAGCCATAGCTGATTAATTTTAGAGCAGACTACAAGATTCATAAAAAGTTTCTAAACTTTTCTCACCATAACAGAAGTTATTTAAATACCAACCAAAGGAGAAATAGCTTACTAGAACTTGAGAGAAATAAAGAGCAGAATCCTTCATGAGGTTCATGGTACATATGGGCAGGAAGGGAGAGATACCTGGCCTGTTAGGGATGAGAGGTGCCCTGCAGGGAAGAGGAACTCCTGACCTGGTTCAAGATTCAGAGAATTAACTATCTATCAATCGTGCTCTCATATC
Source organism: Eretmochelys imbricata (assembly GCF_965152235.1). Lineage (NCBI taxonomy): Eukaryota > Metazoa > Chordata > Testudines > Cheloniidae > Eretmochelys > Eretmochelys imbricata. The sequence goes on along the minus strand of NC_135573.1, from coordinate 33,842,747 downwards.
TTAGGGACTTGTACGATCCTCATTACCGTAGTATCTCAGCACCTCACAGTCTATTTATCCTCACAACACCACTGTCAGGGCTGTGTGGAATAGGGCTGTGTGGAAAGCAACAATTCTATTTTATGGAAAATTTTGTGGTTTGGGGATTTGGTTTTGCCAAATGTAGAATGAAATCAAGACCTTTCAAAAAAAAATTGTGAAAATGAGAGAGACTGACAGGCCCACCACTGCAGAATAGCCAAAAGCTGGTGGTTAGGACAGTAGCTTGGATCCCAAGTCCCAAGCTCATGCATCAGACAGTCTCTCTTGCTGGCCCAATGAATATTTAATGACTTCTACAAAGTTGAACTGCTCCAAAATGAGATTGTGAGAAAAACAGAGAATGACTCGCCAGCCCAGTGGTTAGGACACTGGCTGAAAATTTTGTGAAAATCAATACATTTCTGTAAAACGTTTCAGTTTTGACAAAACAGCATTTTCTGAAGGAAAAAAAATATTGGCAAAATGTTTTCAATCAGTTCTAGCAGGGCAATATTATTATCCTCATTTTACAGAGAGGGAAATTCACCAAATTCACAGCCATGAAAAATGCATCATGGACCATGAAATCTGGTCTACCCCCGCGAAATCTGTTTTTTTGTGTGCTTTTACCCTATACCATACAGATTTCATGGGGGAGACCAGCGTTTCTCATATTAGGAGTCCTAACCGCAAAGGCAGTTGCCGGGGGTCATAAGGTTATTTTAGGGGGGTCGTGGTATTATGACCCTTACTTCTGTGCTGCCTTCAGAGCTGGGGAGCCAGAGAGCAGCAGGTGTTGGTTGGGTGCCCAGCTCTGAAGGCAGCGCCCCATCAGCAGCAGCGCAGAAGTAAGGGTGGCCATACTGTACTATGCCACCCTTTATTTCTGCACTGGTGCCTTCAGAGCTGGGTGGCCGGAGAGTGGCAGCTGCTGACTGAGGGCCCAGCTCTGCAAGGAGCAGTGCAGAAGTAAGGATGGTAATACCATACCATGCCATAGAATCATAGAATAGCAGGGTTGGAAGGGACCTCAGGAGATCAGGTAGTCCAACCCCCTGCTCAGAGCAGGACCGATCCCCAACTAAATCATCCCATCCTGACTTCTGTGCTGCTGCTGGTGGCAGCTCTGCCTTCAGAGCTGGGCTTCCAGCCAGCAGCTGCCGCTCTCCAGCTGGCCAGCTCTGAAGGCAGCACCGTTGCCAGCAGCAGCACAGAAGCAAGAGTAGCCGTACCGCAACCCCTGCTTCCACCTACAATAACCTTGTGACGCCCCCATAACTCCTTTTTGGGTCAGGACCCCTACAATTACAACACCATGATTTAAATAGCTGAAATCCTGAAATTTATGATTTTTTAAATCCTATGACCATGAAATTGACCAATGTGGACCGTGAATTTGGTAGGGCCGTAGAAATGAGGCACAGAGAGATTACCTGACTTGCCCGGTATCACACAGGAAGTCTGTAGAAGAGCCAGGAATTGAAGCCAGGTCTCCTGAGTGCTAGTCTAGTGCCTTCAATACAAGTCCATCCTTTATCTGAATATTCATACAAAGTGACCACAAATGGGGAGCAAACATCAATGAAGCAAGTTCATTTAAAAATGTGGATGAATATTTGCAGAATATTGTTTGCATTTTTAGCTCAGTTCTATTTGCAATAAAAAGGATGCTCTGGGGTCACTGTTTATTGCAAAAATGTACCCTTGGTAAATTGCTTGCAAATATATTGCCATTCAGTATTATGTTTACCATGTTTTCTTCTTCCGTACATTATTGTAATTTTTCCACTTAGAAGATGGTCTGACATTACATTATGACCGCTTATTTATGTGGTTCCTATTTGTTAGCATACCTTAGCTTGCAGAAGAACAGGTCAGTCCTAGAGAATTCTTTTGTGGCCTGCAGCATGTGGAAGTGTGATCTTATTGGCGGCTGATGAACACTGTTGCTGAGCAGAACACCCTGACAGAAGGGAAGTAAATCTTCGCAGATGCTCTAAGCTGCAATTTGAGATGGGCAGGAATCCGATCAGAATGACTTCTTAGAGAGAGCCTGGAATTAGCTATATAGCTGCCAGACTTATTGGTTATATGATAAGCCTACCTCAAATATTTATAAGAAAGAAATGACAAATATTTTATTAAAGAAATCTAATGAAATTCTATAATGAGAAAAATGTTAGAACAACAGCTAGAGAAATAGTTTCATCAGCTCCACTATCTTCCAAGTATTCATTAATCCTGACGACTTTACCATGCAGTATAGCATTCTGTTTCCTTTAGATTAAAATCAGCTGCACATTTTCTACGTATCAGTGCTTCGTAAATTTCAAGACTGTCTTTTAGGATATAAAAGCATGAGAGAGATAAATATCAGCCTCAAAAAACTATCATTTCAGAGGCAGTAGCTTCTGATGATTTAAATTATAGCACTTATGTTTTATATAAAAGAACAGACTGGTTATCTTTTATAATACTCTTTTAAATGGCATTTCCTTCCAGTTATTATTGGATGTGCATCACTTTGATTTTTTTCACCTGCATTGTTTTTATTGGCTTTCAGAAGTATTTCAACTTTGATTTAATATACAGTATAAAGCACAAGTCAACATTACTCCCCACAACATGTTGCCTATAGAATACACAGGCACACATATAATGATCAGTTTTTCATGTGACCCTTAAAAATTTGTAATTTTTATCACAAGTCTTACAAATTTGGTATTTTCTTAAAGCCCCAACTCTTGCAAGCATGTGATTAGGAGAGAATCTTAGCTTTTATTTTTTTAAGAAGAGGTGGTGTCTAGCCCTTTTGGTTACGGAGGAAAGTTTGAAAACATGAACCATAGAAGGTCAAAATCTGGAAGAGAAAAATCAAAGAGAACCCAACAGTTCTTATTTTTTAATTGTCATGATTTTAAAGTCAATCACATGATTTTGGGGGGTCAGACTCATGATTTCTGAAGGTTTGGAGTTGGCAGCAGTGCTAGTAAGATAAATAGACAAGGTCCTTCGTATCTGTTCCATTATTCTGTTGTACTTGCTTATCATTATTAAAGGAAATACCTTGAATACTGAAGTAATCTATCTATTTATTTAGTAAACTAATAAACTTCCAAATTTTTAAGGGCCACCACTCTATCTGGTTAGCACCCACCCTATTCTACGGTGTTACATATCCATAAAAGTTCAAAGGCTGTAAAGAGGCCTATTAGTTGTGGAAAGTTTTGGTGGCATCTTTGCCAACTTAACAGAGGGCCCAAATTCATCTGTGATGTAACTTCATTGTCTTCAAGGGAATCACAGAAGGGATGAATTTGACCAATTGTGTCACAGAAAGGCAAGGAAGGAGAAGAATGAGTAGCAGAAATTTCCCTTCTAACCCAAACAATGACAGTCTTGACACTATATCCTGAATTTGCAGACAGCCACTGAGGGATGTAGAAATTCTCTCAACTGGTACTTCTGACTCTTTCCTCTCACCGACTGGCAATCTACTTCAAGAAGTGACACTGGTACACTCGAGGCTTAAGCTGCAGCTGTGATTCTTGACCTGCGGGTAATGCAAAATGTGTCTCCTGAGTGTTGTCAACTCTATCAACTGCCCCGCATCACATACCAGTGCAATGGGCAAGGCATACTGTTACTTATTATTTCTCACTTAACCACCAACTGCTTTAACAGCATACAGCTGTGTTATTGTTAGAAAAGGTAGCCTCCTAACTTGGTATTTCTTCAACTGAGTGAAAAGTGCCATGGTCAAACTATGACAGCAATGCTGCTGTACAAAGCTGCTTATATGAGTCCAGCTGACCTTAGATGTCAAGAAGTGAATGATGAGAATTCTCAATAGAGCAGGTGGTATTTACACTGGCATATGGGTATTTCCAAAGCTCACAACTGTACTCTAACCTTCAGGGAATACAAGGCTGGGATGACTGAGGATCTTTTTGGGATAACCTTGATTTAAAATTTACAAGAAAGAATTAGATTAAGACCTAATGTTACCTCATTTTTAGGTGAGCTACTTTAAGTAACCAGCCTCAAATGCATCTGAATGCTGTAGTAAATAATAGCACACACCAGTCCAAAATGTTAACTGTAAAATTTCTTTCAAGGCAGGGCAGGGAATACAAGGACGGTCCCTTGAGGTCTCCTCCCCTTGGAAATTATTTGAAAATACTTGAGAGACAAGGCGGGTGAGGTAATATTTTATTGGACCAGAAGTTGGTCCAACTTCTGCTCCAATAAAAGATATCACCTCACTATCCTTGTCATTCTAATATCTTGGGACCAACACGACTATAACAACCCTGCAAACAATATTGAAAATACTTGTCACATTGAAATGTGGTCCTTTTCAAAGACAAAAAAGGGTTTTCCTTATCGCCTCAGGGATAAGTCCTCTCTGGCAGCAGCAGCCAGAAAGGGGTAAATTGTACTGGGGGGCAGCAGGTAGATGGTTTTAAGTTGGTGCGATAACTTTAATGAAGTTTCCCAAGAGACTGCTCCAGCAAATACTGGACATACTGGTTTAATTCAATCCATGATTTAGTTGTTAAAATCTTTATGATACCAGACAACACAATGGAACACTGTTTTCTTGAGTGAATTGAGAAACTAGCAGTTTCTGACATTTACCTCATAGGTTGTAGCGGCCAGATCAGCACAGAAACCTGGAAGAGATGCTCATCTAGAGGCAAATTTTTGAAGGTGTCTGAGTTTTTGGTGCCCAGCATAAGCCTCTTTGCATTCCACAGAAGTGGACCACCCCAGCTCCCACTGATGTACATAAGAATTTGCTGGGTTCATTCTTTACTGCCCAAGGCCTGTGATGGGGTGTACAAATGCCACACTGAGCAACAAGGGGTTAAAGAGCTGCTCTGGGCTCAGCCAGGCCCACACCCTGCCACACCTGTAGGAAATGCTCCAGATAGAGAAGGAGTTTAAAGGCAGGGGAGCAGCTCATTTAGGGGCAATCCGGGGAAGAGAGCAGACCTGCAGCTCCAGCAGAGGAAAGCTGAAGAAAAGGCAGAATCTTTCCCCATGATAACTACCAAAAGTAGTTCCTGAGGGAAGGGAGGACCTGCTACAGAGACAGCTTGAGAGTGAAGCATTCCCCACTCCCTCTCATACGGACTCTGAGTTTTGTTAATTCCCCTTTATTTTGTTTGGCCTACTCCAGCAGGGGAAAGCCTTAGGACTCAGTTGGCCCAGAAGGGTGGGCCACACTGTGGGAGGAGGCAGTTGCCCCTCAAGAGAGAGGAAGTTACCTTGCTACATGCAGCTGCCAGAAGGTGCCTTGTGGTGAGTGGGCACCCTTCACATTGCCTTAAACGAGATGGCGACTTTGGTTGACAATCGCAGGGAGGGTGATAGGAAGGGCAACCCTGAGCAGCTTTGAGCTCTGCTGTTCAAAGAAATAATAGAATTTTCTTTGTAAAAATAATCAGATGTCCTTTCTTTCACATATATTTTATCTTTCTTCTCTTATATATATTTGTTTTAATGAACAAAATAATTGAAATATAGGGAAATATATTTATATGGTGCCAGATTCTGAAACCCTTACTCATGCTACCTGATGAAAGTAAGAGTTACTGGGGTCTGGTCCATTGAAAGAGTGATATGTTAGGTAGTCTTGATGTTTGCTTTTTGCCCAGTTAAGTGCCGGTTGGGTAAACCGTATGATCAGGACTAGAGGATGTGAATGAATGTGCACAAAACCACAGATAACAGACTTGATGAGCTGTGTAGGGTGGAATAGAATTTAGCGCTGTTAAAGGTTAATTGCATGGGGGAGGGTGTTAAAGGACTAAAGTGATGATTTCACACTTCAGTATGTTTGTTAACGTAACAAACACTATATAAGAACCAGTGGCGGATTAGCCAGTGGGCCGACAGGACCTATGCCCTAGGGCACAAGCCAACTGGGAGGCCCTGAAAAAAATCCACCACCGGGTGGCAGAAGCCCAGAGCCCTGGCTGATGGGTGGACGGGGAAGTCCCTGCATCCCAACCCCACTCCCCAGCAGCAGTGCTGGGTGGGAAGGGGGGAAGCCTCTGTGCCCCAACTCCACGCAACTCCACTCCCCAGCAGCAACACTGTGGGGGTGGGATGGGGGGAAGCCCTCGTGCCTTGGCCCTGGCAAAAGCCGGGAGGTGAGGGAAGCCCCAGCGTGGCCCAACCCTGGCCCCAGCAGTTGCGCTGGGCAGGTGTGGGGTAGGATGGGGGGAGGCCCCAGCATGCCCCAACCCCATCCCAGCAGAAGCAGCGGGCAGCAGGGGAAGCCCCTGCATCTGACCCCACTCTCCAGCAGAAGTGCCAGGTGGGCAGGGAAAGAGAGGTCCCAGCTCCCTGACCCTGGTTCCCCATAGAAGCACAGGGGGTGGCAAGAGGAGCCCCAGCACCCGGACCCCAACTGCAGCCCTGGGACTGAAGGAGCTCTCTCTACCTGCCGTGGCCTCAGAATTGGGGAGCACTCACTCCTTGCTGCGGCCCAGGGCCATGGCTGGGGGACAGAGCTTCTCCAGCCTTAGGGCCACGGGGGTGGGGGCCGAAAAGGAGCAAGGAGGTTGCGGGGCTGCAGTGGTGGTGGTGGGGGGCGGAATGGAGGGGTACCTGGGGAAGGGGCAGAAAGGGCTGGCATTGTGGGCGGGGCCACAGGCAGAAGGGGTAGGGAGGGGCCCCCACTTGCTCCGACCCAGGGCCCTAGGAAACCTTAATCCACCTCTGATTAAGCACAAAAATAAGTCTGTATATACGGTCAATATTTTGTTCAGGCCTGGCAGTATTGTGAATGTGACAGATTTCACCATGTCAGTGTAATATAAGGCCTTTCCATTTCATAGTTAAAACCACTGCTGACCTGAAAGTGCCCAAAAATAACAATGAAAACAAATTTCAAAAGTACCAAGTGACACTGAGAATTAAAAGGACTTAAATCCTAAGAGCCTAAAACCCCAATCCTGCAGAGACTTATGCTGATGCTTAACTTCTCTGCTGAATCCATTCCCTGGCTTTCACTTTAACAATAATTAAGTTTCCAACTGGAAAGAGCATCTTTTGAATGTAACTGCCTCTACTGCTGACTTTGCAGCTAGCAGAGAGAACTCGGTGTCTGAGGATGGAAGGTGCTCCATGTGAGAGTCTTTCTTGTAAAATGATCTGCTGAATGAACAAGCTGCAGTGTGTTTGCTACAGAAGGAACTGCCCGAACTCCTAGAAAGTCTCTTCTAGTTTCTCTCCATGTGCAGGAGAGGAGATTGTTAAGATAGAGGGGTGGTGGGGGGGGGGGGGAACCCAGGCTGGATAGCAGAGTCCTTGTCTTTGTTCCTGGCTTATCCCTGAACTAGATTAATCCTTAAAGCCGCTTTTACAGCTCGTTTCCCCCCTCCTTTTTTCTTTCTTTCTTTTTTTTTTTGGAGGATCTATTTATTTTCCTGCTGATCTTGCTAGGAATAAAACCTAACAATTGTGAAGAAAAATCAGTACCTCTCCAGATCAGCCAGTTACAGAACTGCTGACAAGATTTTTTTTCTCTTAATAGGAGAAAAGCAGCTGGGCAAGCTCACCATAAATTATCATCTATTTCTAATGAGTGCCTAGAGGTCCCAGTCAAAACCAGAGCCTGACTGTCAGCAGCAGTCCCATTAGAAGAGCTAGGAATAGAATCCAACTCTCCTGGGTTCCAGTCCAGGGTCCTGTCTGCTGCTTCTCATCTATAAAATATGTCACTTTAAAACATTGTAAGCAAAGGAGGAAAAAAGTGAGTCAGTGAGAAATTGCCCCCTTTAAAGACTTACAGGGTTAACTTAGGTACATAGATACTGCAGGAAGAAACAAAGAAAATGATCTTTTCTGGTATTGTTATCTCACACTCAAAGCACAGCTGCCTCTTCTTGTTGAGCTTCATCTACATTCTGGACAAGACTGATTGTGGCAACACAGATAAGACTAGCAGATATGTACACAGAATGAAGTGATTTCTGCCTTTCAGATGTGAATGCTGTGCATTTTAAAGAGACAAGGGAGGTGAGGTAATATCTTTTACTGGACCAAGTTCTGTTAGTAGAAGGTAAAACAACACTGAAAAATTCATTTAAAATATATTCTCATGATGGCAAGTAACTATTTCATACTCACTTTCTCCCACCCCCTATTGTTTAATTCTTTCTTGATGGGCAGTTGATGTGTGAATTTACAAGTTAATTTTCTCAGTCATACGACAGTCAGTATATTTGCTATGTTTAACCTACTCAGGTACATCTATATTCTTAGACCATTACAGCATTTTAAAAGAATAGATAATCCTCTACTATGCATGGCTGTGCTTAAATAGAACTGCTGACCTCAGAGCCAGCATAGATAGGCTTCTTTTATCGGAATAAATAAATTACTTCTGGAGTCAGGTTGATGTCAAGTTTATTCCAAATTCTTCTGTGAGTGGAGAGTTGGACGTAATTGAGAGATCAGCAGTCATGAGGTTAATGAGGTCACACCATCAGGGTTTGGTGTAGGTTTATTATAACATGCGTAAGACATCAAGTCTGTTCCTCACATGGCATTTTTAGAAGCATATGCTAGTAGCTATAGCTTCCCACTACTGATCGGTTTGGAAACCTGAAACCATCTTCAGTCAGCCTTCGTCTTGCTGCTTGACACCACCAGATGACATACCATGCCCTTACATATGAAACCACTTAGGCAACCTTCCTTTAAATGAATTCCAAACCTGTCTGTCAAGGAGCAAGATTTACGAATGGAATTGTTCCTTTTTAAATCAGGAGACGTATAGTCTATGCAAAAAGGTTATCAAAGAAGGTGCAAGTAGCTAATCAGCGCCTTTTAAAAACTGATTTATCCTCCCATTTAGTTCTATATTCAGCTTTCTGTGCACACTACGTAAAATACTATATTCATGGAACTAGAAACATTAGTGAGAGGAAAGGCATATTTGACCTTTTAGTCCATCAGTCTCTCTGTGCCCATCTGCAAAATGGGAACAATATCAACCCTTTACCCCACAAGTGTTTTGTTAAGATTAATTAATGTGTGTGTAGCACTTGCATATTATGTGATGAGAGCCATGGAAAAGCCCATGAAGGAATTAATAATTCTGTCTTCAGAGCACGAATAGGTTGCAGTAAAGGCATGGAGCTACATGGTGACAAGGAGGATAAAATCAAATATTCAGTAGTTGCTCACTCTGCACTGAATAAGGCGGGGTCCTGTCAAGAAAATAGTCTGTGAGCATGTAATTAAAGACTATCAGAATTCATGTACATATTAACATTGAACAGGCCACCTTAATTCTGGCCTTTCCTAACTTTGAGTGTGTGACTTTGCAACCTTAATAACTTCTTTTAACATAATTTGTGTGTAATAAAAGTATCCTGGTGGCACAGTTCCTCCAAAACACACATTCTTGTGTTTTTTTTTTTTCTATAATGGGCTAAGCAGTTTGACAGGTCAGACAAATTTTAAATACAGGTCAGTGTTACTTTAATGAAGGCAATAAATCAGTGGATTAGGGTTTATTTTGCAACTGATTTAAATCTTATTCTATATTGTCTGCATAGATGAAATTAAATGTAATTATTTTGTTGTACCTCAGTGGCTCCTTCTTATCGGTATTTCCATCTCCTGAGATGCTTTTCTTAACTGCTCTTTAGTACTCCTGTGAATAAAGTTATTTGCTTCCAAGAGGTCTATAAAGAAAATGGTCATTCAAGTCAGTGTGTGTGTTTAAAATGCTGCCTTAAGCTTTGAAGCTTTCATTGGAATCTTAGAATCTAGCTGCAAAGGTTAAGCATCAATAGATTTCTCACTTGGATTTTACCAAAGGGTAAACTGATCCTGATGCCCTGCCAATGCACATTGCTATATAAAAAAGTAAGCAACATGTGTGGTGATGACAGATCAACCTATGGGAGTCCCAGCCCAAAATTTGCGAATCCAATCCTTGCCTTTCCGGGCTGGTGTAAGAGTCATGAGCGACTAGTGCCACTCATGACAACAAAATAGCCTATGCCTCATTCAGGGAAAGAATCTTCCCTTCCTTTGTCAAACATGCAATAATTCAACCAACACTGAAGAAACCCACCCTGGATACACTGGTTCTAACCAACTACCTCTGAGTTTCAAACCTTTGATTCCTGAGCATGCTCATAGAGAAGACCAAGGTTGATTATGAGCGTATCTAATATCCTAGACCTGGCAAACTTGGATTGAGGTCAGAAACTGCTTTAATGGCACTGATGGATAATCTCTTCCTGTCAAAGGATGGTAAGCAGACACTGAGTCACACCCTCCTAAATCTCTCTGCAGTGTTTGACACAGTTGACCATGAGATACTACTGTTCCCCCTGAGAGAGGTCAGGGGTCCAGAGAAACACACTAAAGTACTTTGACCTTCCTGAAAGGATGTATCCAGTGAGAAGTGATGGGAAACTGAACCTCCACCACTAGACCCCTCACTTATGGAGTCCCACAAGGATCAATTCTTTCTCTTGTCCCATTCACCCACTAAATAGTGATGTAACCCATTTAAAAAAAATAGTGGAAAGCTTCTATGCCTCCCTGCTAGAAAGGGCAGCAGAGAGAGACGGTTGTGCTGCAGGCAGAGGATGATTTCATCCTCAGTAATAGGGACCATGAAATTAGACCCATGGTCAGATTTGAGCACAGTCACGTTACTTTTATGGTATTTGTGTCTGCTCTCTCATAGGCATAGCTAAAGCTTGTGGATTGGAACATGGGGCTATTGCTTCTTTGGCAATGGCACAGATTCCAGAATTAATAGCACCAGCTGCAGTCTATACATTCTGTCCCTTATCCCACTGAAGTTAGTTTAGAGTTATGGAGGAGGACACACACAAATCCACATCCATGCTAAATATAATATATAGGTTCAGATCCTCAACTGGTATAAATGGCTGAAGACTGACCCACCATATTGTTCTTTGGGATAAGTGACTATTGCTGTTTCTTACAGATTTGTCATTGGTTGCTGTACCTCCATAACTAAGGCTGCGATACATTTTCCTTTCTGAGCCCATACTTGACTTGGTCTCTCTCCAACTTTTTTAGGGGGATTTTGCCTTTGGTCTGGAACAGAGGCTCTCAAACTGCAGTTTATGGAGAGCTGACTGGTCCCATGGTGCTGGCTCTTCCCTAAACCTGCTAAATCTGTGATGCCCCAAATTTTCCTGTCATACTCCCCCCCCATCACCACTAATAGAATCTGTCTGTGTCTCCCCCCCCCCCCAACTCCCAATTACTGTACAGTTGCCTCTGCAGAGAAACTTGGGCTGAAGGTGGAGCTGGGGGCAGAACTGCAGAGGGGGGAGGAGCTGGGGCTGGGGGCAGAGAGGGAATGATGGCAGAGATGGGCTGGGTCCAGAGTCAGGAGCAGAGCCGGGGCTGGGGCCAGGAGCCAGGTAGGATTGCCATCTGTCCAGTTTTTACCCCAGACAGTCCAGTGTTTGGCTTTTGTGTCTGGATGCCATTTAGGGTTGCCAGATGCCCAGCTTTCGACCAGAAAGTCCAGTCGAAAAGGGAACCTGGCAGTGTCCAGTCAGATGTAAGATTGAACCCCCAAAGCCTGGTTACTGGGTGGGGGGTGGCACCAGGTCATTAACCTGTGCCATCCCCTGCTCAGCTGGGGCCACCTCCTACCTGTAGACAGGCTCCTTGTTCGGCTGGAGCAGCTCCCATTCCAGCCCCAGCTGGAGATGATCCAGTGAGTGATGGGGGAGAGGAGTGAGTGACAGGGCCTTGGGGAAAGAGGTGGGGCAGAAGCGTGGGGCTTCAGGGGTCCAGTCACCAGCAATTAGAAACTGGGGTGCTGGAACAACTTGAATAGTGGGGATGCTGAGTGCCATTGAACCAAACTGTAAACCCTGGATATGATGGAAACACTTCGAGCCAGGGGTGTGGCAGTACCTCTAATTCCATCACCTATGATTAGAGAGGTGGCAACACTTGAGCCGGGAGCTGTGATCAGGACCAGGACCAGGGCCAGCACTGGAGCTGCAGCTGGGGGACAGGGCTGGGGCTGGAAGCAGGGGTAGGACCAGAGTGGAGCTGCAGCTGGGGCTGGAGAGGCACAGGGGGGAGAGCAGAGCTGGGTAGTTCTCTATACCTGTCACCTCATAGGGGATGGTCCAGGCCCTGCCATGCCACCCCCGCCCCCAAACATTGCTCCATGCCCCCTATGGTATGGGTGTACTCCACTGTTTGGGGGACCACTGTGCTAAATATAAATAAAAAACTGTAATTACATTAAATATTTTCCAAATATTACATTTCAATAGATCTATTTGATCATCTTCATAAGAAGCTTAAAATAGAAAATTGAAATATAATTGCTCTCTCTCCCTCCACAGAGTCTCTCTCTCTATGTATATATATATATCTGCACAAAGCTGGTAGCACCACCTCTACTTTAGGTTTCCTAACACTTTTCATTATAAGCCCCTGTTTTCAGTTGTTTATAACTTTGAACGTTTGAGCTGAAATTTCCCATGCTGGGTGTCTGCCTCGGGATGACAGGTTTTTTTGTTTTTTTTTAAAGTTTCAGCAAAAAGGGTCCAGCCATTTCTGAGACCAGAATTAAAGAAAAACACATTATTTTACTCATGTTAAAATTCTTGCAACTATGGTGTTTTGTTGAGAAGTTCTAGTAGCTCTGTGCTCTGGACAAGGGATTTGAAATTTGACATGCAAAATCACCCTGATTCATAGAATATCAGAGTTGGAAGGGACTTCAGGAGGTCATCTAGTCCAGTCCCCTGCTTGGAAGGGACCTCAGGAGGTCATCTAGTCCAACCCCCTACTCAAAGAAGGACCAATCCCCAATTTTGCCCCAGAACCCTAAATGGCCCCCTCAAGGACTGAACTCATAACCCTAGGTTTAGCAGGCCAATGCTCAAACAGGGATGTACCTGATGGAATCCAGGGGATAGGAGCCCCACTGGGTGCTGGATAGGAGCAGAGTGGGAGGACAGGCGGGGCGGGGGCGGAGAGAGGAGTAGGGATGGTGGATAGATAGGAGGAGAAAGGGACAGTGACAGGCTGAGAAACACTGATCTAGATGAATCCCCTGGATTCAGAGTAATGTTGATTATGGGAATTTAGAACATTATAATTAAAACCAGTAATAAAAATATGCTGTAAATATACAGTGTTTTTCTGCTATTAAAACTTGATGCGTTTTTCTTCAGCAGAAAATGCATGCTTTTTTAGCTCTCTCCCTAGTAAACAATTTAACAACCTATTGCTACATTTTAACAAATATCCACATTGCACAAGTGGAAATGACTGCAAACCTCTAATGGGGAAAAGGAGGATGGTCTATCTTTAAAATTAATCTAATAAATAATTAGGTAGCAGTATAAAACACAGTAAATAGAAAGGTTCCTGAGGGTAGAAAAATAACAGAGATATTGGTGAACAAGCAAGTGTAGCTAACAAGAGGAACTCTTATTCCAGCTCTCCTACTTCAAATAGCAAAATACTCAACTCTGTGGTGTTCTCATTTATACAAAGACCCCTTTACTCTATGATGGCAGTGTAAAGGACCCTTACATAGGTATAAATGTAAAATGCACTGTTGTAGCCATGTTGGTCCCAGGATATTAGAGACATAAGGTGGGTGAAGTAAAATCTTTTATTGGACCAACTTCTGTTGTTGAGAGAGAAACAAGCTTTCAAGCCGCATACAGCTCTTCTCAGCGCTGAGTAATTTACCGGACCTGTACGTTACAGGTGATTATACCCAGACTGTTGACTGGGTTTTTATACTTGGCCAGAGGACCAGGCTTAGGAACGTCTCCCCTTTCCCACATCTATCATCGGGGTCTTATTTCCCCAAAAGAAAACTGACAAATGGATAAGGTAACAAACCAAGAACAGGTTTATTGGGCAGACAAGAGTTAACATGGATAAAGGTAACTCAGGTAAGTAACAGGTAGGTAACTATAAGGACTCCCAAACTATAACCAAAAAACAAGGGAATCAAAATAGAAGGGCACTGGTTGTGATAAGGGCTTAACCCCCCTCCCAAGGCTGACCCCAGGTAGGTTAGATGGAGGACAAATGAAATCTCTACCATATCCTGCATCTTTATTCCTGGTGCTGACATAACAGGACTGGCTCCAGACCTGATCCAGATGGTAAGGCAGGTGGAAGGCAGGACCCCAGGCACAGGCTGATGGAGGCTCTGTCTTGTTCTTCTTGCAGCTCTTCTTCCCTGTGTCATTGTGGGTGAATGTCTGAGGCAGGATCAGAACATCAGACAATGGCTTGTTCTCGCATGCAGGTAAGAAACCCTCTCTTCAACCTATGTGTGGTACTAATGCCTATCCTCCATGCCGAGCAGTAGCACACTGCAGCACTTTGCCTCTCAGATGGGCAACTCTCTCTGACAGACGTGCTGACCCCTTTATAACGTACAGTTGCTGGGCAGATTACAGGTCAGGTGACCTACCCAGTTTCCCACCTTACAACATAAAGGGTTCCAAATGTGAAACGGGATGAGGAAGAAGGGTAACCAATATGGATTCCCTGTTGGTGCTAGAGGAATCCAAGATGGCATAAGGGAGATGATAAAAATAAAAATGTTCTCCCTACAAGACCTGAGGAAGAGCTCTGTGTAGCTTGAAAGCTTTCCTCTCTCACCAAGAGAAGATGGTCCAATAAAAGATATTACCTCACCCACCTTGAGTCTCTATAAATGTAAAATATAATTTATACCTACTTTTACATTGAGAATCAGGCCCAAAGAGTCTACAGCAATGGGAGTCCCCACTGCAGTGAAAATGGTCACTTTGAATTTCATAATCAGCAGTTTTGCTACATTTGTTCTGACGTGACATGATCCATTCATTTGGATTTTATCACTAGTGTCATTATATGAAGTGAATCCTCAGTCATCTTTCTTGAAATAAAAGTGGCTTTGGAACCTGCTTAGTGAGACTGGTGGACAGGTTGTGATTTGGGCAGTAAAATGTCATCTGTTGATGGAATATCTCAGAGTTAGTAAACTCAAACAAGACCTTAGCTGGTTCTGCTCATCTTTATTACAATGTAATATATGCATGTACTTCACAATCTAGCAATGCGTACCATGAGACAAATCTAGACAGTCTTTTAAAAAAAGCCATGAAGTTGGCCTGCAGCCATTACACTTCAGGTGATTTACCTTGACAATCTACTGAAATGGCTCCCATCACTTTATGTGAGCACAGTGGATTTGTCAATACAACACTCATCAGGGGCAGGGAAGTATTATTACCCTTAAATTACAGATGATCTCAGCTCAGAGAGAAAGTGATTTGCCCAAGGTCACAGGAAGTTTGTAACAGAACATGGAATGAAACCCATCTCCTTTAGCCCAGTGCAATGACATTTCCACAAGATCATTCTACCTCACTGATTCTGAAGGATAGCTGATTTGCTTAGTACTTGGAAGGGAGAGCTCCAAATTAACCCAGGTGCTTACGTTGCGGTGTTGGTTCAGAAGGTGGTATCCCTCCTTCTGAGTTAACACTATTCTGTGACACCAGTTCAGTACTAAGAGGCACAGAGCTGCTAGAGGATCTTTCTTCTGGATGATAGTGAAGTGATGCTATTTAATATGTACAGAGCGCTCTTAATCTTCAAAGGTTTCAGAGTAGCAGCTGTGTTAGTCTGTATTCACAAAAAGAAAAGGAGTACTTGTGGCACCTTAGAGACTAACCAATTTATTTGAGCATAAGCTTTTGTGAGCTACAGCTCACTTCATCGGATGCATTCAGTGGAAAATACCTATGAAGTGAGCTGTAGCTCACGAAAGCTTATGCTCAAATAAATTTGTTAGTCTTTAAGGTGCCACAAGTCCTCCTTTCCTTTTTGTGAATACAGACTAACACGGCTGCTACTCTGAAAAAGAATTACAGTAAAGCGTACTCGGAAACCTTTACTGCGTATCAGAGACGTCTAACCAATTAACGCACAATACGTTAGTGTTCTTTAGTAATCACACCTCTGGTAGTCAAGGTCTTAGATACAAGAAACCATTCTGAATGTTTTTCTTGTGTGTGTTGGATAAACACATTTCATTTTCTTTTGTACTGGGGGTGTTTTATCAGTGTATCAGTTAAAACTGAAAATCACAAGCTCTGATTATGTTTCTGTAAAGATGTTGCATAATTTACAGAAAAACTAAAACTGACTCATGGGATCTATAGGTGTGGGACTCTTAATTTAGATTAATAGCAACTGGGAAGCATTGTGCTGGATGTCCCTCTGTTCACTTCTCCTTCTGGCTGCTACTGTTCTGTATCGTGGATAGTGAGGTGTCTGTAGCACAACTCCTATAGATACCTGTAGGGTCATTCCCTGGTTTGGAATTCAGATGATACCTGAGCCCAGTTGCTGCTAGTTTCTGTCTCAACAAGCATGTAGTTGTAAAGTGCCACGTGTAAAAATATAAGGGCGCTGCTCTCTTCTGCAATACAAGTAGAACTAATACTGTCAGCAGTATCGGCAATAGAGTTATGGGAGTAACTTATTTTTTGGTCTGCTATCAATTCTGAAAAGTAAAAAAAAAAAAAGTTTTGGGTTGGCCTGAAAATATTTTTTTTTAAATTCTTGATTAATTGAAAAGTTAAAAAAATCATTTAAGGTCAGATTAAATGTTTTATTTGACCCAAAATGAAACATTTCATTTAGATTTTGAGTGTTACATTTTTTTAAACTAAAATTGAAGGACATTTTGAAATGCAGTCATTGAAAAATCAAAATGTTTTGTTCAGAAAATATCAAAACAAAGTATTTGAACTTTTTTGGATTTTTCTTCGTTTTTTTATTTTTATTTTTTTTTTATTAACACAAAAAATTAGATGAAACCAACACAAATAGTGAAACATTTTGGTGTTGCTGAACCGGCATTTTTCATCAAAAAAATGTTTCAGATGAAAAATTTCTCCTAGCTCTAATATCAGTTTTTTCCTCTATTTACTTCCAAGCACAACCTAAAAGTTTCTAACAGTCAAAGGCAGGGCAGGCACTCAAAGAAAGTTATAGAAAGATCTAGCTTCTCTTGGTGTGAGATGAAATAGCAAGTTTCAAGGACAATTTAGTATATAAATTAACTCTTGGTGTTTATACAGGGTTTGTATGATTAGTTTTGTGACCTTTTGATAATATACTTCAAAAATGATCTGTGATTAATCCAGGAGTAAAATAATCTTCAGGTTTCTATCCAAACTTGCACAGACAGATTTTCTTATGGAAGGGATTGTCAGAGAAAGTTTAAAAGAGGCTATTTAATTTGGCCCCAGTAGGATCTACACAGACCCTTGTGCTTATGTACAGCTTCATTGAAATCAGTGGGGCCCTGCATGAATGCAAGTGTCCAGGGTGTGGATCAGACTGCAGTTCAAAGTCTCAGTTTGCCCTTTGCTAAATTTTATTTTTAATTTAATCTGCCGCTTTGAGTATATCTTTAAAATTTTTTTATTCAATTCCAATTTATCAGAGCAGTCTTTTTTTCCATTTATGGCCACAGTGTGTTTAATCATTCTCAATAACCCCAGGAGAAGCTAATGTCCTTCCCATTTTCTAGCTCATACCGACATCTGGTGGCATCCTGCTCTGAAAAAGAACAAAGTACTCCAGTGAAGTTCAGGGAAGAGACCTAGCCATTCTGTCATCCTGACTCTGCTTCTTTCTTTTGCTTCTCATTGGACTTCGTATTTTGCGTCTTAAACAACTTGACAGAAGAAGGTCAGCACACCATGTATGTAATTAACACTCTCTGGGCCAGATTGTGTCTGGCTTTGTTTGAGAGCACAGAGAGGGGCAGAGGGAACACAAAGTTGCTCCTTTTTGTTACCTGTGCAGTGGACACAGGCACTTTGCTGCGCTGACATTGGCAATGCTGCTAACCTCTTGTGACAGGCCAGCTGCCTCCTGCAAACCCCCTCCCGACCACAGGTCACTTTGTGGCATGCTGCCTTTGTCTCCCCCTGTACAGGGCCCCTTAAGAACTGCACACAGGGTTCTCTCTCAGGCTATGTCTACGCTACACACCTATTGCGGCAGAGTGTAGGGTATGTGTAGCTACATGCCGCAGTGAAAAGCAGGTTGCATCCACATTGCAGTGTGTAGCTATACACGCCAATGACAGAATCAGGCAGTCTCTCTGACTTTCGCCTCCCAGTGGTGGGGAGGCAGCAGGACACAATGCTGCTAAAAATAGAAGTGGGGGGCCCCCCGTAGGGTGCATACTCAGAGTTCAGGTGTGTCTTTACTCGTCTCACCCAAGCAGTGCTTCACCGCCTATACTGCCTTTCATACCCGTGCTAGGGGGCTAGCTGTGTCTGTACTCTCCAGGCTGACAGAAGGGGTGTTCAGTATGGCGGTACCCTGGGCTACCACCACCACTGCTTGGGGCTGGTTTAATAACAGAAACGGTTCACAACAATCAGCAGGGTCCTAAAATAAAATCCCTCACCACAACACAAAAGTTCAGTCTTAGCTCTGGCATCTTCTATCACAACCAGAGCTCTTCTTCTTCTACACGGCCAGTCCTCCCAGCTCTTCCTATCTGGCTCTGGCCTCTAGGTCTAAACCCAGTTATGGCTTCCCACAGGTGTCTCCTGCTCACTGGCTTCTGGCCTCCAATGCCAAGGTCTTCCCTGCAGAAGTGTTTCTCACTCCCTGGCATTTTCCCTCTCTCTGTCAGCCAGTTCTGTGCCCTTCCAGCTCTGCTCTCAATGAAACTCCCTCAAACCCTTTATAGCCCAGGTGCAGCCCCGCTCCCTTAACTGGCCTAGCTCTGGCACAGGAGACCTGGACTTACTTTAATCACAGGAGCCAGCCACCCTGTGACACCTCTCAAAAGATGACAGAGGAGTGGGTAGGTGCAGGGGCCATCACCACAGTCCTCTCTCTACCAGCTTGTAGTGCCAACCCACTGCAGACTAGACACACTGCACCCTGTAGATGCTGGTACTACAATGACTGAAGGCAAATGCAGTGTTCAGTACTAGAGCTAGTCAGGGACTTTTCTTCAAACCCTTTTATTCGTCAAAAAATGTCAAGTCATCAAAACCAAAACTGTTCATGAAACAGGGTTGGATTTGACAAATTTCCAGGCTCAAAAATTTAAGAAAAAAAAGTTTTGAAATTGTTGAAACATCCTGTTTGGACATTTTCAGACTGAAAATTTCAGGGTTTTCTAATCAAAACAACTTTTCATTTTGAAAGTTTTGTAAATTTCAACTTTAAAATAGTTAAGAAGCATAAAAGATTATCATCCAGAAGAAACATCTAAAAATTGTCAGAATGAAACATTTTGAATGATCCAAACTGTCATTGTGTGGGGATTTTCATTCTGAGCACAGAACTGGCTCCCAACACTGGACTGGGTAAAATGTTGAGACTAAACATTGACTACAACACTGGGTTATCCCTTACTCTGGGAGTTACTTGCACTGTGTTAATCAGAGCACTGGCACCTGCAGGATCTAGATGGGGAAAAATGGTTCAAGTGCACTGCCTGAGAATAAACAGGCATCTGGAAAGGAGAGCTGCCATCTCGTGTGGAGAAGTGAGACTGCATCAAAGCAGGCTAAACCGGCAGGATTTTTCCTTACACAGTATCCTATCTACAGAAACCCTTTAGTACAGATAAGCTGTATTTTAATAACTGGCTCAGTTCTCTTTCTTTGACTAAATTTTTTTTTTGTTTTTAACTAATGCAAATGTTTACACGAAGGGCTGTTTAATGTTGCAAAAGAACCATTTTAGCCGGGGTTATCTGTGAGATCTGTTTTTTATTGGTGTTGGTTAAAATTGTCACAGAATCATTGAGGTTAGAAATGGCATACTTGCAATACATAGCATGTACATAGTGCTTTGCCCAGAACACTTTTCAAGCCTTAACTAGTGAATGGATAGGCCTGTTAGGTCATCCTCTGCATGCCGCTGCATGCAGGACCTTTTTTTTTAAAATTAGAGCTCTGTTTATTTTCTTCCTTTGTCTGGTTAATTTGTTCTATTTCAGACAGGGGATTGGAATATCTGACTTCTTACATTCTATGGGCTTTAAGTGTTGTAAGGTCGTTATTGTACGTAAAGGATCAAATATATAGTTTGCGTAAAGTTAGTTCAGAATGGCGCACACAGCTGCGCAGATTAAGGCATACAGATATTTATTTCCTTCCAGTAACTCTCATGAGTGGAATGGACCTATTGGCAAACCTGTCCACTGGGAAATGACTGAGAAAGCTACATTCATTTCATATAACTTACCTTACCATAAATTCATCTGATATTAAATGACACCCTAAATCAGTGGTTTTCAACCTTTTTTGCAGACCCCCTACAAAATTTCAAATGGAGGTGAGGACCTCTTCGGAAATCTTAGACACAGTCTGCGGACGGCCAGAGGTCCATGGACCACAGGTTGAAAACCACTGTTCTTTGGTAATGACAATCTTTTGCGGACACCTTAAACGTAGTCTGGGTCCACAGGCCACAGGCTGAAAACCATTGCCCTAAATAAATACATTGTATAGAGGTATTGCAGGATAGGCTCCTGGAGTCTAGAACATAGCAGAAGTAGTAGTGTGTCAGGAACATCCTACTTGTACTCTGATTTGTTGCTCCTGACTCTGTAGAGATTATAGGAGCAGTATCTATAGTCATGGTTTGTCCATTAATTATAGGTCTGATTCTGTACCATTAAAATCAATTGGCATTTCAGCATTGACTTCAATGGTAGCAGAATCAGGAGCATTGTCTTTTTCAGGACCTGTTTTGTTTGTTTGTGTGGTCCTGGTTGCTAAGGTGGTTGGTAATGGGACAGAAGCCCTTCAGTTTCTGTCACTAGTTCAAAGTGAGTCAAGGTCATCTGACAGTTTGGTAAATTGTACAGAACGCGTTTTATGATCACTGTCCAATTCCCTGTGGACATGTCACTTAGCTGTATGTTAATTAAATGAAGTAATCATTGGAATGCCTTGTTCATGATTAGTACTTTGTTGACTGCTAAACTGTGCTGAGAAAAAAGAAAAGGAGGACTTGTGGCACCTTAGAGACTAACAAATTTATTTGAGCATAAGCTTTCGTGAGCTACAGCTCAAATAAATTTGTTGTGGCACCTTAGAGATTAACAAATTTATTTGAGCTGTAGCTCACGAAAGCTCATGCTCAAATAAATTGGTTAGTCTCTAAGGTGCCACAAGTCCTCCTTTTCTTTTTGCAGATATAGACTAACATGGCAGTTACTCTGAAACCTGTGCTGAGAAAGAAGCCCAGCTGGGGGCAGGGCTTGAAAGGTGCCTCCATACCTAACCTGTTTCTCTTAGTGAAGCCTAACTTCCTTCTGTAAATCCCAATCTGACTGGTAATGGTGCTAGTACCCCTTCAGTTATCTTACCGCTGAATGAACAGCTTGGGGTTCTGTGTATGATAAGCCCCTGAAGGAAATGGCCAGGGGGAACAACTGGGACCACTGGTCTTATCTCATTTCCATTGTCGACAGACTTCTACCTTTCTGCCCTTCCTCTCTGCTGCTGCTAATAGTCAATGAACTAGATAGAAAAGAGGGTTCGTGCTTTCGCCCGCTGAATCTGGCTCTCTCCTGAGATCAGTACTGTATGGCCAATAACAGACAGGCACCTTAAATAAACGAGCCATAGCCATCTGAGAAAAATTAGCTTCCTACAATTGCCTCTGCTAGGAAAGCCATGCAGCAAGGCCCTGATGGTGGGATCTTGCATATGGCTCTCAGCAGATCACTTGCTTTCCTAGCAGAGACAATAGTAGACACTAGAACTATAAAGCAGAGCAGAGTGTTAAAATCTGGCCCAGTAACTCACTGTGCAGACACCTGCATGTTGTAAGTGTACCCAACTGCTGGGTCCACAGGCTTCTAAGCCATCTGGGTATGGATAGCGTTAGTCACTCTTCCTAGCTCTGGGACTGTAGGGCATAGTCAGGCTCAGGCTTCTTATCTGACACTTTTCCATAAGACATGGGGTGTCACCACTCAGCCAGCCAAAATCCCTAAATCAACATCTCCTTGTGCCCCCTATCACTTACACACGCACCTTCACAGTTCCACTAAGGCTGTGGATGCTCTGGGCTTCTAGTTTAACCTCTCTGGGGACAACATGGCAGGAAAACAAGGAATGCAGGCTCAGCAAAAGAATTTCTTAACCCCAGGCACTTTACTTGTAAAAGCACTCAAGAGTTACAGATCTTTGAAAAACGATAAAAGTCCTGAAATTCACCCTCCCCCAGCCTGAGCTCATCCCCTCTGTACGTCCCATGGTTGGCAGCTTTTCAGGCTGGGCAGATTCCCTCCCGTCCTCTCTCTTTCCCTTGCATGTCTTGCTTACCAAGTGGCAATGGTCCTTCAAGAAGGTGTTAAACCCCTATCCTGGGCATGGTGGCTGGCTGGAATGCAGTTCAGTAAACTGCTTTGGGCAAATTTAGACATGTATTCAGCACATAATACCAAATGGAGTTCATAATACAAAATGGAGTTCACAATTTGATACAGATATGTTCTACTCCCACTCCCTGAGACTGGAAGAAAATGAGCGTGGTTACCTATTTCCTCCCTCTCGTTCTTTAGCTGCATGTTCCAGATGATACACATTTCTTTAAATATGTGGATAAAAGAATAAAATATAATCTGGCTACTGATGTATTGAAACAAGATAAATAAATGTTTAACTTTGTACAGCTTTTATCTGTTGTGTTTGCAGAACTGAATTTCTTAAAATGCAAAATATCTTTAAGACATAAGCTGCGATAAATTATCTGGCATGTGGTTATAGAGGAGTATTTGGGGCTAGGGCCAAAAAATAGCTACCTTTCCACTAGGCAACTTTCTTTTCAGTGCCCTATCAGACCCAGGTACTTATCACCGCAAACAGCCACCTACCTCTCAAGCAAGCACAATTTGAACTAACTTTCTGCACTCTCCACCTGGCCAATTCATTAATTGTCTGTGCACACTGCAATGGTTCCATGAACACCCTACTGCTGATACTATAAATGTACAAAGTGTTCACATGTAAAAAGTGTGTATATATTCTGTGCACTGGTTGATCCTAGCTTTAGAAACAGTGATGGTATGAGGAGTAGTAAATCTACTTGGTTAGTGACTAACTGTGACAGGGTTTGACTCACCACTGTGGCACCTCCTGCTGTTTGTCCTGGGAATTAGCTTAGTTCACCAGCGTGCCCTTGTCTGGTAACCCCTCGCTGCCATCACGTCCACTCCAGGAAGTGCGTTATCCCAAAGAACACAGCATCCTCTGCAGGACACAGTCCTCCAGCTGTGTCACACTCTGTTTTCCATCCATCTGGGGAAACTATAGTCCACTGTCCAACCACTTCCTCAGTGGTGAATGGGGGCAGAGGAGGATCCAGGCCCACCCACTACTCCAGGTCCTGGCCCAGGGACCCTGTAGATGACAGCCACGTGCTGCAACCCCTCTAGCCCCACAGTCTATTTCCCTGGGCCACTTCCCCATAGCCCCAGCACCTTGCCCGCCCTTGTCTCAGGGCACCGGCATGTCAGCAGTCAGCCAGGAGCTCGCTCTAGCTGCCCTGATCCTGCCCAGCACTGCTCTGTCCAAGGTACTAGCTGTACTCTGCCTTCAAGGCAGCCAGTCCTTGTCCTTGTCCTCCCTCCCCAAGCTCCAGGGAGTGACTGACCTGCTCTGCCCTGTGGCTCTTCTTATATGGACCTGCCTGGCCCTAATTGGCTGCTCCTTGTAGCCCTCTCCAATTGGCTGCCTGTTGCGCAGCCTCCCTAGGGATCTGTTAACCCTTTATGGGCTAGTGTGGGGCAGACGCCCCATCACACTAACCCATAAACTAGTTCTAGTTCAATTTCACTTGCATATATTAGACCAGATAAGCTATCACACGGATGCTTGAGTTTGAAGTGTCCCAATTTAATATTAAGTGATACCGGAATAGCAGAAGACGGGAGAAGCGAGTGATCGTAGCCTCTGGCAATATACGACCAAAACAATCATTAAGAGAAAATCCTTTCACAAACTGATTAAAAAAAGAAAAAAAAAAAAGACCATGCTTGAACTGAAAAAGAAAGTGATACGCTTTCCATTTTCTCCATTCTTCCCTCCTCTGGCCCCCTCTCTATTTCCAACTGGCTATAGTGAAAAGCATGGAGTGGGCGTACTCATTTCCATGCCCCTGCCCCAAGGTTACAGCACGGCCTGTGCTGACAGGGGACACATTGTCTGCCGGTGGATATTGGCAGAACAACTCCATTGGCTTTCATGGAGCTGTGGCAACAGAAAGTTTGGCCCACAGTGTTCAGTTCCATAAAATATTCTTTGTATCAATAACATTCAAGTACTGACATGCTTAGCAACTACTGTAGACCCACCTGTTGGAAAAATGAGCCTGTCACACTTTCTGCAGTTTAATTCCTCTTCCCTTAGGGATCATGGCACTGCACTGGCAATTAAAATACAATGATAATATTGTGCATCTGGCTGCATTTCAATTTAAAAAACCAAGCAACTAATGAAAAGCCTAACAAAGTGATATTAAATAATAATCAAAGGGAGGAGGAGTTGTTTTCTACCCAGGATCCTTAGATCTCAGTTTTCAAACCTGTATTGCCAAAGTTAGGCTTTAAACACATATTTAGGCAGCCAAATAAAATTGGCCTGATTTTCAGAGGTTGAGCACCCTGGACTTCAGTCTGATTTATGGGTGCTCAGTGCTTCTACTGTAACTCCTTACCCATCATGTGTTCTGCCACCAATGGGCTACTGTGGCATAGCTGCATATACAGTAGCTGCACACTCATAATCTGGGCATTCTCGGGTAGACACAGCACAGTGAGATCATGGAATCTAGAGTGAAGTAAATGGGACACAGAGTTGAAGGTTCCTGGTATATTTCCACTCCTGTAAATCTCTGTGAAAGCTGAATCAAACTTCGTTCACAGCAGTTAATGTTACTCCCATTGTTTAATAGGCATTTCCATTGAGCGAGTTAACTTTATCCACTTCATGCCTTCCCACCGCTCCCAACCATGTGTCCAGCCTGGGTTTTAGGCCTGTTTGGCAGTGAATAGTTCTGTTACTAGGCTATCGAGCTGGCTCTTTCTGAACATGGTTTTGAAAACGTAAATGCAGCAAATCACATTTCCCCTAGGGCTGAAATAATGTGCAATCTTAATTTATTGCATTCAGTAACTAAACAAATAAATTCTTCCTTGCATCCTGGAATTGCCATCCATCAGCTCTATAAAGACTGCCTCTGTAGTACCACTCCAGAAAGATGGAGATAAATCTTTCAGTAATTAGTACACACACTGTTATTACTGCCTATACACTGCTGGCTGCAAAAATAAATCTCCATGTTTCTTTGTTATAATTTCTTGTTTTTACTCTGGCAGCTAATGTACTCAGTGGTCTTGAGGAAAATCAGTGTTGTTGCTGTCATACTTCCAGGGTGAACTGCATTTCAGTTCCTTATGTCCGCCCAAGGTCAGGGCTCATGGATCCAGCTGTCACCTCTCTGTGAGCAATAACCTGCATTTCTCTCCTTCTGGACCAGTTTCAGGGCTGCAGTCCCCTGCAATTCATTGTACTTATCCCTGCAGGGTGGACTTTAGGCCAGTGCCTGAAGTTTTGCTCTCTCCCAAGGGCTATAGACAGTGCTTACCAGTTACCAGAAGCTTTCCCAAAGCACAGTACATTTATTTTGGGAAAAAAGCATTCCAGAGAAATCATATAATAAAACAACAACCAGTCTGCTCGCATGCTACATTTATCAGATGTCATCCATCTTCCACATGGAGACCCTAGCAGGTTCCAAAGTCCTTCAAACTCTTCTAGGGGGGTTTGCCCTCTTGGTTAGAATCTCATGTCAGGTTGTGCATCAGCTGAGGGACCCTGAGTCAGTTCAGGCTGACACTTTATACAGTTTGGGGCTTTTGTCCCCAGGCCTCCTGAAAGAGATAAAAACCAAGCAATGCCCCTTTCCCTAGGGGGTGAAGCTTCAAAGAGTAGGTGTCTGCATAACTGGCATTGGGCCTCTGCAGTAATCATCACCACTCCCAGTGATTTCATATTCCACAGGAAACCCACCCAGTGAGCCAGGAACACAAAGATACACATATCACTTATTGACACAAAAGTCTATGAGTGTCCTACGTGCCCACAGCATCTGGCACAGCTCTGTATAGTAGTCCGTAATGTTTTCTATGTATCTGAGGTATCAGATCTCTGGCTTCTCCCCACTGGAACAGGAAGCAGTTAATGTCTTTGCCCCAATACAGTTGTAAGGAGGGAGGGGGAGAACGAGTCACACATTCTTTCATTAAAATAAATGAGAAGTTTCCCAGTTCCCCACAGTTCCCAACGCTGATGCTGACGTACTGCTCACAGCAAAAGGAGATATCTCATCTATGACACATGGCTGAGCTGTTGTGGTGCCATCGAATAGAGTGGGGAGGTACACATGCATACTACCCCGTTCTTTTTTTCTATCTTGAAAGAATGTGGAATAAGTCCAGGGGATAGTGGAAGAGAGTAGTGAATTTGAGAATCAAAGTAAATCTGGAGCGTTTCTTGTAATGAAAAAGATTTTGGTTACATGGCATATTACCTCTTCTTCCTTTCTCTTGTTCTCTGCTCCAAACTCCCGAAAGCTCTTTCCTATGCCCCAGCTCTCTATGATTTTCCAAGTGTCCTTCAATCATTGAATGCTAATAGGATTGGTCAGTTAACTCTCTAATCACAATCAAATTATTCTGACAACTTGTTATATAAAGAGAATGTCCCAGATTCCTAAATTCCAAGGGCAAAAGGGATCATTGTGACCATCTAGTCTGATTTTATGTAGAACACAGGCCATAGACTTTCCCCAAAATAACTCCTAGAGCAGATCTTTTAGAAAAATTGCCAGTGATGGAGTATCCACCATGACTATTGGTAAATGGTTCCAATTAATTACCCTCACCATTAAAATTCTATGCCTTATTTCCAGTCTGAATTTGTCCAGCTTCAATTTCCAGCCATTGGATTGTTTTATAACTTTGTCTGCTAGCGGGAAGAGCGCACTATCAGACATTTGTTCCGCACGCTACCCTGAAAGCAGTTTCTCTACCGTTGCTTCTCATATAAGAGTGAAAAGAAATGTTTCAGAGCTAGAAACAATGACAAGACTCTACCCAAACCCAAATAGCTTGGAAGGACATAACACCCAGTGATTGGGCTCAAGTGCAACATGCTGGTGCCTGCATAAACCAAATCCTGCTCACTTTATTCATAGAGATATTTGCATTGAAATCTCTTGTAAAAGCGTTTTGTAGAGACACAAAAGTAATTTGCCTGGGACCTAGAAGTGAACAAGTTTGCCACTAGCCTACCTTGAGTAGTATGATTCTTTCCAGCCTCCCTCAGGATTTCCACCCACAGCATTTGCACAGTTCCATATTGAGGAGCCATGCTCTGCCACTCTTGCCTTGAGTAATAAATACCGTCATGGCATGAGTAGTCCCACTGGAAGTAACGGAGCTACTTGTGGAGTAAGGTTCTAGCTGATTTGAGCAAAAGTATCTGAATCTAGCCATAAATAAACAGTTTCTCTTGTCTGGACGTTCTGTATTCCTGGCGGAGGAGCAATCACAGGGTGAAGCATGATGTGTTTGAGATCATATTCAGTACAATTGAGCTCTATTCAGTGCAGCTGAATGAAAACCATCTTTCTCTGCTCTCATATGAAAAACACCTGCAACTGTAGAGAAACTTTCAGGCTAGTGGGGGTGAATTGTTTTTCTTAAACTGTAGAGAAAAAACAGATCTATTCCTGATCTGACTTAAAAGTTGTAATGTGATTTTTTTAATGTGAATTTTAAACAAGACTCATATGACTGAGGCCATCAGGATTTGGCCACCCGTGTATGTAAAGCACCTGTGATCTAGGACTGAATAATAGAGCAGAGGAGTAAATTCTAAAAAATGAATATTCTCACTTAAGTGGGAGAGAGGAAATTTCTGAGGAGAGACGGTAGTAAGTATATCACACAAATCATTATTATTATGAAAGAATATGGTTTATTGGCTAAAAATCTAAGATAGCTATTAAATACATTTGATATCTGTATTTATAGTTACTCTTTTTCATTGGCTTAACTCTATGGCATTCAGTTTGAGTAAAACACCCATCAACTTCAACAGAAATCTTACTCAGACAAAGACGTTTGGCCTGAATACAATCACTCTGCAGTTGCAGGTGTTTCTTATATGGGAATGAAGAAAAGTGATTTCCTTACAGCTACACTGGGTGGACTTCACTTGTATAGAATATAATCTCCCTTTCAGCCTGCTTAACCCTTTGATCACTCCTCCACACGGGTTAGTCACAGTATGTCAGGCAAAGAGGCACTTGTTTTTTTTAAACAAAGGACACTGTTCAAGTGTGATAACTAGGAATCCTGATGGAATGGGAGAAGTTGCAAGTCTGGTGAGCAGCCACGAACATGTTCAGGCCTACTTTCTAAAAAGGATCTTTTGAGTGGATAGAAAAAGGCCATACAATTTTAAATGTAAATAGATAAATTTAAACGCAACACATTCCTTCCTTTCCATGTGTTACCTTTGATCCATACCCCGTAACAGAGGTCCAGTGTGGATGTTTGGTTCTACTATGTATGGTTCAATGAAGGGGCTCTACAGTAGATATGTTTGGTCATTTGAAATATAACTTCTGTTACAGCTTATTTATTAATTTTTCTGCATAGTTTTGTGTTACTGTTCAAACTTAAATCATTTTAGGTTAACACTTCTTCTAAGAGATTGTATAACTTCTTGGAGTATATTTATATATAGTCTGGTGACATATATATATATATATATAGTCTGGTGACATAAGGACCATGGTACACTCAGTAAGAGGCCTAAATACTGTTTTATAGGTAGCGTGACAGTATGTCCCATTTTGGCTGAGACAGTCCCCTTTTTAAGCCCTGGCCTTTTTGGCAAAACTGGGTATTTGCCCCATTTGCTCTGGCCAGATGGTGGGGGGCAGGAGGGAAGCTCAAACTGTCAGCCCCAGGCCTGGGCAGTGGGGCTTGGGCAAGCCCTGTGCCGGGGCGGGGGGAGGTGTTGGGTGATCTCCATGCAGGGGAGGTGGCTCGGGCTGTTAGCCGCAGCCCTGGGTGGCAGGGCTCAGGCAAGCCCTGCATGTGGGGGTGGGACTCAGGCCAGCCCCATTGTGGTGTCCTATTTTCCCTTTGGAAATATTGTCACCCTATTTGCAGCTAGAGACTTCCTCAATGAGAACATATATAATCTGTTTGGATACTTCAGTGAGGAATGTGATATCAATGATAAATAGATGTTTGCGCTGTTGTTGTAGCCATGTTGACCTGAAGGAGACCTCTGTGTAAGCTCGAATACTTGTCCCTTTCACCAACGGAAGTTGGTCCAATAAAAGATATTCCCTCTTGTCTTTTTTGATATATAGATATCCAGGCTTTGAAGGAGGATTCCAGGACAAGAGGCTTTTAGGCACAGATGGGCTGTGACTGTGGGAGCTGTACACAGAACAGGAGAAATTCATAAGACGCGAGAAAGCGAAACCACAGGGGTTGTTTGGCTTTTGGGAATTAGGAGCTGAAATTGAGGTGAAGAGATCAGAGCTAGAACACTAGTCTGCTCTTACTTAGGTCTAACTACGGGAGTTGATTATATATGACCTGAAGTCCTCAGGGCTTAGAGAGAGCTCTCTGAAGTGCTTGGCCTGCAATGAGTAAGGCAAGGAAATGGTTAAACTAGAGAGCAGAAGCGGCGTAGATACCAAGGTGAAACAATTTCTGCTTGACTCCATTTACCAGCTTAGAGGCTAGTCAGGAATACACAGTGGAGCTGCACCCACTTACATGAACCTGGTTCAGTTTCTGTGCACATGAAAAACATGTGAACATCACTTAAGGATTAAGATATGACAGGCAGCACATTTTGGGGCTTTTGCTGCACATCTCGGGTAGCTTTTTATAAGGACAAGGCTGAAAGCCAAGTGACCACAACAACCTGAGAAATACAGTAATCCTCTAGAAATATACAGCTTGGAGTTTTAATGCTAATATGATCTGAAAAATACTGTTCGAGATTTGTTCCTAGAACGAGCCCCATTGATGCAGTCCTTACAGGGGTGAAATTCACTGCCTTTCTCACACTCATGATGTTGTGGAAGCTGAGATCAGCTACGGATCTTTAGCAATCAGACCATATATTTAAATGTGCCCAGGCAGGGCATTCTCAGTGGATGGTACTGCACTCTAAAACTGGCTTCCTCGGGCCTGAAAAAGCCTAATCTTTAGTGCACAGTGCACAATCCATATCTTTTCCCAGGCAGTTATCGTAGCACAGGCTTGAATAGGTGGGGATTGTTTCCTTTTCCTTTTGCGTCTTGATTAGGACAAAAATTGTGGCCAAAATTTGACAGAAATAGGAAAAAAAGTTCAGCACCTAACATAAATGGCCTGGCTTTCAGAAATGCTGAGCACTCAGTGGTAGAGAATGGAGAAAGCTGCAAACAAACGACTGAAAGAAAGTTTCTCCATTCTATTCCATGGGGGGCTGCAATACTGCACTTCTGCCAGCTTGTGGAGCTGTGTGAGGCCATAAGTGGGCGCTTCCAGTTCTAGCCCCAGTTGCAGGCTTGTAAGATGGCTTCCTGCAGCAATTAGATCTGGTTTCTCCAGGTCCTTAGATCCAAAGGAGACCTAGACTATTGAGGAATTGTTCCCCTGAGGTATAAGAGTTCCCCACTCTTTATTTTCTGTAAGATAGGTGGCTGGTCAGTGGAGGAAACTGTCTCTCCAGTGTGCATTTAGCAGCAGAAAGGTCTGCTAACCCTCTCTAGGAGACTCCTAATTAACTCCATGGAAAGAATTTTGCATAAATTAGCACAGCCTTCTGGGTTAATCCTTCAGCTGCTCTTCTGTTTTGGGATTGCCTCTTCCAAAGTGGTGGGGTTCTACATCCCATTGACCTGAAGCCAAAGTTGGGTGGGATGTGGATCTGGGGTTTGGTTCAGGCCCATTTCTAATCATGGGTTTTATTTTTAAATTTCCTCTGACTCATTAAATATTAGACATGGTCAGTGACTAAATGCACCATTGGTTCCAGGTGTCTTGGCTCAAGGCTATGTTCTGCCAATGCATGCATTTAATATGAGCGAAAGGCGACACCCTCTGCCCATCGAGCTAGAGGAGTAGTTTCTGGAGTTGAGGGACAAACTGAATAGTTATTTTACTTGCTTCCCACCTGTGCCTGTGGTGTGCAGCACAAAGACTTATTTAGTGCAGTTCAGACGAGTGGCTCCCTTTCCTGCTCCATTCAGATCAGAAGGGGAAACAGAACCCTTTCCTAGAATGGTGGCGCAATGCTTTCCAACACAAATGGGGGCCACCTTTAAACCTACACAGAGCCCATAGGGAAATGCTCCCTCGGGAATAATTGGAAATTACTACATGCATCATACTGCAGATGTATCTAAGGGGGTTGCTTTTCCACCTCCAGCTGCTCAAGCATGCAACAACATTGCTCCATTTCACCTTTTAAATACCTGGCATCTAAACATGCCTTTGAGATCGCTGATGCATATATATAGCACCATCTGACATCTATCAATTGCAATATTTACAGAGGAACACTGGGCGGCCTGCTCCGCTTCACATCAGCCAGTACGCCTCTCTGTTAACCAGACCAGAAGCTTCTATCTGACCTGATTTTAGTCTGTAAAAGTGCATTTACAGCCAAAATCAGACTCCCCTCTCCTTTCCAAGGGGAGGCAGAGCCAGAATTGTGGTGGTGATGTTGCCTGATGTCATGTCTGATGCTTCTCTTATAAGGGAAAGAATGAAAGTAGCAGGGCCAGGGCTGATTTCTGAGAGCAGCCCTGCTCCAACACAATAGGCTGCATCCTTTTTTCTTTGTTTTCAGACTGCCAGGGTTTGCCTGCCATCAGCCCCTCGCAACTGCCTGTTTGTGCAGGTCTATGACACTGCCAGGACATTTTCATATCCCGCTTCCTTGTCTAGTTCAACACTGTGGCCTCCAGGCGATGAGCAATCCCCGTGAAAATTTCAACCTGCTGTGCTCTGATAAAACAAGCAGGAGAAATGAAATAAATGACTGATGATCATTTCGACAATGAAATTGATATACAACAGCCCCCTTTGTTGAGCTCCTCAGTCATAACAAACTCTGCCCTACAGTATTATGCCCTAAAGCCAGTGAAATATATGCATACAGATGGAAGAGAGTTTCTCTTCCAAGTTTTATTTCATAGTGAAAGATGCTGGAAAAAATTCTGCCTTCAAGACCTTGCAGTGTTTAAAATCAGTGGGATCTTTCCGTTTAAATCGGAGTGAGCCACTAGCCTCTGAGCTGCCATATTGTGCCAGGGAATCCAGCTATTTAGAAATAGCTTCATAGGTCTCATATTCGCAGCATTCCTACAACATTCATTGTACGTCTCTTGAAGAATGCTGGCATTTTCCAGATTACCAGCCAAATAAGTACTTTGCCGTCTATAGCTTCATTTATAGATTGAGATCTTTGCCTCTGAAAGAACCCTGTTTTGTCTGTACAAACCTTAGACTGTACTCCCATTAAATTGGTCCCTCTATCCCCTTCTGTTTTGTACAGAGATGAAACTCATTCGGTGCTCAAAAAAGTGAGGAAGTAGCAAAGAAGACATTGTCTCTAGTAAGGACTGCTCGCTTGATCCTAGGTGCATGAGTAGCAACAAAGAAGACTGTTTGGCCACTCTCCCAGCGGAATCTATATAGATGTTGCAGTTATGGCTAGAGTGGAAGCACAAGTGAACGGGAGGTGGGGTTGGAGAAAGTGGCCTAGAAATTTGGGGAGGGCTCTGAGTTACTACAGAGAATTCTTTTCCAGGTTTCTGGCTGGTGGGTCTTTCTCACATGCTCAGGGTTCTATCAGAGCCATATTTGGGGTTGGGAAGGAATTTCCCCCTGGGTCAGATTGGCAGAGACCTTGGGGTTTTTTCACCTTCCTCTGCAGCATGGGTCACTTGCAGGTTTAAACTAGTGTAAATGGTGGATTCTCTGTAACTTGAAGTCTTGAAACCATGATTTGGGGGCTTCAGTAACTCAGCCAGAAGTAAGGGGTGTATTACAGGCTTGGATGGGTGAGGTTCTGTGTCCTCATACAAGATTATCATGAAGGTCTCTTCTGGCCTTAAACTCTATGAGGTGTAAAAGGGAGAGACCATATTCTGACATGGAGAACATTACTATCATAAAGATGATATGCAAGTCACAGGAAACACTACAGCAAGACTCCATGCATTTGATCACATTTTCACTCCATAGAATTCCTTGACTGGATTGTCCTGTTTAACTTAGAATTCCTTTCCAAGAACAATACTGAATGCTAAGGGTATGAAGTGATCTTGTGAAGGGAGAGAATCAAAAGGAGAAAGGCAGATGCCAAGAAAAATAGATATAAACATTTATTTGGGATGGAATACATAAAAAGTTGGCTATACATATGTCTTATGGAACCTTGTAAAACATGCCTTAAATGTGATACACTCCATAGGCTTAAACCTGTATCTTATATAGTATTTCTCTCTATTTACTTCCATGGCCCTTGTCACTGTAGAATCCGAGTGCCTCAGAATCATGAATGGATTTTATCTTTGCAAAACCGTTTTACATATGGGGATCTGAGTCAGAGGAGAGATTAAGTGACTTGCCCATGGTCAGGTAGAGAGTCTGTGGCCCAGGTGGGAACAGGTCTCCTGTGGTCCAGACTGGTACCTTGTTTACGAGGCCATCCTTACTTGCTTAGATGGCTTGGGCTTCTAAAAACATCAAGGATTAATAGTTAGAGCTGTGTGGAGGATGGAGGTTCTGTTTTGCAAAGGATTTCAAAATTTTGCTTTGTTCTGACTTGGAGAGAACTCAACATTTTGAAATTCTCACACAAAGGAAAACTCCCCCCAAAACGTGGGGCCGATCGAAATGTGTCATTTTGATTTCAGGTTTTTTGTATTATAATATAATCGTAATGTAATACAAAATCAATTTCAAAATGGAAAGTCAGTTTGAAACAAAAATAAATGAGATGTGTCATTCTGAAAATGTCAAAATGGGATTTTTGGGATTGTTGGACCTTTCTTCTGGTTTCCTTCTTAAACAAAATTGTGGTGGAATCCACCTGTTTTTGCAAAGCATATTGATATAAACGGAATTGCATATTCAATGGAATATGGGTCCATCAAAATTTCTTTGCCCATCTCTACTAATTATCCTTTTAGCCATTTGTTCTGCACTATCAGATCTACGTAATCCCTCTACTTGCTGACAATGTACCACTGTGCTGTGCTTTGATTTTGGAGGTCAGAGTATCTCTTGCACTCTGCCGTGCAGCCTCCAAATGACCAAAACTGCTCAGACAAAAGAGGCATTAGCTATGCAAAAGCAGTCTGAAATGCATCATATTTTTGTTTTGAAAAATGTGCGTGTGGTTAAAATAGTTAAAAGGAAATGATTTTAATGGAAATAAATAGCTGCATTTAGATAATCTTGCATGAAGAATAGAGTGGGGGTGTAGAGTCTTATTTTTGGAGTGATGACATTGTTTTTCAAGATAGTTCAAGGTCTGATTGTGAGATGGCCTTGATTAGCTCAGTAGTTCATCTTAGTTAACTTTCCGTGGCAGAAATCAGCCTGTAGATGTCCCCCAACACATGTTGTGCTATGCCTAATAGCTCAGTTCTGCTGAAAGCAACTATCCTCTATAAATTACCAGCAGCTCAAGTTAAAGAGAGCAGGGGAGATGAAAGGCTGCCCAGGAATGGCTATTCTGTGGGAGGATAGTGGAGGGTAATGACAGAGTGAAGAGCATCTTAGACCAAGAGAAATATGAGCTAAACAAAAGCTGATAAGAGAAATAGGAGTGAGAGTCTTAAAGGAGAGTAGTTGGCTCAAGATGTCAGAAAAAGGGAGCCAGAAAGTGACATACGTCATGGTGAATTTTAGATATGGAAATGATAGATTCTCCTCTGACTTAGAGTTGCAGAAGTGACCTTAGCACAGTAGTACAGGATGAAAAGAAAGCAGTGCTGCTTTGGTAAAATGACAAGTTTGTGAATATATGGCTTCCATGATAAACCTCAGCAGTTTAGGGGGCAGGATAATATCTCAGCCACTTGAAATCACATTGAGATGACTCTTGGTGACCTTTGCCTGTCTTTATTGGTATAATTAATTGCTGGAGTAACTCCACTGATGTTAAAGGGCTTGCACCGGGGATGAACTTGGTTCTGTGTTTACTAGTGCCATTTGAAAACTGCAAAATGTTCATAAATGTGTTGGAATTCTATATGGATGTTTGGTTCAACCACTTCAATCCCCAATTGTTCTCTGCTAATAAATGTTCTGGTTTTGGTTCACATAAATGTTTGATACATGGCTGCTGTTCATATAAATATCCATATTCCCATGGAAACAAGTGTATTTGTGCATGATTGAGTATTCACTGGTCACTGATACTTATCAGTCTGGTATTTTTCATTTTGTTGTTCAATTTTTAAAAAGTTGCAATCTGGGAGCAGAAACAATATGAGATGATCTGTCACACATCACAGATAAGTAATAGTCAAAGCAAACAGATTGTGAACAATCCCTGGACTGAAATTTCTTATTCAACACTATTATAATAGTACTTAGCTTTTATTGGTTATACTTAGCACTTAGTGCTTTTTATCTACAGGTCTCAGAGCAGTTTGCAAAGGAGGTATTATCCTCATCTTCCAGATGGGGAAATGGAGGGATGGGGGTGAAATGACTTGCCCAAAGTCACCCAGTAAATACAAAGACATAACTAATATGTGAGTAGGAATCAAGATCACACACAAAAACAAACAGGAAAAAAAGATTCAGTTGAACTGTTCATTGAAGAGGAAACATTTCTAGAATACATTAGATGTATTTGCTTCTAAAAGTCAGTTTGTGATGGGTAAACCACAAAAAGTTATATAAATAAAAATGCCATTTTTATCTCTCTGTTTACATACAGGTTATATGTTTAATTTTTAAACTTAGCTTTTCCATGTTGTTTAAGTAATGGACAGATCAACTCTGCTGAGTGAAACGTTTAGCAAAAAGCATAGTGACCTTTCTTATAGTGTCTTTAGCATTCCCATGGTTTTGCTCCAAGATCTGAAGTAAATTGTTCATTCTGTGGATGCAACGAGGTGAAGAAGCTATTTGTAATCCCACTGTCCTGACCTCTCTGAGAAAGTGTAAATGAGCTCTGTTGCTTGTAGAGTGAACCCCAACCTAAAGGAGTGTTAAAATTTATACTGTGGAGCTCGTGAGAAATTGAACCAGTTGCACGCATGGATCTTAATTGTTGAAAAGTAAGGTGCCAGAATATTCATAACAAGATAAACACATGCAACATGGTCTCATGCTGCAATATGATTGATAGAGTTTTTCGTATTGTTGTGTTTTTTGGTTATCTTTTTCTGACACAAGCCTGTAGCTGGTTTGATTAGGAAATGTGGGCACAGGGAAGAAGACTCAAGCAGCTTGAACTGCTGATTGCTTCAGTGAGACTGAGGGAGAAAAGGGCAGCTCATGTGTAGTTTTAAGTGAACTCTGAAAAAGTGTCTAATGATGTGTCTACACTGCAGCAGCAAAAGACCCAAGGTTGAGACTCTCAGAACCTGGGGCAACTGACAGAGGCTCGCGCTACAGGGCTAAGAATAACAGTGGAGACGTTTAGGCTCTGAAACCCAGCAAGGTGGGTGGGTCTCAGAGCCAGGGTTCTGGCCGAAGGCCAAATGCCTACATTGCTGCTTTTTAGCCCTGTATCATGAGCCCAAGTCAGCTGAGCTCTCGTGTTGTTTTTTTTGCGATGTAGACAGAGACTGGAAGGAGTGGGTGAGCAGTACAGTTATTCAGTAAACATTCTGAATGAAATATTTAACTTGTTTTGACTTATTGATATATTGTTACCCCCAAATAATAATTATTTTATAATGAATGTGTGTTTGTGTGTTTGGGGGGGGGGAGGTGTGACAAAGCCTGATCCTAATGATGAATTCATTTTGGTATTGAGGGATTAGGAGAAGCAGGGTGTGGATACCACATCCCTCCCCATTGAATTGGGTGCAGATTGAGGGAAAGTATTCTGCTGTGGAACAATCTACAGGGCTGAGAAATTTTAGCTTTGATAATCTCCTCTGTGTCATTGGTGATGGCTTGATCCCCCTGATCTCACTAGACCTAAAATACAGTTACTTGTGGTCCCTACCACCACCTGGGCCTACAATATCCTTGGTGTAGGGAAAGGTTTGATTTCAGTGGAGCCAGGATTTCATCCTCCAGGTAAGGAGTAGAAGAAGATGTGACTCTTTACCCTTGCACTGAAAGAGCGGCAGAGTGAAGAGGTCATATGTAGTGGTTTTTACGGAGTTGGAGAGAAGAAGGTTATTCCATATCGGTTTAACTCCCCTTCTTCTGACAAAATTTTGGAACAAGAAGACTTTCTGTCCATTTTTCTCCCTTCTGTAGAGAGAATAACAATCTTCCTAATGAAATCAGATTACACTGTATTGATCTGAATATCCTAAATACTTTGTTAGGAGGAATGTCTCTTTGGCTTATGTGCCTGGTGGACCCAAGTTGTCATAGCTTTAGGTCTAGGTGAATACGTTATATTTCAAAGAGAACTTATTTAATATGAAACATCATCCACGTTATTCAGAAACTAGAAAGTGTCTTTATAGAGTAAACTGGCTGAAACACGTCTTCCTAATGGAGCGGTTTAAATTATACATTTAAAAACATAAAATTGTTATGGAAACTTGAGCCCTGTACTTGGGAACTGTAATGTCTCATTGATGACTAAGCCAACTAAGCAGCATTTTTTTAAACAAAGAATAACACATCTGTATTGTTTGGGCCAGATCCTCAGCTGGTATGAACTGGTGTTGCTCCACTGAAGTCAATGGAGCTGCATGTCTGGCCCCTTGTCTGTATCCTGCACCATCTGAGGGATAGTCTTGAGAATTTCAGCCTGGACCTAGACTGTAGGCACTAGGAAATTCAACTCCAGCAATAGGATTTCCTTGTGGGTTTCTCTCAGAAAAATGCATTTTCCTCTCACTGGGATATTGGTGAAACTTGCACTTGGACGCTACCTTGGTAGACTACGGGAGAAAGTTTTTCTAGATCAGAGCTGGCAAAAGCATTTGAAGTGTTTCATGGGGGGAAGCATGCCATCTTCCTGGAGCATTGTTCTTACCATGCTGCATGCAGTAACAGGCCAGACTGTGATTGGCCCTGGGGGGGGGGGGGGGGATGCACAACAGGAGTAGGCCCCAAGGAGTCCCTTGAATCTTGTGCTTTACACAGAGGCCTGCCACCACATGGCTGAGGAATGCAGAGCCTGCTAGTACCTCCATATATGCTACCTGTCCAAAAGGGGGCAAGAAAAGGCAGGGTGAGGGCAGTATAGCACTCACCACTGGACAAGGTGCAACGTAAGGGGACATGTTTCAACCTCTCCATGCTCCACCAGTGTGCGTCAATGTGCTATCCAGGATACCCCTCTTCTTCCCAAATGCCAAATTCTTTATGGGGACTCTGGCTGTAGCATGACCCCATCCCATCCTCTCCAGCCAGTTTGAGGGTTCGAGAGGGCTAAAATAGTTGAGCTTGAGTGGCTAGCCTCAGTACTGAATCATGTAAAATGTAATACACAATTGATGAGGTTTGCAAACGTGTAACTACATTTCTGGTTACTTGATGAAATCACTGTGATTTCTGTTGTATTCTGTGGTATAGAGGGAAAAACTGCACAAGCCTGGATTCCAGATCACAGCCTTTCTCGCCATTTATCACAATATCAATATTACAGAAGGTTGTAATACTTAACTAAAATGCTTATTGTTCACAATCATCACATTGTATTACATGTTGGCCACCCACTATAAACGTTGCACTACAGATTCTGAAGGGAAGCTAGAAAGTAAACTTTGCTTGTTACATAAACACTCATCACAAATCTTGCTATTTTTTCAAAGTCTCCACACCAGTACTTGACTGAGAACCAAAATTATATGGTTTGATGGCTAGGCTGAACATTTTTCAGTACAGATAAACACTATTCTTTAAAGTAAACACTGCTACACAACATATGCAACCTTAGAAATTTACTATTTTAATGATTACGATTGAATACAATATAGTCCCTGATACGCCTCTGTTTACACTGATGTAACTTCATTAATTTAGGTGGAATTACTCCTGATTCCTACTGGTATAAGAAATAAGAGGGAGAAATTGGGGGCCTGATACTCCTTCAACTATATTTGATTTCTGATTTGGCCTATTATGAAGATAGGGGTTCTAATTGCATGTCTAGATCTTAAACAGCCCCCAAATTTGGGAGTGTTTCTATGTGGGGGTTTGATTTGGGGCTCTCTCTCTATTCGCAGGTATTCTATTTCTTCTTGCACGTGTAGCCATGAAACTGTGATGCCTCCAAATAGGCACAGTAGGCCCGTGCCTGGGGCGCCTGCGTTCTAGGGGAGACTAGAAGTTAAAAGTGGGTTAAAATTTCATTTTTTATGGAAAACATGAAGGCCAGCTGTAGGTGGGGGCTGGGGGGACGCGAAAGATGCTGTGCCTAGGGACGTGTAAGGTGTAAATCCAGCCCTGGATTTCTCTAAAGATTTTCTGAGTGCTGTATCTTTAATAAGGACCATGTTGCAAATGCCTTACTCCCTCGAGTTATCCCATAGCAATTTCTGCTCACCAGTATGAAGAAGGAACCCCCAGTCTGGCCCTAAGCACATTTCTTGTGTGCACAATTCAGCAACTGTTTTGTTCTCAGGGTTCAATTAAAACTTTTGAGAGAAAACACACATTATGTTCTGTCTCATGGAGCCTTTGCTCTTGTATTGTTGTTCTCTTACTCTAACGTATGGTTGCTCTGACTGAAAGTATCTGTGTGCTCTTTGTGTCTGGAAGAACACACTGCTCCTCATCAATTTAAACCAGTGTCACTGGAAATTCTGAAATAAATGGTATCAAGTTTGTCTGTATCCTCCAACCCTGCTCTCCTAAAGTGGCTTCTCATGACAAGTGTTGCAAAGCAGAAGCCAGTGTGGAACACACTTCTCAGAAGAATAACAGTTTGAAATGGAAAGTTACAACAAGAAAACAAAGAGTTCATCTTTGTGGAAAAGACAACTGTGTGAAACCCCCTTTAAATGAGAGGAAAGTGCATTGGTGAGGTTAGGTCAGTGTGCACATGTTTCAAATTAGTGGTTTATAAACAAGGAAGTGACAATTATTTGTTATGATTATTTTTCAAATAATCACATCTGTACATAATTACCACATACGCTCCAGTGTGTGTATTTCTCACTAGGAAGAATTCAACGGGAATAGTTTGGGGTGGTAAATTTTGAGTCCTCACTTTATTGGGCTTACACACGTTCAATACAGTGTAGTGTTAAAAGTTATAGATAAAATTCCTTAGAGCTGGAGTTGAGCCCACTCTTTATCTGTAGTGTTTACAAAGAAC
Organism: Eretmochelys imbricata; assembly: GCF_965152235.1. Lineage (NCBI taxonomy): Eukaryota > Metazoa > Chordata > Testudines > Cheloniidae > Eretmochelys > Eretmochelys imbricata. The sequence goes on along the minus strand of NC_135573.1, from coordinate 33,802,080 downwards.
GGGAATGCATCTGATACACACTCGTTGTGATGTGGGTTTCTTTCATTCCCGAAGATCGTAACTTCTGATTTTCCAATATTGTCTATTTTTTGTTGTTGTTGCAAAACTAGTTGTTTTATGCAGTAAACCAACTGTACATGGGGCTGTACAACTTGCTAGCATGATGGGGAAAAAGGGGGCTGGCCAGGCCAAACCTCAATGGTGCTGCAACCCCTTGTGCCAGATCACGGTGCCCAGAGTGGGGAACTGGGCCCAGCCCCACAGACAGAGTTGTTGGAGCCTCCATTCCAGGGTGAATTTTTTGTTTTATTTCATGTTATCTTGCATTTGTGAAAAACACAGGGCTGTCATCACAGTAGGGAACAGTGGAAGTCAGCGCCTATGGGTCCACTTACCCAATGCTACCAACACCACCCCTGGGGTGGCAGCCTATTCACCCCTCAGTCAGAAAGTTTGTGCATTACTTGTGTCTTGCCCCAGGTAGGACACTGTGGGCCCAGGCTATGTTTGTGGGCTGCCTTAGTTGGGTTAGACTAAAGACTGCTTGTGCTGTGCCCAGCCCAGAGGGCAAGAGCTCCCCTACAGACTGATAAATTCTGTCTGCCCCAGCCAGAAGGCTGTGGGCTAAAGATTGCTTATGCTCTGCCCTGCGTAGAGGGCGAGAGCCCTAGACTCTTGACTAGTGGGAGCCCTAGCCTGGGGACTCTGGGCTAAAGACTGTTTACTGCTCTGCACTGCTCGAGGGGGCTAGATCGCCACACTGTTAATGGTGGTTTGCCTCTGCCAAGAGGCTGTGAGCTATAGACTGCTTGTTCTCTCCTGATTGGGTGGCTCACCAGGAGGGCAGGGATAGACTTCCAAGCAGTTGTTTCTGCATTGTCTTGGGTGTTTGCAGAGCAGTTGTCATCAAGTTGTCCACCCTTCCTGCGTCCCTGCAGCTATCCCCTCCTTGAATTAACCCCTTGTATACATATAGTAAACCGCACAATAACAATCAAACAGAACATATAACATTCATAAATTATTGCAGAGTAACCACACATCCTTCATACCTCCCCTATTTAAACATGAATGTAACTCAGATACCTAGGAGACTTCACATGCACCCTTCTGGGTCCCCATTACTCTCCAGTCAGCTTTGGGGATTGAAGCTGGGACCTGATCTCGTCACTTCTTCCTCCTATTCATCTAGTAGGGTGTGAGATGGGTGGTGAGCTCTCTTTCATTAAGGTGCCTGCTACCCAGGCTACACCTGTGAGTTTTCCTCTCCTTGAGGTTGTATAGGACTCACTGCTTTGATCAGTCCAGATGGACAGAACTGTCCTCGCTCCCTGCAAAGCTGGCCTTAACCAAGCATTAACCCCTGGTTTATTATGACCTAGTGTCAGGTGGGACAGAGATTTGCACCCCACCCCAACTTTGACATGCCCTCCCAGAGTGTGTCTTCTATGCCTGGGCTATGTGTATCTGAGGAAACCATTTCACTCCTCAGAGGTAAATTCTCAAAGCCAGATTCCTCTCTTTGCCCCACCTCCTTTCCTGTGGCAAAGCCCTGGTTTCCATGATACGGGGAGGCTGTGAACTTGCCTTCTGAGTTTGGACTCTGTGTGCTTGCCCTTGAGCTAGTTGCTTCACTCATGCCAGCATGTACGAAACAAGTGTCCCCTCCCCTATCCCCTGACTCATTTGCATTTTTACTCAGCATGGGATGGTGAGATGCTGGGGGAAAATCAGCCCCATTCTTTGCAGCTGCATTGTCTGTATTTTCACAAGCAATATTCAGCTGTGACAAGATATCAGAGTCTGTCTCCATCTTTCTGCTCCCACCTTCCTTAAATGGGTGGCAGAACCAGAATTGTGATACAAGTTTACTACATAATTTCCTAATCTATCCCAAGGATTAGGGCCCTACCAAATTCACACCATGAAAAATGCATCACGGACCGTGAAATCTGGTCTTCTCCTGTGAAATTGGGTCTTTTGTGAGCTTTTACCCTATACTGTACAGATTTCACAGAGGAGACCAGTGTTTCTCAAACTGGGGGTCCTGACCCAAAAGGGAGTTGCAGGGGGGTCACAAGGTTATTTTGCGGGGGGGGTTGCGGTATTGGCATCCTTACTTCTGCACTGCTGCCTGCAGAGCTGGGCAGCTGGAGAGCGGCGGCTGCTGACCGAGGGCCCAGCTCTGCAGGCAGCAGCGCAGAAGTGAGGGTGGCAAAACCAACCCAGGCCATCCTGACTTCTGCGCGGCTGCTGGCGGCGGCTCTGCCTTCAGAGCTGGGCTCCCGGCCAGCAGCCGCCGCTCTCCAGCTGCCCAGCTCTGAAGGCAGCGCCGCCGCCAGCAGCAGCACAGAAGTCAGGGTAGCGGCACTGCAACCCCCCTACAATAACCCTGTGATCCCCCCCCCACACACAATTCCCTTTTGAGTCAGGACCCCTACAATTACCACACCATGAAATTTCAGATTTAAATAGCTGAAATCATGGATTTTCTGACTTTTTAAATCCTGTGACTGTGAAATTGACCAAAATGGACCGTAAATTTGGTGGGGCCCTGCCAAGGATATATCAAAAAGAATATAAACTATCAATAGGAATGTCCTCCAGTATTCCCACCCCCAATTTCTGGGACCCCTTCTGTTTTTATTAGGAATTTGGGCTATAGGCACAGCAAATGGTTTTGCCATTGGAATCTTCGCCCACATCTCTGCCTGCCAGCCCCGATGAGATTTCACCACATAGGGTTTTACCAGAGAGTGAGCAGTTCCATTGTCCCTCTACCTCAGAAACTTCTCCCCATTAACTTCCACTCCCACTGGGGATCAGGTTGTCTGTATCCATGAGTGTTCAGCAAGATACATGTGCAGATGCCTAGAAGGATTGAATTCACCAGTTTGTATGTTGTATGCCACAGATGAGCTGGCTGTGTAACTTTCTCCCTCCGGGGACCAAATAACACGGTTAGCTCCATATAGGTGAGGTGAAGGGTGCCCCTCTGGCTGGGTTGTCAGTAAGTTACCCACTATGACTTGTTGCCAGCCCCCAGCACCTGAGCAGCCTACCTACTTCTGTCCTGTCTCCTGGCAGTTAAAACACCTCAGATCTGTGGAATCTCTCTTTGGGGGTCAGTTTGGGGCAGCTGCTTCTCCTGGTTTTGGGATTACCCACTTCCCTTTTTTGAGGCATACCCACATTCCCCCTCCTAGTGCTCATGTTTCGGTCAGCCTCCTCTTGGACCCAGACCTGCTATCCTCATACTCACCAGCCAACCGGCCTGCACTACTGAGATATTTTGCTTTCTGATATCTTACCCACATTCTAAAATGATGTGAACACACATCACAAAACTGTTCCAACTGGACCATTTCATGCAGCTTGTTTAAAACAGTGAGTCCTGAGCCTTTGCCATATTTGTGGAGGTAATCCCTCAGCTGATTTGTCACTTCCATATAAGTTATCCCCCTGTGCTTTTGAATCCCCTAAAGATCTTTTCCATAAGCTTTGGGAGTCAGTTCAAATGTAAATTTCTCACTTCCAGGAAAGGGGTGAGAAAACAGACAGTCTTCAGGGCAAGGGCAAGTCATCTATTCGATTTAAGTCACAAGCCTTCCCAAAGGTAGTGAAATCCCTCCCTTTCCCCCGTGAAACTGGGTCAACAATTTATCCGCTGCTTCCTGCTGTGTTGGCATTCCATCTTCTATCCCCCATGTACGTGATTACTAGGTCCCTGGTTTCTCTGTTGTGTGAGGTCCCGATCATGTTGTCACTGTGCCACCTCGTGGTGGTGCTGCTTTGCCTATTCCACAGGTTTGCTCCTTCAGATGCAGTCTTTGAAAGAGAAACTGCAGCTTTTCCCTTTCAAACATCAACATGACCTCAGACATCCATGATCTTTTCAGGGATCCTTCCTGTCCCTGGAAGGAATGAAGGGAGATAGAAGGCAGAAGGTTCTGGGAGTGAACTGCTGGCTAGATAAATGGTTTAGGGTGGAGGGTTTGGGCTTAGTGGTACATTGATCTACTTGCTATGGGGAGAGAGGGCTGTATGTCTGGAGGGCATCCATCTCAGTAGAAGGGAACCAATTTTCTTGGGGGCCAGGTGGCTAAACTAGTCAGGAGAGTGTTAAACTAACAACAAACGGGGAGTATGAAAAGGGGAGGAAATGAACACTTGCTTAGCACAAAATTAAGATTGAGAACAAAATTAATGAAGGCGTCAAAGGATGTGAAGAGAGTGTACATTTTTAAGTGCCTATACACCAGTGTTAGGAGCCTGGGTAATAAGAGGAATTGTAATTACTGATTTGCCCTAGCTGGTGTTACTAAAACCTGGTGGGACCGTTACTGTGATTGGAATGTTAAAATCTATTTAGGAAGGGTAAGTGGTCAAAAGGGAAGGAAGAGTGGCAATCTGTCAAAAATTATATTCCTTGTATTTGAGTCACTGACAGGTCGGAAGTAAATGATCTTGAATGCTTAGGGATTAGTTTTCCAAAAGATAAAGCACAAGATGGGGTAATAGTTGATGTCTGCTACAGACCACTAAATCACATTACATAACAGGATGACTGTCTCCCTGGTATTTATCTATAATACATAGGGGGGAAAAAGCTGAGTTATCATGACTTCAGTCTGAGTGACATATGCTGGAGGTCTGACGCTGTCAATACTAAAACACTCTCAGAATTTCTAATTATTATACTTGAGAATTTCCTACCTCAAAAAGTATTGCATGGAGGAATTCTATATTAGATCCCATCCTGACTGATGAAGAGCAATTGATCACAGAATTAAAAATTAGTGGTAGGTTTGGTGCAAATGACTGATTTGATTATTCATTTTGCATATAACAAATGTAAAGTCCAAACTGATAATATATGTACTTAATGCTTTAAAAGGGACAGTGGATCAAACCGAAAAACAGGGCCCAGGGCACAATATGGACTCAAGTTCCTGACAGACTTAAAAGGAGTTCAGGGAGAAGGTGGTTGTTGGTGAAATATGAAAGCAGTTAAGCAAAAAGTTTTTTGATTCTTGATGAAAATCCCACTCTAGAAAAATTCAGAAGCTTTATTGTCTTTAGGCACTAAAAATGGATGCAACTGATTCTTTAGAAGTCATTGTAATCTACGCCAAAATAGCACAGATTTTCTCAATAGTTAATATTAACAACGTTAATTATATTTATACAAATGTCAACAGTAAAATCAAGAGGAATTTTTACAGCTCTCTGGATGTTGTCTTTACATGAGTGGCATACCATACCCCCACATCCTCTTTATAACTGGAGCAACTATTTAATATTAATGCTTCCTGTGGAGGTTGGCACTCCATGTTTTGTCCCCCACTTACTGGATTATTAGGTCCCTGGTTATTATGAGATCCCAAAGCTGAAAACAATTATTAGACAGATCAGCTGGAAGAGAGAATTTAAACAGAAAAAATGTGAATGAAAATTGGGAACTGTTTAACAACGTTTGCCAGATGCCCAAAAAGCCACAGTTGAGATATCTATATAGATAGATATATAGAAATAGTAGTTGTCAATAATAAAACAGAAAAGACAGAAGCATTCAATAAATTTTTCTGTTATGTATTTGGGAAGAAGCCAGATAACCTATTTGTATGATGTGGTAATGAAATATTTTCCATTCCAACAGTAACAGGATATTAAACAGCAGCTAATAAAGTTAGACTTTTAAAAATCATTATGTTCAGATAACTTGCCTCTAAGAGTTTTAAAGAGGTAGCTGAGGAGCTCCGTGGATCGTTAAAGTTGATTCTGCCCCGCCCCCCTTCAATAAATCTTGAAACACTGAGGAAGTTCCAGACGACTGAAAGAAGGCTAATATTGTTGTGCAAATATTTCAAAAGAGTAAATGGAATGACCTGGGTAACTATAAGCTTGTCAGCCTGACTTCAGTCCAAGGCAAAATAATGCAATAGCTGATAAGGAACTTGATTAATCAAGAATTAAAGGAGGGAAATATAATTAATGCCAGTCAACATGGGTTTATGGAAACTAACTTCATATCTTTTCATAATGTGCTTATGGGTTTGGTTGATGAAGGGAATAGTGATGATGTAATATACTTAGACTTCTGTAAGGTATTGAACTTAGTACCATATGACATTTTGATTAAGGAATTAGAAAGATACAAAATGAACATGGCACATGTTAAATGGATTAAAAAGTAACTGAGAGGTCTCAAAATGTAACTGTAAATGGGGAATCACCATTGAGCAGGTATGTTTCTAGTGGGGTGCTGCAGGGATTTGTTCTTGACCCTGTGCTATATAATGGCTTTTTATCAATGACCTGGGAGAAAATATGAAATCATGACTCATCAGATTTGCAGACGACACAGACTGGGGAAGTGGTAAATAATGATGAAGACAAGTCAATGATACAGAGTGATCTGGATCACTTGGTAAGCTGGGCTCAAGCAAACAATATGCATTTCAACAGAGCCAAATGTAAAGTCATATATCAGGGAATCAAGAATGCAGGATATACTTATGCAGGGACTCTGTCCTGGGAAGAAGTGACTCTGAAAAAGCTTTGGTGGTTGTGGTGGATAATCGGCTGAACATAACTCCCAGTGTGGCCAAAAGAGCGAATGGAATCCTTAGATGTATAAACAATATCCGCTAGGAGTATAGAGGTTATGTTATCTCTGTATTTGTCACTGATGTGAGTGACTGTCCAGTTCTGATGTCTACAATTCAAGAAGAATGTTGAAAAATTTGAGAGGGTTCGGAGGAGATCCATGAGAATGACAGAAGGATTGGAAAAGATGGGTGATTTAATCACAGTCTATAAGTACCTAAATGGGGAACTGAAAGTTGATAACAGAGGGCTCTTAAATCTACCAAAAAAAGAAAAGGTATAAAAAGATCTAATGGCTAGAAGCTGAAGCTAGACAAATTCAGATAGGAAATTAAGGCACAAATATTTCACAGTGAAGATAATTAACCATTGGAATAATTTACCAAAGGTTGTGGTGGATTCTCCACCACTGAATCAAGATTGGATGTTTTTCTAAAAGACATGCTCTAATTCAAACAGTAATTAATTCAGGAAAGTCCTATGACCTATGTTATGCAGGAGCTCAGACCAGATAATCACAGAGGCTATTCTGGCTGTAGAATTTATGAATCTATGTAAGCGATGTTGGAACAAGAGCTGCCTCTTGGGAGGGAAATCAAACATCCTGGATGAACCTGGGTGAACCTTCTTGGTGTTCACTAATCTGACTACCAGGCATTATATGGGTAACACACAGCCCCACAATGTAACTAAGGTACCTATTACAGCAAGAGCGAATTCTTTGTATGATTTGCTCTTGAACCATAGTGTGCCCAAAAGAAAAAGACCTGTAATTTGTTAAATCACTATGGCTAGTTGCTTTTTCCTTAAAGAAGGAATCTGAAATTGATTGTGTACTATGCTTTCTTGTTTCTTTCATACATGTCTCTGTCCAGAGACTATAATAGACTAATCATAATTATTCTAATCATAGAGTACATGATGCATCTTGATTTTTTTTCTTTAGCTGCTATAAATTTGCTCTCATATTGTAAATGACTGGGCATTTAGTTTGTAAAAGATCTCTTGAGTTTCTCTTCGGGTTCACATTGGTAAATGGTGCCTAATATATCCTACTCCATGTTTCCAAAGGAAAATAATTTTGTGTATCTGTTGGCAAATGTTGGCTTCCGGTTGGCTCCCAATAGCATTTATTAATGCAATATAATACAATACACTTTTAGGGCCCAAATCTACCCTTGGATGACCTGGTATGTCTCCCATTGCCTTTATGAGCAGAATAAGTGCTTCTAAGCATGCAATTTGGCTAACGCTGGCAAAACCTTTCAAAAATTAAAGTAGTTAATTTACTTTTGGGCGCTACTATTACTTCTGTAGCTGAAGCCATGGTGTATCCTGTGTGTGTTTTGCAGAGCTGTATGGCACCAGCAACCAGTTGTCACTGCCACTTTACCTATGGAGTGCCGAGGCAGACAGAATGCCTTTGTGAGCACCAGGAGAAGCATACTCAGAAGTGGCTCCTTCGTCTTTTTAGAGGTGTAGTCCATGCTTCTGATGGTGTTGGCTTCCAACCACCATGAGTGGTTTCAGAGTAGCAGCCGTGTTAATCTGCATCCGCAAAAAGAAAAGGAGGACTTGTGGCACCTTAGAGACTAACAAATTTATTTGAGCATAAGCTTTCGAGAGCTACAGCTCACTTCATCGGATGCATGCAGTGGAAAATACAGTGGGGAGATTTATATACACAGAGAACATGAAACAATGGGTGTTACCATACACACTGTAACAAGAGTGATCAGGTAACGTGAGCTATTACCAGCAGGAGAGCTGGGGGGGGGAAACTTTTGTAGTGATAATCAAGGTGGGCCATTTCCAGCAGTCGACAAGAACATGTGAGGAACTTTAGATGTTCATAATTGTGCCTTCTGACCTAAATATCTATCTATGAATCTATTAAACTTGGGAGGAGGGGGAGGAATAAACATGGGGAAATAGTTTTACTTTGTGTAATGACACATCCACTCCCAGTCTTTATTCAAACCTAAGTTAATTGTAATCACCATGAGTGTGAGTGTGCATGTGTGTGAGAGAGAGGAGAATAGGAAGGACCTTTTGGGGCAGAGGGAGGACGGACAATTTTCAGTAATATAAACTGGCTTCATTGTTCACCTTCCTTCCCCCATAAAATTATCTTCACAGGATCTCTGCTAATAAACATTTTGGGCTAAAATCATCCCTGGTTATAACTTCGCTGACTTCATATTGTTTTTACAGGTCTTCTCCTTGAATGTGAATATGTTCAAAAAAGAGCTTTCCTCAAGGGTATGAATACATCTAAAGGATATGAAAACCCTCCACTGAAGTTTTCTAGGAAGCTGAAAATCTGTGTTAGATATTCAAATATTCTGCAATAGGGTGTCTTATTACTCAGCATATACACACATGTAAAATCTTAAAAGATTACTATAGTTACTTCTCTCATTTATTTTTATTTTCAGATATTGGGTCCTGAATTGTTCCTAATTATAGCATTTTGCAATACTTCACAGTATGAATCTATGGAATTATTGTGCTCCCCAAAAATAACAAACCTGTGCTGCTGGATGCTATTAAAATTGGAATTTATAATTTTTATGTTTACTCTGACAGTTTCACATTAGGAGTAGGAAAATGTTCTTTTAATTTCACTCATTTTTATCTACCTGTTTGGCTGAACTTTGTTAACTTTCACTTAACCACCAATAATATTGCTGATGTGAGCATCTTTTCTTTATAAATCTTTGCTGGAATCAGTCTATGTGTATATTCAGTGTGACAGGGTGGGGGAGGTAATCTGTTTTATTGGACCAGCTTCTGTTGGTAAGAGAAAATAAAAGATATTACTTCACCCACTTTGTCTCTCTAATATCCTGGGACCCACATGACTACAACACTGCATATATTCAGGTTTCAGAGTAGCAGCCGTGTTAGTCTGTATCTGCCAAAAGAAAAGGAGGACTTGTGGCACCTCAGAGACTAACAAATTTATTTGAGCATAAGCTTTCGTGAGCTACAGCTCACTTCATTGGATGCATGCAGTGGAAAATACAGCAGGGGGATTTTATATACACAGAGAACATGAAACAATGGGTGTTTTATACACACAGAGAACACGAAACCGTAGTGGGATTTTATATACACAGAGAACATGAAACAATGGGTGTTTCATGTTCTCTGTGTATATAAAATTCCCCTGCTGTATTTTACACTGCATGCATCCGATGAAGTGAGCTGTAGCTCACGAAAGCTTATGCTCAAATAAATTTGTTAGTCTCTAAGGTGCCACAAGTCCTCCTTTCTTTTCGCATATATTCAGTGTTTCATTTTAAGTGCCACCTTGTGACTGATCGTGGGTACTGCAACTGTAAATTTACAATATTTTCTACATTCTGTGAGATGATATAAATGAGTAGTAACATGGCAGTGTGCATTAAGCATTAGTACAAAGCTCAGTTCTAACACTTTCACTTCCATATTTCAGTACAACTGCCCTTAAATCTGAACCCAACTGCTCCACTTTTTAATATCCATTTTCTCTTTCTTGACACAGTGTACCTGTACTTGCAGAAGGCCCTGAAGGCATAACGCTCCGTGGCCTAGATGTTGATGGCTCTGTAGAACTCTAGGGAAATTTCTTCTCAGCACAAACTCGTAGATTGATAGAGAAGATGATGGATGATGTAGTAGATTAATAGGGAAGATGATGGGAAAAAAATCACTATATTGGGTCAGACCATTAGCCAAACTGAATAATCTTCCTTGATTTTTCACACGCATTTCATTTCAATTAGAAGTTTCCATACAGTTGTTGCAATTTCATGTATCTTAAGAATTAAAAAGATGGGGAAACTCTGTCCAAAACGTCGCTATGAATATTTCAACTTGTTCTCAGGCGAAACAGAATTTTCTTTTGTTTGTTCTACATTTACCAGCCGTTCACTTAAATCAGCGGCTCCTTATTTTTTATAATGTGGAAAGTATAAAAAAAGGATGCACTGATCAAGGGTTTGTATTTTTAAGGGTACTTCAGTGCCTATAATTAGGATCTGTATGACATTAGTACAAAGATCCTTGTATCGCATCAACGTGTGTTTAAATCAGGGTGCTAACAGAGCTTCAATTAACTAATCACAAACTCCTGAGTTTCTTGGCTCAGTACCAGAAATATTAAAACAGATGATTCTTTCTTCTTAAGTTAGGCCAGTGTCATGCCACCTACCAGTAATGGCTCACACAGTGGCTCTGTGCCCTTCGCTATGTCAGTGATCTGGGATGTCATTCATAGAAGGTGTGATGTCTGAGAACCGATGGCACAGTACCAACCACTCAGTGTTTTGCTTGCTGTAAGAATATCATTCCCGAAGCGGTGCTTTGGTGGTAAGTCTTCTGAGAATAACAACAAAAACAAAGCCGCTCCCTCAATGGGTAAAGAATGGAGCTGAAAAATAAATACTTGGCAATGCACAGAGCTGCTACTAACCTTAGCACTGGATGTGCTCCTTCAAAGCTCCTATCTTCAGTTTGTTAGAGAAACTCCTTCTGACAAGAGCATGTTTTTGGTGTATTTCTATCTTACAGCCCTTGCTTATGGCAGTTTTGATGTAGCTGCTATGTTTAAAATCAAAATCAGCCGTGTTTTACAATCCCAGAATCTGAGCAGTGTAAGCATTCCATTTGCAATGTTATTTCTTTCTCTTGTCACTGTCACACTCAATTTAACTGGATTTTTGCTTTTGTTGTAAAATGGCAGCTGCAAAAGTAAAGAAGAATCTGACTGTCGCTGTAATACTATTACCACAACGATTTGAGAGTCAGTAATAGATATTAATCAACTAATAACCAGGACTCTTGCTTTGCTGATGGTACCCAATGGACTCAGAGCCTGAGGTGGTATGGCTGTAGGCCATGATAATAATTGTCCAACCCAGCAGGTTAGCTGCAGCTCAGTGTGCTGCCTTAGAAGAATGTATATTTTGGTTGGGTTGCAGCTCTCAGGCTGTGAGGGGCTGAGAATATTGAGCAGTTGGGCTGGAAGGAAAGGGCTGTTTTGTTTAGAAGGGGATGGAAGGGAATGGGCAAGCCTCAGAATTAGCCATGTTGATATAATCTGGAAAGAGGGCTGTCTAGCCCTACCAGTTAGAGGGCATTGGACATGGGGCTTTAAAATACAGTTAAAAGATTTTATTTTCTGGTAAAACACACTTTTTAAACTTGAACAGTTAGGTTTAAAACAAATTTTAATGCATCTGTCTGTCTGATGGGTAAACTCTCAAGAGTTCAGCTTTCTGTTAATAGCTCCTCTGAGAAGATTTATCATTTTGTTTCCCTTTAGTAACATATTCTGTTTCCTTACAGCTTACCTTGAGTATCGCTTAGCCCTGAGAAGCTTTTATTGTCACACTCTGCCTTTCAGTTTGCAGCAGGAGGGGTGGACAGAGACCTGCACTGGCATTTGACCAATTAGAAGGCTGATTGAAATTAATGATGGCACAAAATGACTACTACTTTTTAAAGTCTGTCTTTAGCAAGGAAAGCAAAGAAGTCTGTAAAATGAGGAAGTAATAAGGTAGACTTCATAAAAGAGCCAAGCTACTGACTGGCTTCATTTTGACTTTATCAGGTAGTGGCTGCATGACTGGGCCCATGTACTGTACGTCCCTAGCGGTAGGTAAATCTACTCAAGGTATCTATAACAATCCCATTATAGTATCTAAGCACAAAACAAAGATCACTTTTTTCCCCTTTGGCTAGCGTGTCTGCTTTCTCTATCTTTATCTTTTCAAATTGTCTCTCAATATTTCTACCCATGAAATCCAAACTTAGTTCCTTTAACTTTCTGTACTTTTTTTTTAAACCCTCCACGCTATCCTGCCTTTGATACTTATAGTTTTCCTGTCTCTGAAGTGTTGTAAACATGATCATTTTGTGAATGCTTGCTCCAAGTGTCCACCTTACTTCCAAGTTTTCTCTTATTTCCTCCCTGTTTTTCAAATCTATTTCTAAAATTACATTATCCCTGGTTGGTTTCTCTAGTTTCTGGAACAAGAGGTTATTTTCCACACAGTTCAAGAATTTGCGGTCTCATTTTTTTGTTGTGTAGGAACATAGGATTTGCCACATTAGATCAGAGGATTTGTCCATCAAACCTCTGTGTGTGGCCTATTTTTCTTGATGGTTCAGAAGATGAAAACCTGCTACAGAGCAACTAGCTAATTGTTTGGCATTGTGCAGGGGAGTCAGGGAGGGGGGAAAGGTAGAATCCTCCAGCAATCATCTTATGTCCTGAGGTGTGAGATTTGGTTACCCTGATCATAGCAGCACTGACTACAGAGCTCATTGCAGCTCAACGGTGGGCCCAGGTGAATAAGGTAATGCTAAGCTTTTCAGAATGCAGCTTCTGAAGTGATTTTTGGTTGTTATCCAGTTCAGGAAGAGGGCAGACTAATTGTTTCTCTAGTTCATTCAATTGAATAGCTATAGTACTGAACTTCATGTATTGCATTTAGGGCCCAATTCTCCCCTATATAGAATATCCTAGATAGGGTAGATATAACTCCTTGTGTTCTCAATGACAGTGGTTCTCAACCTTTCCAGAGTACTGTAACCCTTGCAGGAGTCTGATTTGTCTTGTGTACCCACAAGTTTCACCTCACTTAAAAACTACTTGCTTACAAAACCAGACATAAAAATACAGAAGAGTCACAGCACATTATTACTGAGAAGTTGCTTATATTCTCATTTTGCTATATAATTATAAAATACATCAATCAGAATATAAATATTGTACTCCCATTTCAGTGTATGGTATATAGAGCAGTATAAACACATCATTGTCTGTATGAAATTTTAGTGCTTTTTATGAAGCGCGTTGTAAAACTAGGACAATATCTAGATGAGTTGATGTACCCCATGAAAGATCTCTGAGTATCCCCAGGGTATACGTACTCCTGGTTGAGAATCACTGTCCTATGGAATACGTGAGGTTGGGATTCCTGTGAAAAGAATTGTTTTTTCCCCCTCTCTTTTAACTTTAGGATCTTAGGGGAATTGCAAGAGGCATGGAACATCCATTCTATCACTTAGACCTTAGAGAATACTGCTCCCACAGGAGCACATTTCTAAGGCTCACCTGAGACCTCACAAAGGGAATTCTCAAGTTGTGATACATAGAGTATGTTCATTCAGCCCCTGGCTTTCCCTGTGGGTTTTGAGTGAGGAGAATTGGAAAAGGGACCAGCAGTTTAACACTTGATGTGGTGGGCAAGGGAGAACCAGGGAAGACATTTGTGGAAAACAGTGGCATGGTCCGATCAATGGATAGCTTTAGCAGCTCTGTTTTGGATTGACAGAGGGAAGTGATCTGGGAATCAGGGAAGGCTAGAGAAGAGGTTACAGTAATTAAGGCAGGAGATGAGACAGGAATGAACAAGCATTCTGGTTGTCAGGACAGAGGAGGAGGAAATGGCAGGACTTGGTAACAGCCTAGATGTGTGGGGACAGGGAGAAGAAGTGTGCAAGGCTGAGTGAATGAAGGAAGGTTGATTGTCTACAGTACTGGATGAAGGAAAGAGGACAGCATTGTGTTATGATCAGGAGACGGCTTGGGAATCAAGAGATCTGGGGTCAGTTCCTGGCCCTGCTGCGGACTTCCTGTGTGACCTGCGTCAAGTCACTAATCTCTTTCTGGGCTTCAGTTCCCTACCTGTAAAATTATCCACTATGTCTCATGTCTTACTATATAATTGTTAAGCCCCTAGCACAATGGGGTCCTCAGTCTTCTTTGTGTTCACCCGGCATGAATGTGATATTGTATCCCCCAAAAAACCTACATTAAAAGAATGGTAAAGTTGCGATATCAAGCACTCAAACAGTAGGAAAAATCAGAATTAACATTGCCTGGACAACCTTAATTTGCCCCCCTCATTTGGATCACCTACCATTTTTACCACAGGACCCTGGCACAGAATGGACTGTGCACTGGGATGAATCAGGGCTGTTCAGTGAAGGAGGCTGTTGTCTTCAGGATCCCTAGGTCATTTGTTGCAGATATGTGGTGACTGGGGAAAATGAAGTATTACCCCCTTTTTCCGGAGAGGGGAATTAGAGGCCTGATCCAAAGCTCATCAAAGTCAGTGGAAACCATTGATGTCAATGACCTTTGGATTATACTGTAAGTGACTTGTCCACAGTTCACAGGAACTAAACAAAGATACTCCAAATCCTATTTCAGGGCCTTAACCACAAGATCATCCTGTGTCTCGAATTAGCCCTCAGTGCAGGGCTGTCTTTTTTATTTGTTCTGTAGAGGTCTTGGCCCCCTTTAGCTTTTGAATTGATAATAAATAATAGAAATACAACACTTCTCTCCCCTGTGGGTTATTACTGCTATTGTATAATGATAGCATTTCACTTTCACAAAATCTATGTTGCTGCTGAATAATCAGCACATAGAGAAACCTCACTCCCAGGTGACCACTGAGAGGTGCATATTTCAGAACCTGCATAAAAAACAAGTTATAGCCAACGAAATTTTTTTTAAGTCTTCTCTTTGTTTAGAATGTGACTAACAGTGCTCAGTGCAGGAATTCCCGACAGATGGTTACCATTTCAGCATCAGATGGCAACAAGCACCATAACCAAGCAATTACAGAGCTTTTTTGATACAGAACCAGCTGAACAGACTGGCAGACTCCAGTAATTTCTCCCAAATTAGACACATCTGGCCCACCAGAAGGTGTTGCAAGTTGCATGGTGGAGGTGTGCAATGAAAATATATTCTTTGTGCCACCAGCCACTTCTTGAGGTCAAGGGCCTCTAATCAAGTGGCAGTATACTTAAAATTACCTTTTGGTTTTACATTCTCAATGTAATGAAATGTTGTAAACTGACCAGTAAAATAATTTAAGAAATGCTTAAATAGGCCAGATTATGTTGTTTTTATCTGTCATTTCCAAAATATTTCACCACCTTTTGAGGAATGCTTGACAGCATGTGCTTTTTCTGCAGCTCTAGCTTGTATCCCTCATCTTAGGAACGACTGCCTTGGTAAGGGATCTGACTTGGATCTGTAATGTATGGGACTGGACTAGTAAAATGTCACTTTGCCGCTATCTCTTTTTTTCCTAATTTATTTACTTGCTGTATAGTAAACTCCAGATGGCTGGAGCCAGTGGGATTTTACAAAGACTGGGACAAAACACCAGGGATGCTGTGGCTCGTTCTGAAAATGGGGACAATTCAGGCTTTTGGGGCCTGATGTTCACTGTAGTTAGGTAGTTAAATAGCCAAAAAGTGCAGTTAGACTAACTTGGTTCCCCACATAAGATAATACAAATTCTTAGGGCTCATAAACCCAGATATGCAAGTTCTGTATTGCGGATGCACAATAAAGTTGGCTGAGGGATATGTCTTGTTTAACTTGGCCATTGAAATGGCTAATTCTTATCTCACGTGGCTGATGTTGTGGTTATCTCATCCTTATAGACAGCATGGCCAAGCCAATATTTTTTCTAGCTTGGCTACTTTCACATGTTTAGGATCAGATTTCAGTTTCAGGAAAATCAAATTCAGAAGAACTCTTTGTGTATAAATGATACAGCCTTAGACAGCTGATATCCATACTTTCTTGTCTCCCTCGTCCAAATTATATTTGACTTACTTATTTTGTTACTATTTACAATAGTCTTTTACACTGAAGACATGGCAGAGAGATGCATGAAACTGAATGCAATAAACATTGCAATGTAATTGTTTGCTTTGGTTTGAGATTTGGGAATTAGCTATATTTAAAGAAACTGCATTTCAAGATATGATTCATGGAGTTGCATGCTTTTGTCTGTTCGTTGGAACAACCTCAATAACACAGTAAATTTCTGCTTAGTTCACTGTAACTGAATTTGCTCATTATTTTCTCAAAAAAATCAAATGTATCTGTATACATGTTTTTACTGCTGGAACAAAATAATGCACGAGGCAGTCAGGCATTTATCTTATCTCAGTTCTAGGAAGACACTTAAACACAAATAGGGAAAACTTAAAGGAAACTAACCAAGCGGTATTATACTGCAACATATTTCCAAACCCATCTTTCATCCCTATTCCAAAGAAACCCAACCAACCAACCAACCAACCAAAAACCCTCTACAAAAGCAATATGCCTCTATTTCTCCTTAATCTTTTAAACTCCACTACAGTGCTTGCTACTTTTGTCTTTCATGCTTTTCTTTCAACCTAGCATTTTCTTTGAGATAAGATAAAGTATTTGATTTCTGTTCTCAGGATTAGACATTCTGAGATTGTGTGATGTCAAGACACAGATGATGTTAGCCATTTTGTGATGTGATTAAGTGCCATGATATTGCAGAGCCAGGGGTTTAACCATGAATGCCTGCACTTCCTGATGCAGAGAAGATAGTGCTGTTGAAAGAAAAGCATTTGGAAATCCTCATTAAGGGAGAAGGAATTAAGAAGTAATTGGAGATTTGTTCTTTGAATGAGGTGCAGTTAATGGTGCATATAAATGGAAAGAATCTGCAATGCTTTAGTTTGCTACTTAAGTCACCAGTTCTCTCATCAAACAGGTTGAATGGGTACGGGGAAAAGACACTGATATTGCCTCCGCAGCAGTCCACATTGATAAAGATAATTGGGAATGGCAGCTTTAGACAGGTGTCAGGCATTGCTGGGATGTCTTGTGCTGAAAGATAGGTGACAAATCCGTCTGGTGAAATTTGACTATGTTATGATTACAGAACTATAGCAAAGAGATAAGTAACAATCATGCAAAGACTAAATTGCTTGCACTTTTTTTTTATACCTGGTAGCAGATGCCGTGTCTGACTGGCAAAAGCAGTTTGTTCTGCTTTCATTTCAAGGATGTTAAATTAGTAATCTAGCAAATTTGCATGATGATTAACTATGGAACTGGACTGTTCTAGCAGCAGAAAGTGAGACATTGTTGGTTTGCATACCTACCAACTGTAATTAGCCAAAAATTATTGTGCCACTTATCTTTTATCAGAGTTACCCTTCTGCTTCATAAATGATGTCAGCTGTATCGCCAAACTTGGTCCACTTCTCCCACAACTATCTCTGCTTGTTTGTGTGGTGCTCCCTCTATGCACAGAATACTTTTCCTGAGCTGTTCTCCAAAGCTGCTACACTCTCCCCATTTAAATCCTTCCTGAAGACCCACTTCCTCTGGGAATCTTACAAGAAACTACTTGCCTAAGTTATCTAGTTTAATACATTAAATATATATTTAATCATGAATGAATTGCTGATACATAGGCTGGGAAGGGTTAGAGGACCACATGGGCACTGAATGTGAAGAAGAGAGTTAGTCTGGTGAAAAGATGACAGCTGAATTGTGACGGGGAGAGGAGAATTTAATATATTTAGTTTATTAAAAGAAAACCATATAATTATGAAAATAAGCCTATCATCATCCAAGATGACCCGGCATGTATGTTATACGCTTGTCCCTCATTCTTTGCCTGTGATTGTTTGGCTAGATTATGTAATCTTCAAGGCAGGGATTATGCTTTCCTTTGTGTTTTGGGTGTCACCATGATATAGGGCCCCAGTTCTGCAAGGGGATAGCATGGGTGCACCAGTAAGCCTGAGTGGAGCTCCATTTAAGTCATAAAGGGCTCTCCATAGATCCTGGGGTTTGCCCACATGGAACAGATTGGAAGATCATGGCCTTAATAATGATGAGAGGTACCAGGTGTTTGGGCTTTAAAGAGGAAAATGTGGTGAGGAGAAAAAGGTATCAGAGATCCCGATGAAGTAAGCCTCTTCCTCTCTTGCGTTCCTATATCCCATCTAGCCTTATTTCCTCTGCTCTTCCCTTGGATTCTCTTCTCCTCTCTTGAACACCACATTTCACCTATCCCTGAACTTGAGGTTCTCTCTTTTGGCTTTGGCTTCTCTACCAAAAATGATTTTTCCCTCTTGTGAGATAACTAAAATGCATTATCTATTCTGCTCTAAAATCCTAGTGGAGACATAGCACTGTAGTTTTTACACTTTGCCTCTGAAGCTAGATGAGGTCAACTCTATAACTCCATCAGTGGTTGATCTTGCTTAGCCTAACTAGTAGTAAAAGCCACAACACCTTACTTCACTAGGATTTTACCAGTGGGATAGCTAATGTGCATTAGTTATCCCGCAGTAAAAAAAAAAAATCTTTTTTTCACTGAAGACATAGCTTCAGTTTTCTCTTCATCTCCATATCTCTTCTATTGAATGTAAAGGTCCTGAAGTTGCTGTTTGTAACCTGCTTGGTCCTTTGCTTTGCTGAAATGGTCCATCTGTGGCAATGCCATTTCTTACAGAACAGAAGTCAGAACACTAGGGCAGAAGGGCATTTGCTATAAGAGAACTTTTAACAGCTTATTCAATACCTAGTCCTAATGAGTACAAGGTTTGGTTCCACATATGAGCAAAGCTTGCTCAAGTCTTCTCAGAAGCACTTCATTCATCCATATGTGAAAATAAATTTGAATATACAGGACCTGATTCTCCTCTGCCTTGCCTCTTGTATGGTCATTCACACCTGTTCAAAGTAAGTGTTAAACATACCAAATTGGAATTTGAAATATGACCCATTAATTCTGCCAACTCCTAAAATTTAAGGCCTATTTAAGAGAGTAATTGGGGCTGTTCTCACATCAAAACTCTTCTCCCCCCTCCCCCCACGTCCTATATAGGGAAGATGGCAGGATTGTCATTATTCATCTTGCATCATGTGTTGCTTGTGACATTCTAGTTTTCTAAAAGCAAACTGAGTAGATTGTATGTCTGTGGCAGAATCTTCTGCCCTTAAAGTCCAAACCAGGGCATGTGTCATATAAAGATCAGGGAAGAACTGCTTACAGCATTATTGGGATTACTTCTGCTTTCAAGTTTAACCTCTACGAAGGAGTAAAGCACAGTTGAATTGGTACTGTCTCTACACGGTTCCTAGTGAAAAGGAATACTTTTTCTTTAGTCCATTAAAACTCACCTGCAGTCAAAATCCAGAGGAAGGCTCACTTCAACTTCTCTAACTCCACTTCCATATGCTACAGATTTTTTATACTTAACATAAAGAATGCTTGATTGTTGTATGACCCTCTGATTTGTGCATTTTTCTTGGAAGCTGTTCAACATGGAGAACAGCCCCTGTGTTATTTATGCTTAAGGGACAATGTCAACTTCTACAGTTACAAAAATGTAAGGAAGCTAAATCTCAAGCGGAATCCCTGGAGAAAGTTTTCTAAAGACTTCAGTGTTTTTAGAAAAATCCAGAATGATTAAAAAGCTCTTAAGGTACATTTAACATTAATGTATTCCAAGCCTCCTTCAGGGAGGCTGCTGCTTCCTTTAAGAAGTTAGAGTGGTACTGGAAGCCTAAAGAGGTTAATGGTGTCTCATAAAATGAGGCAAGTGGTAGGAGACTCAGGTCCTGATCCAGCAAACTACTTAAGCACATGCTTAACCTTACATACATGAGTATTGCCCTTGCCTTCGGTGGGACTAGGGTGGGTAGAAAGCTGGCTAGATTGTCGGGCTCAACGGGTAGTGATCAATGGCTCCATGTCTAGTTGGCAGCCGGTGTCAAGTGGAGTGCCCCAGGGGTCGGTCCTGGGGACGGTTTTGTTCAATATCTTCATAAATGATCTGGAGGATGGTGTGGATTGCACTCTCAGCAAATTTGCGGACGATACTAAACTGGGAGGAGTGGTAGATACGCTGGAGGGGAGGGATAGGATACAGAAGGACCTAGACAAATTGGAGGATTGGGCCAAAAGAAATCTGATGAGGTTCAATAAGGATAAGTGCAGGGTCCTGCACTTAGGACGGAAGAATCCAATGCACCGCTACAGACTAGGGACCGAATGGCTAGGCAGCAGTTCTGCGGAAAAGGACCTAGGGGTGACAGTGGACGAGAAGCTGGATATGAGTCAGCAGTGTGCCCTTGTTGCCAAGAAGGCCAATGGCATTTTGGGATGTATAAGTAGGGGCATAGCGAGCAGATCGAGGGACGTGATCGTCCCCCTCTATTCAACATTGGTGAGGCCTCATCTGGAGTACTGTGTCCAGTTTTGGGCCCCACACTACAAGAAGGATGTGGATAAATTGGAGAGAGTCCAGCGAAGGGCAACAAAAATGATTAGGGGTCTAGAACACATGACTTATGAGGAGAGGCTGAGGGAGCTGGGATTGTTTAGCCTGCAGAAGAGAAGAATGAGGGGGGATTTGATAGCTGCTTTCAACTACCTGAAAGGGGGTTCCAAAGAGGATGGCTCTAGACTGTTCTCAATGGTAGTAGATGACAGAACGAGGAGTAATGGTCTCAAGTTGCAGTGCGGGAGGTTTAGGTTGGATATTAGGAAAAACTTTTTCACTAAGAGGGTGGTGAAACACTGGAATGTGTTGCCTAGGGAGGTGGTGGAATCTCCTTCCTTGGAGGTTTTTAAGGTCAGGCTTGACAAAGCCTTGGCTGGGATGATTTAACTGGGAATTGGTCCTGCTTCGAGCAGGGGGTTGGACTAGATGACCTTCAGGGGTCCCTTCCAACCCTGATATTCTATGATTCTATGACTACCCGTGTGTATGTGGAGCACATGCTTAAGAGCTTTGCTGGATTGGGGCCTTAAAAACAAGGTAAAGTAGTCTGGGCAAAAGTCTAATTAAGGCTTGCAATTAATGGCCAAAGGCTAGAGATAGCTGCAGTTGTAGCGTTCTATTAAGATATCTGCTCTCATAAAGCCCCTGTGTAAATCTGATTATACACATAAACATTTCCTTGTGCAGCAATAAATTCTTCATCCAGCAAAGCAGAAATCAAAGTAACACATAAGAGAAAGAGAAATTAGCAAGTAACTAGTAGTTGAAAGCCCATGCTGTCACAGGTGGCAGTTAGGCCAAGTAATCTACCATCTGTACAGTCTCCTTCATACAACCAATTAAACTGTTACATACAAATAACTTATAGAATAAGGGTGATGATTGGTTGAGTTGCCTCTGACGTCACAAAGGTCTAAGACATTTGGCATGGCATAGATACATGCCTTACTGTAGAGGTACAATGCATGGGTGTAATTCATAAAGTCAAAATGGTGGATAACTTAAAAATTAGACAGTAACAGACCGTGAATTCCAGTGATGATTGAACCTGGTGATATTCTGAACAAAAAGCTCTCAACCATGCTTGTAGCTGTTGCCATCGGTTCACGTGGACTCAGCTTATATTCCAGGCTTCAGAGTGACAATCCTGGAATCTTATTATATAGAGAATATACCTGCTGCTCTAAAAAAAACAAAAAACAAAAAACAGATTCCTCTCTGCAGGAAAAATGGGTGGACTCATTTTCAGTAAGTTAGCAGCGTCCCAACAATACCTTGAAAACCCAGTGGAGGAAAGAATAGCCTTGCTTAATTTTATGAGCAGTGTTACATGCAGTAAATATGAAGAAATACAAGATATAGTAAACACACTAGCTACAGACTTCAAGTTTATTTAATTTTTTTGTCTTGCCTCCCATTCTCCCATGAAAGAACTAAATAAAATTCTGGCACCAAGTATTACAGTTATACTGATAAAAAGTGATTGTTTGAAAATGTGGAACTAATAAGTAGATGCTAAACACCAGCATTCAGTCATCTTGCTTAAATTACATCCATTCCCTGTCTTTATCTGCTTACAATGTAAACTCTTTGTCTACAGGCCTAGACAAGATCATCAGCTACATCGTAAGAAAAGCTGATATGATGCCAACTGACCCTGCCCTTAGAGTATTCCTCAAGCATGGAAGAATCCTACAGTGGCATAGACCCACCACAGTAGCTCCTATGCTGGCTCCTGTGTAGATTGTAGTCTCTGGCCAGCCCCAGGAGCAGATGGCATAAAGCCACATTTACCCCCAGCCACCTCCCAAGCTGAGCTCTGCCTGGCTGAAATGCAACCCCTGACAATAATACCTGGTTCCTATATCGTGCTTTTCATCAGTAGATCTTAAAGCACTTTAGAAAGGAAGTCAGAAACAAATGACTGAAGATAAAAGTTCCTCTGATCAGTATCAAAGCATCTTGGCAAATAACATCCCCTCATGTGATACTGTAGGCAAGGCATGCTGCAGGAATGAAAATCAATAGAGATGGAACCAATCTATCCACTTGGCAAGCTGTGGTGGGAACAGGCTTTAACATCTGCTTTTGACTGTGTTGCTGTAAGGAAGTGATGCACTTTGGATTTGACACCTTGGATCAAGCCCTTACAAAGGACCCTGTAATAGTCACCAAATTCGTTCTTGAACTTCATAGCATGATACAAAGGTGCCAACTTTCTAATGTGCTCAATCCCCTCCACCCCTGGCTCTGCCCCATGGCCAACTCCCACTCCACCCCTTCCCTCAAGCCTCTACCCCGCCCCCACTCCACCTCTGCCCTGCCTCTTCCTGCCCCATTCCACCCACTCCCCAAACCGTGCCCCATCTTCACTCCTTCCTCTCCCCCCACCAGAGACTCCTGCACACCACAGAGCAGCTAATCTGCGGCAGGCAGGAGGTGTTGGGAGGGAGGGGGAGGTGCTGATCAGTAGGGCACACTGATCAGTAGGGTGGGGCGGTGGAGGGGAGCTGGCTGCCGGTGGGTGCTCAGCACCCACGATTTTTTTTCCATGGGTGCTCCAGCCCCGAAGCACCCATGGAGTCAGCACTTATGGCATGATATGATTATTGTGGGACAAGATGACAACAAAGAGGTCAGTATCATTATTCCCATTTTACAGATGGGGAAGCTGAGTCACAAAGAGGCAGGTGACTTCCCCAAAATCATCCAGTAGGCCAATGGCAGAGCTAAGAATAGAAGCCAGGATTCCCAAGTCCCAGCCCAGTGCTCTGTCCACTAGGCCACACTGTCTCCCACTTGCTGAAAGCCAAAGTCAAGTTGTCTCTATTTTTCACCTAATGTACTGATGGTGCTAGTCAGATCCCTTTGGCTAATTTATAACTTTTAACAAATACAAATAATAGTGCAAAAATAGCACACTTCCAAAATATTTGACAGTAAAATGTGTGACGATTCCAATAATGGCTATTCTGTTGCATAATTTTGTTTTTGTTGTTTTAATGTATTGTCCTTTTCTGCCAAATGTAGTATAAAACACATTTTAGAAAACCAGTAATAACAGAATCCTTAGATGCTGCTCAAAAACAACAAAAAAGTCCCTCCTAAAACTTTCCCAATTTATTATCTCTTGTCATATTTTAATCTACTAGGACTTTTTAACAGTGTTATTGTTTCATGTGCAATAATGGAAGTCTGGCAATAGATACGTTTTTATTCTAACCTTTTTTGGCAATAATATTTTCGTATTTGAGGAACTGCACTAAATTCCCTCCCTCTCTCTTGTGGAGATAGGGACGAAGTCACAGCATCATGGGCAGTCTCTTAGGCTACAAATCCATTTGTAAGCTATTATTTATACAGAAATTGCATGCATTTTGTTTTCAGCAGGGAAGGGCAGGTGGAAGGAATTTCCTTCAAGAAAGAAAAAAGAAGTGTAAGGCATCTTTGTTTTAATTAAGCAATAAATAACACAGCTGTGGTGACACAATTTATGTTGTAAATACATGTAAAATAATCATAGTAATTAAAATGCAATAGCTGTAATATGGGACCCAGTTTACTAAAGATTTATTGTAGTGCCTTACTGCCGTCTGGTGTCCACCTGTCCAGATACATGTACCAGATACATGCTGTGAGTTCCTTAAAATTTAATGAAATATTATTAACAGCAGGAATTCTTGACTGATGTCAAATTGATCCCAGCTTTTGCTGCTAAAGCATCTCCTGTAATACAGAGTAAGACTTACAATGCTGCGGGACATGGATTTTACCTAGCTTCATGTGTTGAAGTAGAGCTGTGCAAACTTACCCTTACTTGGGAGCAACAATTTCTTTGGTGTCTCAAACGAGCACCTCTGGTTGTGCACAGCAGCCCAAGAATGATATATGGGGGGAGGGATAGCTCAGTGGTTTGAGCTTTGGCCTGCTAAACCCAGGGTTGTGAGTTCAATCCTTGAGGGGGCCATTTAGGAATATGGGGCAAAAATTGGGGATTGGTCCTGCTTTGAGCAGGGGGTTGGACTAGATGACCTCCTGAGGTCCCTTCCAACCCTGATAATCTATGATTCTATGACTGTAGTTTCCAACTCTGGCCTTAGCCATAAATCTTACCCATACTGAGCTCTGTAAAACTGCAAGATAATTCAAAGAAATCACTGCTATATTCAGGCAAGTGTTTTCTCCCCTGCCCCACATATGTTGAATTTAGTGTTGATGAAAGGTGTGGGATTGACAGCCTGACCTCAGCAACACTCCCCCTGTCAGGCCTCAAGACTTCCTCTTAATTGTTGGAAAGTTTATAGAAAGAACATCAGAAACAATCTTTGTTTCTGAGAGACACAAATTCATTGTATTTAATGCAGGTGCCAAGCTGCTTTTTCAAAACAACTGGTTGGTGTACCTTTCCCCTGCTGATGCTACCAGTCTGCTGATGGGTGTTTGCATCACTTTCGTATAGACCTTCACAGCACATATAGCTGTAACTCGTTGTATAGGACAAAGAGTTGATTCCTTGCAGACTGAGAATTTTGAGTAGAGTTCTCTGCAAGTCCCATGCCTATGTTTCTGTGCCTTTAATAACAGGAGTGTCTCCTCAGTGTCTGCCCATATGACAGAGAGACACCCATTACCCTCCTATCCCATAGAGCAGAACTCACCGGTGTTCCCATATTCAGTATGATGTTTGGACCAAAATACAGCGGACACTGGATGTTTCCTGATGTGTCCTTGTAATTTTATTTGAAACATTATCAGTTTGGGGTAGCAGAATGCTACAGTAGTCTCACCTGGCATACAGTCCTGTCCTAAAACATTTCTTCAGGAGATCCTTCAGCGAGTGTAATAGGCCTCAGGTGACGAACCATCCACAACTCACTCAAGCAGCATCTGCATTTTTGGTATCATGTATGGTTCTTGGGTATGACCAAGAGCCTTCTTGGCTTTCTGATGAGGGTCCAAGAGCAGTGAAGGGACATTTTTGCATTTGGCAGCTAGTGGGTATAGCAGTAGCTGGGTACGATACCCTAATGTGACAGCTGTCTTTTGAAAATTCCCAAGGCTGAAACTAGTTGAGTGTTCAGAGTGCCAAGGAGCTCTGGTGGCTAGAGCATATTCAGAACTTCTGGACCAAATCTGAGCTTTGAGAATTCTCTGAAGTTTAGGTGTTTCCATGTAATGATTGTGATTTATATTACAATGGTGATGTGAGACCCCAGCTGAGATTGGGGCCCAGATATGCTATGCACAGTACAGACACATAGCATGAGATAGTCCCTGCCTTGAAGGCAAGGCAGATAAAGGGTGGTGTTGGGGAATTGAGACAGAGAGAGGTGAAGTGGCAGTGCCAGGAACGGAACCGAGGTCTCCTGACTCCTAGTCCAATGCTGTATTCACTGGGAACACCGGTTCTCCTTCCGCAACCAAGTGCTCCAATTCTATGTTATATGCCCCTTTGAAAATTGCCTTGCATGTGATTTACTCAGGAATCCTGTGGCAGACCTATCAATGGAACTCAAGCCTTCTCATTCCTCTGGTTAAAGCACAAGACCATGCTCCATCCCACTAGCACAAGAGCTTTGTAAAATGAGAGAATGGGAGATACACATGCTTAGATAAAAAAATATAAATGCATGAGGATTAGAGATGTGTAAAACTGACCAGATAATTGACCCACAAATAAGACCTGAACCAAATCAAATTCAAATTGAACCTGACAGATCAAATTTGATGGTTCAAAATACCTTCAGATAATACAAGCGAGTACAGGTGCAATTTTTCATTTCCATGTGGCATCTCCACTTCCTCTCTATAGCTGGGGTCAAAAGTAGCAGTGCCAAACACCGTCTAAATCAGCTTCCATGATATGTTCACCCCAATCAGAAGCAGAAAGTGATGGGATTATTCTGCACAGGTTAAAATGATACCCGAGGTCATTCATACACACAGGAGGCAACACTGGGACCAATATGGGTACGGTTATGGAAACAAGACCTTAATGCCACTATATAACTTCAAAATTGAATGTATCGAAAGATTTATAGTTAAAGCCAGAGATGAAAAATCCTAATCAAAATATTATTATTCTTATGCTGCTGTGGGCACTCATAGGTACTCCTGTGAAAACATCCCCAAAAGGTGTAGCAACATGATTTGTTGTAACCTATATAAATTATAGTACTGACGTATGCTTTTTAATATACTCTTCCCCGCTCTTTATTTCTGTTGTTGAGTACAATGACTGTTTTTTTTCCTATGGAAACTTTGTCAGACAGTACAAATATTAAGTGGAATGTGAAACATAATGAAAATATAATTTAGTTATGCTTGGCACCAGTGGGTTAAGAAATATCAAGCAGTATCAGCAAGAGATTTTCCTTTTTTGATGAAACATGGTATGGTTATACAAGAAGGCATGGTAGGAATAATTTGAAATACACTAGATTGGCTACAGCACTTTAATTACGGATTTGAAAATAGTGTATTTTTAAATTAAGTTTGTCTATTTTTAACAACCCTATATGCCTTTATCTCTGTTTAATGAATCAGAAGATTTGTAGGCATGGGTTATTTACTACAGATGTTTACTGCCGAAACACAGCAGATTCACTGTCAAGTAGCATCCCTAGTTGTTATAAGTGCCAATAAGTAACAGATATGCTTTTTTACTGACTTTTTCTCCACTATTCGGGCCACTGAAAACTTCATAAGGTGAATATAGTTCTCCTCTCCAAGTGAAGATCTCATTAGGCAGAATCCAGATGTTTGCTACTTCAGACCAGCATATCTTAACATTTTCAGTAATATCAAATAGAGCTTTGGTGTGTGACTCTTCACCGTTTTGCACCTTGTGGAGTAATTTATGCTTGACAAACCCATATTTGAATATGCAGATTAACTGCATATGTAAACAAATACTTATCCACTGAACTTTGGTCTCCAATTAACTTTTTGCCTGCACAAAGAGTGTTTTTGCACACAAACATAGGTGCATGTGTGCTCAGATGAGTTGGGTTTTTTTTGCACGTTAGTCTCAGACTTTGGAAGATTTGGCCTTATAAGAATAGCAAATGCATAAACTTAGGCTAGTGCTACACTGAGTTTGAAAAATTAAACATATATGTCAGGAATTTCCAAAGTTGCAGTTCAGGTCTGTAACAGGGTTCACGACCTGTCCCTCTTCCTGGGGCCCACTTGCCCTCCCCAGTAAGGCTCAGAGAGGCCTCAGGGTTGTGCAACACCCGTGTCTTTATTTACTTAACTTTACCTTACTGGGTGGTTCCTCAAACCAAAACTGCTATAGAACGGGAAATCCAGGACATGCTACAGATGAGTGTAATCCATCCCTCTAACAGTGGATGGGCAGTTGTTGGGATGGGCAGTAATCCACCCCTCTAACAGTGGTTCTAGTTCCCAAACCAGATGGGGAAATATGCTTTTGCGTGGACTACCGTAAGCTAAATTCTATGACTCGTCCAGACAACTATCCATTGCCACGCACAGATGAACTATTAGAGAAACTGGGATGGGCCCAGTTCATCTCTACCTTGGACTTAATCAAGGGGTACTGGCAGGTACCACTAGATGAATCTGCCAAGGAAAGGTCAGCCTTCATCACGCATGTAGGGCTGTATGAATTTAATATGCTCCCTTTCGGGCTGCGAAATGCACCAGCCACCTTCCAGAAACTTGTAGATGGTCTCCTAGCAGGACTGGGAGAATCTGCAGTCATCTATCTTGACGATGTGGCCCTATTTTCTGATTCCTGGGCAGAACACCTGGAGCATCTCCGGAAAGTCTTTGGGTGCATAAGGGAGCCACGACTAACTATTAAAGCTAAAAAGTGTCAAATAGGCCTAAACGGAGTGACTTACGTTGGATACCAGGTGGGTCAAGGAACTATCAACCTCCTACAGGCCAAAGTGAATGATATCCAAAAGTGGCCTGTCCCAAAGTCAAAGAAACAGGTCCAATCCTTCTTAGGCTTGGCTGGATATTACAGGCAATTTGTACTACACTACAGCCAAATCGCTGCCCCACTGACAGACCTGACCAAAAAGAAACAGCCAAATGCTGTTCAGTGGACTGAAGAGTGTCAGAAGGCCTTTAACCAGCTTAAAGCGACACTCATGTCTGACCCTATGCTAAGGGCCCCAGACTTTGACAAACCTTTCCTAGTAACCACAGATGCATTCGAGCATGGTGTGGGAGCAGTTTTAATGCAGGAAGGACCAGATCAAGAATTCCAGCCTGTCGTGTATCTCAGCAAAAAACTATCTGAGAGGGAAAGCCGCTGGTCAATCACCGAAAAGGAACTTTACGCTATTGTCTACGCTCTCGAAAAGCTACGTGCATACGCTTGGGGACGGTGTTTCCACCTGCAAACCGACCACGCTGTGCTGAAGTGGCTTCATATTGTCAAGGAAAATAACAAAAAACTTCTTCGGTGGAGTTTAGCTCTCCAAGATTTTGATTTTGAAATACAACACATTTCAGGAGCTTCTAACAAAGTGGCTGATGCACTCTCCTGTGAAAATTTCCCAGAATCAACTGGTTAAAATCGTCCTTGAAATGTAGGAAATATTGTTAGTTTTTATATAATCGGTAGTATATCTAAAGGTGCATGTGTCTTATTAACTCTGTTTTCTCCTAAAGCTCCAGGAAGAAATCACGGCCAGCGTGGAACAGGCTGTCCAGCGCCTTTTGTGATCTGGGGTATGTATCATAAATATAAAGGGAAGGGTAACAACCCTTATGTATGCAGTAACATAAAATCCCTCCTGGCCAGAGGTACAGAATCCCCTTACCTGTAAGGGCTTAATCAGTTCAATTAACCTAGTTGGCACCTGACTAGAAGGATCAGTGGGAAAAGAAGATACTTTCAAATCTGGGGTGGGTGGGTGGGGGAAAGGTTTTGTTTGTGCTCTCTTTGTTAGTTCTCTCTCGGGACAAAGAGAGAGACCAAGCAGGTAAACCAGCTCCTAAAAAGATCCTGAAATGATATATCTAAAATTACAGAAATTGTAAGTAATAGCAAGGAAATGCATTAGATTATCTTTTGTTTTAGCTTGTGAATTTTCCCTATGCTAGGAGGTAATTTTATTCCTGTTTTGTAACTGGGAAGCAGAGTCAGAGGGGAATCCGCTGTGTTTTAAATCTTTTTATTTACCCTGTAAAGTTATCTTCTATCCTGATTTTGCAGGTGTGATTCTTTTACTTTTTTTTAAATAAAATTCTTCTTTTAAGAACCTGATTGATTTTCAGTGTCCTAAAAACCAGGGATTTGGTCCACACCCCAGGAAAGGGGGTGAAGGGGCTTGGCGGGATAGGGCTCCAAGTGGCCCCTCCCTGAATGTTTGTTTAAATCAGTTGGTGGTGGTAGCAATACCATCCAAGGACAAGGAAAGGAAGTTTCAGAAGTTTTTAACCTAAGCTGGTGGAATATAAGTGTAGGGGGGTCTTTCATGCGTGTCCCCACATCTGTATCCCAGAGTTCAGAGTGGGGAGGGAACCTTGACAGTTGCATGCCTGCCATTATATTTAGTATTCCTTCATTTTGAACCTTCAAATTGATATCCACATCACTGCTCAAAATGTCACTGCCACTCGCATATACTTCAGGGGATTGGTAGGGATCTGAGAAGTACTTTGACAGTCAGCAGTTTTCATGACCTCAGGTTGTGGCTTGCACAGAGCACTAGGTGGTTCTTTCCTCTAGGTACACAGGCATGTACACATCTCTGTAACATGCAGTAAATTGAATGCTTTTCACAGGCTTGTTGTCTAATACCACCACAAGTGTGCTTAGAGCTCTTCCCTATAAGTATTCACCTTTTGAAATTAGTTTTTTATTGTTTTTTGTTGCAAGCCTAAAGTCTACAAATAGAATATAATGTAATTATAGCTTCTGGTCTTTCATCTGTGCTGATGGGGATCACAGTGTAGACGGTTTTATTACCAAACTTGTGGTCTTGTTTGGGGAAGATGGTTATCGGCAGTAATGTGACACCAGGGTCAGTAAGTGAACAGCTCCACTGAATGTGGGTCATAGATCCGGTTTCTTCAAACCAAGAATGCCCTTGAAAACATTTTTTGCTAACATTGTGTTCATTGTAAATCACAACCCTGAAGTTTCAAAGTTTAAAAACATGCACATGGGGATTTGCAATAGTCACCAAGCAGGATTTTTCTCTGAATCACTATCATAGTTAATCCGTTCATGCTGGGGAGCTCAGCCTTTTCAGCAGGATGGTCTAACATTTATTCTGGAAAGATCCAAGTTCTGTCCTGCAGGCATTCTGTCCTGCTCTGTTCCCTTTGTTTGCTCTGGCATCCATTCCCACAGCTTCTTTACTTAGGATTTCCCTGGTGTGGGGAAGTCTGCCCAAACTCCTGTAACCTTGGCTGGGTCAGAGAATCAGGAAGCCTCAACTCGTTGTTTGGTCTCAACTTCTCCTCTTTTCCCCTCTCTCCTGGGTTGCGGCATGGGTGAAGGGAGTCATCCTTTTTTAGGCACTTTCCTAGCTTGGGCAGGTTCATATATTCTGCTCTGTCTGGGGATCCTGCAGATCAGCAGGGAAGCAGACAGTGGAGCAACCAGAACTACTATCTTTCCTCCAGAAGGTGGACAGTGGGGAAACTGGTGAGGGAGCAGCTGTAGCAGGGAAGACACCAGTGGCTCTGAGCACTCCCTATTCACACTAGTGCAACCCCTCTTAGGTCTCCAGGGAAGTAGTGGGAGAGCACTGGAGAAGAAAGCCCAGGTTTTTAAAGGTATTTGTGTGTTGTCGCGTTCAGCATTGTGATGCCTAATTGATTTAGGAGCCTAAATCTTATTTTCAAACAGGATTTAGGAACTTTGGAACCTAAATCCCATTGATAGCTGTTAGGATGTAGACTCCTAAGTGCCTAAATTCCTTTTAAAAATGAAATGTAGGCTCCCAAATCAGTTAGGCATTGCACCGCCAAGTACCGTAACACCTAAATACCTTTTACAATCCTGGGCTTAGTGACCCCTGTCTCCTCCATGTAGTGACAGGGAAGATCCAGACTCTGCACAGTCACAGAGTGAGGTGCAAGGGACACATTTTCAGTTCATTCTCAAATCTACATTTTCTTCTTAACAGAGTTTCCCTTAAGGGCCACAAGTTGGACACCACTGATTTATGCAATCAAGTTATTGGCATCTTGATTAGTGTTTCATTGGTTAGCTGGCCAGAAGCCAAGCAGGCATTTTTTTTTAGGAGAAATTTGTAGTTGTGAAAAAAAGTTAAGAAGCTGTAAACATCAGGAATTAAGATAATTGTACTTCACCATAGAATTCAAAATCCAGATCCGTGTTAGTGTTTGTTAGATTTAGAAAATGAACGTTATGAAAAAACAAGTATTATTGTTAATGTTCACAATCACTGGTTAGTATTTTAGAATATTTCATTTGGAATAGAAATGTCTGAATATAGGTAAGTATTTTTCTTTTTCAAGTGTCCTCTGCATATTTCCGCTCTTGGGATATGTGTTGACCAGGGCTGTTGAACTGTGCAATGTTCTACTAGAAGTGGCAAAGAGTCCTGTGGTTACTTATAGACTAACAGATGTATTGGAGCATGAGCTTTCATGGGTGAATACCCACTTCGTTGGATGCACGTAGTGGAAATTTCCAGAGGCAGGTATAAATATGCAAGCAAGAATCAGGCTAGGGATAACGAGGTTAATTCAATCAGGGAGGATGAGGCCCTCTTCTAGCAGTTGAGGTGTGAACAGCAAGGGAGGAGAAACTGCTTTTGTAGCTGGCTAGCCATTCAGTCTTTGTTTAATCCTGAGCTGATGGTGTCAAATTTGCGAATGAACTGAAGTTCAGCAGTTTCTCTTTGAAGTCTGGTCCTGAAGTTTTTTTGCTGCAGGATGGCTACCTTTAAATCTGCTAGTGCGTGTCCAGGGAGGTTGAAGTGTTCTCCTACAGGTTTTTGTATATTGCCATTCCTAATATCTGATTTGTGTCCATTTATCCTTTTACTTAGGGACTGTCCAGTTTGGCCGATGTACGTAGCAGAGGGGCATTGCTGGCACATGATGGTGTATATTACATTGGTGGACGTGCAGATAAATGAACCGGTGATGGTGTGGCTGATCTGGTTAGGTCCTGTGATGGTGTCGGCAGAGTTGGCATCGAGGTTTGTTGTATGGGTTGGTTCCATGTGGGGGAGGGATAGCTTGGTGGTTTGAGCATTGGCCTGCTAAACCCAGGGTTGTGAGTTCAATCCTTGAGGGGGCCATTTAGGGATCTGGGGCAAAAATTGGGGATTGGTCCAGCTTTGAGCAGGGGGTTGGACTAGATGACCTCCTGAGGTCCCTTCCAACCCTGATATTCTATGATTCCTGAGTTAGAGTTACTCTGGTGCGGTGTGTAGTTGCTGGTGAGAATATGCTTCAGGTTGGCAGGTTGTCTGTGGGCGAGGACTGGCCTGCCTCCCAAGACCTGTGAAAGTGAGGGATTGTTGTCCAGGATGGGCTGTAGATCACTGATGATGTTTTGGAAAGGTTTTAGCTGAGGACTGTATGTGATGGCCAGTGGAGTTCTGTTGGTTTCTTTCTTGGGCTTGTCTTGCAGCAGGAGGCTTCTGGGTACACGTCTGGCTCTGTTGATCTGTTTCTTATTTCCTCATGTGGGTATCATAGTTTTGAGAATTCTTGTTGAAGATCTTGTAGGTGTTGGTCTCTGTCTGAGGGGTTGGAGCAAATGCAGTTGTACCTCAGCGCTTGGCTATAGACAATGGATCGTGTGGTGTGTCCAAGGTGGAAGCTGGAGGCATGAAGGTAGGCATAACAGTCAGTGGGTTTCCGGTATACAGTGGTGTTAATGTGACCCTCACTTATTTGCACCGTGGTGTCTAGGAAGTGAACCTCCCATGTAGATTGGTCCAGGCTGAGGTTGATGGTGGGGTGGAAGCTGTTGAAATCATGGTGGAATTCTTCCAGGGTTTCCTTCTCATGGGTCCAGATGATGAAGATGCCATCAATGCAACGTAGGTAGAGAAGGGCTGTGAGTGGACGAGAGCTGAGGAAGCGTTTGTTCCAGGTCAGCCATAAAAATGTTGGCATATTGTGGGGCCATGTGGGTGCCCAGAGCGGTGCCATTGGTCTGGAGGTATGTATTCTCACCAAATTTGAAATAATTGTGTGTGAGGATAAAGTTACAGAGCTCAGCAACCAATTGTGCTGTGGCATCATCAGGGATACTGTTCCTGACAGCTTGTATTCCATCTGTGTGTGGGATGTTTGTGTAGAGAGCCTCTACGTCCATGGTAGCTAGGATGGTGTTTTCTGGAAGATCACCAATGCATTGTAGTTTTCTCAGGAAATCAGTGGTGTCACAGAGATAGCTGGGAGTGCTGGTGGCATAGGGTCTGAGTAGAGAGTCCAAATATCCAGACAGTCCTTCAGTGAGAGTACCAATGCCCAAGATGATAGGGCGTCCAGGGTTTCCGGGTTTGTGGATCTTGGGTAGTAGATAGAATAACCCCTGTTGGAGCTCTAAGGGTATGTTGATTTGTTCCGGTGTTAGTGTAGGGAGTGTCCTGAGTAAATGGTGCAGTTTCTTAGTGTATTCCTCAGTGGGATCTGCGGAAAGTGGCCTGTAGAATTTGGTATTGGAGAGTTGTCTGGCAGCCTCCTTTTGGTAGTCAGACCTGTCATGATGACAACAGCACCTCCTTTATCAGCATCTTTGATTATAATGTCAGGGTTGTTTCTGAGGCTGTGGGTGGCATTGTGTTCTGCACGTCTTAGCTTATGAGGCAAGTGATGTTGTTTTTCCACAATTTCTGCCTGTACACATCAGCGGAAGCATTCTATGTATAGGTCCAGACTGTCATTTCAACCCTCAGGAGGAGTCCATGTGGTGTTCTTCTTGTGCTGTTTGTGGGAGGGTACTTGTGTATCAGTGTGCTGTTCAGTGTTATCCTGAAAGTTATTGAGTCGGAGATGGCGAAAGTAAGCTTCCAGATCACCGCAGAACTGTATCATGTTTGTGGGGGTGGTGGGGCAGAAAGAGAGTCCCCGAGATAGGACAGACTCTTCTGCCGGGCTGAGTGCTAGTAGAAGTGCCTAGTCAATTGCTCACTCACCCCTCTCTAACCCCTTTCTCAGTCACTGAGCACGTTCTGAGGGCATGTTCATGAAAGGGGATGTGTAGCAATTACCACCTCTGGGTCCTTCCAATTGTTGACATGGATGGATATGATTCTTCTATGGATCGAAATTCTTCAGATAGTTATAGTGTCTTATTCGTTGTTTTATAGATAGTGTTAGATATATTTTAATGTTAGTGTTAGTTCTTGTTGTTCTTATGGATGAATCTGAAAAGAGGAAAGCATGGATTTAAGAGATACGCGTTCATCAGTTCATCAGTTTTCCCAGATTCGGACGCCTATGCTCGCTGCCTAAAGTGTTTAGTAGAAGGACATTCTCCTTCCAATTGTTTGATCTGCAGCATTTTCACACCACGAGCCAGAAAAGAGAGGCAGAACAGACTCCGAGCTCTCTTTCTACAATTAAGCCTGATCAAGAAGAACTTCTGGATGCAAGGTTTCTATGGCCCTGGAAGGTAAAAACAAGAAGCCTGGATCAGCTTTGAGCCCTGCTGGTTCCAGGAAGCCTTTTCAACATTAACTGTCTGCCTTGGCACCAACCTCAAGTTCTAAAGAGAATGAGCACTTGGTAACAAAATCATCTGACCCAGTACCGGTGTCAAGGAAAACAGGCCTGGAAGATAAAGGATCAACGCCTGGAACTTCCATAGAACCAGGGCCTCTGGTTCCAAGGAATAAAAAAACTAAGACTGAACACTTGTCTGTGGACTTATCATATTCTTTGGATTGTGAGCTGGTAGATCAGGGACACATGGAGTGGAACTTGAAATCCACCAAGCAATCTCTTCGTGCAGTTCTGGAGAAGTCTATGGATCTGGGTATTTTACCAGTACCAAAGGCATCTAAGCAGAAGAGCATGGACACTATGAGGAACAGTTACACCATCCAGTTTGACACCCTCTCTTCAAACCAACTTTCTCTTCACTTTCATTTGTTTGTGTTAAGAACAGAAAACACTTTTCTGTTAGCAGAGAAATAGAGGATGTTTCCATAAATCTCAGGAATCGAGGGTTCTATTCCCACTATTTCCTAATTCCAAAGAAAGATGGAGGACTTGTCCAATTTTGGAACTGAGGAAGCTAGATAAGTACATTCTAAGGAATTGCTTCTGAATGGTGACGCTAGGTTCCATTATTCCTTCTTTGTCCTATCTAGAGTGGTTTAATACTCTAAGTCACAAAGATGCTTGTTAGGGGGCTTATTCCTTCACCCACTTACTTCCCTGGTCCTTCTCGCATGAACAGAGAGCTAGTGGCGTTCCGTTATTTTCTTTGTTGGGCCTGTTCTCTAGTAGGTGAAAATAACAGAACGCCACTAGCCATCACCTTCAGCCCCCAACTAAAACCTCTCCAATGCATCATCAAGGATCTACAACCTATTCTGAAGGACAACCAATCACTCTCACAGATTTTGGGAGACAGGCCTGTCCTTGCTTACAGACAGCCCCCCAACCTGAAGCAAATACTCACCAGCAACCACACACCACACAACAGAACCACTAACCCAGGAACCTATCCTTGCAACAAAGCCCGTTGCCAACTGTGTCCACATATCTATTCAGGGGACACCATCATAGGGCCTAATCACATCAGCCACACTATCAGAGGCTCGTTCACCTGCACATCTACCAATGTGATATATGCCCTCATGTGCCAGCAATGCCCCTCTGCCATGTACATTGGTCAAACTGGACAGTCTCTACGTAAAAGAATAACTGGACACAAATCAGATGTCAAGAATTATAACATTCAAAAATCAGTCGGAGAACACTTCAATCTCTTTGATCACTCAATTACAGACCTAAAAGTTGCAATTCTTCAACAAAAAAACTTCAAAAACAGACTCCAAGGAGAGACTGCTGAATTGGAATTATTTTGCAAACTAGATACAATTAACTTAGGCTTGAATAAAGACTGGGAGTGGATGGGTCATTACACAAAGTAAAACTATTTCCCCATGTTTATTCCCCCCCCGCCCACTGTTCCTCAGACGTTCTTGTCAACTGTTGGAAATGGCCCACCTTGATTATCACTACAAAAGTTTTTCCCCCCTCCCCGCTCTCCTGCTGGTAATAGCTCACCTTAAGTGATCACTCTTGTTACAGTGTGTATGGTAACACCCATTGTTTCATGTTCTATATGTATATAAATCTCCCCACTGAATTTTCCACTGAATGCATCTGATGAAGTGAGCTGTAGCTCATGAAAGCTTATGCTCAAATAGATTTGTTAGTCTCTAAGGTGCCACAAGTCCTCCTTTTCTTTTTGTAAATATTATCTGTTAGATAGTGCAGTCAGGTCAGATGCAGTTTGGTAGATCAGTGCTTCAGTCTTTGTTTAGTTAGGACTCCTTACCCTTCATCTGAATTAATATGTACACTACTGAGTAAAATATCCCAAGAGTGGTGAATATGCAGAGTACACTCAAAGATATGAAGGTCCTTTTACCTGTAACGGAGATGGACTCTGCATATTCATATTCCTCACCTTCCTTCCCCTCTTTTGAGGAGTTCTATTTCCTAATGGCTTGGCATTAGTGGTGGAAGGAATGGTGGAGGCAGAAACCACTGCTATGCCCCATTTTATAGCCACACCCTCAGGATGTGCTCAGGGGGTGGGGGTGCAGAGGGGTATGTGAAAAATCTTGATTATGGATAAGTGACCTTCACTTCCTGATGAACAAAACATTAGTCTATGCTCATTTTGTTCAGAACTGATTTAGAAATGAATAATTCAATATTAAATCACAGGTAAATAAATATATGGATTTTGTCTGTGTTTATACATATATACACATATATGCACATTATAGTTAGTAAATACATATTATATATATACATATATATATATATATATATATATGAAGTGTAATTTGAGTCTGTTTCAAATCCAGTGCAATAGAAACACCTTCAAAATTTCATCTTTTCACAGTTATTTTGTTTAGATCAGTTTTCAATTGATGGGAATAACTTCTTGTGTTTAAGCCAACA
Source organism: Eretmochelys imbricata (assembly GCF_965152235.1). Classification (NCBI taxonomy): domain Eukaryota; kingdom Metazoa; phylum Chordata; order Testudines; family Cheloniidae; genus Eretmochelys; species Eretmochelys imbricata. Next base: position 33,764,244 of record NC_135573.1, on the reverse strand, counting down.
CTTTAAAAATATATATCTACATCCAAAGTTGTTTTCATTTTGTATGGTTTTAAATGGACATATTTTCATTTACATTGAAATGGTAGTAAAGATATTTTGAAAAATATTCAAATTGGAAAATATTTTGAAAAATATTCAGAGAATTGGAAAAAAAATCAATGGTTCATTTTATAATTTTATTCCTTATCACCTCTACTCCCCCCTCAAAACTTTACCAGATATCATAATAATGGGGATGGTTTAAGAAGTTTGATGGGTAGATTAGATGTTACTTCAGTGTTTCTGACATTTGTTTTTTTCTGGCTTTCAAATACATTAAATGACAAGAAATAAAATTGTATAAAGTGAAGGATTCGACATTTGAAAATTGTCCCAATGAGCTCCTGTATTCCCAATGAGCTCCCTCATCACTAAACATTGGCATAGGCTCAAAAACAAAGTTTTATTCCATCAAAAATCAATCTCAACTTGTGGATATGAAATTAGACCTTTGGGAAGTGAGGAAATGTTTAACACAAGAACAGTTCCATGAAGGATTTAAAAATGATGTACATTAAGCTATATTCTGAGCTGGGTAAGATTCTCTCCCAGGGGGTATGCCTTTGATCTCCATTGGTGATACTGACGTGGGATGATGCACTCTCTGATCATGGGATGGCATACTCTATGAAAACTGATGCTGAATAGACTTTTGACACATCCTAGATTTGTGTCTGTTCTGAGGATGGTTGCTGTAATGTAAGCCTTATGTTCTCACTTTGAATGTGGCCTAACATTGGCAAGCTCTGATATTTACATGATCTGATGCTGACATGCTCCAGTATTATTAATCTGATTCATCTGTGTTTGCTTTTTATACACACCCAAATGCATCCTGAGGATGAAGGATGTGGTGGGCTTTTTTTTAGAAAAGCCAAATATACTAGCCTGAAGGGTAATCTGTTTTGATGGTCATTCCTCTGTTTCTCATATTAGACAGGAAAATGCTTTAATACATCAACCCAAAAATACTTTACTTTTCCAACTTATACAGTAAAATATTAAGTGAATGCTGTCCCTACTTTTGAGGGCACGGTAAATAAAAGCTTTTGCTTGACAGGTTCTTAGACCATAAAAACTGCCATACTGAGTTAGACTAATGGTCCATTTGGTACAGTATCCTGCCTTCATTCAGTGGCCAGTACCACAGCTTCAGGGGGAGTGTACAGAACAGGGGTTGTTGAAGTGATCCACCCCCATCTTCCCCTCCTGGCTTCGGTAATTAGAGGTTTAGGGTCACCCTGAGCATGGGGTTGCACCCTGACCATCTTGGCTAATAGATGGACCTATCCTCCATGAGCTTATCTACATCTTTTTTGAACCCAGTTATATTTTTTGCCATGACAAGTCTTGACTCTTAATATTATTTTCCTTGGCACAGATTAGTAAAGTATGAAAATAAGTGCCTTAAAATCAGTTCTGGAGTACAACTGTTTGATAGAGGTAATGGGTAAATTTTTCAAAAATATCTAAGTCCCAAATTTACCTGGATTTTTAAACTTGCATTTTGATATGAAGATAATTATTTTTACCTGTGGCTGTTAGGGGTTGTGATCTCTAAAATAACTCAGCTACTCATCTTAGGCTGTGTCTATACTGGCAATTGAATGATAAAACTTTTGTCTTTCCAAAGTGTTAACACCCCTCCACACCTAAAGACAAAAGTTTTGCTGCGACAAGCACCAGTATGAACAGCGCGTTGTCGGCAGGAGCGCTCTCCGACTGACAACACAAACGGTGGAAGTTTTTTGTCAGCGGGAGAGCTGACAAACAGCGGCTACACTGCAGGACTTTTAGCGGCATGGGCATAGCGACACAGACATGTTGCTAAAAGCTGTGTAGTGTAGACGTAGCCTTAGCGTTCACTTCATTTTAGTTCCCTGCCTTGTGTGTACATAATACATAATCATATACTCATTTGTTCTACAAGACTCCTGTCTTATTCAGTGCCCAGAATGGATAGTGAATGAGGCAGAGGGTTGCAAGAAGAGAAAGGATGTTCTTATTCGACGATCTATGTCTTAACCACTAGAATTCATAAGTGCTGGGTTCTATTGTTGACTCTGCCACAGACTTCCTGTGTGGTGTTGGGCGAGACTATTGGTACTTTGCTTCAATCTTCAATAAGGATGATAATGTAGAATGGGGTGGGAGGGGGGGCAAAGGCAGGATGGCTAATGGGAGTGAGTGTATTGAAATAGAAATAAATTCATTTGAGGTGATAGCAAAAATCAAAGCCTTTAATGCTCTCGAGTTGGGGGTACTGGATTATCTCCATCCAGAATATTGAAAGAAGTGGCACATGAATTGCAAGTCCAGTAGGAAGGATTTTTAACAAATATATCAATTTGAGGGGGGTTACCATATGACTGGAGAAGAGCAAATATAACTATATTTAAGAAAGGGGAGGGAAAAGTGATACAGGCAACTACAGACTCGTTAGCCTGATCTCAATAGCATGCAAGGCTTTAGAACAAATTTTGAAGGAAAGAATAATAAATGTCTGGAGGTCAATGAACAATAGGATAAAATGCAAAACATGGGTTTATCAAAGGTAGATCATGCCAGCCTGATGTGATATCTCTCTTAGATAATTGTTAACCCATTCTGACACACAGCAACCATCACCACCACTTCCAAGTCACCAAATTTAAACCCATTTAGCTCTAATTTTAAAACATTTATCTTTGATTCATTCCCCATCATGATCCAGTTAGCCTAAGAGGTAGTGCTATATTAAAATACCTGGGATTCGTCAAAAATATTCTTTTACTTACTGGTTTAGTTTGATCAATCCAAGATGTTTAACAGCTAAAGTTACTATGAATTGTAAATCATTTTTGGCCAAATCCAGGTTCAGCTTCCCATACCTTAAAAGTGGAAGGACTTTAAATAGGGGAGAGTTAGAATCAAAGACATTTAAAAAAAAACTTTTTTCAAGTAGAGATGAGCTGGTCAGATTACATCAGTTTGTATAGTTTTACAGGCAGGGCTGGTAGCTCCGCCTATCATTAAAAATGCTTGACACTTCCCATAAGACTCTGTTTTCCGTTGCTTATAATTTTGTCAAGTTTTAGCTATTTGGACTTAAATTTTCCATGCGGGGTATCCATCTCAGGCTGAATGTTTTGAAAAATTTCAGTCAAAATAGGGACTTGAAATCTGGGAGAGGGTGGGCTTTGTGTCAGGATTGCCATCCCCATTAAAAAACGGCCCAAATCTGGCCAAATTATAAAAGGTTTGAATTAGGATCGCCCAAGATGTCAGCCTGGTTTGGGGTTCACAGTGGGAGCTCTCCTGCCCCCCACCAGCCTCGGGGCTGATAACCCAAGCTGTGAACCTGGCACGGGGCTCACAGTAGGAACCCCAATCCCCAGGGCTGAGAGCTCTAGCTGTGAGCCAGTGCCTGACTCAGTTTCCAAGCAGGGAGCTCATCAGCAGTGAAATTGACATTCTTGTCAGTTTCTTGCTATTCTTTCACATTTGGTCTCTGGTTTCTGCTATCTTCTGGTAGCTTCTGCTGTCTGCCCTGGAGCTGTGGCGCTCCAGCTGTCAGTGTCCCACACTCCGGCTGTCAGTGCCCCCCAATGCCCCACGTCAGTTGGTGCAAGTGATCCTGGTGAGGATGCAAATGACTGGCAGAAGGAGGGTAGTGTGGACACCAACAGCCGATTCAATTACTATGGTGGCTGTAGGTCAACCTAACTTAAGTCGACCTAATTTTGTAGTGTAGACAAGCCCTTAATAAGCTCAAGTAGTTGATGCTCATGCCTTTAATGCTGTCTGCCCTGAGTTTAAACCCTGCTGTTGGCCCAAGCAGGGTCATTATAATACTGGCACCCAAGTTTTACAATTGTACATTTACTTTTACCCCGCTTAGGCTTAGTGAGGAGTTAGGCCTGAGACCTACAAAATTAAAAGCAAGCTATTCTTATGGCTTGAGTTTACAGGATATCTGCTCTAGCTGGCAGCTGTTGAATACATTTATCATCTTATGTGGACTAACAACCAGACGGGATTAAAAACTCCCCTTTATCCCCCACCCTAGTATGACTTACACTGGCCTGAATCCAGATGCATTGTGGGAATCTTTCTCAAATTTTTAGGTACATCTTTGCTCAGAGGGACCTATTTATTTCTTGTCTGCCTTATTGTTTCTGTGGAACTGTGTTTCCAGATCCATCTCCTGGTACTCTGCATCTAGGTACCCCAAATCTATCTCATTACTTTTTCTTTTGCTGCTCCTTGAATCTTTTGCCATAATCTTATTCATTGCTATAGGGAATAAGTAAACTGTCATTCAAGTGTGCATATGTGTGCTCGTGTGTGCACACGTGCCACTCCCTGAAGTTGTATTGAAGAGAGATTTTAACATCATGTTGTTTAGTTTCATTGGAAAATGTCAGTGTTTAAGTATGTCCTGCATCATATATAAAAGCTAAGTTTTATTTTCTAGGATGGACTGGGGGATATACTTAGCATTTGTCCCGAGAGAGGCAAGAAAGTGTCTCATCCCAGGACATAACAGTTCTGTCCCATGTTAAAGGTAAAATCTGTGTTTGCAAAACTTTTTAAAAATTAGCTTATAACAGCGAAGACATCTCACAGTGCTGTTGTTTTTTAAACTACAAGAGTGCATATTGTCAAGACAAATGCAAGAGCAAATGTTATCTACAATCTGATTTGGATAAAAACACTGCAAGGATACATTTCAAATTAGATTAAAAACTTGATCAACATTCCAAGAAATTTAAAACCAATATATTAAAATAAGTGAATCAATCATGGCAACAGAAATAAAATATAAATACCATGAACAAAATTTGTGTTCACTTTCCATTAAAAGGAGACCAACTTTGTTATAATATTAAAAATGGTATTTTAAAAATAGCATTAATGATCTAACCAAAAATGACAAAAGCAAGATAACTCTGAGATAAGGCTGTACTAATCTCACCCTGTTGTTTCAAGTCTCTTGGAGTAGTGAGTGATTTTTGTATAAATTTATGATGTGATGTCCTATGTATAATAGAGTGAGGATAGGCTGGGAATTGCCGACTGATGTTGAATTTCCTTGGTTGCTTATTTTGTTGGACTCTCAAGGCCTAAATTTCACATTGAACTCTAATGTTTGGCATGAAGATTTAACACTTTTCATCATTTGGATAATTGTGCTCCTAACTATATGTGTCTCAACCTTCGAACACCTTAATGTGCAATGTGAGTCAAAACCCAAAATAAAGTAAGGGGTACAAAAATGTCTGTTATACAAGAAACTTAAAATGCAGTAAGATTCATTATTTTAGAGCAAATAAACTTCTATAACCTTAGTTATATGATTCTTTATTATTTCTGTAAATAATTTTCAACAATAAAAGTGAAGGGGCACCACATTTATGTGGAATATAGAGGCCTTTGGCGCTGAAATGAGGTACACTTGAGAAGTATGCCAGCCTAACTACCTAACTGTTAGTAACTGCACTCTTTGATTTGTATGTGCACAATTTGTGCGTGTAGTGTGAGAGACCAGCTTGACCAATCTGGTTCAAAGATTTTGTTTGGTTGTGAAAGCATACAGAGATAGAACACGAAGAAGAGGAAGACTAAGAACATCTTCCCTCCTTAATGTGACTTTTGTTTGTCTAACTTCTGGTTTTGTGCCTCTTTTGCACTGCTCCTGTTGCTTGAAATAACATGCAATTACCCGGGCTGCAAGCGTCCTCCATCTCCATGTTAAATCTCCCATTCAATTTAACCAGCCCTTCTATTGTTCAACAGCGGCAACTATCTGCTCCCACCTTTATGCCTCATCTGTAAAATTACGCACTGGACTGATACTATGAACTTCCACTTTCAGAACTCTGCACAAAAGGGTTCAATTATCTCTCTTACAAGCCTGGTCTGCTTGAGAGGGCGAGGCGGTGCACTGCTTGAACAGAGGTTCTACAGGGTCACTATACCTGGGAAAGGAATGCTTTCCCTAGAGGCCTTGAGGGGTGGGGGGGGAGATCCCCTTGCTACTCCCATTTACTAGATGAAGGCAGCATTCCCTCAGTAGAGCTGTCCAGGTGAACAGAAAAGAGGGAGCTAGGCTCATTCTGCCCAGAGATGCCCCCTTTAGGGCTGAAGGCAGCCCCAGCCCAGCACTCCCTCAGTTCCCTTCCATTTTCCCAATGCTGGGAGCCAAGCGGTACCTGCATGTAGAGTGATACTAATCGCCACTTGAAGAGTCACCATGAGGCACAGAGGCATCTAAAATATTCTCCTGTACGTAGAATAGGAGATATATCTGGTGCTGGTTGGCAAATGCTGAATTCTTAATGATGACTGTAGCTCTGTTACGTGGGGAAATTTTTGGAGATCCTGTTTCAATCAGTGCTCTTCATTCCCGATCCATTTATATTACATTGATGGATCCCTGAGCCTATATGGAGCCTGTCCCAATGGTTCCCTTCACAGAACTGGAGGTTTTGAGCCTCCCTGTCATGACTATTAAATCCACTTGCTGCTGAGTGAATTCTTTTTGGCAATAAATGAAGATCAGGTGTCCATGCTGATTATATCTGATTTATCAGTTGCCCTCAGAAGCACAGATCATGAGGCATTCGTCCCTAGTGTCTCCATCATGAACAAATACGCAATTAGCGGAAGAGCCTTTCCTCTCAGCATTTCCTTCTCATTAGCTCTGTAAATCAGTAGCAGCAGTAGGTCTAGCAGTGTTAAGCCCAGCTCTTTATTAGTTACATTCATTCTATAAATTTTTTTTACTGTAAAAATCTTGTTATTTAAAGACTAAGAGCTTGTCTACACTATAGGTTATATCGGTATAACTTATGTCACTCAGAGGTGTGAATAAGCCACCCTCCCGAGCAACATAAGTTACGCTGACCTAAGCGCGGGTGTGGACAGCTTCTTACAGCTACGGCCTTTTGTGGAGGTGGTTTATTATGCTGACGGGAGAACCCGCTCTTGTTGGCATAGAGCATCTTCACCAGACCCACTACAACAGTGCTGTAGTACTTCTAGTTAGACTAGCCCTACATTTCACAGAGAATGAGCCTTTAGGAGCTTTATTTTTCCACTGAATGGGCCAGATCCTTAGCTCATGTAAACTGGCCTTGCTTCATTGCATTCAATGGAGAAACAGTGATTTGCACCAGCCCTGGTTCTTTGATGCTGTATGTGGGGCTGCTCTAATGTGCTAATGCAGTTACTGATTTGCTGGCCAATAATGGACCAACACTCAAGCTCAGTGGGCAACAGAAAGAAATAACTGGTGTATTAAGGATGTGCCAGATTTATATATATTTGAGAAGTGCTGTTTGGCTGAAGTACAAACAAAAGGGTCCAACAGCTAATATATGGTCTGACTCAGTATCCTCAAATGGGTCCATCAAATCTGGTATCTGAATTTCAAAGGATCAAGTGTGCCACACTGGGAGTAAAAATATATTATCTTCTGCTAGGACTAATAGCATAAATTGCTGTCAAGAGGGCTGAGAAACAGGATTAAATGTTCAGTGTCCTTCAGATCAGTGGAATAATATTTAAACTTTATACAAAAATCACCGAAGCAGATGATGATGGTGTTAAAAAATCCACACTTTGAATTTAACCATAAATTATTTTGGACACCTGCAAAACTGAATTAATTCTTCGCCAACTGATGTAAATGGAATAACTATCTACTATATATTCACTATTCTACTATTTAGGAAATGGAAAGACAGCCATAGCAAAAAGACTGATTTTTAGACACAGTAAAGTGGCAGCATATGAGCAATTAACTTACAAAATACAAGACATGATTGAATTAGCACCACATGGGTTGAGTTTATTGAATTAAGGATGCAGAAGATGTGAGTCTTGTGAGCTCTTTATAAAATGAGCGATGAATAAAAGACAACTGCAGTTTTGGGCAAAGGGGGAGTTGGTATGATGGGGGTGTTTTACTACTGTTATTAGCCTTGGCAAGTTGTATTGTTTTCAGGTGTGAAGACGGGTTTCTTGGCAATATACAAGATCAATCAGAAGCAGGTGTAAATCCGAGCAGATTTCTGTGGACAATAATTTAAATTACTGAAATATGCATAACTGGTAAGGGCCAGATTGAGCTAAACCTCTGCATGGGGAGTGCAAAGAGGCCCTGACTCAGGTGCAGAACAAAATTACAATAGTGTGCTCTAAAGTGGAGAAGTGACCCGTACTGCTGATAGCAGGGGGGCAGACTGAGGGCAGAGGCTTCCGCAGATGTTTCTGAACATGCTCAGTCCATGGACGGGGGGCATTACCCCACATGACCTCCCCAGGCGCTGCCTCTGCCGAAGTGCAGGAGCTGCATAAAGCTAATGCCCACAATTGCATGAGCCTCTCCAAAAGGAGAAGGAAGGAAATGAGGAGTTAATGCTGCTCCCACTCAATGGATGGTGCTTCAGCCATTCCCACATGACTGGAGGTATTCTGCATGCCTGTGGCACGGTGCAGGTGCTGCAGCTAGAATACGGCCTCTCCTACCCTAGGCTTGATTATACTGAGCCACAGGCAGCTGTAAGTCAGCATGCTGGTGGCCCTACCCTGCTGCTGTTGACGTCATTGTAAGTTTTGCCATTGACTCTAATGGAAGAAGGGGTGGATCCCTGGTTCTTGAATCAATGATTTTTAATGTAACTACAAAAGTGCTTGAAATTTGACCACTGATTCAATATATGAGCAACTTGCCATTGTACTCACTTTTGTCCCTTCTTATGTTATACAAATTATGTTAAAAATTAAAGATACGGGGATCCATGGATATCCTTGTAAGAATCTTATGAAATATTTTTGGTCCTCTTTACATTCCCTGCGAATAGGCACACTGAACTCAGTGTGACCACTCACAATGCCTAATATTAAGCACGTGCATATCTTTGCAGCATACAGTGTAGTTATAGCCTAGCCATGGTGGTCCCAAGGATATTAGAGCGACATCTTTTGCAGGACCGTGGCCTTAGTAATTGCAATGAAAGATGTGTGCAGTTCACCTTTTAATGGACAACTTGCCACCATTTCCAGTGAGTGCCATTAAATTAAAGAAAGACCAAGCCACTAAAAGCACACAGCACTAATCGAATCAGATTTGTGTTAGGGCTGTTATGTAATGCTACACAGAATCAGAACAATGCTACACTGATGTGATCGTGCTGCTGTTATAAGCAAAGCAATGCTGCTGATGCCACTAAGAGCTTTGTTCTGGAGCAGACTGCCAGTAATTAGTTGCCATAAAAATGTGAAGCGTTTATTAGGGGCTTACTTTAAACTGTAATCTTACCCCTTAGGGATTATATTTCATCTAGTTAGACTGGTTTTGTATTAAGCGACTAATTGTTCTCAGTGTTTATTTTAACTTTGTTTTGCCAGTAAAGTTTAGAAAATGTCTCTGACTTATTTCTTGAGAAGAATCTTTATGGCACAGATCTAGCAGGGAAACATTTTACTATAACACAGATTTGTCACCCTGCCGTAAACATTCTGCTTAAAACTGCCCCTTCATTTTTTCTGCTTAACCAAAACTACCTGATGCACGGTGTTTTAACACCACTAGTGCTGGTTGACTGTCCAGGAAAATTAGACTTTAATAATAGCAAAGTATGACTTCACATCCAAGATAGCTGCCTTCAGCAAATACTCGGTGTTTCATGTCTTTCATACACTTTCCAGTACTTCCAGATAGTAATCCCTTTTTACTTTTTTTGTGATTTTTAAAGAAAGCAAACTGAGTTTTGAAATATGTCTTTCTTCCATGCTTCTTTTTCTTCTTGGAGGGTAGGCATTGGTAGAGAGGATTTCAGTTGTAAATCATATACTTGCAATATTTGCTACTATTTGGACAGTAAGATCTGTGGGACATAGATTGTCTTTTACTGTAATGGTTGTACAGTGCCTAGAACAATGGTGTCCTGATCCTGACTGGAGCTTCTGAGCACGACTGTAATACAAATAACAGTTTCTACTGTGTTATATTGGTTCATATCCTAAGAAAGATATTACCACATTTTGCATTTGACTATTTTGCTTTTTTTCTTTTTAGAACAAAATCACATGTTTTCAGCCAAAGCTTGGAAACAAGTACTGTCCCTGTCTATTGCATCAACCAGTTGGGTTTTATCTTACATGAAGATAGCCATCTCCGTAGGGATGGGATTGTGTTTTTGATAAGTGTTTGTACCATGCCTAGCATGATGGGACTGGGGCCCCTAGGCAGTACTGCAATAGAAATAATAACTAAACAACACTGATAAAGTATCCTTTAACTGCGCATTGGAAGTCCTGTGAGTTTAACAGTTCTGAATCGATGACTAGAACAAAGAGGAAGGTAAATTTGGTGTTTTTCATTTTCATTTTTAATTTTTCTAAATGGAGAAGTCCTCGAGTTTTCCAGTGGCAGAAGTGCCACTGGCAGCCTATGCTCAGCAAACTCTTCACATTTGTTTTCATGGAACGTCTACTGTCCCAAAAAACCTCAAACAACAAAATCCCAACAACACGACACTTAAGGGAAAATATAGCACAAAAGATTCTTGAGTTTACATTTGCCACTCCGCTATATTATAGTAACAGTGTGATTTGCTTTTATCCAAGTCGGCTAAATGACATCATTATTGTTGCACTGTGTGAGAAAGAAGTAGGTTTAACTTGGAAATGGCATTATACAACATCTTATCAGTCCTATTTATGAAAGTACTAATATTACTTAGGGGAAAACATTTGAACTGAAATCCTAAAAAATGTGTTTTATATTATAAACTTCCATAAGCAATAGACTCTAAGCAGCATTAGCATTTGGCACAAATGTTTTCTCTAGGAAATCTGTGTATGGCAGAAGAACAAAAATTTTGTTGATCATATTTTCTCAGTTCTCAGATTTCTGTATTATTGATTGATTGATACATTTAAGGCATCTGTGTGCCGTGTGTGTGCATATATATATAGATATATGTAGACAGACTTAAATAATTCAATTGTTTAATCACACACTGAGTCCAAGGACCCCGCAGGAGGTTAGCTAGAAACATGAGAAATTAAATGGTCTTCATTTAAGCTGACCCCAAAAGAACAGCATGTGCCATTTTTCAAAACTCACAGAAGGACTCTTCTCAGTTTTCTTAGGGAATTCCTCGGACCTACCCTCCCGTTCTGTCCAGACTGAGCCACAGGTGGTAATTGTTTGTGCACCTTTGGGCATCCTCGGTGCCCGCATTCACATTTTCAAAAACATGTTATTTAGCTTTGTATTACAGTTTGCTTCCTCTATAGAAGGCCCTTCTCTAAATGTATTAAATCAGTGCTTGTTGAACTGAATGTCTCAGGCCTATGGTGCAAAAGTCTTTCATTTTTTTGTTCTCAAAATAGGCAGTTAAGGTTTTTAAGAGGAGAATGTTATTTGGATGTTCTAATTAAAGTTGACTATTTTTATTAATAAGCCAGAGCAGCAAAAATGCTTGAGACGTGATTGATGGGCAACATAAAATAACTGTCTCCTAAAAAGGTCTTTAGTAAATTAATGTGGGCTGTGTAAATTAGAGCTAGATACTGCCCAGTCTGACACAGGGATGCAGTTAGCTGGAAGGGAGAGTAATGCAGGGTGCACCCTAGAGAATAGCAGAACTGGCATTGAGACTTGTGTTGTCCTTTGAGCCTTAGAATTTCTACTGGGACTTCCGCTTCAGTGTGGTATCTTCTTTATCCCCTGTTTCCCTCCTCCCCCTCCTCATTTGTGACACTAAGGAAACTAAATAAGGGTAGATTTAGGAGCAGAAATTCCCCTGAAAATCAGTATGGTTTGTGTTCCTAAATCCCTCTAGGTGCTTTTGGAAAATCCTCTGGAATGAATATCCTCATTTCCCTTGGTTTGTTAACTGGCACACACAAGTGTGACTATTGTCTGTGTTGATGATATCCATGGTTACTGTGTACTGAACTCTGGAAAAGTTTGGATTCAGATTTGCACTCTGTGGCTGTGGTCAGTCTCTAATTTTAACTTGAGATTTATGACCTGATCCTGCAAAGAATTGTTCTCTTCAAGTGGAGCATGGCTGGCATCTTGGAGGAGGTGCTCATCATCCCACAGCTTCTTGCTGTTAAAGGACCTTTGTTTTTCTCACTGCTTTTCACCTTGACCATCTCAACCTGTTTCCAAAACTTCACCTCTTAAATTTCTTATGCTTTTCCTACTAGTGGAGATATTTATTCAGCTCAGGTTGAAGTGGTACATGAGATGGGAGGTCAACGCTTATGTCATGTATGGGGAAAAGTGCCTGATTATCTTTCTGCTGGAAATAGCTATTATTGATGATTTAAGAGATCTGCCCACTGTTGAGGTCAAGTATCATGTTTCCATGTATTTTTCATGCCTGTTACTTGACAACTATCTGTGAAAATAAAACCATGTTCTTCACCCTACTAACACATTTCTATATATACTGTAATATGCAGGTTTTGGGAATTGGCATAACAAAGGAATCTCAAGAATCAAAGGTTCATTGTTTCCCCTATGGTCATACTATTGGACCAGGAACTTCCATTTGCAGGAAATACATTTAAAATCTATCAAATTACAGTAAAAACTGCACTCATGTTTTATTATCATTAGAGGTTAAAGGACTATTTCCACTTAAGAACTAAATAGCTTAATGCTGTCATAGATATAAATGAAGGGTGGGAATTTCAAAAATGCCTACGGGACTTAGAAGCACAAACGTCATTTGATTTTTTTGCAGGACTTGTTTTCCTAAGTCAGTTGCTTTTGAAAATCTCACACTAAGGTCCTTCTTGTGTGATTACTTTTTATGTCTGTGCAAAATCTTACCTAAAACAGAGCTTGATCCTGCGAGGTTCTGACCTTTCTGATCCAACAAAACACGTACTGTAGCTTTAAGCATGTGAGTCGTTCTACTGAAGTCAGTGAGACTACTCAAGTTTAAAGTTAAGTATGTGTTTAAGTGCTCTGCTGGATCAAGGCCAGAGTGCTCAGCACCTTGCAAGATCAAGGTTACAGTGAGGTACTACCCGTACATATACTGTGATCAAAAGACTCTCTCAAAAGTTGGCTCATATGAAGGGTTGGTAAATCAGTCATGAGAAAGCTGAGATACAGTTCGCCCACTACATCATTTGATTGAGCACATGCATGGAGTAACCAGAACAAAAATAATGTGCAAAACAGAGAGAGAGAGATTTTGGATTTCAGCACTTATTTCTATCTCCAGTGCAACGAGAAAGGGCCCTTAGTTCTCAAGGTGCCATCTGCATCTCATGTCAGTGCTCCTGTGACATGTTGGGGGTTCATCCAAACCAGTGGGGGGTTCTGTCTCTGCCTGCCCTGTAGCCTTGTGTGCCTTTAGGCTATGCAGCTTTGTCTCAGACCATGACACTAACAGGACGCCCGCAGCATAAAGGTCTCACCCTAAGCTTCCAGCAGTCCAGCAACTCCTTGCACAGTGACCCCAACAACCCTTTCAATCCTGAGTCTCCCTGAAACCATCTCCCTGTAGTGTCCAGTCCCTCCTACTGGACACTTATAGAGGTGACACTAAGTTTGCTGCCTCCTCCAAAGAGCCAGTACATGCAAGAGATTGTTAGCTTGACTGGAGTTATACACTCCACCTTAATACACCGCACTGAGATGGTTGTTAGTAAAACTGAGAATAAGTTTATTAACAAAGACCATAGATTTAAGTGATTTCAAGCAAGAATGAAAGACATATAATCAAAAATAACACACTCTCTATTGTCTAAAATTTAATTCTAGCAAGATATAGCTTTGTCTAGCTCCCTTTCATACTCCCACCAATTTGTCGGCATTCTCCAACTAGTTTTAGCAGGAGGATCTCTCTTTCAGAGCTACAAAGTGCTGGCTTTTTTTGTTCTCCCAGGTGATGGATAACCCCAAGTCTCTTTGTAGTTTCTTATATCCTCCAAAGTTCATTGTCCTAGTGGTCAGAAGCATGAAGACCTGTTAGGATTTAGTCCCAGTGTCCTCCACTGAGCCAACACCATGTCGATCTATGTGCCCCCAGAGATTTCAAATACAGATGTTTCTCCTACAAATTCTGCTGCAAATGTCCTTGGCTTCTTCCTGCTCTATTTGCATGGGAAATGGCTGTCTCACCCCTTTGTCTGGAAGGATAGTCCTTAGTCTGTTTGCAGACTCCAAAACATACTATTGGAGAGTGCCATAATTTCACATGCAGCATTTTTACATACATTTCATGATGCTAGTAATCACCAGCATGTTATTAGTTTTCAAATGATATATTAAAAGACACCTTTTAAATAAATACCATGTCAACAGGGTGTTGGGGCAATCAATGCATGTGTCAGGACTGATGTAAGGTACAGTAACCAGTGCCCTCTGCCAGGTGGTACAGAGGGACTTCTAGGATCATAGGTCCCTAGAAAAGACTCTGAGTTTTACATCAGCTCTCTATTAAAGCTCAGCTTGGAAATCTTTGACCAACTTGACAGAGCTCCCATTGAAACTCAGCACCTCATCTGGCAACCATGTTTGACACTTTTGGTATTCTTGAGCTAGTTATGTAAGCCTCAGTGTCCATTTTCTATTAACACAGTAGAAAAAATTGGTATAGATTACCTGGTATTATTAGAGACCCAGTTTATGGTACATTCCTGTGGAATTCAAAATACTGACTTAATTCCCTCTGACTTTGAGTTAGGAATCACAAATACAGATGTGAACACTGTTTGATGCCTATAGTTTTCCCCCCACCCCCTTCATTAGCTGAGATTTACCCTCCACTTCCTGTCTTCTATTTTAATTTCTGAACATTGGAAGAGTGATTATTTTTAGTATCTCAAGTGAAAATTTAATAAAGTCAACATTGTTGATTTTAAAAAGTAAAAAAGATTCTCAGCTGCAAGGTTAACAGCAGCATGTATCCTCACCTGCAACAATTTAAGGAGAAAAGAAAAACAGAATGAGAAATCAAGATCTGTAAGAAGCATTGGCAAAGATTTGCTGTAAATTTATAGTACCGTTATCACCTCTATTTAGATCATGTAGAAGAGCCAAAGAAAATGGAGGGAGCTGGGGATTTGGAGTTAAAGTATAATTTATATTATTAACACATCTTCTCATATAACAGAATCTATTGAAAACCTGATTTATCTATTATGGATCACATGTGCATCTTGCTTATGTTCAGAGAGGTTAGCAAAGAGGTTCATATTACAAACTTTATTCATAGCCAAAGTTCATTTTTAATATAAAACAAAGATTATATAGTTTTTGGCTCACTGTGACTTATTTGTAGATGCACTAAACAGTGTGAAAGCAAGACTTGAGAAGTCAATAGATTTAACAGATATTGAAAGTAAAATTACTATTAGCTGATGCCAACAAATAAAAAATGCAAAATATATCCCCAAAAGAGAAGACGACTTTATGTTTACATCATAAAATCCATGTAAAATCCTTCATGGAAGTGAAGGTAACATGAGAGACTGAAAAAGATGTGATGAATGACAACCTTCAACATCATCTCTTGTCTATCATTGTTTTTTTCTATGAGAATTCTTGAGGTCTTACTTTAGAGTTTGGGTCTTTGAGTAAAAATATAAAAACATCCAACTCAGAAGTGGACATTCAAAGCGAAGTGACAGCAGGACTATCCTAGGCACTTTTAAATATGCTGACAAGAAGAAGCAGTTTCTTAGGAAACCAGGTCTCAGACTATTTATGAATGTAATGATTTATAATCGGCACCCTTTGTAGTGCACATGGGACAGCATGGGTAGCTGGTGTTATGTGTACTCAGAACAACCCAACAGGCAAACAGCCACCTTCTGACCTAGCTAAAGCCTAATTACAGCTTCAGGACAGTCTCCAAGTTTAGCACTAAATAATGAGCATGGAAGTAATCCTGCTTGAAAGTACAAAGGCTTGGATGATATATGAAGACTACATTAGAGAGGAAAATCTCTAATGCAGTGGTGTTTTAAGTGTGTTGGTCCCAGGATATTAGAGAGACAAGATGGGTGAGGTAATATCTTTTATTGGGCCAACTTCTGGTGGTAAGAGAGACAAGCTTTCAAACTACACAGAGCTCTTCTTCAGGACAAGAGGCTTGAAAGCTTGTCTCTTTTACCACCAGAAGTTGGTCCAATAAAAGATATCCCCTCACCCACCTTGTCTCTCTAAACTTTTGGCTGGCAGTTGATGTGATGGTGGGGAGAGCACAACAGGTCAGCACTGTCACTTGAAGAACCAATACAATACTATGGCCCCTGTCACTGAAAAACAATGTTTCCTTGCCAGCTTGCCCCACTTTTAAAACAGCAGCTTTAATTGCTACATCATTCAGGTAGACCCAGCTGTGGTCATGCTATCAGACAAACACCAATTTTGTTTTACATTGTTTTATTATCTGTGTCCATTGATTTGTGGACAGTTCCAAGAGTCAGGCACCACACATCCCTCTGGGCTAAATTGCAGTGCAGTCCATGGAAGGCAGAGCTATCCTGGGGAGAGAAGATTATGGCTGACGGCCATACATTCTTTGCAGTGGAAACAGCAATGGGGAAAAGCTCTTGCTATGACTGTGCTCCTCCAGAGCTTATTTGTGGGTGATATCTGGTGCATATGTGGTTGTGATGATGGCTCTGCCTTCACCTCTTGTCCTTTTAAAGGCCTCTGCTAGTTCCACAGATAATACTGCCTGGAACTCTGGAGCTCCTGCGCCTCGATTATGGTGGCTTTCTGCAGAGGGGTGCTAGTGAGGAGGAGCGTGCCTGTGTCCACATCCCTCTAAAATTGAAGAGATGAATACTTTGCCTCTGTGTTTTGTGCAGCATTGAGCACACTGTCAATATGTAATACGTTAATAATAGAAGCCACAGCATAACTGATCTCACTAAGCGGAGACCTGTTGCATCTCTGTGATGCCATATTTAAACTTATATTGTGACTTTTGATCTTGTTTTCAACTGGAATCTTTTCATTTTACTTTGTGGGTGTTTTCAGGCTCTGTCTTACCTTGACTAACATTGTCTGTATTTGAACCTAATATATGTTCCAGATTTAATATTGAATTATATGCTTGCTTGTTCTCTAAGCTCCAGCACTGTTGGGGTGCTGTCAACACCAACCTTCAAAATGAATTCCTTTGGATGGCCTACCTTCAACTGCTGTGCCCCTCGACTCTGCAGTTTGCCCCTGTGGAGGTTTGGCTTGCTGATTCAATGTCTGTGTTTAAAGCATGACTTTAATTTTGTTTTCCTAATGGCTTCCACTTATTGAGTTACTTCTTTCTTTGTAAATCACCTTGGGAGGCCATATGAAAGGCTGTGGTTATAGAGACACATACTGTACACAAGGATCTGAAACTGTAAAGGGTTTATTTGCCCTCCTGTATCTTAAACAGCACTCTGTAAAATGGAATTGTACAGGCTCTTATTCCATACCTCAGAATTAAAATTAAAGTTTAAAATAGCCAAGAAATCAAAATTTAAGGGGTTTACGTATGCCCACCACCTCTCTTAGTGTATATTCCCATACATTCAGTATTAATTTGCACCCATACTAAGCAAAAATAGTCCTCGTTGTAGTGAACAATTCCAGTATACTTTGGAAGTGTTAGAAAAATCACAGACGTAAAGTTTTGGGTTGACCTGCATAAGTCACTTGTGATTTATCCACTCATGGGTAACCTAACCCTTCCAAATGAGTGTCAATGAAACCTTTGTGACAACCCACACCCAACCCAATTCTTTTAATTTTCTTCCTTTGCTGGCTTACTTTTCATTACTCTCCCCTGTGCCAAACTGTCATGATAATATTCCTAAAGTTGCAGAATGCGGGGGGGAGAGGGAATTACTTCAACCTAAGAATATCTGTCCTCTATGTGATAAGCTATTTTGTTGAGGAACAAATTGAAAGATAAGTCAGTAAAATATAACAGGACAATTTCTTTTCTCGGATACAGCCATACAATTTAATTGAACTTAGTAGGTATCTTGGATGTAAGTCAGAAGATAATTTTGCTCATTATTGACCCAAAAGGTTAATGTCGTGTAGACTTCAATATCCAATTGTATTTCAGAGACTGTGGTGGGAATATGTTCATGTCTCAATCCTGTATTAAAGAAATGATCAAGAGAAATCTAATCTAATCACGTTGTGATGTTTCTTAGAGGTGGGAGTAGGAAGAAGCCTCATATTTCTTCAGCTATTTCTTGTAGTCCAAAAACACCTCAACACCAACCCTTTGTCATCCTTCTGTTAAGGATGGGCAAACTATTGGTTTGGATAAAATAATAACTGACCTGAACCTTTGCCCTGTACTCAAACCTAACTGAAGATGTGGCTTTCAAGGGAGACTGGGGGGGGATACGAAAATTATTTATAACTCAAATTTAAAAAATATAATTTGGGAGTGTCTGTATTTCTTGCTTTCACTTGGATCTGATATAATGTTACTTTGGTATTCTTGTAGCATATCCAGCCAGAGCCAAACCAGGAAAACTCCAATCTTGTGAGCTTTGTAGCTTGCTCTTCATGCCACCATGACAAAGTTATGTCTGCATTGCAGCTGGGAGAGAGTTTCCCAGCCCAGGTAGACAGACCTGTGCTAGGTTTGCTCAAGCTAAAAAAAGCAGTGTGGATGTTGCGGCTGTGGTGGAGACTCAGGGTAGCCACCCAAGCTCAGACACAGGAGGCTGGGTGAGCTTGCGAGCCTGAGCTGCCCTCAAGATACAACATCCATGCCGCTATGTTTAGTGCAGTAGCACGAGCCTGGGTGGCATGCTACCAGCTGCAGTATAGACATACCCGAAGACGGGTTCTCACTTCGATGGCAGCAAAACTGGCAACTTGCCTGAGCCAGAGTTCAGAGCTCCCCCTATGAGGTTGCAAGAATGGCTGCAGAGACTGGGGTCATTCGAGGTTGAAATGCTAGGCAGTGGGAGCATTAGGAGCAGGAGCCTGAGGCTAGTTACAAAGAGGACAAAGCCCACAACTGATGTATGTCTCTAGAAGATAAAGGTATATCGTGATCCAGTGGCTGGAAATTGAAGGTAGGCAAATTCAGACTGAAAGGAAAGGTTATATTTGTTACAGTGAGGGTCATACGTGGTTCCAATGGTAAACCGTGGGTCATGGTGGATTCTTCTATTGCTGGCAATTTTAAAATAAAGATTGGATGTTTTTCTAAAGGTATGCGCTAGGAATTATTTGGTGAAAGTTCTATGGCCTGTGTTATATAGAAATCAGACTAGAAGATCACAATGGTCCTGTCTGGCCTTGGAATCTGTGAAACTATGATAACCTATGAATTGACAGTTTTCTGCTCTGAAAAGTGACTACACTATGCAAACAATGACATCTTATTGAACCGAGCTGCTCCCTGTGTGCACTCAGTGATGTACCTGCTTATTTTGGGCTAAACTGTGCTGCTCTGAGAGTGGGGAGAATGGGGTTGGGAGTCAGGATACAAAGTGGCTTAGTTCCTTTTTGACTGCATTGACTTCCAGAGAGAACATAAGAACATAAGAATGGCCATACTGGGTCAGACCAAAGGTCCATCAAGCCCAGTATCCTGTCCTCTGACACTGGCCAATGGCAGGTCCCCCAAAGGGAATGAACAGATAGGTTATCATCAGGTGATCCATGCCCTGTCACCCAATCCCAGCTTCTGGAAAACAGAGGCTAGGGACACCATTCCTGCCCATCCTGACTAATAGCCATTGATGGACCTATCTTCCCTGAATCTATCTAGCTCCCTTTTGAACTGCATTATAGTATTGGCCTTCACAACACCCTCTGGCAAGGAGTTCCAGAGATTGACAGTGCATTGCATGAAAAAATAGTTTCTTGTGTTTGTTTTAAACCTGCTACCTATTATTTTATTTTGGTGGCCCCCTTTTCTTGTATTATGAGAAGGAGTAAATAACACTTCCTTATTTACTTTCTCTATACCACTCATGATTTTATAGACCTCTATCATATCCCCCCTTAGTCGCCTCTTTTCCAAGCTGAAAAGTCCCAGCCTTATTAATCTCTCCTCATATGGAAGCTGTTCTATACCCCTAATAATTTTTGTTGCCCTTTTCTGAATCTTTCCAATTCCAAAATATCTTTTTTGAGATGGGGGCGACCACATCTGCACGCTGTATTCAAGGTGTGGGCGTACCATGGATTTAGATAGAGGCAATATGATATTTACTGTCTTTAAAATATCATATTATCTTTCCCTTGCTTGATGATTCCCAACATTCTGTTTGCTTTTTTCACTGCCGCTGCTCAAGAACATCACCCCTCTTCCTCTTTTCTATTCCTAATTCTCTTTGGCATGTGGTGCAATCCTGCGGTCACAGGAGTAATAGTCCTTGCACTGCTTGAGTGGATGGACTGCAGTTGTCCCTCGATCTTGGACAGGATTGCATGTGGCTGGAAAGCCTTTTGTATCCTCCCACTCCTTCCACACAGCCATACAAGGGTCAATGACAACGGGTTTCTTATTGAGAAGAAAATATTTGTAATTCTTTGCCATTTACATTAGCGGTTCAGAGCCAATACTGCTGAGAGAGAGCAGGCTATATTCCAGTCTGGCTTGCAAAGCTAAGTTCTGTTGTCACCTACATCTGTGCTTCCTAGATGTAGCGGGGTTGGATTAGGTGCAACAGATGGAAGAATTTAGCCTGAGCAATAATTGCTGCTGGTGGTGATGTGTGGGCTTGCTTAATTGCCAGATCCCTGGGTGAATTTGGAGGGCTGAAAGTAAAATCCTTGTGCCTTATCGTTCACTCTATTATTATTTATTTGTGGTAGAACCTACTATGTGCAGGTGGCCAACCTGAGCCTGAGATGGAGCCAGAATTTACCAATGTACATTGCCAAAAAGCCATAGTAATACATCAGCAGCCCCCCCCATCACCTCACAACCCCTTCCCCGTTCACAGTGCCTCCTGCCCACCGGGAGCCCTGCCGATCAGTGCCTCCCACTCCCTCCTTGCACTTCCCAACCAGCTATTTTGTGGCGTGCAGGAGGCTCTGTGGGGGAGGCGGACGGAGCGAGGACACAGTAGGCTCAGGGGAGGGGGCAGGAAGGGGTGGAGTGGGGGCAGGGCCTGTGGCAGAGCCAGGGGTTGAGCACCCCCCCGGCACATTGGAAAGTTGTCACCTGTAGCTCCAGCCCCGGAGTCGGTGCCTACACAAGGAGCCGCATATTAACTTCTGAAGAACCACATGTTGCTACCCCTGTGCTAGATGCTCTCCAAACACTTAAGGAGGATAGTCCCTGCTGGGAGGAGCTATAGTCAAAGGACAAAGAAGTAGACAGCGGGAAGGGGCCTATGTTGAGTTTTTATGCTGGTGTCATTATAATGAAAACAATGTAAAACTGGTGTAAATGAACAGAGACTCAGTCTCTTTTTAGTTGTAAATTGAGCAACTGTGAGCTGCCTGTCTTGGAGAGAATAAACATTAAGCCTCATGATACTGTTCTTGCAGAGACCCTAAGCAGAGTAGAATCTCACTTCAAGATGCTAGGGTTTTATTCTCATCCCAAATCTGGATTACTGTACATTCAATTTAAGCAAAAATAACTGATACAGATATGGAATTCCCCTGAACTATTGTGCAGTTAGAGGTAGAAGAAACTTGGCTAGACTATGGATTAAGGAGCCAGTACAGGATAGGACAGGAAAGCACAAGTGATTTATTAAACTGCTTCTGGGAAATATCTTAAAACCAGCTAATGAACGTTGGGAAATTTTTCTGGTGTTTAAGTATGCCCTCCTCCCCATTTATTATCTATAGGCTTGTTGGTATTTCTTTTCCTTTCCCCTCTTTACTAAATTAGTAAATTACAAGAAACTGTCATTCATTTATGTATTTTTATCAGCGCAGAATGACATAATTTTACTTTCACTGCTCGTACTCAGTGTGACTGAGCTTCTTCATATCTGTTTAGTGTCTTATTAAATATATGGATCATCTTGTTCTTTACTGCAATAAAATATACTTTTTAGTGCTAATTAGACACACACAAGGCTGTTTTCAGTGCTATTTTAAAGACTATTAAAAAGTTTCCTTTTTTAGAAACAAATAGATTAAAACCTAAACCAAGCAAACAGAAACAAACAAACAAACAAATCAAAAACAAAAAACAAACACAACCCCGCCCCCCCAAATACAATTCCCTGCTACCTTTCTATTGCCATTAGGAAAAAAATTTCAGAAGTCCTGTAAGATGCTACATTTTGCAAGTTTCATTTGAGGATTTCAAATAACTTTAAAACAATTTAGATAATTAAGACTCAGAAACAATTATGCCTGCAATAAGGAAGTGACTTGCTCTATGTTACAGAACAAGTCACTAGTGGGTTCAAGAATTGAATTCAGGAATCCTGATTCTCGATCTCTTGCTCTAACCACTAGGTATGGTCTCTCCTCCATTGGGTGCAACTTATTAATTTCTATGTATTTGTTTTAAATTCTACATCTTTTTTTTGAAGAGACTGAATTGAGGCTGCTGAGTTCTTTTTAGTCACTATTCTGTCACGTAAATTTACAAATGGACAAAGTACATTACTAGATATTCTGTTACCCATAACATGGAAATATGACTTCAATGATTATCATACAAAGAAACTAGATTTTCAAGACACCATCCAAACAACTGCTTTTGTTTGACATTGGTGAAAATTGGCTCTAGTGCCAAGGACTTTCCTTTACAATCTGCAACCAAGTACTTGGAAAAGTAGCGAAAATACCAAAATAAAGTGTTGCATCCTGGAGCTAACCAGCTGGGCATAATATGGTTGCAAAAGAAAGACCTATGCCATATGTATCACTGACTGAGGTTGCTTTAAATATACTTTGAAACCACAGTAAAATTAAAAGATAATAGTCATTCTCTTGTATCCCTCCTGTAAGTTTTTGGTGTTTGCAACTTTCTGCAAATTAGTTTCTTAAGCTGTGTCTACACTATTGTGGGATTGACGCTGCTGTGATCAATGCACCGGGGGGTGATTTAGCAGATCTAGTGAAGACCTGCTAAATCAAAGGCTGAGTGCCCTCTGGTCAACTCCAATACTCCACTGGGAACAAGAGGAGTAAGGTAAGTCAATGGGAGAGCGTCCCCTATTGACTCAGCATGGTATAGATACTACAGTAAGTCGACCTAAGCTATGTCTGACACGAGTGAATTTGTGTGGGGGGGTGGAGGGTGAGAAAACTTGGATTTGTGCTGGAAATGGCCCAACCTGATGATCACTTTAGATAAGCTATTACCAGCAGGACAGTGGGGTGGGAGGAGGTATTGTTTCATATTCTCTGTGTGTATATAAAGTCTGCTGCAGTTTCCACGGTATGCATCCGATGAAGTGAGCTGTAGCTCACGAAAGCTCATGCTCAAATAAATTGGTTAGTCTCTAAGGTGCCACAAGTACTCCTTTTCTCTCTTTTTAGATGGGTTTCAAATCTGTATAGGCAGCATGACCAAGCTGCCTCTTTTTCAGCTCAAGCTCAGTTCTTCAGGAGACCTAGCTAAGGATGCTTTTCTTCCAGAATCTGAGTATTTTCATCCTACTAGACTTAATTTTATTTCTTTGCATTCTCTGCACTGCCCCCCTCCCAATTTCCATTGACCCCATTCCCTTTCTAGCAACTAGGCTCTCTTACCTGCTTGTCTAGTCCAGGCAATATTTACCCCAGCCATAGACTGCGGACAGCAGCTTCCCATGTTCCATTTGCAGATCACACATCAGAACATATACTTTTGGGTTGACAATATGCCACAGTAACCCCATATCTGCTATATAATCCTCTTCTGCAACATTTTCTTGCACCTGGCTTGAGAAGGGTATGAGCAATGTGAGGGATTGCCCATGTCAGTCTGAAAACTATTTGCATCTCTATTGTCTTGTGTGTTTACTGAATCTTGCTGTTATTCAGTGGTTACTACATTGGCTGTGTATGGCACCCTGCTGAGAACTTGAACCCACAGTAGGAGAGGGGCACTGTGGCAATACATAACATCACCTCCTGAGTATCATAGCCTTGTGTGACTGCTGACTCTTGAAGGTCCAGGTGACTTAGTGCAAGCTAGAGACAATGTGTCCAGGCAGCTTGTGTTCCTAAACCAAGGTCTAAATTTTCAAAATATCCTCACCTTTGCTACTTACTCAGCTGAGTGATCAAGCTCCCTGCAGCACATCTGGAGCACCCCTTTTAAAATCCATCTGACAGTGGTTAATTTATCTTGTTTGAAGCTAATAACCAGTGTAACAACATACCGGTTTTCTAATTTGAGCTTTTTGTGTGTTTGTCACCTTTACTTCTAAAATAAATAGGCTTTCGCAACAGCAAACCTGGCTTAGGAAGGTTTGGATATTGTCCTTTGCCTTAGCCACTGTCTCAGATAAGAGATCACATTCTGCAAAATAAATTTCCTTCTACATGTAGAAAATGTTATGGAAATATTCCATGTATAGAAAATTGCTAAGAATTTGGGTCTATTACTATAGGTATTTGTGGTTACAGAGATGAGGTAACTCTGAGGTTGAGTGTTATGGATGCTGATTCCAGACTGTCTTAGGTCCTAGCTCAGAGTGACATAGGATTGATAGTCTTATACTAGTCTGTCTGTGCCATAAAATCACCACACAACTGAGCACAAATGGCAGGAGTTAGGTACTTGGCTTCCATGGCATCTGCTTGTGAGATGGCTGGCTCTGGCTAGTGCTGTTTAGATTCTCACTACAATAGATGCCAAAACTATACAATCAATCACCAATTGATTATATTAAAAAATTAAAACAAAATCAGGTATTTTCTATTCTGCCTTTATCAGTTCTCTCAGGTGATGAAAATATAACAGAAAATGAGATCTTGTCATACAATAATTCCTGTACCTAACATACCAAAAAAATGGATCCTAATGTGATTGGCACTTTGTACAAGTCTTAATCGCTGCATTTATCCTGCTATCTTTATCCATCCTCTGGCAATATTTTATCCAATACCTATTTGTGCATCACTCCCTTTGCACTGATGAGATAACCTCTCTTTGTTTCTGATGCAACCTCTTAATTAATTATGGATGAGATAAACTGTTCAATGGAAAAGGAAATGATGGCAAATAGTATGGTTGAGGATGAAGCTTGAAGTAGTGTATTGTTTGCTCTTGAAATCTGCTTCCCCTGTAAACCCCTCTTTCTTTTAGAGAAAGGGGCTTTATCATTGTGATCTGGTAAAGATTAAAATGAAAAACCATGGTGCTAGATTCTAATCTTACTTACATTGATGTGAACTGAACATAAGAATGGCCATACTGGGTCAGACCAAAGGTCCATCAAGCCCAGTATCCTGTCCTCTGACAGTGGCCAATGGCAGGTGCCCCAAAAGGAATGAACAGACAGGTTATCATCAAGTGATCCATCCCCTGTTGCTCATTATCAGCTTCTGGCAAACAGAGGCTAGGGACACCATTCCTACCCATCCTGGCCAATAGCCATTGATGGACCTATCCTCCATGAATTTATCTTGCTCCCTTTTGAATCCCGTTGTAGTACTGGCCTTCACAACACCCCCTGGCAAGGAGTTCCAGAGGTTGACAGTGCATTGCATGAAAAAATAGTTTCTTGTGTTTGTTTTAAACCTGCTACCTATTAATTTCATTTGGTGGCCCCTTGTTCTTGTATTATGAGAAGGAGTAAATAACACTTCCTTATTTACTTTCTCTATACCACTCATGATTTTATAGACCTCTATCATATCCCCCCTTAGTCGCCTCTTTTCCAAGCTGAAAAGTCCCAGCCTTATTAATCTCTCCTCATATGCAAGCCATTCTAAACCCCTAATCATTTTTGTTGCCCTTTTCTGAACCAGGGAAAGTAAGCTGTCATGGGATAAGAGGGAAGGTCCTCTCATGATTGGTAAGAATAAATGGTCAGTTTTCAGAATGGAGAGAGGTAAATAGTGGTGTCCCACTGGGGTCTGTACTGGGACCAGTTCTATTCAACGTATTCATAAAAGATCTGGGAAAAGGGGTAAACAAAAAGGTGGCAAAATTTGCAGATGATACAAAACTACTCAAGATAGTTAAGGCCCAAGGAGACTGCGAAGGGCTACAAAAGGATCTCACAAAACTGGGTGACTGGACAACAAAACGGCAGATGAAATTCAATGTTGGTAAATGCAAAGTAATGCACATTGGAAAACATAATTCCAACTTTACATATAAAATGATGGGGTCTAAATTCACTGTTATGAAAAGAAAGAGATCTTGGAGTCACTGCAGATAGTTCTCTGAAAACATCCACTCAATGTGCAGCGGCAGTCAAAAAAAGAACAGAATGTTGGGAATCATTAAGAAAGGGTAGATAATAAGACAGAAAATATCAGATTGCCTCTATATAAATCCATGGTACGCCCATACCTTCAATACTGTGTGCAGATGTGGTCGCCCCATCTCAAAAAAGATATATTGAAGTCGGAAAAGGTTCAGAAACGGGAAACAAAAATGATTAGGGGTATGGAACGGCTGCCGTATGAGGAGAGATTAATAAGACTGGGACTTTTCAGTTTGGAAAAGAAACGACTAAGGAGGGATATGATAGAGGTCTATACAGTCATGACTGGTGTAGAGAAAGTAAATAAGGAAGTATTATTTACTCCTTCTCATAATACAAGAACTAGGGGTCACCAAATGAAATTAATAGGCAGCAGGTTTAAATTAAACGAAAGGAAGTATTTTTTTCACACAACGCAGAGTCAACCTTTGGAACTCTTTGCCAGAGGATGTTGTGAAGGCCAAGGGTTCAAAAAAGAACTAGATAAGTTCATGAAGGGTAGGTCCATCAATGGCTATTAGCCAGGATGGGCAAGGATGGTGTCCCTGGCCTCTGTTTACCAGAAGCTGGGAATGGGCGACAGGATGGATCACTTGATGATTACCTGTTCTGTACATTCCCTCTGGGGCACCTGGCATTGGCCACTGTCGGAAGACAGGGTTCTGGGCTAGATGGACCTTTAGTCTGACCCAGTATGGCTTTTCTTATGTTCTTATATTCTTTAATATGGGTAGTGGCCCCTACTATGACCACTGAAGCATGGAAGGGCATGTGACTAGATCATGTGGTACTGAACTCCATCTTGTGTGCCTGTACTTTTCCACAAACTGTGCTGAGGGCTCTGCTTGGAACAATGAGTTTCCCTCCATGTGCGAGAAGCTATAAAAGGCCCTGGAAACATCTCCATTTAACCTCTTTCCTGCTTTGTTCTCTGGACTATGGACTTATACTAATGGGAGCATTCTAATCAAGGGACTGAGAACCTTCCAATCATTTGGAAGCAACCAGAGACTTGATTTAAGCCAGCAGTTTATGCCATGCTTCAAGCCTGATCCAAGTGCTTTGCAATTATTGTATGTATTCGATTCTTTTAACCAATTTAAACTCTGAGCTCTTTCTTTTCTCTTATAAACATTTAGATATTAGATACTAAAGTATTGGCATCAGCATGATTATTGGGTAAGATCTGGGCTATATATTGCCCTGAGTATGTGGGTGGTTGTTTTGGGATCGGAAGAATCCTTTGTTTGATTAAATTGGTTTTAAATAACCACTCATCATTAAGTCTAGTGTCTGGGTGTTGAATCCAGGACTGGAATACCTAAGGAGGCTGCATTTCTGACTGCTTGTTAGCCAGTGTGGTGAGACAGAAGTTTACTTTTGTTGCTGGGTTGGTATATCTTATGGAAGAATAACAACAAGTTTTTGGGTGTGTCTGCTCTATTTCTGAGCACTTTGTCCTGAACTTGGTATTCTCAGTTGTGACCCACTGAGGCACGGTGACAAGGGGCTTCAGCCCCAGGGGAGGGGGCTCTGGGGCTCAGGACTTCTGCACCTACTGAGCCCTGGTGCCCCCTGCAAGGGTGAAGCCTCAAGACCACCCTCCCTACAGGGCAAGATCCCCCCCAAGTCTGGTAGGCAGAGAATTGGGGGACAATGGGGGTCTCCAGGAAATAGTTCAAGAGAATTTAAGCCCCGAGTGTTGTTACTAATTCTAGCTGCAAAGTGTGTTGGACTGTAATTTCTCTGCAAGCTGCAATTTAACTGTAAAAGAGCCACATGTGGCTTGCGAGCAGTAGTTTGGCCATGCCTGTAGAATGGGGAAAAGATGCATTATGGCTATTATCCATCTATGTGGAAAACCCTGTCTTTAGCATATGGAATAATGGAGCAGAGTCGTGCCAATTGTACATCTAATCCATGAGTCCTCCCAGTGATATAAAGCAGAATCTCTCAGGGAGATGTGGGGTGAACATGCTGTCACATATACTTCCCTATTCTGTTAAAAGGAATCTCTGCTTTCTCCCAGCACATGGGTGCTGCCCCCAACAGCTGACACACCAAGGACAGGGTGCTTTCCTATAGCTCTTCCAAGCACCAAATCTGGCCCTATTGTTGTTGCATAAGTCACACTGCAGGTACGGAAAGAGGCTTCTTAGTCTTTCCTTAATACCACGGGGCAGGATGTGGCCCCAAATGAAGGGAGAAATCTGTTCACAGTTGTCATGTGTGCATATTTCACAATGGGTAATTCAATGCCCTCCATTGTTTGTAATAAATGGTTAGGAAAGAGGTAGTGTTTGGTCATGTTACAGTCTAGAGTGACAATAGACTTATAGACTGCAATACCGTGCATTGCCAATTTCCAAGCTTTAGGGAATATTCCATCTTGTAATGGTATATTGGAAAGGAAAAATATATATAAGGAAAATAGATAGTAAGTGTAGCCAGCATCAACACATGAGTTTCCAACTCTTCAGGACCTAAGCATCTACTTCATTTCATCCTAACCAAATGATCCAAAATGTCATTCCTCAAATTCTGAGAAATATAAAGAAGTATATGAGAATGAGGTCATTTAGATAATGTACATGTCCAGCAGAGCTGGGTTAATATGAGAAAAGGCCAGACCATATGGAGAAAAATGTGGGCCAAGTCAAGGCCCGAGAACCTGGGTGAGAAAATGTTTTCATTAAGCACATTCATTAATTCTAGCCCTGCTGTCTATTAGTTATTGCTCCACCAAAAACTCAGGTTAGTATCTAATTTCTGATACAGTGGCTCCACCTCAACTGGCATAAATCTGATGATTAATGCCAGCTGTGGATTTGGTGATTATTGTGTGAAATCTTCTATTTACCTAGAACTCTAAGAAATGAAATGTCTACAGTAAATGTTTAAAAGTTAAACATTTATTTTTTTCTCGTTTCATACAAATGTTCTTGGTGATTTAGTACTTGTTGAAAGCAAAAAAATAATAGCACTGGCTAAAGCAAGGTATAATGCTGGCAGATGCTGTACAATCTTTGTAACGCTGTCACAGTGTTTCATTCCTGACCTGTATTGACCCTGCTAGTTAGATGCACACTCTGCCAAATAAAAAGGTGAATTTGAGGTGTTGACAAATGGCTAGAGACAATAATGACGCTATCATATAAGTGCTCACTGGGTGACTTTGGCAAAGGAGAAAGTTGATGGTCTTTTCCGTCTCCAGCTAAGTCCAGAACTCATGCACACTTAAGGCCTAAGCAGGATATAATTAAGCACAAGTCTCTGGGGTGGGGAGTCTAAACAATAACAAGAACTGTTACAATAGCTGCCAAATCTTAGGATTTATACTTATTCACTTGAACATTCATCTATTACACTTACTGTAAAGAATGTGGACACATTCAGTCATTTTCAGTTGACAAGATGGTTCTACATTTTAAGTATGATCTAACCAGGTTAATCTAAATTGTTACAGAAAGCTATTACCCACATTAACATTTTGCTAATAAAATTAGTATATTAACTCAGACAGAGAAATACAATAAGGAAAAGAACATACATTGTAAATGAGATTATATATTGATATTCAAAGAAAAATTGGTTAGGTATGGAAGCAAGTACAACTTCTTACAATCAGCAGAAAAAACATTGAGACTATTGATCATAAGGCATTGGAAAAATGATGTTTAAAATCCAGATGCTGTTTTCATAGCTTTAATAGTGAATTCAGAGTGAAAACAATCCAACAACTTTAAGATATGGAATATAATTTTGTCATTATGATACAAAATATATGGGCTGTTAGCCACAGAGCTGACCAGTGTGAGACTATGAGAGGAATACTCCCTCCATGCATGATTGTATGCTAGTGAAAGTCCGTAATATTAATTACAGGAAGTCAGGTTTACTTTTGTAAATGTGGACTATGTACTCTGTAGAAATGAACTAGAAATACCTAGACATCACTTCCAGCCCCAGCTGCTTTGGAGAGACAAGAGGGTTAATAAGCATTTTTGGCTACTACTGATGCAAATTTAATACCTTATCTGATTACATGTGGCCAAAGGAATTTCAGATACCTCCATCCCCTGACACCATCAAGGAGGGTGGATGAAGAAATGGCTGCAGTTCAGTCAAATGTAGCCAGAATTAAAGATCAGAAAGAATAGAAAGAGGACTTATATAGGGCTATAACTTTCGAACAATGTTCTTTTAGGATCATACTGTATCTGGTACAAATGATAGGGTAATGTATTGAAACAAATCTAATTTTAGTTCTTTTTGATTGCACTTCAGAAATACTTTATATATTATATTAGGGTACCTTCCAAACGAATGGTAGACATTTTAAAATTTGAGCTAATTCATTGTCCTTTCTTTTGAAACATCTTTGGCGCCTAGCTATTATATTGTAATTTAGAGAGATTTTCTTACTACCTTAAATTGATACTTACTAAATATGACGATGAGAAGAAGCAGAAGCACTGCAATACTGGGCCTCATTATGAGGCAGGTGCTCCAGGACTGTGAGTTGATTGCACCATGTCAGGGATCCTAGCCCAGAAACATCCTTCACTGCCCCACCACCCTTTTGAAGGAGATTGGAGAGGGTGATTGATCTGCTTTACAGCTAATCCCATCCTACTGCTTTGCAGATCTTCACAATAGGACCAGCTAGCTATGGGCTTTTGTAGAGAAGCTTAGTTAACCCTTTCTTGGCTTCCCCAGGGATGAAGCGTACTCGTAACTCCCGCACAGGAAAGGCACTGTGCAGAAGTGAAAAGTCTACCTTGGCATGGTTCTTCACTGGCTGCCAGTGCACTTGGAAGGAAATTCTGTTCTACATAGGTTTTTATTAGGGCTGTCGATTAATTGCAGTTGACTGACATGGTTAACTCAAAAACATTAATTGTGATTAAAAAAATTAATCGTGATTAATCCCAGATTTAATTGCACTGTTAAACAATAGAATACCAACTGAAATTTATTAAATACTTTTGGATGTTTTTCTACATTTTCAAATATATTTATTTATTTCTATTACAACACAGAATGCGAAGTGTGCAATGCTCACTTTATATTATTATTACAAATATTTGCAGTGGAAAAAAAATCAACAAAAAATCAACAAAAGAAACAGTATTTTTCAATTCACCTCATACCAGTACTGTGGTGCAATCTTTTTATCATGAAAGTGCAACTTCCAAATGTAGATTTTTTTTTGTTACATAACTGCACTCAAAAATAAAACAATGCAAAACTTCAGAGCCTACAAATCCACTCAGTCCTACTTTTCCTTCAACCAATCGCTAAGACAAACAAGTTTGTTTACATTTGCAGGGGATACTACTGCCCACTTCTTATTTACAATGTCACCAGAAAGTAAGAACAGATGTTTGCATGGCATTTTTGTAGCCGGCATTGCAAGGTATTTATGTGCCAGATATGCTAAACATTTATATGCCTCTTCATGCCTCGGCCACCATTCCAGAGGACATGCTTCCATGCTTGTTAAAAATGCTCCGATTCGGAAACTACAGAACCCGAACCACCAAAAAATGAAAATCAACCTTCTGCTGGTGGCATCTGACTCAGATAATGAAAATGAACATGTGTCAGTCCGTACTGCTTTGGATTGTTATCGAGCAGAACTCGTCATCAGCATGGAGGCATGTCCTCTGGAATGGTGGTTGAAGTGATTATGGTGGTTGAAGAAGGGATATATGAATCTTTAGCGCATCTGGCATGTAAATATCTTGCGACGCTGGCTACAACACTGCCATGAGAAAACCTGTTCTTGCTTTCAGGTGACATTGTAAACAAGAAGCGGGCAACATTATCTCCTGCAAAGGTAAACAAACTTGTTTGTCTGAACGATTGGCTAAACAAGAAATCAGGACTGAGTGGACTTGTAGACTCCAAAGTTTTACATTGTTTTATTTTTGAATGCAGTTATTTTTTTGTACGTAATTCTGCATTTGTAAGTTCAACTTTCATGATAAAGAGATTGCCCTACAGTACTTATATTAGGTGAATTGAAAAATACTATTTCTTTTGTTTTTTACAGTGTAAATATTTGTAATCAAAATAAATATAAAGTGAGCACTGTACACTTTGTATTTTGTGTTATAATTAAAATCAATATAGTTGAAGATGTAGAAAACATCCACAAATATTTAAATAAATGGTATTTCATTATTGTTTAACAGTGTGATTAATCGCGTGGTTAATTGTGATTAATATTTTTAACCGTGCGATTAATCACAATTAATTTTTTTAATTGCTTGACAGCCCTAGTTTTTATCACCATAGTATCTGAGCAGCGTCCACTAGTGTTGTATGTAACATGACTACACATCTGTGTAGAACTCTAGGACCAAACGCAAAAGGATTGTGCAGTGAGTCATATTCATCCTCCATTAATAGCAGTTTGAACAGTGTATGGTTGGTAATGGGGTAGCCCAGAACATGGTAGCAGATGGAGTCAACAGCCCACTTGATAGTCTCTATAACAGAATCATTTTTTTCCATGGAGGAAGGGTTTGCAGCTGAAGTATAGGACTGGGTGCTCTCTGGTTAGTTTTGGGAGGAATTTAGGACACCATCTTTAAATTTGGGAAAAATGTTCTGGTTACAATCTGAACAACCCCTGCTTCCCATCCTTACTTACATATGTCACTTTGCTGAGGGCCATCCTTCAATGAACATCCTGTGGAGGAATGGTCCCTTTTAGATTTAAGAATCTCGATGGTTTGTCAGTAGATGAAGCCTTAAAAGATGAAGGCACTTACTGAACTATAAAGATGGGTGTGATTATTATTTTGTATTCCGAAGTCCAAGAGACGTCAGTGTAAATGAATACACATCTATTATAGATATGGCTCTAAAACAAAGAACCCTAGAACATTTTGTTTTAACAGTGAAGATCCAACATTGTTGTACATTAGTACCCTGAAGACAAATCTGATTTTGGCTGGTCTGTAAGTATTTATTAAACTGTTGATTAAGTGATATTAACATTTGCACATTTCTTTTATTAGTTACTCTCATTTGGACAAAGTCATGGAAGGTGCATTAAGTTTACAAATATCTGTTCAATAAACTTCGTAATAATTAACATGAATTTATCTGCAAAATCTAAATTCATGTTCAACAGTAATTTGAAGAGTCCATGGGTGGTGGGTGGAACCCCACTTCAGGGAGGCTAGCCTCCAGCTCTGCCCATTCCCTCCGCCACACCCCCGCAGCCAGAGGAGCCCCAGGCCAGCCGGAGCCCTGATCTCTCCCCTTCCGCCCCCCGCCCCCCCGACCTTGCCCGAAGGAGCCCTGGGCCAGCCGGAGCCACTGCAGCTGCACCTTCCCTTCACAGACCCCAAGCTGCCCTGAGGAAAAATTCAAAAGCTCTTCTCTTTTCCAGAAGAAGAACCTGAGCTTTTGATATGCCCCATGTAGGTTCCAGGGTGACTGAGGAGGCAGTTTATGTTACTCAGGCTATGTCTACACTAGTCAGCTTTCAGCTACATGGGTGTGCCACTACAGTGTAGTCATTCTTTGTTGGCAGGAGAGAGCTCTCCTGCCAACAGAAAACGTCCATCCCCAATGAGCAGCATTAGCTTTGTCAGCAGGAGAGTGCTCCTGCCAACAAAGCGCTGTTCACACCGGTGCTTGTCATCGGCAAAACTTCTGTCTTTCGGGAAGGTGTTTTTTTTAACACCTCTGAACAACACAAGTTTTGTCATACGCTTGCAAGTGTAGACAAAGCCTCAGCTTTCTGGAGTCCAGGGAGATTACTGATGAACCCATGCAGCTGAGTAACACATACTGCCTCCTCAGCTGGCCCAAAACCCACATGGGGCAGAATAAAATGCAAAAATTTCCCCCGCCAAATCTGCAACCGGGGTCCAGCAGCAGTGGCTGAGCCAGGGGAGCCTGCTATACCTGCTGCCCCTGGAAGAGTCCAGAAATCAGATATTTTTGGATGCAAGAGTGCAGAAATCAGATATTTTTGGATGTAAGGAGATAGCTGCTTTCAGCATTTACGGAGGTTCATATTCTGCTTTTCTTCATTTAAGGACCTGACTAATTAAAACATAACACCTTTTACTTGGCCATCTCAAAGTTTTTATATGATCAATACAACGTTTTGTTCCCACTCTGTTTAGAGGCTTTATCCTGCTCTGACGCCAGAGGCAAAACTCCATTCGACTACTATGGTGTTGGTTCAAGACTTTTGAGGACATGGCTATCCTTTGTATAAACC
The DNA here is from genome assembly GCF_965152235.1 of Eretmochelys imbricata. Taxonomy (NCBI): domain Eukaryota; kingdom Metazoa; phylum Chordata; order Testudines; family Cheloniidae; genus Eretmochelys; species Eretmochelys imbricata. Next base: position 33,729,605 of record NC_135573.1, on the reverse strand, counting down.
ACTGGAATTTGGTTCCCAGCTCCATTCAAGCTCCATTCAACCCTACTCATAAACAAAAAACAATTTATTCTACTAAATAAAGAACTTTGCTCCCAAGACAAGGGTCGCTTTGATTTATCATAGCCAAAAGATTTTGGCATCCCTGACTTGAACTACTACGATGTATAGACTAAAACTGTGAAAGATTCAACCACAACCACAAACCAACCTGAAATTGGGATGGGTTTTGGGTTCTAGTGGGTGGGAGCCAACAAAAGCAATACACCTCCCCTTTCTATTAAGGATGCTCCCCAGTCACCATATCTGCTAAAATGCTTCAGGTAAGTGACAGCTAAGAGGCTAAAAATATTCACACAGTAAAACTGTGAAGGAGTACAGCAGTTTGAATTTGATTTATCAAATTTTATTTGATCTAAAAAAAATTCAATTCTGGATGTATGTGCAAGGGAGTTCCATTTCTATCCACCACACCTGACAAGATGATAATTGTAGGTGGTTCCCTACAGGCTCGGGAGCCCCCATGGACAATCACACAACAGAAAGCACTTGGACCCCGTGGGAAGCCAGAATGCACATAAATCTTCTGGAACTGAGTACAGCATGAGAGGCTTGTAAAACATTCCTACCTTTCATACAATTCCAGCACATCCTGCTAATATTGGAAAACATAATTACTATTTTCTATATAAATGAGCAGGGCTGTGCACATTCTGTCCCTTTATGTATAGAAGTGGTCAATGTATGGAACTGGGGTGTATGCAGAACCACATCATTCTATTGGCAGTGTGCCTCCCAGGCACTCAGGATTCACAGGCAGGCAGCCTCAGCAGGCATTTTGCCACCAATCATGAGTGGAAGTTACACGATTCGGGAGTAAAGAGCATCTTCATTCAGTGGGGAGCTACCACTTGGGACATGTTTCCTGTCAGGCATCCAAGAAGTGCAACATATACTGCTCCAGGGGAACTAAAGGTCAGTACTCCAGAGATCATGCTCTCCTTGTTCCTTGGACAGAACACTTCAGTTATGTCTTCTCTTCCATCCTGCTACTACCTCAGGTTTTACAGAAGATTCAACTAGAGGGGTGCTAATTATCTTCATTGCCTCCAGATGGCCCAGACAATTCTGGTTTCTGAGCCTCCTACAAATGTCATCCTGTCCATCTATCAGCATTTGGACCTTTCTGGATCTCTTGTCTCAGAAAAATGGCATAGACATGCATCCCAACTGCCATGTTCTTCATCTCACAGCTTGGTTCTTGGATGGGTGTTGAGTTGGATGGGTGTATGTTCCTGCTCTGAAGCTATGCAAATCATTCTTAATAATAGCAGAAAAGATTCCACAAGAAAATATTACCTAGCCAAGTGGACGGTCTGGGCCCAGCAAAACCATATATCTCTAGAGACAGTGGATACTCCTGCTATTTTAGACTATCTTCTTCTTCTTCTCAAGATGATGGGTCTTTCTCTTAGCTCACTATGGGTTCACCTGGTGGCAGTAAGCATGTGTCACCCACCAATGGACGCTTACTTGATCTTTATCTGCTTGGTAGTAGCCACATTCTTGAAGGCCCTGATCCTGGGACATTTTCAGCTAGTAAAGAAACCAATCCTTCACTGGAATCTTTAGTGTTTTCAGCACTAACCGAAGCCACCTTTTGAACAGACAGCTGCATGTTCCATGTCTGACCTTCCAGTGAAGGTTGTCTTCCTTACTGCTATCACCTCAGCCAGAAGTGTAGATGAACTGGGGGCCCTAGTGGCAGATCCTAATACACAATAGTCCATAGGATAAGGTCTCACTATGACTACACTGAAAATTCATTTGCTAAGATAATTTTGGAATTTCACATAAACCAGGTGATTTACTTACCTGTGTTTTTTCCAAAGCCCCACACCCCCAGCAATGAGAGGAGACTTCACTCTCTCAATATGTCATGAGCATTTGCATTCTACCTGCAGAGAATGAAACAGATCAGGAAGTAGCTAGACAGTCCATTACTGTAGCAGAATGAGTATGAGGGCAAGCTGTATCTTCTCAGAGGATCTCCAAGTCCATCTCCAGCTGTACCCTATAGTATCAGTTGACACAGCTTCCTGCTCCACATGGGGTAAGGGATCACTCTACAAGCATACAAGCAGCCTCAGTAGCATCACTTCAAGAGATATGCTTGCTTGATATTTTCAGGGTAGCTACGTGGAGTTCCATCCACAAGTTCGTGAGACATCAAGCCTTTGTCCAGGACTCCACTGCTAATGCATCCTTTGGAGGCAGCGGTTCCATAAGCAGCTATCCTTCCCTCATCCTTGCACCCTCCTCATCTCTGAGTACTGCTTGCCAGTCACCCACAATGAATACACTGAAGGACCAGCACTTGAAGAAGAAAGGGAAATTAGTTACCTTATTGGAACTGTAAAAGCAGCAAAGAGTCCTCTGGCACCTTATAGACTAAAAGACATATTGGAGCATAAGCTTTTGTGGGTGAATACCCACTTCGTCGGATGCATGTCCTGGAAATTTCCAGAGGCAGGTATAAATATGCAAGCAAGAATCAGGCTAGGGATAACGAGGTTAGTTTAATCAGGAAGGATGAGGCCCTCTTCTAGCAGTTGAGGTGTGAACAGCAAGGGAGGAGAAACTGCTTTTGTAGTTGGCTAGCCATTCAGTCTTTGTTTAATCCTGAGCTGATGGTGTCAAATTTGCGAATGAACTGAAGCTCGGCAGTTTCTCTTTGAAGTCTGGTCCTGAAGTTTTTTTGCTGCAGGATGGCTACCTTTAAATCTGCTAGTGTGTGTCCAGGGAGGTTGAAGTGTTCTCCTACAGGTTTTTGTATATTGCCATTCCTAATATCTTATTGAAACTGGAGTTCAAGTTATGTGTTCCCTATCTGTATTCCACTACCCATCCTCCTTCCCCTCTGCTTTGGATCATGATTAGATTCATGATAGAGAAGGAACTGGTTCATAGCCCCAGAGGGCACAGGCATGGACCAGTGAACACTGCTTGCAAGAATTCTCTGGTCTCAGGTGCATGGAGCACCTATGTACACACAGTGGAATACACACAGGGACTACACTCTCAAAGAACTCCAGTTACAACAAGGTAAGTAATTTCCCTTTTTGTTTCATTCCAGTTTTTTTTTTTTGTGTACACACACACACACACACAGAGAAAAAGGTCTGAATATTTTCTAACAAAAGAAAAACCAACTTCCCTTTCTTTTTTTGGGGGGGGGGAAGAGGAGGAGGAAACAGGCCGTTAAAAGGTGGAATGTAACTACTAAGAAGGGAGAGGAATTGCAGATTTTTTTTAAAGAACAGATGGCAGTTAGGCACCTAACAAGAAATGACTGCATGTTATTAAAAAGAGAATGCTACTGACTATAATGAAGATCTTCCTTGAGAGTAAGATGTATTAGGTTGTGGAATACTCTCCGAAGGGCATGAGTGGAAGATCCATTACTTGAAACATTCAAAACTAGACCTGACAAAACACCAGCAGATGTACTGTGGAAAACAAGACTGCATTGGCATTAGTTTCTCTAATCCAAGTATTGGCCCACAGCCGAACCCTGAGAAAGTCTCCTGTGCATGTAACCAGTGGTGAGCTGGAGCCAGTTTGCACCAGTTCGCGCGAACCGGTTGTTAAATTTTGAAGCAGTTTTAGAACCGGTTGTTAACCCGCTTCCCTGCAGGGGGCGCTGAGGCTTTGATGGCCTCTGGCTGGGAAGTGATGTAATTCCTCCTCCGGCCACTGGGGGCGCTGCAGGAGCCACATGGGCTGCCGCCTGGCCCTGGGCAGGAGCCCTGTTGCTGCTGCTGCTCCCCTGGCCCTGGGGCTCCCGCTGCTGCCTGGTGGGTCCCTGGCTGCCTGCAGTCAGCCCCGGCCGCACCCCCTGCCCTGCCTGCAGCCAGCCCCTGTCTCCAGCCACCCCCGAACCCCCTGCCCTGCCCGCAGCCAGCCCCTGTCTCCAGCCACCCCTGCACCCGCTGCCTGCAGCCAGCCCCTGCCGCACCCCCTGCCCTGCCCGCACCCCCTGCCCTGCCTGCAGCCAGCCCCTGCCTCCAGCCACCCCCGCACCCCCTGCCTGCAGCCAGCCCCTGCCTCCAGCCACCCCCGCACCCCCTGCCTGCAGCCAGCCCCTGTCTCCAGCCACCCCTGCACTCCCTGCCTTGCCCGCAGCCAGCCCTGCACCTCCTGCCTCCAGCTAGCCCTGCCCCATGCCCCTGTCTGCAGCTGGCCCCACGTCCACTGGTGCCCTGCAGTACCCAGGGCAGTAACCCTGCACACCTACTTCAATGAGGGGGGCAGGGAGTTGCTGGGACCCACACATGTGCACACCCTAGGGTGACCAGACAGCAAGTGTGAAAAATCAGGACGGGGGTGGGGGGTAATAGGAGCCTATATTAGAAAAAGACCCCAAAATCGGGACTGTCCCTATAAAATCGGGACATCTGGTTACCCTAGCACACCCCCAGGGAGTGGCGGGGACCCACACATGTGAAACGGAGCTCATTTCTGGTTCAGGCCCATCTTTTTAAAAAAGAACTTTAGGCAGGGTTAACATACATCCGTATTTTCCCAGACAGGTCAGGCTTTTTGGTTCTTAAATCGCAGTCCAGGAGGAATTTTTAAATTTTAAAAAATACATAGTGGGGCACATCCCTTAAATCCGAACTTTTTATGGGGAATCGGTTGTTAAGATTTTGGCAGCTCATCACTGCATGTAACACATGCGATTCAGATCTTTCAGAGCTCACTCATTTCTATTCCTGAGACAGTCTAGATGAGATCCCGAAAATGAGGTTATAGGTTTTATTAAGTGCTGTTTTACATTTTCCTTTGTAGCTATATTTTGCTGGCATTAAAAAAAAAAGAACCCAAACTTTTTTATAATTAATCTCGAGTGATGTATTTTCAGTATAATAATCTTTTCTTCTACTCCGTTTCCTTTACTGTGAATTAAATGATACAACTATGATTCTCTGAGTGAACTGTATATTGTGAGGTGGGTAACCCTTGGTGCCTCTGTTGAATTCACAATACCAGTTCTCAGATCCTGCAGTGGTAGGTGGCTATATCATACTCCATGTCTCATTCAAGCTGGGGGTTGAAAAAAAAAGGAAAGAAAAGTTGAGAAAAAACTGGGACACTGTTTTCCACTTCAACCTCTCCCTGTTGCCAGCCTGGCTGGATCTGAGGATCTACTACAGATATATGAACTAATTTGAAAAATATCTCTAGTGGCCTGAATCTCACTCAAAATACATACTCAACCTTTTTTTTTAGTTTTGGATAAATAGCCCCCTCTTTCGCTGGCTGACTTCTGACCTTCGTTATCACCTTCCTTGGAGTTGGAAAGTCTGGCAAATGATGCTATACAAGGTGCTGTCAGATAATCTAATGGTTTCTAGTGCCAGTGAAGCGTATTATGAATATCTTTTGTTTGAAAGAAGACATGGGGTGAAGTCCTGGCTCCATTGGAATCAACAGTAGAACTCTCATTTCATAGAATCATAGAATATTAGGGTTGGAAGGGACCTCAAGGGGTCATCTAGTCCAACCCCCTGCTCAAAGCAGGACCAATCCCCAACTAAATCATCCCATCCAGGGCTTTGTCAAGCCTGACCTTAAAAACCTCAAAGGAAGAAGATTCTACCAGTCCCCAGGACCGACCCTTGGGGCACTCCACTTGATACTGGCTGCCAATTAGACATGGAGCCATTGATCATCACCTGTTGAGCCCGATGATCTAGCCAGTTTTCTATCTACCTTATAGTCCATTGATCCAGCCCATACTTCTTTAACTTGCTGGCAAGAATACTGTGGGAGACCATATGAAAAGCTTTGCTATAGTCAAGGAATAACACGTCCACTGCTTTCCCCTCATCCACGGAGCCAGTTATCTCATCATAGAAGGTAATCAGGTTGGTCAGGCATGACTTGCCCTTGGTGAATCCATGCTGACTGTTCCTGATCACTTTCCTCTCCTCTAAGTGCTTCAGAATTGATTTCTTGAGGACCTGCTTCATGATTTTTCAAGGGACTGAGGTGAGGCTGACTGGCCTGTAGTTCCCTGGATCCTTCTTCTTCCTTTTTTTAAAGATGGGCACTACATTCGTCTTTTTCCAGTCGTCCGGGACCGCCCCCGCTCGCCATGAGTTTTCAAAGATAATGGCCAATGGCTCTGCAGTCACATCCACCAACTCCTTTAGCACTCTCGGATGCAGCGCATCCGGCCGCATGGACTTGTGCTTGTCCAGCTTTTCTAAATAGTCCCGAACCACTTCTTTCTCCACAGAGGGCTGGTCACCTCCTCCCCATGCTGTGCTGCCCAGTGCATTAGTCTGGGAGCTGACCTTGTTTGTGAAGACAGAGGCAGAAAAAGCATTGAGTTCATTAGCTTTTCCCACATCCTCTGTCACTCGGTTGCCTCCCTCATTCAGTAAGGGGCCCACACTTTCCTTGACTTTTTTCTTCTTGCTAACATACTGGAAGAAACCCTTCTTGTTACTCTTAACGTCTCTTGCTATCTGCAACTCCAAGTGTGATTTGGTCTTCCTGATTTCACTCCTGCATGCCTGAGCAATATTTTTATACTCCTCCCTGGTCATTTGTCCAATCTTCCACTTCTTTTGTGTTTAAGATCAGCAAGGATTTCACTGTTAAGTCAAACTGTTCGCCTGCCATATTTACTGTTCTTTCTACACATTGGGATGGTTTGTTCCTGTAACCTCAATAAGGATTCCTTAAAATACAGCCAGCTCTCCTGGACTCCTTCCCCCCTCACATTAGCCTCCCAGGGAATCCTGCCCATCAGTTCCCTCAGGGAGTCAAAGTCTGCTTTTCTGAAGTCCAGGGTCCGTATTCTGCTGCTCTCCTTTCTTCCTTGTGTCAGGATCCTGAACTTGACCATCTCATGGTCACTGCCTCCCAGGTTCCCATCCACTTTTGTTTCCCCTACTAATTCTTTCTGGTTTGTGAGCAGCAGATCAAGAAGAGCTCTGCTCCTAGTTGGTTCCTCCAGCACTTGCACCAGAAAATTGTCCCCTACACTTTCCAAAAATTTCTTGGATTGTCTGTGCACTGCTGTATTGCTCTCCCAGCAGGATGATTGAAGTCTCCCAGGAGAACCAGGGCCTGTGATCTAGTAACTTCCATTGGTTTCTGGAAGAAAGCCTCATCCACCTCATCCCCCTGGTCTGGTGGTCTATAGCAGACTCCCACCACGACATCACCCTTGTTGCTCACACTTTTAAACTTAATCCAAAGACTCTCAGGTTTTTCTGCAGTTTCATACTGGAGCTCTGAGCAGTCATACTGCTCTCTTACATACAATGCTACTCCCTCACCTTTTCTGCCCTGCCTGTCCTTCCTGAACAGTTTATATCCATCCATGACAGTACTCCAGTCATGTGAGTTATCCCACCAAGTCTCTGTTATTCCAATCACATCATAATTCCTTGACTGTGCCAGGACTTCCAGTTCTCCCTGCCTGTTTCCAAGGCTTCTTGCATTGTGTATAGGCACTTAAGATAACTCGCTGATCGTCCCTCTTTCTCAGTGTGAGGCAGGAGCCCTCCCCTCTTGTGCTTTCCTGCTCGTGCTTCCTCCTGCTATCCCACTTCCCCACTTACCTCAGGACTTTGGTCTCCTTCCCCCAGTGAACCTAGTTTAAAGCCCTCCTCACTAGGTTAGCCAGCCTGCTCTCGAAGATGCTCTTCCCTCTCTTTGTTAGGTGGAGCCTGTCTCTGCTTAGCACTCCTCCTTCTTGGAATACCATCCCATGGTCAAAGAATCCAAAGCCTTCTCTCCGACACCACCTGTGTAGCCATTCACTGACTTCCACGATTCGACAGTCCCTGCCCCGGCCTTTTCCTTCCACGGGGAGGATGGACGAGAACACCACTTGTGCCTCAAACTCCTTTATCCTTCTTCCCAGAGCCGTGTACTCTGCAGTGATCCGCTCAAGGTCATTCTTGGCAGTATCACTGGTGCCCACGTGGAGAAGTAGGAAGGGGTAGCAATCCAAGGGCTTGATGAGTCTCGGCAGTCTCTCCATCACATCATGAATCCTAGCTCCTGGCAACCAACACATTTCTCGGTTTTCCCGGGCGTGGCGGCAGATAGATGTCTCAGTAACCCTGAGGAGGGAGTCCCCGACCACCACCACCCACCTCCTTCTCTTGGGAGCGGTGGTCGTGGAACTCACTTCCGTAAGACAATGCATCTTATGCCTTCCAATCGGCGGAGTCTCCTTCTGCTCCCTTCCCTCAGATGTATCATCTAGTCCACTCTCCGCATTCACACCTGTGGAGAGAACATGAAAACAGTTGCTTACCTGTATCTGCATTGCTGGTACATGGGCGTTTGCCTTTCTCCTTCTGGAGGTCACATGCTGCCAAATTTCTTCACCGTCCTTTTGTCCCCGCTGCGCAGCCTGCTCTGAATCTTCAGAATGTTGTGCCTGTAGAAGCATATCCTGATGTCTTTCCAGGAAATCTTCAGTTTCTCTTATTTAACGCAGGGTCGATACTTGTTTCTCCAGACCTTGAACCTTCTCTTCCAATATGGAGACCAGTTTGCACTTTGTACAGACAAACTCGCTTCTGTCTTGTGGAAGAAAGGCAAACATGGCACATCCTGTGCAGGTAACAACAGCTGAACGCTCACCATCCATATTACTTTCCTTCTAAGAGCTTCCTGAGGTGGTGTAGTAACTACTCAGAGAAGCCTGCAAGATTTACTTCAGTAAGACCAGGATTTTACCCATGGAATGCTAGTGACTAAAACAGAACAATGGCTAGACCCCAGAAGACACTGTTAGCCCTGGAATACCCAATGGAATATCAGCAAAATTGGAGGATTTGTAGAAGTGAAAGATGGGATTGAGGGAAGAGAAAAGGATCCTGTGGGGTTGACTGTTCAGACCTTCAGAATCCCCAGATTATGCATGGCCTGATTTTTAGAGGTGCTGAGCATCCAGAATTCCAGTTGAAGTAATCAGAGCTGCAGGTACTCAAATCCTCTTGAAAATCAGGCCAATAGATAAGATGCTCAAGCACTTCATACACTATAATAAAACTGAAGTGAAGATCAGCACTTATAACTAAGAGTTAAATCACTGCAGTATTTTCAGTAGTCATGAAATCCTGCAGTATCTCAGAAATGAGGAGAGCTGGAAAGGAAAGTCAAGATGGCAGTCTGATCAGATGAGGTGGTAGAAATGAGTCTGAACCTGTCTTCAAATAATGAGCAATGCTGAGCCAATAAATGTCCCCAAATGGTTTCCAGAACTGAAGCAGGGTAACAACCTGTTGTAAATCTAGTGAAAATTTACAGAATGTTACCATTTTATCACCAGTGACAGTCTATAAAATGAACCAGTATTATTATAATAGGTCAGTATAACACCTTATGGTTGAAAGAGTAAAAACCATTCTGTTCTATCCCTTTTTGACAATAACAGCCATTCCTGTTATAAATGATTCAACATGAAATATTTTGTGGTCTTATTTGATAACTGTAAAAATAATATTTCTCCCTCTGCAACTCAGCTGCATTGAATTTTATGGGTGAACTGTTCTGCTATAAAAGAAACATTAAATATGTGCATTTTAAAATTCAGAGGATTGTTTTCTGGGAAGAAATTAATTTTTATATCTAGATCACAGGTTGCACAGTGAGATGGGACATTACTGTTAGAAGCTGGGATTTTCAAAGATGTCTATGGGATTTAGGTGCACAATTCCCATTGAATTTCAGTGAGGATCTTCACATCCAGTCAGCCAGCCACTATATCTTCACTATCCTCCATTATTACATATTTGGGACACAATTTTTCCAAAGATGGTCATACTCTCCCACCATCCATCACAACTCCACTTGTATGAAGGTGTTTTGATTTGTTTTACACCAAATGGTCAGATAAACATTCATTGGGATTGTCCCAATATGCAAAACAGTAAATTGATAGGAATCTCTCTGTTTACTTCAAAGGCCCATAGTAACTAAATGCTAACTGGTAATTATAAATTTCATAAACAGGGACACAAATTTCTTAAGGTAGTATCTTTATAATATATACACACTGATTTCTGTGTTGTTCTATGTAACACAACAAAGAGAACTTCTGAAGGTTTAGTCTAAAGAACTTGGAATTATCTGCAAGATTTTTTTCAACTATTTCCCGTCTACATCATCCATATGTTGTTTCCAGTTTTGTTGTAGCCATGTTAGTCCCAGGATATTAAAGAGACAAAATGGGTCTTTTATTGGACCAACTTCTGTTAGTGCAGGGGTGGGCAAACTACGGCCTGTGGGCTGAATCCAGCCCGTGGGGGCTTTAGATCCAGCCCGTGGGATTGCCACCCCCATGGCACCACGGGCCCTGCACTGCTCCTGGAAGCGGCCAGCACTACATCCCTGCAGCCCCTGGGGGAGGGTGGGCAGAGGGCTCCGCACGCTGCCCTTGCCTGTAGGCACCACCCCCCACCATTGACCGGGAATGGGGAACCGTGGCCAATGGGAGCTTCGTGGGGGAGGGGGCGGTACCCACAGGCGAGGGCAGTGGGCAGAGCCCTCTGCCTCCCCTCCCCCATGGGTGCAGGGATGTGCTGCTGGCTGCTTCTGGGAGTGGCGTAGCTTGTGTGCATGCTTGTGCATGCCCCAGTGCATGCCACTGCCACCCCGGAGCTGCTCCAGGTAAGTGGTGCTGGACTGGAGCCGGCACCCCTCACCGCTCCTACACCCCACACTCCTCCAGCACTCCAACCCCCTGCCCTGAGCCCCCTGCTGCACCACACACCCCTCCTGCACCCCAATCCCCTGCCGTGAGCACCTTGCCGCACCCTGCACCCCAACCGCCTACCCTGAGCCCCCTCCCGCACCCTACACTCCCTCCTGCACCCCACTCCCTTCCCTGAGCCCCCCGTACACCCTGCACCCACCCTCTTCCCCAACCCCTTGTCCTGAGCCCCTTCCTGGACACCACACCCCCCTCCCACACCCTGCACCCCAACCCCCTGCCCAGCCCTACATTCATTGCCCTGCATGCAATTTGCCCACCCAGATATGGCCCTCGGGCCAAAAAGTTTGCCCACCCCAGTGTTAGTGAAAGAAACAAGCTCTTGAGTTTACACAAAGCTCTTTAGGTCTGGGAAAGCTACGCGGTGTAACAGCTAATATAAGAAAAGGAGGACTTGTGGCACCTTAGAGACTAACAAATTTATTTGAGCATAAGCTGTAGCTCACGAAAGGTTATGCTCAAATAAATTTGTTAGTCTCTAAGGTGCCACAAGTACTCTTTTTCTTTTTGCGAATACAGACTAATATGGCTGCTACTCTGAAACCTGTCTTTATTGAGTCCATGATTTTTAGTGTCCAGCAAAATTATGAATTTGAGCTCTCAGGCTCGTCTTTTGAAGGTGTTGTGCAGGTTTCCTTTGAGGATGAGGACTAAGGTCAGATATAAAGTGATTATTTTGTGAAAAGTTTTTGTCCACAGGTGTTTTTGTTTTTTATTAATTTTTCTTTGTGATTTCATTTGAGAGCATAGTGATTGTCTGGCATCATCCACATAGTTGTTGTTGGGGCATTTAGTGCCCTGAATGAGGTACACCACATGTTGTGATAAGAATGTGTAGGACCAATGGATCTCAAAAGGTGTGTTATTGGGGGTTGTGGTCATCATAGCTGTGGAGATATGTCTGCAGGCTTTGTAACTGTGTTATGGCATGGTCTGGTGCCACTTTGAATTGGTGTGTCTTGGTCTGTGGGGAGCTTGCTTCTGATGCTGAACTTGATGAAGTTGGAGCGTTGTTTGAAGTCCAGAAGAGGGGGTTCAGGAAAGAATTCTTTCATGATGTGGTTCCTATCAAATATGGGTTGTAATTTGTTTAATGATACCCTGCATGGGTTCCAGTGTTGGGTGTTTACAGATGATTGTAATGCGCCATAAAACTAGGGTCTCAGAGACAATTTGTAATCTACTAGCCCTCCTTTGTCCTATGATCCCAGAGGTGTTAATTGCCCACTTCACTTTAACTAGTCTCCTTCAACATATGTTAACCCCTTATGTGTAACAATCTGTCTCACTTTGTGAGAGGGTGACGCTCTGATTACTTTTTTCAGGTCTGAAGAAGAGCTCTGTGCAGCTTGAAAGCTTGTCTCTTCCGCTAGCAGAAGTTGGTCCCTTAAAAAATATAAACTTACCCGAATTGTCTCTCTCATATCCTGGGACCAACACAGCTACAACAACACTTCAGACAACAAGTTATAAACTGCAATGCTCACAGTTGTGGTGCATGAAGGACAGGTTTCACTATAAATCATCCGTATACAGTATAGCCTATACAAACTAATTTAGACAAATGCAGGAAATAATCTGTCATAAATAAGAAAATTGTTAATGTTATGCTGCAAACATATTTCCTGGGTTAAAGATATTTTATACTGAGGATAAAATCTCTGTCACAATATAGCAATCAAATAAACTTAAAAATGTACAATATTGTAGTCATGATTAATAACCAGAAAATGAATTTTAAATCATGATTAAGAACCAGGATTTTAACACAGCCATCCTTAGAAGATTTTGTGTTCTCTTCATTTAAGAAGAATTGCCATCCAAAATGATTTTGGCCTCATCCAATTAAAAACAAATATTTCACTGCAATCTAAACTGCATCATTTAGCCAGATAAAACACACTTGAGAGAGTGCTGGTATGAAATAATTCATCTTTTAAAGAAACAAATCTTCAGTTAGTATTCTGGGCCTAATCTTATTAAAATCAGTGGCAAATCTCCCATTGACTTCAATGTGAGGAACATTAAGATCCTTATGAAGTCCTGGTAATTCTGGAAAATAGACCTAGAGAAGCCTGGAGATCCTGGGAGACCTTTTTTTATTGCTATAGCTCATATTCAGTTTACAGCAATAATTCAAAGGCTTATAATCCTGTGTGTCACCTTTCTGCCTGGTATTGGCAGCAACAAGGGTTGGGTTCAAAATATAGGGGTTTCTCTTAATAATACAAAACAGAACCTGCTTGAGTCCCCACCCAGTGATCTGGGAAAACTAAACACCACGTCAGGTGCCTCTAAGAGGCAATACTTTCCCTTCTGCAAGCACTGAGTCTGTGTGTAACAAAAGAGAACTTTTAATAAAAGGGAAAAGGAGACTCAGCATTAATTTGAGAAAACATCACAACTAGAATTCAAAAGCATGTGATCATAAGCAAACATCTACCCCACAGTACATTGGGCAGAGTCCTTTGCCTCAGTTTCTCACCTTGCCATGTGAAAGTCTGACAAATGAATGTCCCTGTAACACAGCACTTCCCTTTCCCTCCACTGCACCCCACTCACAGGTGGTTGTCCTTGGTCAGTGAAGACTCAGAGTTCAGAGATGCATTCAGGTAGGTTCACCTCACACTCTGAAGTGGGGCGGGGAGGGTGGCTACTTCCACGATGCCACATTCCGAGGTTCCATTGCTTAACCCAGCTCTTAGTATTTTCACTGGGTAGCAGTGAAACCTCCACACTGATCTTTCTCTGCAGCACTGTCCCCACATCAGATCTAAGGCTTAGCCCCACTTGTCAGTGATTCAGCTCTAGCAGTTACAGAACAGAAAAAGGAACTCTCAGTTGAGTCCAATCAGCTCTGTGTGCAAACACTAGAAAGAGAAAAGTCAAATGGTGTCCAGGACTCTTTAAGCAGACTCCACACCACCCCGTAGAAACATCTATCTCCATACCCTATCTCCTTGGCTAGCATTTGGCATCCCTATCACTGCTTAGCAAATGAGGTTCAGTTTAGGGTGACCCCCTCAATCAGGGCATGCTAAGTACAGTGCTGATGATCTTTACTCATACAATAAGGATGATAACATTTCATTCCCCCTGCATTCCATAGTAAAATGAATTGTAACCCAAAACCAGCCAAAATTGTTCACTTTGGCAAAGCAGCTCCATCCATTGAGTACCTAGGCAGAGTAGGTATGTCTCTGCAAAGTCTTTTCCCCCCAGTTCACTAGTAGATGTGATGAGAGCTCATTCAGACCCTGCTTACATCTGCAAAGAGCTATGTGTCATTGCAGTGCCAACTATGAAACCTAGTAACAGCAGATTTCCAGCTTTTAATGGTTCTCCAAAGTATTCACCTGCTATTTTGAAATCTGGCCCTCCAGACAGAGAGGTTCAGAGCCAGAAAATGGATGTTGAGGAAGTCAACAGATTACCCTCTTTATTTTCTACTGAGCGTGGCTTATAGACAGTTTCCCCGGGGGGAGGAAACGTTTGATTTTTTAGCTTTGGAGCAGGACTCACGAAGGCTGCAGAGGCTCCAAGAAGAAAGTAGGGGCACACTGACAAATTATCAACTCTACAAGTAAACCGAAACCGAAACCCAAGTTGTATACTGATAGCTCAGTCCTCATCAAAGAACTCAGCAAGGATGCACTTTTCCATGGACAGGTATATGCAATTCGATGGCGGAAGCTCCTTAAAGTGGAGGGACAACAGGCACTCGAACCGTGGTTCCCGCCCCCCACCATGCTCCCTGAAGCGCCGGTCCTACCCTTGTACTGCCACTTCTCCCTGAACTCCTGTCCTCGCACAGCCCCTTCCCCTCAAGACCTTGACTCCTGCTTGCTCTTCTCTGCCTCCTACCCCAGTTGCTCACCCTTATGGCTGGTAGAAAAGTGGGGGGACAATGCCCCTACCCTTCCATTCCTGCACCCCTGAATTTAATATAAAGGAATAACTTTTGTAGCTATATGCATTGTCCTTTGTGGAGAGTGAGTAAGAAACAATTTTAGATTCTGGGTCAAGTTGGCCTCCCAGTCAAGTAAATGGAAATTTTGCCTTTGGGAATAGGATACATATTTCACAGTCTCTCTCCACCATAGTTGTAGTGATAAGTTATTTCTTTAATATGAATGACACAAACCCCACTGTAATTTAAGGTTGAATTGGGGGCGTTCCTGAAATCTGTCTCTGTTAGATGGTGCAAATTGTGCAAAGCTCTTCAACGTGAGCATTACTGTGTGAAAAAAGACTATTTGTAAGTCTAGCTTCTTATCCAATGCTGAGAGTTAAAAATGAGCTTTGGCAGTTTGACTTGAAGACTGAAATGGCCAGACATGAGTCTATACATGTTGTTTAATCCCTGAATTTATAGCATTAGGCTTAGCTGGTAATAAAAAAGTTGCCTAATATCCTTCTTGACTGATCAAGTCCTCGTGGTAAAGTACACAGACATGAGGTTATTCATAAGGACTGTTCAGAATTGCCATAAATCAACTATAGTAAAATTGGTTGGGAAGTAACCTGAGCCTTTTTATCACCACTCTTAATTCTGATTGCGTTTATTTCAGAAGCTCTGTATGCCTTGACTACAGTTAATAAAGTTGCCAATTTTTGTGATCATTGGCAGAGAATAATTTTATTTTTAATGTTGGTGGACAGCCTAATGGACCAAAATGGACGAATAATTTCAATGTCCTGATTTTAATAAATAAGTTGTACAATCACATGAAACATTTCCTTTAAATATTCAACTGAAGCAAACATAGATGCAAAAGCTGTGTGATTTGATTGCCAATTGACTAGGTTGTTGTTTTTTTACTTTGATGCTAACAATGCTTTTAAAAAAGTTTAAACTGGAATCGGATTGCAAACTGAAATAGCTTTTCTCCAGTGTTGCAATTTGGGTTTTGTCAAATAATATCTAATGAAAATTGAGGTAATTTTCTTGCTGATAGCTCGGTCTTTTCTAGTTAATATCTGAGACCATGATATACTGTTATGTGCATATAATGTATGGGAAGTTGGCAGGGTGAGCATTTCTAGCAATCCCTATCAAAATATAATGGCCAGCTGGCCAGCTCATTAGTCTGCTTTTGATAAGTACTGTTATTCCAGCATTTCCTATCATTTAGAATTCAGCCAGGCACACCCTTACTCACATGGGCAGTCCTTACTTAGGTAGCCCTATGGAAGTTACATTGACAGACTGCTTGACAGAATAAAGATTACTTATATGTAAAAAGAAAAGGAGTACTTGTGGCACCTTAGAGACTAACAAATTAATTTGAGCATAAGCTTTTGTGAGCTACAGCACACTTCATTGGATGCATTCAGTGGAAAATACAGTGGGGAGATTTATATACATAGAGAACATGAAACAATGAGTGTTACCATACACACTGTAAGGAGAGTGATCACTTAAGGTGAGCTATTACCAGCAGGAGAGCGAGGGGGCGGGGGAGGCAACGTGGGGCGGGGGAAGAAATCCTTTTGTAGTGATAATCAAGGTGGGCCATTTCCAGAAGTTGACAAGAAGGTCTGAGACAAGAACGTCACCTGCACATCTACCAATGTGATATATGCCATCATGTGTCAGCAATGCCTCTCTGCCATGTACATTGGTCAAACTGGACAGTCTCTATGTAAAAGAATAAATGGACACAAATCAGATGTCAAGAATTATAACATTCAAAAACCAGTCGGAGAACACTTCAGTCTCTCTGGTCACTTGATTACAGACCTAAAAGTGGCAATTCTTCAACAAAAAAACTTCAAAAACAGACTCCAAGGAGAGACTGCTGAATTGGAATTAATTTGGAAACTGGATACAATTAACTTAGGCTTGAATAGAGACTGGGAGTGGATGGGTCAATACACAAAGACAGGTTTCAGAGTAACAGCTGTGTTAGTCTGTATTCGCAAAAAGAAAAGGAGGACTTGTGGCACCTTAGAGACTAACCAATTTATTTGAGCATAAGCTTTCGTGAGCTACAGCTCACTTCATCGGATGCATACTGTGGAAAGTGTAGAAGATCTTTTTATATACACACAAAGCATGAAAAAAAGAGTGGGGTGGGAGGAGGTATTTTTTCATGCTTTGCGTGTATGTAAAAAGATCTTCTACACTTTCCACAGTATGCATCCAATGAAGTGAGCTGTAGCTCACGAAAGCTTATGCTCAAATAAATTGGTTAGTCTCTAAGGTGCCACAAGTACTCCTTTTCTCATTACACAAAGTAAAACTATTTCCCCATGTTTATTCCCCCCTCCCCCCACTGTTCGTCAGATGTTCTTGTCAACTGCTGGAAATGGCCCACCTTGATTATCACTACAAAAGGTTTTCTTCCCTCCCCCCCACCCCCTGCCGCTTTCCTGCTGGTAATAGCTCATCTTAAGTGATCACTCTCCTTACAGTGTGTATGGTAACATCCATTGTTTCATGTTCTCTATGTATATAAATCTTCCCACTGTATTTTACATTGAATGCATCCGATGAAGTGAGCTGTAGCTCACGAAAGCTTATGCTCAAATAAATTTGTTAGTCTCTAAGGTGCCACAAGTACTCCTTTTCTTTTTGCGAATACAGACTAACACGGCTGCTACTCTAAAACCTGTACTTATATGTAGTAAGGGTTGCAGGGTCAGGCTTTCAATCTTCTAAACAAATCCGGGGCCATGTCATGCTTGCAGTAAAGTCAGAGGCAAATGTCATTGACTTCATTGTATCCACAATCAGGCCTTGGATTTGGATAATCTTTTATCCCATGGGTGAAATTAAGGTGTTACAAAAATGAAAGAGCCAGAGGCATCTTTTAAATTAGAACGAGGGAGCAGGCCAACTATCTTTGATCCCCTTTGCCACTTATGAGCAGATGTATAAAGTTTTGTGGGTGTAGGATCTCGCCGTAGATTCACTGTAGGCATAAAGATTCAAAAACGGTTTCTCAATAAACTCTGTTTAGCCTGTCCCGGAACACAAGTGAAAAAGGGCATTCAGTGGGAATACTAGGTCCTCCCTACTCCCATCCTAGAATCCTCTTTATCTTTACCTTTAGTAATATTCTGTGCAAACAAAAGTTGGTAGGTGTTTAGGAAATCATAAAGAAGCCCCCTTGGGCTAAAAGTGAAAATTTAAAGAAAACCAATGTGGCCCAAGAAGCTCAGAAAGAAATCTAGCCACTCACATGTGTATCAGACTCTTCTCTCTATTCCCTATGAATATAAAACTCCCTCCTGCATGAGTCTCTGAATAATAGCCAGGCCTGATTATTTTTTAAATATAGCGATAAAACAGACACCGGCCATGGAGGGGAGAAATCTAGGCAATTTAGCTATTTGGATGGCATCTTAGCATATTAGTAATCTTAAAATCCTAATAAGGAGAAACTATGACATCAATAACATTGCAAGAGACCAAAAAAAAAAAAAAATCATCACTTTCTATTGATAAAGAGCACTTCTGTAAATAATAAAGTGAAGATACTTGTATTGGAATGCTTAGAAATGTAGTGTTAAAATCTTTCTCCCAGAAAATCCCAATGGTAAATATTAACCTTTAAACTCTCTTGGCTGTTCATTTCGAAAGACTGTTCATAATTTAATTTAGAGGTTTTAGGTTTCATAATGGCCAGTTATCATGTAAAGATGTCTGAATTGTGAATAGTGTGCTTAACCACTTCCTGAATAATCTTAATATGAAATAAGAACAGGAGTACTTGTGGCACCTTAGAGACTAACAAATTTATTAGAGCAGACGCTTTCGTGGGCTACAGCCCACTTCAGCGGATGCATAGAACGGAACATATAGTCAGAAGATTATATATATATATATATATATATATATATACAGAGAAGGTGGAAGTTGCCATACAAACTGTAAGAGGCTAATTAGTTAAGATGAGCTATTATCAGCAGGAGAAAAAAAAGGAGAAAAAAACTTTTGCAGTGATAATCAAGATGGCCCATTTAGACAGTTGACAAGAAGGTATGAGGATACTTAACTTAGGGAAATAGATTCAATATGTGTAATGACCCAGCCATTCCCAGTCTCTATTCAAACTCAGGTTAATGGTATCTAGTTTGCATATTAATTCAAGCTCAGCAGTTTCTCACTGGAGTCTGTTTTTGAAGCAAAATTGCCACCCTTAAATCTTTTACTGATTTAGTCTCTAAGGTGCCACAAGTACTCCTGTTCTTTTTGCGGATACAGACTAACACGGCTGCTACTTTGAAACCTGTTAATATGAAATGATCTCCTGAGCACCAAAAGCAAAGGGGCTTTGGAGATTTTGTTTCTAAGGCATGTATTAACGCTGAAGATATATATTTAAGGGATTGATTCTGGATGACATTTCTTTGCCTGTGACACCCTTTGTACTACTGAAATTGGGGTATTTGGGGGCTGACCCAAGTGCTTCCATTGGTTTTCATGATCTTTAGATCAGACACTTTTGGAGGAAAAGTTAAGGGGAAAATACATATATTCTGGCTAAGACATTACTAAAGAGGGACATGATTCTCTTCAAATCTATGGAGGGTTAGACATCAAGGAGGTAAGGAATTATCTGTGGCAGATAGAGCTGGTTTGTTATAAGCAGATTTGTTGTGTTTTATCCTTTTTTATTTCTGAATTGCTCAAGAAGAGGTTTTAATTTTTGACAAATACGTTTGCAATTGGTAATTGTTAGACAAACACGTCATGCAAACAGGTTTCAGCCGATTGGTTATTTCTGAACTGTCTCTACTGCATGTATTCACTCTTTGTTATTACCACTCTGTGACTGGTCACCATAGTAACATGAGAGTTTCTATTTCCTACTCAGTATTTTCCAAACTTTTGGAAGCTGAGTTCCCTTCAGGAAAATGAAATGAATTGTGCCTCCTGCTGCCCCACCACATACTGTCAGATATATGCCCATCCTAATCCCCTGTGCCCCCTCGGCTAGTCCTTTAAGCAGTGAAGTAGCTGACATTATTAACATCTGAAGTATCATCGCTGACATCTGAATAAGGACGCATTGGCGTGACTGGGACAGCTCAGGGCTCAGAGCTATTGTTTCATGCTGTCTGCAGTCCAGCAGACAACACTTTATCACTCACACTCCATGTTTTGAAGGGATTCCCCCATCCCAAACATAAGAGCTCATAGGTGCTGGAACTAGGGATGCTTGGGATGCTGGAGGTGCTGCTGCATCCCTTGGCTTGGAGAGGTTTCCATTATATACAGGTTTCAGAGTAGCAGCCATGTGAGTCTGTATCCGTGAAAAGAAAAGGAGGACTTGTGGCACCTTAGAGACTAACAAATTTATTTGAGCATGAGCTTTCGTGAGCTACAGCTCACTTCATCGGATGCATTCAGTGAAAAATACAGTGGGGAGATTTATATACACAGAGAACATGAAACAATGGGTGTTACCATACACACTGTAAGGAGAGGTTTCAGAGTAACAGCCGTGTTAGTCTGTATTCGCAAAAAGAAAAGGAGTCCTTGTGGCACCTTAGAGACTAACCAATTTATTTGAGCATGAGCTTTCGTGAGCTACAGCTCACTTCATCAGATGAGTGATCAGGTAAGGTGAGCTATTACCAGCAGGAGAGCGGGGGGGTGGGGGGGAGGGGTAACCTTTTGTAGTGATAAACAAGGTGGGCCATTTCCGGCAGCTGACAAGAATGTCTGAGGAACAGCGGGGAGGGGGGTGGGGGGTGGAGGCGTGGGGGGGAATGATAAACATGGGGAAATAGTTTTACTTTGTGTAATGACTGGGAGTGGATGGGTCATTACACTGTATTTTCCACTGAATGCATCCAATGAAGAGAGCTGTAGCTCACGAAAGCTTATGCTCAAATAAATTGGTTAGTCTCTAAGGTGCCACAAGTCCTCCTTTTCTTTTTATTATATACAGGGTTTACAGTTTGGTTCAATCGCTCTCAGCACCCCCACAAGAGCTAGAGACTTGCTTCTTAAAAAATGAAAACTGAGACTCTGTAGACCAATGGTGAGGTCTGTCTATACCAACTGCCTCTCCCCAGGTTAGTCCTTTGCATGTGCCCACCCCACATTTAGGGAAACAGCACCTTCTTCCTGCAGTGTAACCAATAAAGACGGGGAGCTCTTACCAGGTGACAATGCCTTTGATTCCCTGAGGGAAAGCATGGGAACAGCTTGTGGAGTAAGGAGGAGACAGGCTACCAGGATTAGAACATTTTTAGCAATTTTGAATCTTTTCTTCTCTGGGCCGGTCTAGTCAGGCCTTGTCTGAGACATCACGGCTAGGAAATTTAGGTTATTGTATTACAGTCTTATAGTTTGGGGTTGGATTTAAAGTCAGTGTTTCTCAGCACAGGATAATTATTCGCAACATGGACATCTGAAGTTGCACTGTGTTGGTAGCAACTGTGGAACATTTTAAGAACAATGTCTAGAGAAGACACAGCCTAAAACCTGGAGTGGTCATCTCTTAGTCAGGGTTGAAAAGCATTGGTAGAGAGACTGAGGAAATATTAGTAAGAAGCTACTGCTCATGCAACAGTAATCCTTCCATGTGAAAAAATGTAGGATTTCAGCCTCTGGAACAGTTAGTCAGGTACCTCTCACAAGCACAAAATTCAGTTTAAAATGAAAGGTTAGAATGTCCTGTTGATTTTTCCATGAAAAATCCACAGGCCTGGATGTGGCTTTGTCTGACATATATTTAACCTAAATAAAGCAGTATGAGAGCTGGATGTTTGACAACAATGGGTTTGTCAGCCAATGACTAGGGACATTTTGGATTATGTCTACACTGCAGTTGGGATTGAGTTTTCCAGCCCCGGTAGACAGGCTCGCAGTTGTGGGGCTTGAGCTAGTGTGCTAAAAATAGCAGCGTGGATGTTTGGGCTCAGGCTGGAGCTCCATCTCTGAAGCCTACAGAATTGTGTGGGTTTGAGAGCCTGAACTTCCACCCAAGCCAGAATGTCCACACTGCTATTTTTAGTGCACTAGCTCAAGCCCAACTTATGAGAGTCTGACACCCAGAGTGGGAGGCAATCACCCAGCTGCAGTGCAGACATAACCTTGGAGGGTTTTTGCTCAGATAAAAAGGTAGACCTTAAATGATTGCTGTGTTTCTGATTCCCTCTTTCCCTGCCTTCATTTCTCAGCTTCTTTCCTAGAATGGTCCAGTTGGTGAGATTTTTATATATTTAAATATGTGGTTCTGTGCCTAATTGCACTCAGCAGATCTGCACTCTGGCTGTATTGAGACACATATTTGCCTATGTTAGGACTGGCACTTAGAAAACACTTCTTTTTTAACTTGTATAAACTCAGCACATTAGATAGAGAAATAAGAGTCAATAAGCACTGACTCTCATGATACCTTTTCAGAGTTGACTTTTGGAGTAGAATCTTACTTTAAGTCAAACTTCCCTCTAGGCTGCCAATCTCCACTTTTTGGAACTGCCAGTTTTAGAAGTAGCCACTTTATTAAGGAAACAGAGGAGCTGCTGTTCCTGGAGATGCTAACTCTGGGTATGTCTATACGTAAACCACTAAAGTGGCACAGCTGCAGCACTACAGCTGCACCGCTTTAGTGGTTGAAGTGTAGACCTACCTACCTACTGAGGTTGTCCCTTTGGCATAGGTAATTCACCTCCCTGAGAGGCACTAGCTAGGTCAATGGAAGAATTCTTCTGTCAACCTATAGCGCTGTCTACACAGGAGATTAGGTTGGCTTAACTGTGCTGCTCAGGGGTGTGGATTTTTCACAGCTACAGCGATGTAAATTCCCAGTATAGACCAGCGCTCAGGTAGCCTTGATGGAGCTGTAGTAAGTCTCATGGTTTTTACGTTTGTTTTAATAGACCCTGTGATGGGGGCGCCTGCCCCACACTGGGATCTCAGGGGTTAATAGAGCCCTAGGAGGCTGCGCAGGGGGCAGCCAATCATAGAAGGCCTTAGAGGAGCAGCCAATCAAGGCCGGGCAGGCCCATGTAAGATGAGCTGCAGTTCAGAGCAGCGTCAGTCACTCTCCGGAGCTTGAGGAGGGAGGAGGACTGGCTGCCTTGCGGGTGGAGGGTAGCAAGCACCCTGGACAGAGCAGTGCTTCAGGCTGAGGCCCTGAGGTTAGAGCAAAGAGGGTGCTGGGGCCATGGGGAAGTGGCCCAGGGAGCTCTACAGAAGAGTTGGAGGGGACGCAGTAAGTGGCGGCCATCTTCAGGGTCCCTGGGCTGGGGGTTGGGGGGAGGGTGGGTGGCCCCGCCCCCCCCGCCCTCCCCACTTGGCACTGAAGAAGTGGCTGGACTGGGGGTCTGCGATACTGTCCCCCGAAAGGGGGCAGTACAGAGTGCAGCACCGCTGGAGGACTGTGTCACGAAGGTCCTGGGAGTGACGTGAGTCCCCGGAGCAGGAGTGATGGTGGCTAGATGCTACCAGAGGAAGACGCACTGGCATACAGAGTAATCCCCAGGACAGCCAGCAGGAGGCACCACAGTGGTGAGTCGAACCCTATCCCAGGCCCCTTTAAAAGTTTGGTACCTCTGAAGAAATCAGAACTCAAGAAGATGAGTTCAGACTTCTGTTCAGCAGTGCTTAATGTGAATTTTATAGAGTGTAGTTTTTTTTGATAGTGCCGCAGCAAGAATATGCACATAACTGAAGGCATTCAATCCCCCAGTTGATATGGAGCTAAAGTCTTCTAGTCCCATCGTAATGTTACCAATGAGAAATACAGTTAAATGTGGAGTTAATGTTAACATATGTTCTTGTCTCTGTAATGTGCTTTCTCACATAGCCTTGCAAGCTTGAGGGTACATGTAAACTACAGAGATCATACTGGCATAGTTATACTGGCATAGCTAAGCCAGCAGAACCCTGTTGCATAGATGCAGCCTACACCTATGGAAGCATTCTTCCATTGACATAGCTGCATCTACACCAGAGGGTAGGTTGGCATAGCTATTTTGGTCAGGGGTGTGGGTTTTTCACACCCCTGACAGATGTAGCTGTATTGACCTAACTTTTAAGCATAAACCATGCCTGAGTTGTGTAACCCTGTGTGATAGGCCTTGCCAAGGTCTATTTATTCACTCAGGCTCTGATTCTCCAAGTATTTAGGCACCTAACTCCTACTGATCTGTGCCTCAGACTTTTGCGTGAGATGTCAGCGTTGCCAGCTATCACAATTTCGTTGCAAGTCTCACAATATTTCCCATTTTTCTTAAAGCCACAGCTGCAGGAGTTACATGAAAACGTGGCAATCTTGGCCTTCATTTTTAAAGCCTTTATGGTTATGGTGAAAAGCTTGAAAACATAACCAGAGTGCACCATAATGCTTCAGAAAATGAAAGGAAATAAAAGGAACCCTATAGGTGTAATATATGATTTTTAATCTAATTTTATGATTTTATGGGACCTGATTCATGGTTTTGAATGCTTGGGTTGGTGGTACCAGCGGTCCTGAGGCAATGTGTGGTATTGAGGCACAGTGCGTATTTTTGTGCTTTTTATCAGTTTAGTTTTGGTTTGTGTGGTCTTCAGTTGACTGTATACATGCATTTAGAAGGTGTTGACAGAGGAAGTTTAAAATTGAAAAATAAGATGACTCCAAATGTGAACGTTATTATGAAGATGATTTTTCTGCAATGTAAAGCTGAAATATTCAGTAACTATTGCAGTGGGAGTTCCATTTGTGGTTGAGAGTATGATATTATATTTAGTACATTAACAGTTTTCCTTGGTTTGCATTGTAATTTTAGGACACTGAGAGGTTAGAAAGGAAAGATGCACGATGAGGAAAATATTTAATTTGGCCAATTTAGTTACCAAGAGGACAAATATGTTAATTTGTTTGCTCTCAGCAAATCTTGTTTTGAATCTGGGCATTCTTTGCAAGGTCAGACATATTTTCATCAGTTCCTTTGAGTGACCCTCCTCATTGGTGATGGAAAAACATAAGTTGCAATTTTTTTTCACTCTTGAAGAAGAATCTGTTGTAATAGACAAGGTGTCAGGAATAAATAGCTTTGGCTGGAGTGGAAATACATCACCTGCAAAGAATTCCAACTATAAGTGTTGATAAATATGTTGCTATTTTGCCTTATTTCTAACACCTGTCTAGAGATTAAACAGAATGGTTTGTCACTTACACTTGGAGGCCAAATTTATCTCTGGTGTAACTCCCATCTATTTAAATACAACAGTAGATAAACACTAAATACCAGGCTATAGACAATCTTATTCTTAAAATGGTTACAAGATGACAGTATGCCAATTTGAAGATCAGGCCATGACTTCCTCCAGGTGTTTTATTTCCAAAGAAACAATTGGGATTTGACTAAAAGCCATGATTGTGCCCTCTTTCCTGTCTCTTCACTGTTTTAGCTCTTAATTGAATTATAGTGCACCTCACTCTTCATCTCTAGGTAGTTGTAAGAAGAATGTCACTTTCAGTTGCCAGATGTTCTTGTCATCAGCATGAATCTGTAGAAAATTTAAAGGGAAAGCTGTCTTACCTGATTTCTGTATTTCCCTGCACAGTAGAAATGAAAGAGAGTGATGAGTGTTTTATTGGTCAGAACATATGAAGACTGTCAGTACTTGACCAGCATGTTAAATTGAAACTTGCAACATGTTATGGATTTGGTGAGGCAGTTGCTGCTCAGTTTTCATGAACTCTACATTAATAAGGCTAAATATATTAATTAAATAGATGAATGTTTATTTATGTTCTTCTGTGCCCATATACATATGGGGTGTGATGTTATCCTCTCACATGTGTGACTGCCATTAATATTTATGAAGAGTTACTTTTTTGTTCTGGACCCAATTCTGCAACTGTGCCATGTGCCTGATCTGGCTCCCTGTGAAGTCAATGGGAATCTTTCCATTAACTAAAGTAAGCTTTGGATCAGATCCTATGTGTGAATTTCTCATGGACTTCAACTGGAGTGTAATGCAGGGAAGAGCTGCAGTATGAGACCCCCTAAAAAAATATTGTCCATTAGGTATTGAAAGCCAGTAACATTTTTCAGAGATATTCACAGTGGACACAGGTATTGCTTTGCTTTGTGGGATGAATTTTTGGATGAAATGTTGGGATTTGTGTCTATTTTCTGATCAACATTGCCTATAGGGCCAGGTTTGGATTACCACAAGCTCTGGCACTTGATATCCACTTTATCTTTGCTCATGACTGCAGTTCTCATACAGATGGAAGCATTCTGATGTTATGGAACATAAGAACGGCCCTACTGGGTAAAAGCAAAGGTCCATCTAGCCCAGTATCCTGTCTTCTGACAATGGCCAATGCCAGGTGCCCCAGAGGGAATTAACAGAACAGGTAATCATCAAGTGATCCATCCCCAATTGCTCAGTCCTAGCTTCTGGCAAACAGAGGCTAGGGACACCATTCCTGTCCACCTGGCTAATAGCTTTGAATCTTTAAATCTGAACTTTAAATCTGCTTGATAGAAGGCTGGCAATTTATTGCAAACTGAAGTCAATGTAGCTATGCCTATTTACACCAGCTGAGGATCTGGTCCCAGGTGTTTTTCTAAATATCTTTACAAAGATAACCTTGGACTTGTTTTATGAGTAATATAACATTGAACTGGAAAACAGTTTTGGAAATTATTAATTTTTAAAAATTTTAAAAGGTGTTACTTCATTTTTATTACAAATGCTGGTTTTCTAGAAGCCAGCTTGTCTAATGAAGTAGCTCCGCCAAGACAGACGCTGAAGATTAGCCAGAAATTTGGCTAAGCACCATCATTGTCACAAGTCTTATTACATTTTAGATAAAATTTGAAGGGAGCAGAAACTGTCTGCATTTAATCCCATATCCTTCCCCGCCAAGGTTTGATTTGGTAAGATGTGGATTATAAGCATTGTTGAAGAATATTGGTATTGACATTATTTTCAACCTAAAGGAATTATATATGGAATTACATTATATCCATTTTTTAAATGTTTATACATTAGACTCAGGAAACAACTTCTCTATAGAATATTTTGAGTAGACAGGATCTGTTCACAATTAAAAATTATATATGGTACATGTGACATTAAAAATATCCATGAATTCTTTATTCCTCCCCAAGTAATAATGGAATATAATGAAAATGTCTACAATTCAACAAGTGATTTAACAAGGAGCAATAACTTCCTTAATAGATAATAAAATTCTATCCAACTGACATTTATTAGGTGTCATATTTCAGTAGCTACAGTATTCAGTGTATTTGAGTTAATTATTTTACATTTTCATTTAATCTTTCCTCTAAAATTAAGTACTAGCTTGAGAAAAGTTTAGCAGTACAGTTTTGTTACAGCTAGCATATAAAGAAGCAAAAGTAGTCCAATAAAGATTAAGATTAGATTAAGTCAAATAATTTTATTTCCTTTCTGGGAGGAAATTATTTTTGCCTCATCAAAATTGGTTTCATATTGAAGAATACTCTAAAAAAAATTATTCACAATGAAATTGGGCGGGGCGGGGGAGGGTGGGGGAATACCAAGCTTGAACGACTACTGTTCGAATACCTTCAAGGGAGGACTTGCAATTTATCTGATCAGGTCCTGAACCACTTCTCTGCTCTCAAAGCCTTGGGACCTTCCTGGCACTGGTCTAGTCTCCTTTGCCTACCAATTGCCAACAGTCCCAAGGGGCCATTCCAACAGCCAGGAATTGCCAGGATTTAAACGGTCCCTGGCCGCTCTCCCTCTCCTTGCAGATGCCCTTGTATCAGGTGCCAGGAGGAGAGTGCTGGAGGAGCCAGCATATATGTGTATGCCTAGGTAATGTGAATTCCTCCTTTGTAGACATACACATTGAAATTATAGCATCTAGCAATGTTGCTCTTATATTAAAGTGAATGTGATGCCTGTATGCTAAAAGCCTACAGAAAGAGACAGATTGCCAGACCAATCAATGCGGAGGAAGGTGGGGGTTTGTGTGAGTGTGTGCACATGTGCACTCTTCAGAGGGTCATGGTTTTCAGCATATTTCTGTAAATACTAATGTTGAACAACAGCAGTGAGTGTAGATGATCCAGATCTTGTATTGGTTAAACAAGACTAGCTGGCTCACAGATTTATTTGATAGGGTGGGCTTTGTTTCCTTTCAAATGTGCAAAATTGGTTTAACATAGAACATAAACATTTCAAAAATATTTACATAAAACAAGTTACAAATGTCAGTAATTTTGAGTCAACACTTAAGAAAGGAATTAATCACTTCTGTTTAATAAAACAAAAAGATCAGCAAAAAAATCACAGATTTTATTTTAACCTCCCAGTAATTCTGCATTTGTATGACAACACCGTGCTCTCCTTACATGACCCAGAGCTCTATATTTTACTCTTTTGAGCAGCTGTACTACTCCTGTGAATCATCTGTCATCTACAGTTCAATCACTGCATACTGTACAAACACAATTTCTGAGCAAATAGCGGCATAAATCGGTGCTCAGATATATGGGGATGGTCGCTGTCTGAAAAGCAGCATAGGATGGAATGCAGCATATGTAAGAGAGATTTTATTTTGTATAAAAAGACAGCAAATTTCCAGGTGCTCACAGGATTTTTTCTATGGCTATGTAGGGAGCAAGCATGCCTCCCTATTCACAGAATGTATTAATGTTTATAACTATATATTGCCATCAGGGTGCATGGCATATTATTAACAAGGGAGAGACCATGCATTGCACGCTGTGGTAATATGAGTTTAGAGTGCTTATTACTTGCTGAATCAGGTCCTTTATTAGCTCATAGAATAGAAACCTCCATGGAACATGAAAGGCTGCCAGGAAGTTTTCTTAGCATCCACATCCATGATTAAGAGACTCCTTTACAATAGGTTTCAGAGTAACAGCCGTGTTAGTCTGTATTCGCAAAAAGAAAAGGAGTACTTGTGGCACCTTAGAGACTAACCAATTTATTTGAGCATGAGCTTTCGTGAGCTACAGCTCACTTCATCGGGTGCATACCGTGGAAACTGCAGAAGACATTATATACACACAGAGACCATGAAACAATACCTCCTCCCACCCCACTGTCCTGCTGGTAATAGCTTATCTAAAGTGATCAAGTTGGGCCATTTCCAGCACAAATCCAGGTTTTCTCACCCCCACCCCCCCCCACAAACTCACTCTCCTGCTGGTAATAGCCCATCCATCAATCTATTACCAGCAGGAGAGTGAGTTTGTGTGTGTATGGGGGTGGGGGGGTGAGAGAACCTGGATTTGTGCTGGAAATGGCCCACCTTGATTATCATGCACATTGTGGGGAGAGTGGTCACTTTGGATGGGCTATTACCAGCAGGAGAGTGAGTTTGTGTGTGTGGTTTTTGGAGAGGGGTGAGGGAGTGAGAGAACCTGGATTTGTGCAGGAAATGGCGCACCTTGATTATCATACACATTGTGAAGAGAGTGGTCACTTTGGATGGGCTATTACCAGCAGGAGAGTGAGTTTGGGGGTGGGGGGGCAGAGGGTGAGAAAACCTGGATTTGTGCTGTAAATGGCCCAACTTGATCACTTTAGATAAGCTATTACCAGCAGGACAGTGGGGTGGGAGGAGGTATTGTTTCATGGTCTCTGTGTGTATATAATGTCTTCTGCAGTTTCCACGGTATGCATCTGATGAAGTGAGCTGTAGCTCACGAAAGCTCATGCTCAGATAAATTGGGTAGTCTCTAAGGTGCCACAAGTACTCCTTTTCCTTTACAATAGATCATTCAGTTCTTCCAGATTCTGCTGAATTCCTACCGTTATCTAACTCAAGTATTACCTTTCCATATCCAGCTGTTCCTGCCAGATCCATAGATGGCTTCATCTCCAGCGATCCTGCCATGCCTTTCCAGTATCTGAGATTAATTATGTTTGCCACTTTCAGACTCATGGCAATCTGTATGTTGTTCTCCTAGGGAATATGTTTTACAGTTAAATAATCTACTGGTTTACACATAGTTGGCATATTATTGCTCCTTTTTTAATATTAAGTGTAACGTATTATTCCAGAACTTTTTTATATTCAAATATTCCCAAAAATGTATTATTATAATTTCCTACAGTATTTGCTTTTGAACATCTTCAGCACAGCATCATATCTCAGCACCAATTTGTGAAGGTGTAAGAGAGTACAATATGGTTAATCATATAATTTAATATACATTATTTATAGGCTGCCTTTGCCATTTTTCATAGCAGTTTAACTGTTATCCTACCATCTAATTTATACTTCATCTGTCTTATTATTAGTATTGATGGTTTCCGTGCATAGCTGAGTTCTTTAACAAGTTCCTTAAAAGGAACATAAGAATGGCCCTACTGGGTCAGAGCAAAGGTCCATCTAGCCCAGTATTCTGACAGTGGCCAGTGCCAGGTGCCCCAGAGGAAATGAATAGAACAAGTAATCATCAAGTGATCCATCCCATGTCACTCATTCCCAACTTCTGGTAAACAGAGGCTAGGGACACCATTCCTGCCCATCCTGTCTAATAGCCATTGATGGACCTATCCTCCATGAATTCATCTAGTTCTTTTTGGAACCCTGTTATGGTCTTGGCCTTCACAACATCCTCTGGCAAGGAGTTCCACAGGTAGACTGTGTGTTGTGTGAAGAAATACTTCCTTTTCTTTATTTTAAACGTGCTGCCTATTAATTTCATTTGGTGACCCCTAGTTCCTGTATTATGAGAAGTAGTAAACAACACTTCCTTATCTACTTTCTCTACACCAGTCATGATTTTATAGACCTCTATCATATCCCTCCTTAGCTGTCTCTTTTCCAAGCCAAAAATTCCCAATTTTATTAATCTCTCCTCATACGGAAGCCTTTCCATACCCCTAATCATTTTTGTTGCCCTTTTCTGAACCTTTTCCAATTCCAATGTTTCTTTTTTGAGATGGGACGACCATATCTGCACACAATATTCAAGATATGAGCGTACCATGGATTTATATAGAGGCAACATGATATTTTCTGTCCTATTATCTATCCCTTTCTTAATTATTCCCAGCATTCTGTTTGCTTTTTTGACTGCCGCTGCACATTGAGTGGATGTTTTCAGAGAACTATCCACAATGACTCCAAGATCTCTTTCTTGAGTGGTAACAGCTAATTTAGACCCCTTCATTTTATATGTATAGTTGGGATTATGCTTTCCAATGTGCATTACTTTGCATTTATCAACATTAAATTTCATCTGACAAGAAAGTAATTTTTTAAAAAAAGTATCAAAAGATTTTTAACATGTGGAATAATTCTTCGAGCAGATCTTTTAGAAAAACATCCAGTCTTGATTTTTATTTTGATCTTGATTGTCAGTGATGGAGAATCCACCATAACCCTTAGTAAATTGCTCCAATTACTCACTGTTAAAAAAGTATGCCTTATATCCAATCTGAATTTGTCTAGCTTCAGCTTCCATCATCAGATCATGACATACCTTTCTCTGAAAGATTGAAGAGCCCATTATTAAATATTTTTCCCCAGGTAGGTACTTACGGACTGTAATCAAGTCAACCCTTAACCTTCTCTTTGTTAAATTAAATAGATTGAGATTCTTGAGTCTATCTATAAGGCTTGTTTTTGAATCCTTTAATCATTCTCGTGGCTCTTCTCTGAACTCTCTCCAATTTATCAACATTCTTCTTGGATTATGAATGCCAGAACAGGACACAGTATTCCAGCTGTGGTCTATTCCTCTCTATTCCTTCTTGAGATTCCCCTTTTTAAGCATCCAAGGATTGCATTAGCACTTTTGGCCATAGCGTCATACTGGGAGCTCATGGTCAGCTGAGTATCCTCCATGACCCCCAGATCTTTTCAGTCACTGCTTCCCATGATAGAGCCTCTATCCCTAACTATGGCCTACATTCTTTGTTCCTAGATGTATACATTTACATTTATACATATTGAAACACACGTAGTTTGCTTGCATCCAGGTTACCACGCAATCTAGATTGCTCTGTTTCTGTGACCTGGCCTCTTCATTCTTTACCATTCCCCATATATATCACTGATCTGGACTTTATTTTGTTTGCACATGATAAATGTGATCATGTTATGATCATATGTTCCTAAATTACCATTAATTTTTAGTGCTATGATCAGTTCCTCATTATCTGTCAAGATGAGGTCTAATATAGAATCTTCCCATGTTGGAGGTAACACTTTTTGAGTTAGGAAATTGTCATCCATAATATTTAGAAATTCCAAGTACAAGTTTTAGTACTGTGTAACCTTTGATTTATATTCCCAATTAGTAGTTCAAAAATAAAGGAATAAAACCAAACTGAATTCTTTAAGGTTCAAACCTCCAGGGTGATTACAGGTTGTTTAATTTACTGGACGATAGCTCAGTGGTTTGAGCATTGGCCTGCTAAGCCCAGGGTTGTGAGTTCAATCCTTGAGGGGGCTATTTAAGGATCTGGGACAAAAATTGGGGATTGGTCCTGCTTTGAGCAAGGGGTTGGACTAGATTATCTCCTGAGGTCCCTTCCAACCCTGATATTCTATTATGATTCTTTGAGCGACACTAGTGATAAAATTAAAGACTTTATTTAATATAAAATAATTAGTTAAGCACACAGGCATTACAATATAACCATACATTGCATTTATGCTCACACACTAAAATGAAATGATGTATTCAGGAGTGATCGCTCTTTGAATGAGAACAATGGGTCTAATCCTTTGTCTAATGGTACCTTGATGGTGGACGGGCTCGCCTAACTAAAATCAGCATACTACTCTTTTTATAATCAATTATATTAAGGCTTCTTAATTAATTAGCATTAAGTCCACCTTTTTACCATAATCACATCATTTCTAATTTCTCATTGGCTGTTTAACATTAAGCATCATTGTAATTAGTATTTGCATAAGTGCCATATCAAAAATGATCAATACAGATAGCATTTTCCAAAGTGTTAATATTTTATCTTAAACACTTGTAAAAATCAGTTAGGACCAAAACATGTTTACAGCATGACCTGGGG
Source organism: Eretmochelys imbricata (assembly GCF_965152235.1). Lineage (NCBI taxonomy): Eukaryota > Metazoa > Chordata > Testudines > Cheloniidae > Eretmochelys > Eretmochelys imbricata. The sequence goes on along the minus strand of NC_135573.1, from coordinate 33,696,816 downwards.
TCATGTCCTAATTATCTCTAACTGCCTCACTTTTCTTCGTTCATATTATACCAGGCCTCGCTTGGCTATTGTCAAGCCTCTTTTTAGGAAATAGATTTTTGGGTCCATTTAAATTTCAACACATTTCTACATAACACAAGCAAGCATCATCTCTATCGATGACAACTGGCAGCAGGAGACCTCCAGCATAGGTCACTCAAATTGAAGTGCCCCATGATTGTGCAGCTTTTTCCCTACACATTATAAACAGGAGTGTAAGGAAGTGATCAGCCTGTTCCCTAGTGTGATTTGTTGGTCTGTACCAGACACCAATTAATTCCCTGTCTTGTGCTTTATTTGTTAGAACATTGATCCATAAGCATTCGGGATCATTTGCTTCTTAATTGTGCCTCGAAACCATTTTTGACATGAAGTGCCACTCCTGTTCCACTTTTGTCCCCTTGATCCTTTCTAAATAGATTATAACCATTGATTTTAACATCCAGTCATGGGAATCATCCCACCAGGTTTCAGAAATACTAAGAGATCAAATTTATGCTCATAAATGAGCAATGCTAATTCTTGTTTGTTACCCAGGTTGCTAACATTGGTGTTTAGGCAATTAAAAAAGTTTTTCGATTTATTTTTAAGTGCAATAGTTGTTATAATCAAATTAAATGAAATGTAAATGTAAATGAAATAAATGAAAGTTTGCAAAGAGAAACTGACATCCTTAATACTCTTCATACACCAAAAACTTGGTTGTGACACAGTTACACTTGCCCCACACACAACTTATTTGACACAAACCACAAAAGCAAGGAAAGGAAAGGTTCAGCCATCTTACAGCAGGTATCATCTGCTTCCCCAGCCACAAATAGGATTTGAAGATAACCTTGAAAATATGACCAAAGTATGACCAAAGCAGTGTTGCTTTCTTGGGTCTACAGATAGCCTGAAACAATAGCTCAGAGATGTGAAGTGCCATATTCATCCAAATGGAGTCAGTAATTCTGAACCCAAAGAAGCCAACTTACATGTCAATATGAACCATATCACTATTGCTCGTTTGATCAGAACCATTCAAACAGGGCATGGCTGTAGTGGAGAGAGGGACATACCAGTGAGCCAGTGATTCTCAGACACTTGGCCAGAGTGTAAAATTAAAGCTGCAGAGGGACAGCTTCAGTCAGTAAGTACATGCAGCTGGCATAAGAGCTCATCTGCCACAATAGAGCCTCACTCTGCCATGTTCCTTATCCTCCCCTCCCTGACATACTCTCTGCCCTACCTTCCTCATCCTCAGTGTGCCCTGCCGTGCCCTGAACAAGACTGAATTCCCCTATGCTGGGTGGCAGAGGCAACAAAGCCACCTCTATAGCTTTGCATCAGCAGAGATTTCAGCTCTGTGGGGAAATTCTCCAGTGCAAATCTCCAGCTATCTCTGAAGTTTATTTTGTGTTGTGAAATAGGCAAACTGGAGAATCCAACCTGGTGAAAAGCTGCCTTTTATGAATACAGAGGATTTTTATCTGTTTTCCCACTCACCATGTTTTGCAGGATGACTAGATTGACGTGATTAATACAATACTAGTGTTCAAGTTTGTGAGTTGAGCCGAACTGGAAGAAATGAGAACATCCGCTCAAAGGGCCTCTCTGTGAAATCTTGACTGACAAAACTGTAAACTAATGGTGTCATTTTGTCATTGAGATTAAATGACCTCTCACCGGACATATAGTGAATCATCTGTATTATAGCATTTTTATGATAACTTTTCTAGGGGTGAGAAAGTTCGATATAATAATAGAGCGCTTTCCTTTTTCTTTTTCTACTGAATTATTCACAACTACATTAAAGCTGTATTATGTAGACATTCTTATAGTATTTAATAGAGAATGATATCTCTACTGCTGAATTCTGTAGGATAGTTTAAAAAACTATAGAAAAGAGATTTCTCTATTAAATTCTATAGGTTTTTAGAGTAATTTCTATAGAAACTATTTAAAATTTCTGTAGACTCTAATTGTCTTCATCTTTGCTTAAATTCTACACAAAGTTTTAATAAAGAATGCTAGTCTAGACATAATTTTCAGGGTATGACATGCTCTGTCTTTCAGGATCAGGAAACCAATAGAGTTTCTATAGGAATTAAAGAAAAAGATGCTGTTTACATTTTAAAAAGGCATGGGTGTATGTGTGTCCCTGAGATACTGTAGTGATGGTGGCCATATAAATACATAACTAATATCTGCTATCTGTATACATATCTGCATAAATGTGGGGTGACTGAATTACTCATGAGTGGTGAAGCCAGGAGTTAGTTATGCAGGTTATGTAAAGGTTTTGTTGGAATTCACTTGAGATAACTGTATTCTGTATATGCCACACCTTATAGAAAACCCATTTGGGAATCCTTTAAGAGTTTAAAAACCCCAAAACTAATTCTCATATTTGTCAGTTGTCTTAAGTACCAGGCTTCAAACTGAATAGCACTCAGGAAGTGGTTAAAAACACTAAAAATTGCCTTAAATGCCACTTCTGTAGTTAAAAATGTCATGAATTCAAAGTCTGTTCTATCATGACCTTCCAGAATTAGTAGCAAGAGCTGTAATTTCTACCATCCAATGCTATAAAGTTCCTATTTCTAACCCTACAGGGCCCAAGATAAGAGATTTCACAGTCATGATTGATAGATATAATTGTACAAGCTGTCACTGATGTAGGACTGATTTTTTGCCTATCCTGGATCTCAGGTAATTTTAGGAGCAATTTTCTCAATTGAGGAGGGAAGGAGATAACATTTCTGTGGCGGGTTGATTTAAAAGAAATGTCATCTAATCAACATAGTTTAATCAAGAAGCATCCAACATGATATATTTTGACAAAAGTCTATTATTCAGAGAAAGTCACATTTTCTTTGAGAATTACAGTCATTTTCAGAATTGCATTAGCATTGAGCCTAAGAAGAGCTCATTAGAGGAAAACATTTTTACCAAAGGGCTCTATTCAGCACAGAGTACTGTACATTATGTCTGGGCTCAAGCATCTGAAGGATTGTTATTTATTAGTTTAGTTCAGTTTAATTTTTGTGACCTCTCCAATCTTTTTAATGATCTTTAATGACACCTATGTAGGCACCAGGACATCATAGCTAATTAGGTCACAAAGGGAATAGAATCATGATCTTCTTGTTTAGAAACACTTGAAGTCTCCCCCATAGGTTAAAGCAGTGGTTCTGAACCAGGGGTACACAGAGGTCTTCCAGGGGGTACATCAACTCATCTAGATATTTGCCTAGTTTTACAACAGGCTACATAAAAAAGCACTAGTGAAGTCAGTACAAACTAAAATTTGACAGAGACAATGACTTGTTTATTCTGTTCTATATGCTATACACTGACATGTAAGTACAATATTTATATTCCAATTGATTTATTTCATAATTATATGGTAAAAATGAGAAAGCAAGCAATTTTTCAGTAATGGTGTGCTGTGACACATTTGTATTTTTATGTCTGATTTTGTAAGCAAATAGTTTGCGAAGTGAAACTTGGGGGTACACAAGACAAATCAGACTCCTGAAAGGGGTACAGTTGTCTGGAAAGGTTGAGAACCACTGGGTTAAAGGATAGTATCTTCTATCCATAAAAAAATGTCTTCCTCACCAAAGTGAGATGTAATAACTCTTTATATTATCAGTTTGCTGACAAATTCTACAGAACCAAAGTAAATGAAATAATACAACTCTTGTTTTAATTGTTCTTGTTGTAACCAGTATTTCTAAAATTCCTTCTATTTAACATCCCTTTGACTTTTCTTTCATTATTATTATTATTATTACTGATAACAACAACAATAATAATTTGTATTACAGAAATGCACAAAAATCCCAAACAGGAGTAGGACCCCATTGTGTTGAATACTGTACAAACACAGAGGAATCAATATATCTGGGTCCTTATATGATCCACAGCATCATAATTGCTTTGTGCCTAGGAGAAAGAGTTCCTGACCTGGAGAGCTTCCTGTCTAAAAGTAGTGTGGTATCAAATAATTGTGTTTGGAAGTATTTTTAAATTGTATTACATATTTTGGTTAATGTTTCCATAGTTTGCTTTATGTACATGACTTATTGTATTTGCCTTCTATATTTTGTGTACCTTTTAAAGGTTTTTTCTTTCTGCATGTCAGATTTAATAAGATATTAAACTTAGTGTCTGTTTTAAATGGTTTATTAAAGATTAAGGGCCCAAACCTGTGGTATTCTGGGTACCCTCATTTCTCACAGGGCCAGTGAGAGTTCTACAGAGGACAGACATTTAGACAGGGTCATATCATATTTTATGCGTCCTATGATGGTAATCCTGTAAACTGTTCATGAACAAACCCAATATTGAACCAGATTCTGCCATCCTTATTCATGTGGAGTAGTACTGTTGGACCTAAACATGAAGCTTTTTGAATGTGTGGACGCCTATGTATGTGTGGAGCCACATTGACTTCGGTAGAGCTCCGTACTGGTGCGAGGGGAGAGGGGGGTTTCACCCATGCAATCAGCCACAGGTGCAGAGCCCTACTCCACATGTAGTTCAGGTGATTTCAGTGAGATTACTTGTGCACTGAAATGCTACTCAACAACTGTAATAGTATCAGATACTGGCTCTTTGTATATTCCCTAGGCCAGATTTTGTCACCTTTACTCATGTTGAATAGCATCTGACCCTTCAAGAGTTCCCATTGAAATGAGTGGGACCACTTATAGAGTAAGGTACTACACTGAGTAATAACAAGCTTCATTATATTTTTGTTCTTATTTGTAATTTTTCCTTTTTTAAAAAATATCTGTTTTTTCTTAACAAATCTTTATCAGTTTAAGTATGTTCTTCTTTCCTTTGTTTGTGTTATATATTTGTTTCTGATTTTTCCCGTTCATATTTTTTTAAAAGACTTCCCTGATCACTATTAATTCTCTGTTTAGACATTTGTGTTTTCTTTTTAGTGTGTTATGGTTTATGGTTTTAAAGTGCTGCTTCTTGATCCTTCTCTCAGTTTTCGTTATGATTTCTTACTTCACAGTGTGGTTTTGGTGTCTTTGTTTAGGTATCTTCTCCATCTTCTGATCTTAGGCAGATTTTTCATATTTGCCTTTTGTCTCTTACTTTTTCACTTCTTAACATTTTACAAGTGCTATACCAAAGTAGATATTTGGTTTATTTAGGCTCAGAAGTGCTGTGCACTCTAACACCCCATCTCTATATCTCAGGAGGAGCCCAAGTTTAGGGTTTCAGGTCACTAAATTTAATCCATTCTTAGGTTCTGCAGGTTTACCATCCCACTACTGCACTGTATTCTACAAATCGCTTATTGATGAGGCTGTGAGAAATTTGTTGGTTTTGCGCTGCAGAAGGTTAGAGGAGCTATCTTAGTTTTGGTTTATGATGGCTCCAACCCATTGAGTTTCACTTTGATTTTCCACCTGAAAAGTCCAAGTGAAAGTCACCTGAAATAATCAGCTATTGCTTGGGTTGTCATCAAACCATAAATCAATCCATGTTGGATTCAGACTTGGCTCAAGGTGACTGAAGCTCAGCCTGTGGTTGCTTGTGCTTGGCTCAGAGTCTCCAAAAGTGCACAGTCTGGACAAACTAGCCTGAGCTTTGGGTTTGTTACAAACCCAAATGTGGGATTTTCTGGTGAAACATTCACAGCTATTCTTTCTGTCTTTCTGTCTTTCTTGCATTAGCAATAACAAGAATCAATGAGCTTGATTTATTACTGTGCTACTTGACCAGTGAGGGCCTGTTTTTCACCAGGCAGCATCCACTTGTGTGGACATACTCTTTATTGCATCAATACCAAAAAGCACAGGTGATGCAGTAGATTCTATCACTTGAACATTCAGGTGTTAGAGTCAGTCTAACATGCACAAGTACGCATGCACATATGCCTGCATGCAAATTTTCACATGCATAAGTAAAACTGGTTTTCATTCCTCAATCCTTGATTTTCAGATGTGCTGAGCATTCATGTCCTCGACTGAAGTCAGTGGGAACAATGAGTGCTCAATACCTCGAAAACTAACACTGTTGTGTTTAACTTCAGATCTGATCCTGCTGAGATGTAGAATTCATTAATTCTGAAGCCTCAATATAAGAAAAGAAGGCAAATCCCATTTTGAATTGTTCCTTTGTTTTTCTAACTTCCATCACACTTTCCAGTCACTCATTTCAATGGAATTCACTAAATTACTAAAACACAGTTTGAAATGTAACAGGGGACGCAACTACAATCATCGCCATTTATTCAAAAATAACTCATGTTTTTATATGAACTTTAATGCATACCCTTGGGCAGTATCTATTCCATATAATATCTCTTTGGACCATAAACACCTTCTTTAGCCATGCCCTAACAAATATATGCACAAGAACAATGTTTTACCAACCAAAATTTTGGTTTTATAATCTTCTCATTCATCTACAGAAATTCCTTGTTTCATGGTATGATGATTTTATGTCATGTGTGTTCATTTCTGGTCTCTACAATTCTTAAAAAGAGTTCTGTTTTGTGAGCTCTGTGCTCCTTGGCTCTGCAAAGTAGTATAATATCACGCAATATAAATGAAACTTCTTTAAGGACCATTCAAAAGGAATCTATATTGGTCCCTGTGTATGAGCATCTGAGGGTATGTCCACAGTATAATTGAACACCTGCAGCTGGCCCATGTCAGGTGACTTGGGCTCATGGGGCTAGGGCTAAGGGGCTGTTTAATTCTGGTGTCAATTTTTGGGCTCGATCCCAGAGCCCAGGCTCCAATTTGAGCCCGAATGTCTATACTGTAATTAAACACCCACTTAGATTGAACCTCATGAGCCTAAGTCAGCTGTCTCAGGACAGCTGAGGGTGTTTAATTGCAGTGTAGACATACCCTTATAAATGTAATATTGTCTCTCTTGCCTATTAGATGCTCAGAGTTGTCCAGTTAATCGTAGAAGTCAAACATGCACTCACAGAACTCACACTTTAGAGCCTGAGGTATGTGTAGAGAATCCTGGCCCTTCTGAGCTGTCAGTACAGTTTTTAGGGAATAAAAAGATTAAACAAACTCCTATCTGGTTTCTTATGAGTTTTGTTGGCGTGACCAGCAGGTTCAAACAGTAGTCCAGCCCTGCTTTCCTGATAGAAAAGAGAATGGGCGAGAAAGGACAAGACTGGGAGATTACAGATCACATCTTCTCTCCTCCTCCTTTTTGTCAGTTTTTTCTCTCCATTCACTGGCACTTCTTCCATCCACTCCTGAACATCCCTATATGCTCATCTTCTTGTTCTTCTTCTATCGTGCTAGCCATGTGGGGGGTGATGTTCACTTTCAGAAGCCCCTTCCAGTAACCTCCATGCTCTGGCTGAAACACTTGGACAGAAAAAACAAACTGGCAAGTTCCTCCCCACTTTAGCCCTCTGAGTCAGGTTGAGATGGAAGCCTTAACAAAGGGATGTAAATGAGCAGTTAGCGGTGTGTTCTCCATCCTTTCTCCTTTTCTGTACCTTCACTTTCCCCTTTAACGTGGTCAGCATATTCCTCTCTCTCGCACATATATACATATACATATTGTTTTACATAGAACATGCAGAAAGAACCTGTCTGTAGCTGAGTGGTAGTTGGTGTATTAGTGGTTGTGACATGAGCTAGATTCCTCTTCACTGTTTGTGCTGATCCTTAAGAATGGATGTTTCATGTGTTGGGACCAATAGGGCTGAGGGATGCTTGAGGATCATCACTGGTACATACAGAACCTTGTGTGAAGTACCTGGAACAAAAGATCTTCAGTTCTGTCTGGGACAGCATAATGTGGAATGTTAGGATAGGGAAAGAATAGCTTACAATCTTGTGGAAGGAAAGAAGGGCTCGAGAAAAGGAGAGCAGAAAAAGAGAAGATGCTAGTGTGGGGAAGGCCTGTACCCTTGGCTCATTTTTCGAAAGCACATAATGAAGCACATAATGAAGTTTTTAATTAACCAGGAAAACTTTAATTTTAGCTAAAAGTGACTGGCAATGATCACTTGGTACCTTGGGACATTCTTGTGAAGCACAAAGTTCCTCTGTAAGGTGACAAGTGCCCTCAGTTGCCATTGACTTTAGTGGAACTTGAGGATGCTCATCACCTTCTGGAGGCTCTCAGCACTTCATAGAATTGGACACTACACCTGTCCTGTGATAGCCTTCCATTTGTAACACTCATCTCTAATCAATACACAGTGTAACAGCAACCTGTAAAGGAAATCCCAAGGCAGATATCTTCCTTTAAGGTACTGGTTGCCACAGCTCAACGAGATCTGTAAAACCTGACAAAACAAAACCGAAGCAACCTTGTCAGAGAACAAGAAGCTCTGTGCCTTTAAACATCTGTTTAAAAAAATTATAAAGGAACTCATCTGACTTTGATCCAACCCTTTACAAGCCTTTGAGGACCCCTTAACAAGTCTGATTGTGAGAATAGTAATAAATGACCAACTTTTAAAAGGCATTTTGGGTAGAATTTTTCAGCTTAAAAAGGAAATGTTGAAAATATAAAAAAGAAAATTGTCATTGAATCTAGGGATAATATGGCCAGAGAGAGATCAGAAAGGATTCTGACGAATGCTGGAGCCTGAAGGAAGCCCAGAGGTCAAGGGAAAAGCAGTGGTCTTTCTGACCTAACTTGGAAGCCTGCGGTGTCTTTTGTTCAGGTGATGTTTAATAGTCTGCATTTACATTGTCTTGTTCTATGATCTATCAAATTGTGGTGTTTAGATGTTGCTTGTAATTATTAGAATCGGAAGCACTGGCTGTTGGGAGTCAGAAAGGACAGGAAACAGGAAGGAGTGGGGAGGAGTTGAAGAGCCTGAGGGCGAGCTATACTGAGAAGCAGAAACAGCTTGGAAAAGAGGTTTCCACTTTAAAAAAAATAAAGTCCTGTTGAAGTTTGTTAGTACTTTGCTTGGCTACTAGAACACAAATATTGCCTAGAAATAGGCAAATAAAATACATGGAATTGTTTTACAAATATGTGTGTACACACAGAATATAGTATAGGTGGGACTGGTAGTGCTGCCTACTACTAAGGTTGTCTAAATGCCTGACACTTCCCATTATAAGACCCTTCAATTACTTTTATTATTGCCACATTTTAACCATTTTGGCTGAAATGTTAAATGCCAGGTGTCTGCCTCAGGCTGCATTTTTTTTTCCCCTAAGGAAAAAATGATCCAGCTCTTTCTGAGACTTAGGCTATGGAAAAAACATTGCTTTGCTGACTTTTAAAACGTTGTGGTGACCTTTCCTTGGAAAGCTCTAGTACCCCCCATGCTTTGGATCAGGGACTTGAAATGTATCAGGGAATGAGGGGCTTTTTTCCCTCAGGGATGTGCCTTTTGCTATCCCCATGGAAATCTGCCCCAACTTGGCCAAGTTATGAGTCTTTGAAAAATCGCAATTCTCACATGCTCAGGGGAGACTTCTTAGATTTTAACAACTAAAATCTTCCTAGATTCCATCTTCACGGAGCATACGTCAGCCTCTCACACCTGCTGTGTGCCATCCCCAGAGAGCAATGGAGCATTGTCCAGCCCAGGGCTTCAGAGGAACTTTCTGTGTAATGTCGTCTTTCAGCTGCTCTGATGGGGGTGGGAGGCAGCACTGGAACTAAGAGCAGGGATCCTGTCTCTTGTGTGTTTTGAATGAACCCCCCCCCCCCCCCGTTGGCACACAGGCAATGTGGAGGAGGAAATCATCTGACTTGAATGCAGGGGGAGAGAAAAGCCAATCAAGGGGTGGGAAGGAAGTAGATTGCGACAATATGTCTGGTGAGGCTGGAGGGTGTTGGGGGAAGGACTGGTGAGGCTGGAGGGTGTTGGGGGAGGGGCTGGGAATGGCAGATGGGAGACTTGGAACTGCTGTGTGTGTAGAGGGGGAGGCTGGGACTGATTGGGCGAGGAGATTACGCCTGGGAGGTGGACAGGGGAGAACGCTGGGATTGGGAGCCATTAAGGGAAATGGTGTGCTGGGGGATTAGGAGCCAGTTGGCTGCAGGGGAGATGGGGAGGTGGCAGTGAGACTGGACAAAGAGCTGGGGGGAAAGAGGACTGTCTGGACAAGGAAACTGGGACTAGGACCTAGTGGTAGTGGGATCCTGGTGGGCAGACATCTGACAAGGAGCTGGGCTGTGTGGGGAGAACTGGGACTGGTTGGGCAAAGAGACTGGAACAAGGTTGCCGGGAAAGGGTGAGACAGAGAACCAGGAGGATGGTGAAGAAGAGACTGAGATTGGATGAGTTTAGGAGGGAGACTTGCACTGGGAACCAGTAGGGAGAGAGGGGAGCGACAGATTAGATATCAGAGGGGCTGGGAAAGCGCAACTGGGAGTAGCTGAGCAAGGAGACTGAGACCAGGATGAGAAGCCTTAAGGAGTGGAGACAGACTGGGAGAAAGAGCTAGGGATGGGAAAGAGACTCCCCCGCCCGTAGGAGGGGACAAGGTACAAGAGGCCAAGCTCGGGGGGAAACAGGCAGAAGAGTCTGTACCCATTAGAGCACATTCACTCCCCACCCCTTGCAGTGGAACCCAAGATTCCTGAGTCTCACTATTGCTCTGCTGTCAGAAAATATCGTTGAAACAAAATGTGTATCTTGTCCCCTCTGGTCCTGTTCCTCACAGAGAATGAGTTAGTCCATTAGCTCAAGTGGGAGAGGTCTGTGTGGTGGACCTAAAGGTTCCAAGCCTGCTGGTGTACCATGTGGGTGATGATAATATGATGCCACATGATTAACGCTGCGTGTCTGTCATGGAGGTCATGGAAGTCACGGATTCCATGACTTTCCATGACTTCTGCAGCGGCCATCAGCAGCAGTTTGCATATGTGGGAGGGAGGGTCAGGGTAGGGGGCCTCCCCGGCTCCCACAGCATGTTCCTGCAGCTTGTAGGCGGAGGGACCAGATGGCTCTGTGTCCTGCCCATGCCTGCAGGAAGCCACCTCCGCCCCCAGCAGCTCCCATTGGCTCCAGTTCCTGGCCAGTGGGAGCTGCAGAGCCGGCGCTTGTGTCGGGAGCAGCACGCGGCACCCCCCTGGCTGCTCCTGCCCCTAGGAACTGCAGGGAGATGCGGAGCTGGGTAGGGGGCCTACCAGCCCCGCCAACCCCTCCTCAGCAGCAGCGGGGGTCCCAGGCAGTGCGCCACAGCCCAGACCCCCTCCCAGCACCAGCAGAAGTCCCAAGGCCACCCCCCGCCCCACTCCCAGCAACCACGGTGCCCCCGGACCGTCCCCCCAGAGCACCCGTGGCCCCCCACCCAAGTTTTAGTTGTGAATATATAGTAAAAGTCATGGACAGGTCACAGGCCATGAATTTTTGTTTACTGCCCATGACTAAAAATATCCGTGACTAAACCGTAGCCTTACACATGATGAAATATCCATTTTCCTATTCACTTCACTTGCGGCTATGGGTGCTCAGCACGTCTGTAAATCAGGGTGCAAAACTGGATACCCAAAAAATGAGGAACACACTGTTGGTGACTGCTTATGAAAAGTTTAAGTGACTTGCCCAGCCTGACATAGGAGCTCCATGACACAGGGAGGCATAGAATACAGTTCTAAAGGGAAGCATTCAACTGCCTTTGCCTTTAAACCACCCTTTCTCTTCCTGCAATCCCCTGCCTCATTCACTGCACACCTTTCAAGTGCTACAATAAGCGAGGCCTGGGTCCTATGAATAGCTCTCTTTCACTACAGAATCCTGACTCAATCCCAGAGCAGTGCACTGAATGAGGCAGTGGTTCCTGTGGAAAAAATAGTATGTGATCATGTAATTAAAGACTGTCACAATGTATACATAGAGGCAACTTTAATTCTGGCATTTCCTAACTTCTGAATGCTTGACTTTGCAACCTTGATACTGTTCTTTTAACATCACTTTTTATGTATAAATAAAATGAGAGAGCGAGAGAGCAGCTGGGAATAGCGAGTTCTGAGGCTACTATTCCATTGAATTTTTCTACAAGAGTGAAACTCGTGTGAATTATGTTGTCACCAGAACTCCAGGAGGGAATTTTGGAACAGACCCTCAAGTGGTGTAACGAGGTGTAGCCTCACTGACATCAGAGGAACTTCTTTAATCCAGCTGAGGATTTGGCCCTATATAGTTATATTGCATGGATCTGTCTTCTGAGTTCATTCCCTATGTAGGCTTCTCCACCCTCCTCCCTTTTCTGTTTCTACTATGTAGCATCCTTAACGGGCTTTTCTTGCTGCTTCTCCTTCTTGTATCCTACAGAGGGTTCTTGACTTCTTCTCAGTTCACGTCTGGTGGATCTCTTTAATTTCTACTGATGCCACCATTCCCTTCTGCTCTGGGAAAGACTTTACCACTTCCTTATATCTGGACTTTGCGATGTCTTATGAAATAAAAATGCACAAGGAAGTATCAGAGCTTTTCTTGTTGGGTTAACATATACTAATTTAAAGGAGAAAATTATCCCAAAACTAAATATAAGAAAGGAGTCTGAGCCATTAAATTCAGATATTCCCCTAAGTCTATGAGGTTTGGAGTCACACTTTTGCTTTGCGCCTATCTCTGCTAAATAGTTAAAGGTTACTGATGTACCATGCCTGAAGTTAGCTATTATGAACTTTCTTCTCCAACTGCTATATGGGTAAAACTCTCTTGTGGGAAGACAAATGGAAAGGGAAAGGAAAAAGGTTGCTGATGTGCCAAGTTGAATGAAGTGCCTTAGGATACCGCTAAAAACAGGTGCAGGATGGCAGTGCTATCATTAGATCCTGCTGAATTTCCCTTATCTTAATAATAAGATTCTTTTAATGTCACTGCACCTGCATGTCACCCTTGAGCCTTTAATATCTATTGAGGCAGTATGAAGTGGTGGAAGCAGCTACAAGCATGATTGAGAGATCTGTTTGTTTGGAATATCACCGTGTTCAATCATCACTGGATTTGCGGTCTGTTCCAGTATAAACCACTATATGGAGGCACATGGCTTTACAGATTACATCTATGCAATGAAAGAGGCTTTCAGCTAATTGTAGATAATGTTAAAATGTGATAAGTAGAAGCTGGAGCACTCATAAAACTTGCAAGTAGGAGAAGAGAAATTGTTTTTCAGTTGGAGGAAGGAAGTTATGAGTCCTGTACGAAGTCAGGACTCCTGGGTTTTGTTTGTAGTTCTGAATTGCTACCTGACTTAGCCCATGTGTTAAATGTCAGTTTACTCATCTGCAGAGTGGTTATAACAATACCTAATTAATTTTTGTGCTGTACTTAATATTTGTGAAGTGTGTGAGCTTCTTAGAAGAACAATGCTTTATAAAAACATCATTAATTATGGAAGGACTAATTTATAACAGTGATGTATTTGAAATCTGTTTTAAGTTGCATTTGTTTCTAAGTGCACTGTTTGAAAGAATAACAATACTCTCTACAGTTCAGACAGCAATATGTTTCTTGTCACATTAAAGGGTTTCAAAAAGGACAAAATCAAAAATATGTTTATAAATTGCATTTGATTCTCTACAATATTATAATCTCCAGTGGTATTTGAAAAAATGTAAAGGTGATTTACAAAGAGTGTGTGTGTGAGTTTGTGCCCTTTTTAATTGTATATGTTCTGTCAAAGAAGCCTGAAAGCATGTTGAAGGATATAGGTTTGCTATTTTTCTTTTTTTTTTTCTTTCCTTAACCTTAGAAATATCAGGAATATCAAGTGTGATCTACATAGGTGTTGCTGAAGTACTTGGTGGTGGTCTCTCAGCTATCTCAACTATCTTCTGCAAAGATAATGTGTCTTTCAACAATATCTGAATAAAAATCCCATCCTGTAATTAGATTTCACCAATTTAACGACTGTGGTATCATGATCCTGCAAGTTCTCTAGTAGCCTGTAAAGTCTTTGAAGCTAGACAAAATCTGATTTTCTAAAGGAACACACACACACACACACACACACACAATGCATTTTTTTTTGCCATCTTTATACTTAAGAACATAAGAACGGCCCTACTGGGTCAGACCGAAGGTCCATCAAACCCAGTATCTTGTCCTCTGACTGTGGCAGGTGCCCCAAAGGGAATGAACAGACAGGTTATCATCAAGTGATCCATGCCCTGTCACCCAATCCCAGCTTCTGGCAAACAGAGCCTAGGGGCACCATTACATAACACAGAATCCAAAAGGGGTACAAATGCTCTTTACTTTCTAGATCATCATTCAGGTTTAAAATATACTGAGGCTAAATCAGAGGTGGGGCAATACCAGAGGTATTTATGGTTTTGTAAAATCTCATTGATCTTTTGCAAACTCAAAGCTTCAGATCTGGGCTTCAGTTGCACTAAAGGCACAATGTTCGGGAAGCTTCATGTATGTGGTTCTGGTTTTGGCCCACCCGTGTTTCAGACAAATAGACAAAACTAGGACTGATGGTGATTTTGAAAACTATGGTTGATTTGGGTTTTGTTTTACAAAAACAAGTTCCATTCTATCCCAAATCTTAACCACCCTCTCCCTACTTTGTGTGGTTGGATAACTGTTATTAATTTTGACTATTCTCTAACTGGGGTATTTACAGTCTTAGGGAAGGTTTGGCTGTGTTCCCCATACATAGAAAGAGAATGAGAGTTTATTCTTGGACTACAACAAGTGACAGTGATGAGTGGAACAGGGAGGGAATCGTGCCTCTGAGAGTGATAAATCCTGTCTATACTAGTAGTAGATTACTTTCCGCAGTACACTGGCTCAGCTGCGCAGTCTGGCAAGTAGGGTCAGGCAGAGACATAGATCTGCACATTCACGGCCTCGCCCACTTCCTGACCATCTAAGCAGGACTGGGAGGAGCTACTCCTGCAGAGACTTCTCTCTTTGCCACACTGTTATTTTTGATATGGGGCTGCACTCTACATCTCACTGCTTCTCTTCATAACTCTGTAAAACGAGAGACAAACTTGCGCTCGGTGAGAAGTCATCAGCACAGTGTTCCTTAACAGCTTTCTCGTGAGATATTCTTGTAATTAAGCTTCTGTATGTTCAAGTGGAAGTAAACCTAATTTTACAAACTTCTTTGTTTTAACGCTTATACTTTAAATTAAAATAAATCCACGTTTGGAAGATGCGCCCCCTTAGGTAAATAAAACATACCATCTTTTAAGATTAAACTAAATATGTTTTTTTTTTTTTTTGATGTAACACTTTATTTTTTGGATCCAAGTATATTACAAATGGTTCAGAAAGCTTTAATTTGCCACTTTATTGAGGGAAAAAAACCCACCAGGAAAGGGAGACCCAAAGATATGTGACTGCTGAAAACTTAATGCTTTAGTGATTTAACTTCGACACAGGCTACTACTCAAGAGTTGAGAGTCAGGTTCACTCTTTTCAGGTTATAATGTGAGTGGGCAATTAAAAGCCCCATGTTGCAGGCTTTTGTTGACAACAATTGGGTCACTCCCTGA
Organism: Eretmochelys imbricata; assembly: GCF_965152235.1. NCBI lineage: Eukaryota > Metazoa > Chordata > Testudines > Cheloniidae > Eretmochelys > Eretmochelys imbricata. Next base: position 33,681,345 of record NC_135573.1, on the reverse strand, counting down.
TACTACCAATCTGTGAAATAATTACTAAAGTTTTGCAACCAGAAATCAAAATGTAGGTTGTAATGGTGAGATATTGTGAGTTATCTCTCCTAATTTTTAAAACTCTTGCACTAAAAGCAAGCATAATTTTTCTTTGTTCAGCATTTAAAGGAAGAGTTTATTCAAATGAATGTATCAAAATATACATACTTAGTGATATTGCAGCTAAAGTGTTCTTTGTTGCCTTACAAACTAAAACACAGAGTAAATTGGACTGGAACATCAAAATCAAGTGATCAACAAAAACCACATTTAATAGAACTCAGGGATGGAAACACAGGAGAGAACACTGAGAACTCTCTGAAAGGGAAAAACAACGAGGAGTCCTTGTGGCACCGTAGAGACTAACAAATTTATTTGAACATAAGCTTTCGAGGGCTAGAATCCACTTCATCAGATGCATGAAGTGGAAAATACAGGAGCAGGTATAAATACATGAAAGGATGGGGGTTGCCTTACCAAGTCTGAGGTCAGTCTAATGAGATAAATCAATTAACAGCAGGATACCAAGAGAGGAAAAATAACTTTTCAAGTGGTAATGAGAGTGACCCGTAACAGACGGTTGACAAGAAGGTGTGAGAAACAGTAGGGGGAAATTAGTATTGGGGAAATTAGGTTTAGGTTTTGTAATAACCCAACCACTCTCAGTTTTTATTCAGGCCCAATCTTGTCTCCAGTTTGCAAATTAATTCCAGTTCTGCAACTTCACATTGGAGTCTGTTTTTGAAGTTTTTTTGTTGAAGAATTGCCACTTTTAGGTCTGTTATTGAGTGACCAGAGAGATTGAAGTGTTCTCCTACTGGTTTTTGAATGGTATGATTCCTGATATCAGATTTGTGTGCATTTATTCTTTTGCATAGAGACCGTTTGGTTTGGCCAATGTACATGGCAGAGGGGCATTGCTGGCACATGATGGCTTATATCATATTGGCAGATGTGCAGGTGAACGAGGCCCTGATGGTGTGGTTAATGTGTTAGGTCCTATTATGGTGTCCCTTGAATACATATGTGGACAGAGTTGGCAGCGGAGTTTGTTGCAGGGTTTGATTCCTGAGTTGGTGGTTTTGTTGTGTGGTGTGTGGTTGCTGGTGAGTATTTGCTTCAGGTTAGGGGGTTTCTGTATGCGACCACTGGCCTGTCTCCCACGGTCTGTGAGAGTGACGGATCATCCTGAAAGGGCATACTCAAATTCTATTTTGTTCCTCTTTCAAACATCTCACCTTCCACCTCTCTTTTGAAACTCAGGGCTTGTCTACATTACCCGCAGGATCAACGGGCAGCGATCAATTCAGCAGGGATTGATTTATCGTGTCTAGTCTAGACGCGCTAAATCTACTGCGGGGCACTCTCCTGTCAACATCGGTACTCCACTGGAGTGAGAGGTGCAGGTGGAGTCGACAGGAGAGTGTCAGCTGTCGACTCACCGCAGTGAAGACACCATGGTGAGTAGATCTAAGTATGTCAACTTCAGCTACATTATTCATGTAGCTGGAGTTGTGTAACTTAGATTGATCCCCCCCAGTGTACACTAGGCCTCAATCTCTTGTTAGTTCACCCCAGCCCATTCTGTTAAAGGCTGATCTTACCTTCCTTTGTCAGTTTTCTGACTTCTTCTTGCATTCTCTGTTTTCATTCTCACTGCGGGTTTCAATGTGCCTGCTAATGAGCCTCATGACCATCTTTTTACTGACACTCTTAGTCTGTCATCCAGTTGGTCATCTCCCCAAAAAGCACTTGCATGATATCATTGGCAACACTTCATCTCTTCTCTCCTCTCCAGTTTCGGATCTTCTCTTCACTTCTTCTCTGTTATGTTTGAGCGCCCTCTCCACCCTCACACTGCTAACAATATGACCATCTTTTATCACTCTAAAGCACTTTGATCCCACTACACTTCAGCCTCTTTTGCTTATTCTTTCCTCTAAGGTCATGTTGTTGATGTTTACCTTCAGCTTCCCCTTGTCTGAACCTGAATTCTTTCCATATCTTAAATTTTCCTGGTATACTGACCCATTATAAATCATGAAACTTAGCATTTCAAAAAAACAGTGGCTTGTCTCCCAGATCCACTTACCTTCACCATGCACAACCATACCTCTGCTACCAAGATAGCCAAGTGCATGGACAAGAATGCTTCTGGATTTCTTATTGACACTAATCTCTCACATAGCAGAATCTGTGAGTAATGTTTTCTACTGTCTCCAGTTCGCTAGAAGACTACATTCTACCCTGGTGTACAGTGATCTAGACTCAGTTATATATGCCTTCATCACTTCCTAATTGTACCAAAGCAATGTCTGGGGATGTAGCCATCTGGAAGCTGGCAACTCCATCAGCTCATAGGAAATTCCACCAAGCACAGTAGCAGTGCATCTACTCAGCAACATGGAATGCTCCAGGCACTTCAAACCTGTCCTCCATGCTCTGCACTGGTTTCCTAAAGAGTGTCTAATGAACTTCAAGGTCTTGGTCTTTATCTTCAAGGTTTTCTCATGGCCTATGCTCAGCATTTCTAAAATACTGCCTAAAGCTTTGGGATGAAGACTGTGGTGACAACTCCTGCCATCAGGCAAAATGGAACTTTCTGCGTTAAGGATAAATTCTGTCTGCACAGGAATCAGAGCTTTCTTGGGGACTGGTTTGAAACTGTGGATCAAACTCCCAAAGGAAGTAAAGACCATCCCAAATTATTCACATTCTGCTCCGGCAACAAGGTGCACTTCTGCAATATTCCCTTGTCTAACATAAATACAGAGCAGTTTGTCCATTACAACAAACAAACAAAATACCCAACCATTCCACTGGACACAATTCTCCCCCTAGGCAGAGGATGAGAGAGAATAAACCACTGAGACAGATGTTAGTCGTGTTGCATAATGCACAGCTGGAAGCAGCTTAGATATTTCTGTGCCAAAAGAGTATAAAACCCTATATAGAATAGAATAGCTTTGTGTCTGTTACAAGAGCTGGAAACTTCATCTGATATGCTGTTGAAGTGCTCTCGCTGTGGCTTAAGAGTTTTAATTTTTACTCCACCCTCATTACCCAAGATTACTTAGGCCTTATTCCCTGTATGTACCACTAATTCTTCATTCCCTGGGGTCCCATTCCCTTCCTTTAAACAAAAACTAGCTCCTCAATCAGCCTGACTGACTCAAAAACACACCCCAAATATTCTCAGTGCATTACAATTCTGAACAAGATTGTGACCCTATTTCACATAATCTAAGCAGTGAAGAAGTAAAATAGAAATGTAAGAATTTTGAAATGGGAAATTGACGGTTTGGTGACTTGTCAAAGCCCACACAAAATACATGTAATGTTTGATGAAGTACATTCTTTTTTATGTAAAGGTGGAAAAATTAAGGGTTATAGATTTAAAAGCCTCCTGGGAAAGACTTGATCTTGTACTTCATGAGTTCACTCCTCTCAGAGGAGATTCTGACAGATGTTTCAGATGGAAATTGTAAGGTTGTTTGTAGTTATTCCCTAAGGCCTTGTTTAATCTTTACGAATGTTAGGTAAAGAATTAAAAATCATTCAACTGTTGCTGGCTATAATCTCAGTGTAGTTAAATCAGTGTGCTAAGTGTAGTCAAAACCTTCTTTCATCAATAGCTTAGGGCACTCCAAGGTCCTTGTTCTTTCAAGTATCACTTAGATGCTATCATTTAATTGATCCTAGAACACCTATCCTTTTGTGCATTACTCTATCATCTCTAATAATAGACATTTTTGAACAAGATGCCATTGAACAAATCTGAATGTTTTAGATGTCATAACTTTCTATAGCTAAAAGAAATCTTATGCACTGATACTGCAGCTGTACTTTGTTGCAATATGGGATTAGTGTTTTACTGAAAAAAAAAATAGATTTTTTAATCTGTAACTAAATTAGCATATTTTTCATTTACAGTAAAAATTCAATGAACTTTTTATTGCTGGTTTAATAGCATAATGGCTTTGAAGATGAAATAAGGAGCATTCTTTTGTCCATGCTGCATTCATTTCCAGATGTATAGGTATACAAAACTGTAAAAATTATAAAAATATTAAAGAAAATGGTGGGTGGTGATAGTATATGTGAGAATGTTACATAAATCTTGCAAAGTGGCTAATTCTGTTTTATGAAGCACCTAACAACTGTAATCAACACATTTATGCATGAGGGAAAACCCTTAATGATTGATGTTCATTCAATATTTACAAATTTTTATACCTGGGGCATAGAGTAATTATCCAGCGGCTGATTTGAGGTTGGGAAAGAATTTGAATGTGGAATGAATGAGACAGCCTTGTTGGAAGCTTCTACATAAGATCATAGAAATCAGAAATGGAAAGACCTGCTTGGTAGTCCGTTCCCCTGCAAATGCAGGATTGTTCTCATCAGTTCATTTATAGAGCTTTATCAGGTCTAGTTTTCAATGTCTCATGTAATGTGCTTCCACCACTATTCCACAATGAGGAAGTTTGTCCTATGTTTATCTAGGTATTTCCTTGAGCAACCCTCAATATTTCCTTCCCCCTCCCTGGAGTGTACACCCTCAAATACTTGTACACAGCAATAAATTGGTCATCATTTGTTCAAGTTACATGTGTTGAATGAAATTCTGATCTCCTTGAAGTCTCTGAAAAAATTCCCATTGGCTTCAGTGGGATCAAGGTTTATCCAATTTATAATATTTCTTCATATGTCCAGCCCAGTTTCTTCAACATTTTGGTGCTCTTCACAGACCTGCCTTCAATTTGTAGCTGGTCCACTTCATGGCAACTAAAAAATTGAAGGGAGAAGGTTTTGAGCAGTTAAGACATTAGACGCAGACTCAGGTGATCTGGGTTGAGTTCCGTGGTCTGCCACGAGCTTTCTATGTGTATTTGGGTAGGTAACTTAGGGTATGGTTACATTTGCAGATGTAGAGCACTTTGAGTTAAACCAGCCCTTGGAGACCCCAGCAGGGAAAGCGCTGCCCTGTGTACACACTGTCACCTGCAAGCACAGTGGCATGGCCACATTTGCGGCACTTGAAGCGGCATTGGGAGTGGTGCATTATGGGCAGCTATCCCACAGAGCACCTCTTCCCATTCTGGCACTGTGGCTTCTGGGAAGGGGATGGGGGAGTGCAGGGGCATTCTGGGTCCTATCCCAATGCCCTCTGATGCATCGCTTTGCATCCCGGCAATCCCTATGCTTCCATCCACATTTGGCTCCATCTTTCAAAGTTTTTTGTACTGTGTGCTCTATCTTCCCTTTCTGTCTGCTGGAATGGATCCTGAACTTGTGAGGAATATGCTGATGGGTCTCCCCAGCACATCACGAATTGCAGTCGAGTTACTCCTTAAGCTGCAAACTGACAGTGAGGAGTCCGATGATGATGTTGACTTGCATAACGCATATGACATGAGATTGCTTGTGGCATTCACGGACATGCTCACCATAGTGGAACTCTGCTTTTGGGCTCAGGAAACAAGCACTGAGTGGCGGGATCACATTGTCATGAAAGTCTGGGATGACGAGCAGCGGCTGCAGAACTTTCGGATGAGGAAAACCAGTTTCATGGGACTGTGTGCTGAGCTCACCCTCACCCTGCGGTGCAAGGACACAAGATTGAGAGCTGCCCTGCAGGTGGAGAAGTGGATGGCTATTGCAATCTGGAAGCTGGCAACTCCATACAGCTACTGATTGGTCGCTAACCAGTTTGGAGTGGGAAAGTCAACTGTTGGAATCGTGTTGATGCAAGTTTGCAAGACCATTAATCACATCCTGCTCAGAAGAACCATGACTCTGGGCAACATGCGTGACATTGTGGCTGGCTTTGCACAAATGGGTTTCCCTAACTGTGGAGGGGCGATAGATGGGATGCATATTCCAATTCTGGCGCCAGACCACCTAGCCTCTGAGTACATAAATCGGAAGGGGTATTTCTCTATGGTTGTTCAGGCGCTTGTGGATCACCGTGGACGTTTCATGGATATTAACGCAGGCTGGTCCAGAGAGGTACATGACGCATTCATCTTTCAGAACACAGGCCTGTTCAGGAAGCTGCAAGCCGGGACTTTCTTCCCAGACCAGAAGATCACCATAGGAGAAGTCAAAATGCCCATTGTGATCCTTCAGTTCCATGGCTCATGAAACCCTACACAGGGAGCCTTGACAGCAGTAAGGAGCGGTTCAACAACAGGCTGAGTCGGTGCAGAATGATTGTTGAGTGTGCTTTTGGCTGTTTAAAGGGCCGCTGGTGCTGTCTATATGGGAAGCTGGACCTGGTCGATGACAACATTCCCACAGTTATAGTCGCGTGCTGTACCCTCCATAACGTTTGTGAAGGGAAGGGTGAAAGCATCACTCAGGCATGGACCATGGAGGTTCAACACCTGGAGGCTGAATTTGAACAGCCAGAGACCAGGGCTATTAGAGGGGCCCAGCGCGGGGCTGTAAGGATTAGGGACGCCTTGAGGGAGCAATTCGATACTGAAAGCCACCTTAATGTTTGGTGTCCTGCACGGTAGTGAAGTGCAGTGACTCCAATGCTAGTAGGCATCTGTGTTTGCTATGTATGATGCACTGACTTGCAGTGCCTGTTGCTTTCCTGGGCTAAGGTATCTTTTACTTAATGTAATAAAGAATGTTTTCAATGCCAAAAAATTCATTTATTGAAAAGAAACACAACTGCTGGGGAAACAGAAAGGGTGTGACACATCTGTGCTGTGCTGTGTGGGAGGACGGAAAGGGACAGGGTGTGGAGTGGGACAATCACAGATTTGCATATGTCCTGTTATCATATTCAGCGTTCCTGTCTGGAGTACCGCACAATGAGTGGTGCACTTCAGGCTGGCTAACATGCATGGTGTTGGGGCTTGAGTACAGTGGGTAAGGACTGTAGTTTGTAGGGCTGGGTGGTGAAGCTACAGGTGTTGGAGGCAGCTGGTGGCTTGGGGGAAGTGGGTGTTGGGGGAAGTGGGTTGGCGGTGACATGGGGGCACAAGGGAAAGAGTTTTGGGGCAAGGGCTGCGGGGGGCGGGAGGGGAAGGCGGGCGCGGATCTGCTCTGTCTGCAATGCTATGAGTGCTTGTATCGAGTGCGCTTGGCGCTCCATAATGCATAATGCTTCTGAGCTGCTCCGTGCTTTGGTGCCGGCGATCTGCATTCTGCTGGCGGAGCCTCCTTTCAGTCTCCTGCCACTCCTGTACATTTTGATTTTCAGAAAGGGACTGCTGCATGACTTCATGCAGCATGTCCTCTTTGCTTTTTTGTGGAAGCTTCCTGATTCTTTGGAGTCTTTCGGCCATTGATAACAAGGATGGCTGGGATCTCAAGGTTGCATCTGTAAAACCAAACTGCAACACTTAACAGAGGAAGCATTGTTCACACTAGACAGCAATTATTCGGCCTTATTTAAAGGCAAGTATGGTGTACACAATAGCAGAAAGTGCCCCTCCCAAAACGAGTGCATATAACCCACAGGAGCCCCAAAATGGTGAGTAAGCACAGGGGCAAGGGGGACTGATTGTTTCATGGCCATAGTGTCCTCTGGGGTTGGTTCTGTGCTTTGGGGAGAGCCAACAGCTGCAGGGGGCCCCTATACTGAACACTGTGCCCACATTTACCACAGGATGAGTTCGTCCTGGAAGATATCTCGCTGCTGAGGGTGACTTGGGAAGCAAGGGAGGGTCTTCTACTACAATGCAGCTTCTGCCCTGGTCCTTATGTCGCTTGCCTGTGTGCAGCAATGGTCCCCCTGCCCCTCACGGCACAGTGGCGTGGACTTGTTAGCTTTACTGGGACAAGGAGCACAGTAGCTCTGCCAAGGAACCTGCACAAGCAGATTGTCCAGCTTCTGCATGAGACCTTTGAAGAGATCACTGAGGCCGATTACCGCGATGTGAGAGAACACATCAATACCCTATTCTGCATGTTGGCATGCTCACAGCCCTAACTCTCCTCACCTCAAGAGCCCGCACCAAACAACTTCCTTCCCAGAATAAAAACCACTTACTGGGTACCTCTGCTGCTGTTTGTTCTTCCCCAAGCACCGTCCGCTGCGACTGGCTGCCTTCCTCCTGGTTTGAAAACACCTCTTGGCTGCATGTATCTAGGGATGCTGGGTCGTCCTCTGGCTCTGGGCCCCCCTCCTTCTCAGCACCCTCGCTCCCACTTTCCTCCTCCTGCCTTGTTGAACTCTGTGCTACTACAGCCTGTGAAGTGTCCATGGTGGTCTTCGGAGTGGAGGTGGGGTCGCCCCCAAGTATTGCATCCGGCTCCTTGTAGAAATGGCAGGTCGTGGGGGCAGCACTGGAGCAGCTGTTTGCCTCCCGCACTTTGTGGTAGGCATTCCGCAGCTCCATCACTTTAACCCTGCACTGCAGTGCATCCTGGTCATGGCCCCTTTCCATCATGGCCCTTGATATCTGCCCGTAGGTATTGTAATTCCTATGGCTGGAGCGCAGCTGGGACTGGAAAGCTTCCTCCCCCCAAACAGTGATGAGGTCCAGCACCTCACTATTGCTCCGTATTGGGGATCACCTGGCGCGTGGAGGCATGGTCACATGGAAAGATGTGCTGAGAGCACTCCATACCTGGCTGAGCAAACAGGAAGGGGAATTTCAAAATTCTCAGAGAATTTAAAGGGCGGGTCTGACGGTTGGTCACCTGAGGGGAGGGCAGTAGAGTTCAAAGTGATGACCAGAGTGGCTAGAACATGTATTGTGGGACACTTCTGGAGGCCGATCAGAGCGCATTAATAGACCAGGGCGTCTGTAACGAGGCTGGTGCATTTGCATGTGCAACTTTTCATTCTAATTTGGAGCAGTTTTTGTGCTTCAGAAATTCAATGTTTTCCACAGGACAGAAATTCAAGTTCCCACACAGCTCAAGTAAAGAGCATAACCATGACTCCAAATGCTTAACAGGTCATTTATTATTTGTGAAATTACCCCCATCAAAAATGGTTAAGTCCAGATTAGATGGTCTCCTTTGTTTATTGGTGAAGCTCCAGAAAGTGGTGCTGAGTTACCCTCCCTCCATTTTCACTCATCACTTCAACCAAACCTAACTTATTTGAGATTTAAGAAAATTCTATTTCCCCTCCTCCATTTCCTTCTACAGGAAGTGGGAGAGGGCAGTCCCAATTTTCATCACCCCTCACCACAAATGTGGTGGAGAATCTTCTCAGAAGAAAGAGAAATCTGATAGCCTCAACTATTGAAGATGAGGTGCTTGGACTATGTTATCTGACATTTCAATGACAAATGGTCTCTGGAGAAAGCTTGGTGGCCCCCCTCCCCCAATTTATGACTCCTTTTCTTTCTCCTCTCCAGATGTATACCAATGTAACTGAAACATGAATCTGGCTCGGAGTTCATAAGACACCAGCCTTAATATAATGCACACTAGACAGCATGCCCATCTCCTTTATTTTGAATGAGGTTGCTTTCCCATTCAATACTGACTGATTGTTTAGTGTTGATGAGATCACAGCTTGAGATGGGAGAGCTGCAGTTTTGGGAGAGCAAAGAAGACTACCTTCACAAGTGGTGGTATATGATCAGTTTCTGCTCTAACTCCATTGTCTTTAAAGGAATTATTCTAATGTAACTGAAACAGAAATTTGTTGCCAATTTATAAAACACTAGCCATAACATTGTATAGTTCAGCAGTTTAATTTGAACCAAATATGAAATGAAATGAAAATTACAAATTACTGTAGGCCAATTTTTGCTCTGAAGCCCATTCATGTGTAGATTTTTGGTCACTACAGATTAAATTCATCCATATTAGAGCCAGTGTAAGCCACATACCTCCTGGGTGTGGTGTTCTGTCCCATCTAGTGGCACCGAAACCACTTAGAGAGAGAGAGAGAGAGAGAGAGATATTAATGAGTCTGTTCTACAGCCTTAGCTAAGAGCCATATGGCTTCTAGCTCATACAGTGGAGTCTCATGCATTTAGCTCCAGAGTTCCCAGGTATGATCCCACCCACCAACGACTGCAGTCTGTCAGTGTTACACCAGCACAAAGCCAGCTCAGCCCCATTTAAACCCTAAAAGAAGCTCATAAAACAGACTGAAGTGGAGCATTGGCTTTGCATGGCTGTGACCATTGCACAGGGGTAAATTCTCACTCTATGATTAGCTATTATACTACATTAGCTCATGTCCCTGACATTCATCAAATAGTTTTCAAACTTTGCTACACTTCAATTGCTATCCAGTACCGCCACAGGTATAATATTTCAGTTTTAATAAGTTTGGACCCCATTTGCCCACCCAAGCTAAGGATATGCTAACTGAACAAGAATGTTTCCCTCAAATTTTTTGTTTATGAATTAGAATATAAAATTGCCATTAGTCTGTTTTATATGCGATTAAGTAACATATATAAAGATTTTATTTCCAGGGGAAGCTTGATTCAAAGTATGAACAACTGTTAATTCCCAGTTTACAAATCCAACAGTACAACCAGGGAATCACTGATATTGGTAGGAAGCAGACAATGCCTGATTATAGTGCTAGAGAGTTAGTTCTCATTTTGCTGAGTAGTCAGGTATGATTACTGACTTCTGAAAATGTTACTTTCAGGAGAGTACAAGGATAAATTAAGTGGGAAAATATTATACTCTTAATAGCCTGATGTTACATTCCTTCTGCACCCTAAACTCCTGTTTGAACAAAAAAACTGGATCAGGCACTGTGGTGATTTGAAATATTTCTGTACAATTTATGAATTTGGTGTGAGATTATGACCTCTATATGTCTGTGTCAGGCTGCAAACTCTTCACTATTGCCTCTTTGCTTCCATGTTGATCTGAAGTCCCAACATGTAGAGATACAGAGCTGACAATAGAAGGTGGTTGACTGTAAGTACCTAGCCACTGGAAACCTATTCACTCTCGACAAAAGACTGGTCCCCTGCCCAGAAGAACTGGTTTAGAATGGGGGAGATTGCCTTGGCAATGAAGTCACCTATCAGAAAGTTGTGTTCATGTGGGGAGGTGGGCAAAGGTGCCACCTGGTAGAGGGGGCTAGAAGGTTTTTAAATGGCAGAACCTGTTCTGCTCTGAGGCCATTTTGTCTCTAACTCAACAGAAGAGAGCATGATCACACAGGCTGTGGAAAGAGCAAATGAATTGGAAAGAGCCCAGAGAAGAGCAATAAAAATGATAAAAGTTTTAGAGAACATTACCTATGAGGAAAGGTTAAAAAACTGGGCAAGTTTAGTCTTGAGAAAAGAAGACTGGGGGGGATGGGGGTGGTGAGGACCTGATAAGTCTTCAAATATGTTAAGGGCTGTTCTAAAGAAGATAGTGATCACTACTACTCCCAGAGCAGTTAAGCTGCTGGATAGCAGTCTTTTGGTCTCAGAAAGGGATGCCAGATGGAAGGTCTGTGCTCTGAGTGTGTGTCTAGGGACCCCCAAGAGTGAGGCAGTGGCACGATTCCATTCAAGATCTAGGGGCTTAAAACACCTGTGGTATGCAAGGTCCAGAGGTTTGGATTTCTCTGACAGAACTCCTGTGGGTGGCCGAAAGGGGGCACCAAGCTGGATCTGTGATAGGCACTAAATGACCAAACTCAATACAAAAATATGTTGAAATTTAAATCTTTGAGACTGGATTCTCATTTATGCTATGGCCATTTTACATCTGTCTGGCAGTGTAAAGCGACCTTACAATGAAGGCAAATTGTATTTACAGGAGTGGTAGAAAGTGGCCTTAGTGTAAATGAGCATCAGGCCTTTGCTCTAAAATAGTATGACCCTATGAGTCGTGAATAGAAAATATGTCATTATTGCCTGTCAAGCCTTTCACTGTACTTTCCTTTAAAAGGAAAGTTGGCTATACTGATATATTTTTCTAATGAACACCAGAGTAAGAAGTTCAATTGTTGCATCTTTATCTTTATAATTACAGTTTTATGTATATTTTTAGATATTTATGAGAGCTCTGTGTGATAGATTGGGTCAAAATTAGCTTCCTTTTCTTTAATCTTTCTAAGAAATGTCATCTACGTTAGAATATTTTGCATGTAAAAGATTATGTTACTTTTGTCTGGTGTCTCCTGAGAAGCTCACCCTCATGAGCATTGCGCCCTCAAGAGACCATGGATATGCACCCCTGAGAAGAAAATAATTGACTCGGTTTTATGGCAGCCATGGCTGTGGCGGAAGAGACCCACTCGAAAGAGACAGTCTCTGCTGCATGTGTTGCATTTAAAGGTGGTGTTTCAAACTTCTGGGCTCTGTCTTCTGCGAGCTCTTTTCTCCTCTACTAAGCTGAACTACTTCCTTTCGTAACTCGGGAGACATTTGTTAAACTCTTGTTTCCAAAGGCTGTGGTACTGAGTGTGATTTTCCCAGCTATCCACATCCATGTCCATTTCTTTGAGGTCTCGCTTGCAGCATCAATTTCTAAACAATTTAAATTTTAATTACAATATTAAGTTTCTAGCCCCAGGGAATGGTGAAGATAATCCTTCAAAGGTTAAAGTGAATGAAAACTGGGGCAATGTGGTTTTTCCTAACTCTGCGGATAGGCAGTGCCTCTGTTGCTGCTCAGAATTGCCCCAAACATCAGAAAAATGAAACGAACAAGAAACAGGTCAGTTTCAATACAGCTATTCAGAGCTCTACTTAGGAAACTGAAAAATAGCAAAAGCAAGCACTGGAATTGTTTTCTGGGGGAGAAGAATAGGAGAGAATAGGCAAGGGTGCAGTAGAGAAAATTAATCTCCTTCCACTCCTCCTAGCTGCAGGAAGACCTCCTCTGCTTGCTACTTCCAAGAACCTGTAGTAGAGCAATGGAGGACTCCCTGCTCCTGTAGCAGTCAGTAAGACAGAAAATTGCTTTTCCCTTCCAGCAGCTAGATGGGGTGGGTTTAAAATTTATCAGACTTCTATTAGCCAGAGGCTGAAATGAAAATGAGAGTCCTTCCAGCAGCAGGCAGGGAGAGCATTGTGGAAGAAATCCTTTCCCTTCCTCTCTCACTCACACCCACAAACTATTCACAGATGGGAAGAGGTTCCCAGGTGGTTGGGTTTCTGACCAAGGCCTGGTTTTTGGACTACACTAGTGGAGCCTCCCTACCCTTGTCTTTCATCTTTATCTCAAAAAAAGTAGGTTTACTCTTCTGGCCAGTAGGTTTTCCATAAAACTTTAAAAACCCTGACTCTGTACAACTGTGGTGCTATATACATACTAAATAATGTAAAATGGGGATTACAGGTGAGAAACGAGTCATAAACATGAGCTGAAAGTTTAAATTGCTAATTCAAAGCCCCAGATTGTGGATCCAGTTAATAATTTCCACGTGCACTCTGCTGAAAACAACCAGCTTGAGCCTGCATGGATGGATTCAGTAATTCTGCTGTCATAATTATAAAATAAACACAAGGGAGCAGATGAGAGAGTGAGAGAATGAAGTTGTCAGCTGGAAGGCTTAGAAGAATGATGTTCCATGACCTCAGGCACCATTCAGCACAATTGAACCTTGTCTATCCTTGGCAATATATTCACAATAAATATAATAGAATGTTTCTCTCTGAATTTTGAGACAATATAGAATTGATCTACTCCATGAAGATAAGACATTCATTACACTGTGGTTAGTGGTTAGGCTACAATGCAGTTTAAAAATAGTTATGTATTTTGCTTGATATCAAGATTTACTTTGAGACGGCCAGAGTGGAAACATATATCCTGTGTCTTCATTGTTCTCTGGAATAGAGACCCACCATTATTCTCCTTTCCATACAGTGTGTTTGAGCTTTATGTGCACACAACTATCAGTGCACTAGTTTCTGTGGTGCTTTCTATTACCCTCAGTCTTTTGCATTAGGCTATCTGACGTTAAATGTACATATTAGTTATTATTTTACCAGTAGCCATTACAAAGCACAGCACACTTCCCCAGAGAAAGTTTCCCTTTCAGAGACTTTAAGCCCAGAAGTGACCATCATGATCATCTAGTCTGACCTCCTGCATATCACAGGCCATAGAATCTCACCTACCCACTCCTGCAATAGCCCTCTGGCTGAGTTACTGAGGTCCTCAAATCACGATGTAAAGACTTCAGGATTCAGTATGACCCATTGTAGTCTCCTCTTTAATTAGTTGTTTACCCACCTTTGATTTACATATTAATCCCCATCTTCTCCAACGTAACTAATAATTTCCCATGTTGAACTGTATCAAATGCTTTACTGAAATTCAGGTAGATTTCCTCTGTCTGGAAAATTGGTTGTCTTCTCAAAAAAAGAGACCAGGTTGGTTTGGCACAATCTACTTTTTGTAAAACTAGGTTGTTTTTTATCCCAGTGACTGTTTACCTTTGTCTCTAATTACTCTCTCTTTCAAAATTTGTTCTAAGTCCTTGCACACAACTGAGGGCAACAAATGGGCCTGAAGTTTCCCAAATCACTTTTGTTTCCTCTCTTAAATATAAGTAGTATATTTGCAATTCTCCTGTCACAGGGTCTGACCCCTGAGTTTATAGATTCACTAACATTTGACTTGCAATTTCATGTGCCAGTTTCTTTAATATTCTTGGATGGAGATTATCTACAGCCCTGGTTTGGTCCCATTAAGCTTTCTGAGTTTGGCTTCCACCTCAAATATGGTAATTTCTGCTTCCATATCCTCATTCCCATTAGCCACCCTGCCACTCCCTCCAAGCTCCCAATTACCCTTATTAAAAATTGAGACAAAGTATTTTCTTTAGGTGTTGGGACAGACCTAGATTAGATTTAATCTCCATGCCATCTTCAGTGTTTACCTGTCCCACTTTCTCTTTCCTTGTTTTCTTTTCTTTTTATTTATATGTCTAAAGAACCTTTTAGTTGTTTTAATTTCCTTTGCAAAGTTCAACTCTGCTTAATATTTGGCAGTTTTCACTTTTCCCATATGCTTTCTGACTTCCAAGAGGTAGTAGCTTTCCTTGCTGATCCATTCCTTCTTCCATTCCTTATAGACTTTCTGTTTTCTATTAATATCCTGTCTGATATGCCGATTCATCCAGTTTAGTCTACAACCCTTCCCTATGAATTTTTCCTCTTGTTTGGGATGCAAGCTTCAGATAGTTTCTGCAACTTTGACTTAAAGTAATTCCAAGCCTCCTCCACAATCAAATCATTGAGTTCTTCAGGCAAGTCCACTTCCTGAACTAATTATCTTAAGTTTTAAAGTTTGCCCTTTTCAGATCAAGGACCCCAGTTGCAAACCTAATTTTTGTTTATTCTTCCATTTAGTTTAAACTGAATTAACTCATGATCACTTGAACTAAGATTGTCTTCTACAACCAGTTCTTCTATGAGGTCCTCACTACTTACCAGTACTAAATCTAAAACTACGTCTTCTCTTGTTGGTTCAGTGACTATTTGGTGAAGAAATCTGTTAGCTATTGCATCCAGGATTGTCTGGGTCCCACCATTATTAGTAGCACTTGTCCTCCAATTTACACATGGGAAATTAAAGTCTCCCATAATCATAAAATTCCCAGCAATATTTATTTCATTGTAAATATTAAAGAGGTCTTTATCCATGTCCTAATTGGATCCTGGCGGGTCTGCAGTAGATCCCAAGCACCATCCCAGTGGAGCCTTTGTTACTTTTCTTCCCAAAGTGCTTTTGAACCACAGATTCTGCTTTATGCATTCCATCACTTCTAATTTCTTTACACTCTACCTCATTGTTAATATACAATGCTACTCCACCACCTTTACCTTTATTTCTGTGTTTCCTGAACAGCACGTAATACACTTCAATATCTGTATTTCAGTCATGGCTACTATTCCACCATATTTCCATTACCCCATAATACCTGGTTTCACTTCCTATATCAATAGTTCTAGTTCCTCTCTTTTGTAACCCAGGCTTTTTGTGCGGGTGTATAGACATCTTAATTGTTTCTTGGCTTCACCCAGATTGCTTGCCTGATTAGGTACAGTTATTTTATTGCCAGTACCACCTACTTCACTGTTACTGTCAGTGTTCTTGGCACTATCTTTCCTCTTGTTGTCCAGTGTCCTACAGTCTGTTGTTCCTTTGCCCATCGCTATATCCTCTTTTACTTGATTTTCCTCCTGCTCTATGAGAGACGCAACGTAGAGATTACACGAGCATCTCCCAACTTTTGCCCCTGAATTGCTAGTTAAAGGTCTTTTAATCAACTGTGCCAACCTCCATCCCAGAAGTTTATTTTCCTTCCTAGTCAGGTAGACCCCTGGTACTTTCATAGTGCCAAATAGGAGAAAGAAATTAGTAAGTAGAAAAAAAGGAGCTTTCAGCATTCAATCTGCTTTTAGCAATTGCAAAATACTGGAAATTTCACACCCAAAGCATAACTGATGAACAAGCCCAAAATGTGTCCATTTTACTTTGGGTGATAGAGTTTTCATGTACCTCTAATCGTTGTTATTTGCTTGATCTAGGGTAAATGGAGTCACAGGCACTATGCTCCAACATGGAATACCTAATGCAACACTCTACTGAAAACCAAGGGGGTTGTTTTTTAGAACTGTGATCTCTTGTAAGGTGAAGAAGTACAGGAGGCTCAAAGAGTTGTCATAGCATGACAGTTGTAGAAACTGTTTTTTAAAATTTGATAGGCCCTTTAAAAATGTAGCATTAGCTAGATGGGATCCCATATTAAAGGGGAAAAATACTGTTGCCCCTTTTCAGCCTGAGCAGCTAACCAAATTTTGGGGTCCTGTGGGTGTTCTAGTTGGAAGTAGAATTTGATGGAGACTGGTATTTTTTGTTGCAATTTTGTTTGTTTATAAGGAATGTACAAAGTCCTGCTTCTCTGAACACAGGCGGAACCAAGACCAAAAAGGTGTCCAGAGCAATGCATGGACCAGAAGAAAATGGGTATTCCGCCATCTAAGTCACCTGTGAGGCCTGATCTGGTAAGCATGCTCAAAGCTTGCCTACTGGATCGGGTCACTATAGGCGAGATTATGCAAAACAACCAGGAGGGCAAGGAGAAGGAGTAGCAGGAGGATCTCCCTCATAAGTTTTAGTCCAGTGGTTAGGATACTCACCTGGGCTGTGGAAGACCCCCAGTTTAAGTCCCTGCTCTGGCAGAGGATGAGAAGGGATTTGAACAAGGATCGGCCACCTATTTGCAGCATGCTCTAACTCTGGGGCTATGTCAAAGCTGTTCCACTGTATAAATAATAATAATAATTAATAAAAGACTCATTGGCACAGGGGATTGGATCCTGTGCCTCCCATGTGAGTGTTCTGACTACCAGGCTACAGAGTCATTCTCATGCTTGTGTGCTCTTTCTCTCTGGCCCAGTGATTGTTTTCTGTTAAATGTTACCTGCTATCTCACTCCTTAAAAAATGTCAGATGATAGATGTGCATTACCTCCAGTGATCTGTTTGTAACTATGAATACCACAGCTATTGAAACACTCCCTTGAGGCTTGAGAGAGATCCAGTGTTAGGAGTTACTGTAATTGTTGTTACATCCATTGGCAAAATTTTCAGTTTTAGGCAAGGAGACCACAAATTTATTTTTCCTTTTGGACCAGATCTTCATGTTGGGGCAGATCCTACACCCCAATGTCTAAATGTCTTTGAAATACCTTAGAGAAATATTCAGTATTGAATGGAATAAATTTATAACAAATGCCAAGATTCATCAGAGTTCGACAACTTCTAATCTCCAAAGTTGTCCAGAAAAAGAAGCTGGAAATATCTGGGACATGTTAAGAATGAAGCCTGAGTCCACCATGGCAGGTGTGCCACTGGGCAGCTGTAGGAACCTGCAAAAAGGGCAAACCAAAAGAATCCCTCCATGTAACAGTACTCAGAGGGAGAACATTTACGGGACGTAACAACATAGAGGAAAAGCAAAGAACAGCCTCAGATAGACCGTGACGGTGGAGCCCTTTCATGCCCTAAATATTGTCTGACAGTATGTGTTCAGATCCTCAGCTAGTGTAAGTTGTTGTAGCTCCATGTGGACGCTGATGCTGCTCTACTGAAGTCAATAGCACTTCACAGATTTATGCTTGGTGTTGCATCAGTTTACACTAGATGAGGTTCTGAGTCACGGCTTGTAACTTTCAGGTTCTTTGATTTCTGAGATATGCTAAGTCCCTCCTTTGCTGGCATACATCTGATTTCTGGATGCCTTTTTTTAAGTTCAGATACTTTTCTGAATCATATCAAGAACTGCAAATTTGGGGTGGAAATCGTGTGAGATTTCAGTTACTGCTTGGATTGGAAAAACCATGACAGCTGTCTTTTTATTGTAATATTTTGTCATTTGTGCCTGCTGGCTCCAATGGAACCAGAAAATGGAGAGGCTGGCAAAAGTGAAACAGAATAATTAAAAATTATATGTGAACTTTTTCAACCCTCACAAACTATTCTTGTTTCTCGTTGTGCTTGGTATGAGTTTTTGGTGAATGTATGAATTGGTTCTTTATCCAGTTTATTCAAACCACTTTGTCCATCTGTATTTTAGTGTGCAAAAATTATTTGGCTCATCTACTGTAATTTTAACATCACAGCTCTACAGAAGAGGGTATTCTCAAGGCACTCCAACTCTCCTAGTTGATGTCAGCCAACAGCCATTTAGGCCAGCCAGAGAGCTGTTTAAAGATGTAAGCAAACAAAAAGGAACAAGGAAAAAAAACAAAACAATAAGAACATCAAGGGCCATGAGCCTTCCAGTGAAAAGGAGAAGATTCCCCAATGAGGAAAAAAAAATCTGAAGTTGTTTTTCAGCATAAAAATTATTATATTGTGATTGCTGAGCCCACTTTCACAGCCACCCACCCTGCCTGACTTAATGTGGCCTTGGGCTAAAATACCTCTTGCAACTAGAATACTGGTTGCTCAGCCAGTTCAAGCAAATATCCTGGTTCATTCAGTGGATTTGTGGTAAGAAAATAAGTTCATTTAAACCATTTCTCCTCTTCCTAGACTGCTCCACAACTGTGGCTTTAGCAATGAGAGAGATTAAGAGGGAAAAAAAACAAAAAGAGGCCACCTTGTGTACGTTGGCTGTCTTGGCAAATCAGCTGGGCAAGTGCAGAGTCAATTTTGATATTGCTTGTGTCCTTGCACTGTTTCCTACTAGTAGAAGTTCGGTAGTATTTATTGTTGAATAGGGCACTTGGAGATTATTCTTGAAAAGATCTATTTCTGCGACCAGTTGGTTGACTGAAAATCCTATATATCCAGCCTCGAAGAAGGGAGAGGTGAATACCTTCCTTCCCATTAAAAATTCAGTGGGGAGAAATAAAGGAAAATTTGAAATCCAGTCTATATTGACTCCTGGTTTCTCCTTCAACAATCTATGACAGTGTATGGCATACACATAGTCTGATTCTGGGGATTGCTAAGTGCCCTCTACTATTGTTGCCATCACTGCAGGAGTGGAAGTTGTTGAACATCTCAGAGGATTAGATCCGAAGAAGGGGAACAAAATTCTGTGTCATAAAAGGCTGCATTGGCAGCTTAACAGGAGTCTGTGTGTGGTACTTAATTGGCATGTACATTTACCTATAGTAAATCTTGCCCAAGGGCTCTATCCACTGTCCAATGAAGTCAGTAGTGAAGTCCTTTGATTTTTGGATCAGGCCATTAAAAAATAAAGGCAGCCCTTCCATTACGGTAATTTATACTTTAATTTTGTACTTAATTATTGACTTCTGACAATGTGCTCAGCACTTTATTAAGCAGAGAGGAAGAAACAGGCTTTATTCTAAGGTCCTGATTCACACAGTGGTCTAATTGACTTCACTGGGATGACTTGCATGAGTAAAATAGTCAAAACTTGGTCCTAAGTATCTGGCTGCCTAGATATAATAGAAAATGTTTGTTTGCGGGCCTGATTCTAGTACCTTTACTGATTGAAACAGTGGGACTACACAGAGAATAAGGTATTATTCAGTGTGAATATGGATAACAGAATCAGGCTTTTCTTGAGTCCATCTAGTTGGTCAGCTTTGTCCTCACTCTGTAGCGACAGGGAAACTCAGGATAACTTTAGATATACTTTTTTGTTTTCAAATTTTACCAGAAAAGAAAATACCTAGAGGGCTAGATCCTCAGCTGATGTATATTGGCCTACCTCATTAGCATAGCTCCAATTTACACCATCAGGGGATCTGGCGCATTGATCTTTAGTCTGATATTGCTTTTGTAAGCGAGGGAATAGTCCTGCTATTATGGGGAACTGGCTTCTGCACTACCCCGGTGAAGTGGGCTAGTGAAAGGTTCTGAGTCCTTGCTCCCACTTCCTTTATCCAGTGGCCTCCCTGCCCTTGAGGACTCCCCTTCCACTCACCTGTCTGGCAGAGTCCTCATAACCCCAACAAGGCTGGGCCCAGGATTCCTGGGGGGCTCGACCCCCAACCCTGCTGTGGTCATGTAGGACATGGGCTAGGGTGTCCCCACTCCGGGGTACTCTCTCTGCACTGGGCACTTCTCTGACCCACTGACCATTATATACAAGTTAAAGCAAATGCAAGTTATTTAATCAACAATTAATTTTAAAAAGAATAAGGAAAAATGGGAAAGGTTAAAGGAAACACATCAACCTGCTCTGTGGCAGGGAACATCAGAAACAGTGTCTCTGGAATATCAGGGCAGTTCACAGTCTGTTCCTTGTAAGTCCCAGGACTTCTTCTCAGGCCCTGGCTGTGCTGCAGGGATGCTGTGGGTTGGACACTTGCTCTGGTGGTGGCCACACGCTCTCAGGCTCTAAGTGGTAGGACCCTTCTTCCCAGTGTCGCCCCCTCCCTGTTGGGGTTACGATCCAAGCCTGGTCTGCCGAGCCTCTTGGCTGAGGCGTCTCCCTGTGCTGGGCCCACTGCCCAGGGTCCCCCTCGCTCTCCCCAGCTGCTCACCGCACCCAGCTCCAGACTGCTCCAGCTGCAGCTCCACCACTCTGTCTCTGCTGCTCTGCCTCCAGCTCCCTGGGCTGCTTCTTTGGCTCCTCTGCCTCTGGTTGCTGCAGCTCTGCTCCCAGGACAGGTCTGCTCTGCAGGCTGCTTCTGTGACTCTGCTCCCAGCACTGACCTGCTTCGGTAGGTTGCTTTTCTGGCCCCTCTGGCTCTGGTTGCTGCAGCTTTCTTCCTAGGGCATGTCTGCTCTCTCTGGGCTGTGCTTCTGGCTTTGGGGCTGCAGTTCTGCTCCCAGGACAGAGTCTGCTCTCTCTGGATCTGGCACAGCTCTGCTCCCCTTCTCAGCTCGGGCCCCTGCTTTCTCCTTAGCTCGGCCCCACTCTGTCTGACCCAGGCAATTCCAGCTCACACAAAGAACGGGACCTCCCTGGCCTCCTGACTCCCTGATTAGCCTGCCCGCCCTGTCGTTCAGGCTGACCTGGAGCATTGGCCTCTCCCCATTATTCCTGGGGGCTGTTAGTCTCAGGGTTCTGATTCCCCATTGACCCTTCCCCCTTTTTAGTACTGGGAGCTAGCCAACCAAAACACTCCCACTGAATGTTAATAAGAGGGCAATAGTCCCCTTACACTTTGACTAACAGTTAAAATGATGTGACTTCCCAGAGTTTGGAAAGTTCACTTGCTGAGTGCGGAGTAAAGAAGCTAATTAGTTAGAGAAGAAAAGAACAGCCGTTTTGGGTCACACCAATGGTCCATCTAGCCCAGTATCCTGTCTCCTGACAGTGGCCAATACCAGGTGCTTTAGAGGAAATGAACAGAACAGGGCAATTATCGAGTGATTCATCCCGTCCTCCACTCCCAACTTCTGGAAATCAGAGGCTAGCGACACTCAGAGGATGCGGTTGCATTCCTGACCATCTTGGCTAATAGCCATTGATGGACCTATCATTAACTTATCTAGGTTTTTTTTTAACCCCATTGTAGTTTTGGCCTTAACAACATCCCCTGGTAATGGGTTCCACAGGTTGACTGTGCATTGTGTGAAGAAGTACTTCCTTTTGTGCGTTTGCTTATTAATTTCATTGGGTAACCTGTAAGTCCTGTGTTATGTCAAGGGGTAAATAACATTTCCTTCACATCAATTATGATTTTATAGCCCTCTATCATAGCCCATCTTAGTTGTCTCTTTTTCAAGCTGCAAAGTCTCAGTCTTTTAAATCTGTCCTCATACCTTTTCCAATTCTAACATATCTTTTTTGAGATGCGTGACCAGAACTGCACACAGTATTCTAGGTGTGGGTGTATCATAGCTTTATTCAGTGGCATTATGATATTTTCTGTCTTATTATCTATCCCTTTCCTAATGGTTCCTAACATTCTGTTAGCTTTTTTTGACTGCCGCTGCACGTTGAGTGGATTTTTTCAGAGAACTATCCAAAGTCGATTTGTCTGATTGCTTCTAGCACCTTATTTTCTTTCACTCACTCACATGACTATTGCCATATATCTCCAGAGCATACTTTGCTTACAGTCCCCAAATCTGGATGCAAATACAAGCAATATTGTCTTGGGTTTAAAGGTCTATTCAAGGGTGTTGCTTGAGTCTCACTGATTTTTTATTATGTTATGGCTGATAGTAATAAAGTTAGAGAGACAAGGTGGGGGAGATAACTTCTGTTGGTGAGAGAGCCAACCTTTTGAGTTTACACACTGCTCTTCTTCTGGTCCTATAAAAGATATTACCTCCCCCACCTTGTCTCTCTGATATCATGGGACCAACATGGCAACAGCACTGCATACAGTAATAAAGTTACAATGCTATACAGTTCTGCAATTCTTGCTGATCTATTAACTTTCATTTTTAAAAAAATACTGCAGGAAATAGTAACTTTATTATTTTGACCCAGATAAAGTTTGTCTGGAGACCTGGAAAACGTTAACATGCAGTTACCAAAATGATGTAGGACACACTGGATAATGAAAATGTCTCTCCATGAATGACAGGAAAGACATTTCAAGATAATGGAGGCAAAACATAAAGTTCATAGTTTGTCATTTAGCTAAAGATCTTTCAGCTGCTCTATTTGTAAAGAACTATAATGAAAACACATTGCAAAAATTGTGAAAAACAGACATAAACAATACCTAGGTAGGTGACAAATTCAGTAAAATTGATGCAAGGAGGTATGAATGATCTCTCTCTCTTTCAATTTCTCTACTAACTTTGAACTCCTGGCACTTCAGGAGGAGTTTATTTTTTGGGAGGATGGTTGGTAGTGAGGTTGCTCTCCACGGTTCCCACCTGGGAGAGCTTGACTATGTGCTGGATTAGTTCTATAGCAGTTCTGCTGGTGGAACATGCTGAATCGACACAATCCCCAGGTATTCTGACTAGTCCCATTTCCTGCCAGTGCCACCCATCCTTCCCATTGCAATAGTCCCTTGTGGCCCTGTTGGCATAAGCAGGTTGCTTTATGCCCTTAGAATCATAGAACTGGAAGGGACCTCCAGAGGTCATCTAGTCCAGTCCCCTTCACTCATGGCAGGACTAAGTATTATCTTCTATACCATTCCTGACAGGTGTTTCGCTAACCTCCACTTAAAAATCTCCAATGATGGAGATTACACAACCTCTCTAGGCAATTTATTCCAGTGCTTAACCACCCTGACATTTAGAAAGTTTTTCCCTAGTGTCCAGCATAAACTGTCCTTGCTGCAATGTAAGCCGATTGCTTCTTGTACTATCCTCAGGGGTTAAGGAGAACAAATTTTCTCCCTCCTTCTTGTAACAACTGTATATATACTTGAAAACAGTTATCATATCCCCTTTCAGTTTTCTCTTCTCTAGGTCATGTTTTCTACACCTTTAATCATTTTTTGTTGCTCTTTTCTGGACTTTATCCAATTTGTCCACATCTTTCCTCAAATGTGGTGCCCAGAACTAGATACAATACTCCAGTTAAGGCCTAATCAGTGTGGAGTACAGTGGAAGAATTACTTCTTGTGTCTTGCTTACAACACTCCTGCTAATACATCACAGAATGATGTCTGCTTTTTGGCAACAATGTCGCACTGTTGACTCATATTTAGCTTGTGGTCCACTACGACCACCAGATCCCTTTCTGCAGTACTGCTTCCTAGGCAGTCATTTCCCATTTTGTATTTGTGCAACTGATCGTTCCTTCCTAAGTACTCCTAATACAAATGGAGTACTTTGTATTTGTCCTTATTGAGTTTCATCCTATTTATTTCAGACAATTTCTCCAGTTCGTCCAGATCATTTTGAATCTTAATCCTATCCTCCAAAGCACTTGCAACCCCTCCCAGTTTAGTATTGTCTGCAAACTTTATAAGTATACTCTCTATGCCATTATCCTAATCACTGATGAAGATATTGAATAGAAATGGACCCAGAACTGATTCCTGCAGGACCTCACTTGATATGCCCTTTCAGCTTGACTGTGAACCATTGATAACTACTCTCTGGGAATGTTTTTCCAACCAATTATGCACCCACGTTATAGTAGATCCATCCAGGTTGTTTTTCCTTAATTTGTTTATGAGAAGGTCATACGAGACCATATCAAAAGCCTTACTAAAGTCAAAATATACCACTTCTAACACTTCTCTCTTCCCCCCCCTCGCCCCATCCACAAGGCTTGTTGTCCTGTAGAAGAAAGCTATTAGGTTGTTTTGACATGATTCAGTCTTGACAAATCCATGCTGACTGTTACTTATCTTATTATCTTCTAGGTATTTGCAAGTTGATTGCTTATTTACTCCATTATCTTTCCAGGTACTGAAGTTAAGCCGACTGATCTATAATTCCTCAAGTTGTCCTTATTTCCCTTTTTATAGATTGGCACTATATTTTCTCTTTTCCAGTCCTCTGGAATCTATCCCGTCTTCCGTGACTTTTCAAAGATAATCACTAATGGCTCAGATACCTCCTCAGTCAGCTCCTTGAGTATTCTAGGATGTATTTTATCAGGCCATTGTGACTTGAAGACAACTAGCTTGTCTAAATAATTTTTAACTTTTTCATCCTTCTTTCTTCAGTGGTCTTTCTACTAGCAGGGGCTGCCAGTGTTTATGTGTTTAGAATATAATATGAATTATATTCCTCTTGTGTCTAATGATGTCTAACTTATTTGCTTTACAGGTTGCCTTAAATAAAGCAGACCATTTGCTAAGTGTGCTCTCTATATTTTAATATAAAACCCAAATATAATTCTTGTCCTACTCCTGCCTTACTTGGATGTACTGTATTATTGGTTATGTGGACTGTAGCTTGCTGTTTTGTTGTGAATAGTAGTGAAGTGAAAGAATCCCATTCCTTTGTCCATGTGTGTTCTGCATATCAATTGCTATAGTTTCTATACTAGCCTGAGGATACAGGCAGGTGAATGAGGTGCAGCTGCAATAATAACAGTAACCAGCTGTGTCTATTAGTGTTTAACATAACTGTGAACATGATAACATAACAGACGCAAATAGGTGTGGTGAAAGGCTATTCTATAGCTATTTTAAATGGCCCTATATGGGCTGAACAACTTTCTCTCTGTAATTACAATAGATCTCTGCTGATGAGATGAGGAAGTACAGGATAACACCCATGACTACCTTCATACTTCTGAGCACTGATCCTCTTGCGGATGTTTTCAGCAGTAATAGACACTCAGATAGGTGGCAGTATAAAAGTCTAAAATAGACAGATAAGTCAAGAAGGGAGATCTTTTCCACTAGTGCCCAGTAGCTGAATTTAAAATTATATTTTTTCCAGTAAATGATCATATGTATTTTAATGTAATATCGCTCCTCCGTATCTTTTTCCCTTGAAAGGCTAATGCTGGTGGAACTGCAAACTACAGCTTGCCTGTTGGATAAATATGACAGATTATTTAAAATGCCAGTTTCTACATATTTCACTATCAAGAATGAGAAATTGGTCTCCAGGGTAGCTGATGCATGGAGGCAACCAAGCCAAGTGCCATCTAAGTACCAGTTCTCTAGTGAGTTGAAGTTGCCAAATATGCCAACTTTTAATGAACTTTATAAGGCAATTGTGTAACGTGGACACTAAATCTGAAACTCCTCATTTCAGTTCTGGCCACAAAGTGACCTTTCAGTGGAGTGTATGATGTGAAAGGACAATGCTTTACTGAAAAAAACCTTCCACTCCTATTTGTAAGTAATGATATAGCAATCTGGACTTGTTCCTAGAGAAATTCATTTTTCAGCAATACATTATTGGGAAAAACTGTGCAATATCTTTAGACACAGTCTTAGTTTAGTGCCAAATTCTATCCTTAGATAAGAGTGGGATTGTATGATGGGGCTGCTTGTGATGGTAGGGTTGATAGCCCTTGGGTTCCATTCTGATTTATGCCTTAGGTTGCTAGAGCTCATGGTTCAGGGGGCATCAGCCAGTCAGCAGAAGGGGTCAGGAAGGGATTCCCCTCCCAAATGTAATCTGTGGTTGTGGGGGTTTTTTTGGTCTCCTTCCTCTGAAGCATCGGAGATGGCCATGGCTGGAGGTGGGACACTGGGCATCATGGCTCTGAGATGACACTGAGCATTCCCTTTTTCATGTGCTTAGCTGGCTGGTTTTTGTTCACATGCTCGGGGTCTGAGATATTGCCATATGTGGGCTTGTGAAAGTATTGTCCCCCAAGTCAGATTGGCAATGACTCCAGGGTTTTTTTTTTGCTTTCCTTTGCAACATGGAGCATGGATCACTTGCCAGGATTATCTGGGTATATCTCACCTAATCAGTTCTCTGCTATTGTGGGGCCTTGGGAACTGGTGCATCTCAATTTCTCCTATATTCTGCATGTGTTGTACCAATAAAATAAAAACCAGCAGGATCTTATTAAAGGGGAAAAGGCAAAATACCACATTTATTGTGAATACAGAAAGAATCATAGTAAGCAGTTAGTTATAGTTATAACATTTCATTCAATCTCATATTTATTCACACATTCATTCATACAAACACACACACACACAGAGGTTCTGCAACGTTGTTATCATAGTTACCAGCCTTAGAGTTGCTCATGCCAAACCACTGGCCAGGTGGCCTGGACATGAGGCGGGAGCAGGGCCTTGTCAGATGCTCATCTGATGCTCCTGGAAGTTGGTTTGCAGAATCAGACCCCCAAAGTTCTCACTTTTTAGAGTCTGTTTTTATAGGAATTTCTTCCTATGCCAGTCTATGGGAATTGCTTCATCATGCTGTTGCTGAATCAGTCAGCAGATAGCACATTCCTGACAGCTCTGTGCTGCTAGATGTTATCTTGTTCTTTGGTTCTCCCATTCTTGAGGCTGTTGGGTGGATTCCAGTCTGCCCTCTGGGGGTCCTCTGGTTACTTCCACTTCACGCCTTCTTCAGCAGATGGACACTGGATTCTTAGGCTGGCACCTCCCTGATCATTCAGTTATTATCCACACCAAGCATCCATCCACATACATCCTCTATCTCTATTGTAATCACAGTTGTTAATACAACAAAAGGGTGGGGAGTCGCTGGGTGCTGTTTCTGTTGTTAGAGTATTGCTTTGAGTCTCTCTCTCTGTGAATTCAGACTCTGTTTTAGAATGTACTAACGCAATTAGCAGCTTGCAAGTTTCACACATAGAGGGAGAGAAACAGTACCAAAAACCAAGAGACTTCTTAATTAGTAATACCCTGGAATTTAAACTATGGGGAATCAAACTCATTTGTGATTTTAATACAGAACTTCTTTAATATGATCCAACACATGTGGCACATAATAGTCTAATCTCCTGTGGGCAGTAATACTTCGGTTTCATTTTGGTTTTTGAGTTTAGCATGAGGGTGCTGCGTGGAGCCGGTGGCCTGTGATATAGAGGAGGTCAGACTAGATGATCTGGTGGTCTCTTCTGTCCTTGAATTCTGACTGTTATTCAGTGGAATTACACAACATTAATATCGGGGGAAATGAAAGCAGACTTTGGCCCATTGATGTCAATCAGATTTGCATGTTGATTTCTGAAGGTAGAATATGGCCTAGAGTTTGCCCCATTGACTTCAGTGGGCTTTTGATCAGATCCTAAAAGACCTTTTGAGTGAAAAGTGTCACTATATATTCAGCCATGACTGTTTAAAGAAGAATGCCTTGGCCACTTTAAAGGGTTTGTTCAAAGTTTCAAAGTTATTAGCAAATAGTTCCACTGAATGTCTTAGCCAAACTCTGACCTCATTACGTAGTGTAAATACAGGGTAATTTCACTTAAGTCAATGATGTTACTCTGGATTTACACCAATGTGAGAGCAGAATCCAACCTAATGGGACTAATCATTTGAATAAAATAAGCAGGAATCTCCTCTTTTAAAGAGATAATCTAGACAAAGGTTTGCTTTAAAGAACTCAAGAACTTTTTATAAGCATGTGTTATAGAAGTGCATCTGAAACCATTTAAAACCCCCAAACTGTTAACATTAAAACATTAGGTACAGAAATATTTCTTTCTGCTTTAGGAGCTTAGGGTTTCAAATTCCAATTAACAGGATTTTTTAAATTTTGCACTTGTGACTAGGTATGCACAGACCTGCTTTTCAGTTAATGTGGGGTTGGAGGAACGTTTTCTTTGGTTTTGATCTGCATATGTTCCCCATATCCAGCAGTTCAGAACCTTTGAAAAATCAAACCAGGTATTTAGGTTCCCAAATATGGAATTAGGAGTCTGACTTTCAGTATCCACTCCTTAAAATCATGGCCCATAGGCACAACCTGACAACAGGAGGCAAAGCAGGAGGGAGAAGTTTTGTATTCAGCATAGGAAATGACATAGACTATTTGGCTAGCACAGTAGAGATATTTTTGGATTAAAATGAAAGGTACAAAGTGTTAAAGAAAGATCACAGGAAAATATTACAGAGGAACTGGGTCTATGATAAGATAGATCCGGAAATCGGTATTTAGATAAGGGATGCTTTTCAGTAGGATGGAACTTCATCATTTTAATCCTCATTAGAAATGGATTTTTAAATCTATGCAACTGGTTTATATAACAAGTGTGAGATTCTTAAGGAACAGCAGGCATTCTGGAACGTACAAGTTGTGCAGATTTGATTTTACACATCATTCACCCAGTAAGGCTGCTGTCTTACTTTAATTCCAGAACTCTCCCACATCTTAAACAGAGATCCAGGTAGAAAAGTGAAACACCAATAGGTAAGCCCAGAAGGGACCACGTTGATCTTCTAGTCTGACCTCTGTATAACACAGGCCATAGGACTTACCTGAATTAATTGGTGCTAGAAATAGAACAATCTTTACATTATCTAATATGAGGAAGTACTGTTGTCAGTGCAAATAGAGACTGTGCTGGATGAACATATGCCTCAAGAAATTGTGAGCAAGATCTTTAAAGGTATTTAGGTGTCTAAAGATGCAGATAGGCAACTAGTAGGATTTTTAAATGTGCCTAAGCACTTAACTCCCATTGGTAAGTTAGGAGCCAAGGCTTCTATAAAATCCCATGAAGCATTCACCTGCAACTTTAGGTACCTAAATACCTCTTAAGAATCTGGTCTTGTGTGCCCAAGTAACCCACTGGTCAGTGTGTGTTGGGTGTCTCCTTCTGTGCCCAATCTACAGAGGATGTAAGTGTGCCACAGCCCCCACTATGTCATCTGGCTCTTTCGCTCGAACTGTAGCAACTCCATGCTTTTAACTCTGGAGGTCTCTGGTTCAGGCCCACATGGGTCAGCCAAGATGACAGCCGTCACAGAAGTGGGGGTTAATCTGGGATTCAAATGGCTGTTGGCCTCAGACTTTCAAAGAATATTAGCTTCCTCTTTCCAAAGGATGTAGATAACTGTCAGTGTTCTCTGGTCTGATCCACAGAGAATGTGAGCCTGTTACAGCTCTCAGATGTGTATACAAACAAGGATGTGGACTGAGTCTCAGGCTGGCTTCTCGAGTGAGGGATATAACGGCTAAACAAAGAATGACTGCCAGGCCTGTATTTTAAGTATGGTCCCTTATTTGGTGTCTAATGGCCTGTGACCCATATCAGGTTAGGAGCCACAAGAAGCATTGTCATATAAAAAGTGCTACCACAATAATTATGCAAGGAAAAAATCTGTCATCTATCAAGTACCACACAGCAAGATACAAATGTACAGTATGATTTTGTAAGAATGTGGAATTATGTCTATATGTAAGAGAGCTTTCATTTTTTCATACATTTGTACTTAATTTCCTTTCAATATAAGTGAACCACCCTAGTCAGGCTCCATAGATAGCCTCTGAGGCTGTGTGTGATCCTGGTTACAGAGCTTAAATTGTCCTCTTGACTGAGATTACAAATTAATGGTGTCTGGTAGTTTGGTCTCCTATCCCTGCTGTGCTTAGGACCTCGGGGAATGAAGGAGAAATATTCTGAGCCTACTCTTCTGTACCAATGGGTTGGTGGGAACATGGCATGAGATTTGGGGATTTCTTGGTGCAGTAGTTTGCTAGAGGACTGAAGACCTGTTTTAATCTTAAAATAGGCTGTGCTTAGTTAGACTTTCAGTTTAGGCCTTGTATGATTAGAAATTAGCATCATATGGATATTAAAATGAGGAGGAGGCTAGTGACAAAATACAGGCTGCTGTCACCTGAGTCACTGCTAGGATGTACTCTCCTCACATATTATGTTGTTTAAAGTCACTTCAATAAATTACACATTCTTATTTTTGCTACTGTTTCTTCCCTGCCTCCTACCCCAGCCCACACGTTTGTCTAATTTACCTGTTATCTCTTGTTTTTTAGATTGTAAGTTGTTTGGGGCAGATAATGTCATTTCTATATATTTGTACAGTGCTTAGCATGATAGGACTGTGGTGTGGTTGGTCTGTAGGTGTTACTATAATATCAACATTAAATAATAATAATACATGTACGATCTTTTGACCATTCTATAAATAAGGATGATGAAAGTCTCAAATAATTTAGTGGCAAAAATATGTGAAAAGAATGCAGTTAATTACAACAATAAACTGGCCCTCAGTAGGGATAGCACTCAGGAAAAATGTATTGTGCACCAAACCAAAACTCATATCCTAATGTATATTATGTCACTTATAACTACAATAGTTATATGTTGAAGGAATGCACCTCTTGCCAGAATAGATTTTCTATAAAAGTCTGCATTTACCATGTTTGTACTGTCTAAAATAGGTACAGTGTCAGCATAGACTGGTTTCAGAGGGGTAGCCGTGTTAGTCTGTATCAGCAAAAACAACGAGGAGTCCTTGTGGTACCTTAGAAACTAACACATTTATTTGGGCATAAACTTTCATGGGCTAAAAGTAGGCAGGTGCATGTGCATATGCAGCACATGAAAAGATGGGAGTTGCCTTACCAACTGGGGAGTCAGTGCTAACTAAGCCAATTCAATTAGGGTAGCTGTGGCCCAATATTTTTTGTCGTGATCCAGCCACTCCCAGTCTTTATTCAGGCCTAATCTGATCATGTCAAGTTTGCAAATTAATTCCAATTCTGCAGTTTCTCACTGAAGTCTGTTTTTGAAGTTTTTTGTTGAAGAATGGCAACTTTTAAGTCTGTTACTGAGTGTCCAGGGGGATTGAAGTGCTCTTTTCTGGTTTTGAATGTTACAGTTCTTGATGTCTGATTTGTGTCCATTTATTCTTTTGCACAGAGACTGTCTGGTTTGGCCAATGTACAATGCAGAGGTGCATTGCTGGCACATGATGGCATATATCACATTGGTAGATGTGCAGGTGAATGAGCCCCTGATGGTGTGGCTGATGTGATGGTGTCCCTAGAATAGATATGCGGACAGAGTTGGCAACGGGGTTTGTTGCAGGGATTGGTTCCTTGGTTCGTGTTTCTGTTGTGTGGTGTGTGTTTGATGGTGACTGTTTGCTTCAGGTTGGGGGCTGCCTATAAGAGAGCACTGGCCTGTCTCCCAAGGTCTGTGAGAGTGAGGGTTTCATCCTTCAGGATAGGTTGTAGATCCTTGATGATGCCCTGGAGAGGTTTTAGTTGGGGGCCGTAGGTGATGGCTAGTGGCGTTCTGTTACTTTCTTTGTTGGGCCTGTCCTGTAGTAGGTTACTTCTGGGTACCCTTCTGGCTCTGCCAGTCTGTGTCTTCACCTTCCCAGGTGGGTATTGTAGTTTTACGAATGCTTGATAGATCTTGTAGGTGTTTGTCTCTGTCTGGGGAATTGGAGCATATGCGGTTGTATCTTAGAGCTTGGCTGTAGACAATGGATCGTGTGATGTGGTCTGGATGAAAGCTGGAGGCATGTAGGTAAGTATAGCGGTCAGTAGGTTTCCGGTGTAGGGTGGTGTTTATGTGACCATCACTTATTTGCACTGTAGTGTCCAGGACGTGGATCTCTTGTGTGGACTGGTCCAGGCTAAGGTTGATGGTGAGATGGAAATTGTTGAAAACCTGGTGGAATTTCTCAAGGGCCTCCTTCCAATGGGTCCAGATGATGAAGAAGGCAGATTATTATTTTGTATCTGCCATTCCAACTGCAAAAGGTGGGGGGACAAGCCAAGAGTGGAGATGATGTTTCTATGGTATCAGACAAAAAATTAAAGACCGTGCTATCAACTTTGGCAATGATTATTAAAGAGTTAGGGGATGTTATAGTTGACAAGGCAACAAGCCAAACAATATACGTCCAAGACTGATAAAAGATGTTGGGTAGAAATTGGAGAAGCGTTAGCGATATTTTCACAAGTTTGTTTGGTTCGGACAAGATCCCCAAGGACTAGAACATGGTTAGCATAACCCCGTTATGAAAAAATGGCCATGGGACTGAAATTATACATCAATCCATTTAACCTAATTTGGGAGGAAAGTGTTGCAAGTATTTCAGGAGATCAAATGGAGATAAACTTGGAAAAGCCCACAGCTTGATTGAGACCAGCCACATGTTCTCAGGAAGTGAAGATCATGCTTTAGCTGGTTGGAATTCTTGGACGATATTATTACTGCAGAGGTGCAGAGTGGTTTGCAGGAGTGGCAGACAAAAAACATAAAGTTTGCCTGGTTGTTATTCAGCATACATATTCAGATCATATAAACACTCCTTAAACTGATATTGGTGAATGTGTAAAGTGTCAGCCTCTGCCTTAAAGCAGAGCTCATCTGGTGCGCAGAACTTTGTGCACCTCTGAAATTCTTTTGATTATGAGAGATTTCCAGGTTATTAGCTGCCTAATCTTGTCAGGCTTTGTGAGTCATAGACTTTGTTTGAGATTTGGATTCTCAACATCTTGCAGGATTGGGCCTACTGGCAGAGCTAAAGCACATGCCAACATGGCTGTTGGGGGAGAGGGGCGACTGTGGGGATGTTGCCCCACCCCCGCAAACTGCACGCCTTGGGCAGGTGTAGAATTTGCCCCTCCCCCGCACAGACCCATTGGCCTGACTGGAACTTCCCCACATATAGAAATCAAACTATGCCTATGCATGCAAGTGCTCTCAACCCTCTCTTCACTCCTTTCTCCTCTCATCTGACTGCCATCAAAGTATCTTTATACCTTTCTGTCACCTCTCTTGTCAGAATGACTATCAGTTGATGGGGGAACCAGCCCGCTCTAGGTGATGTCAGAGAGGCACCAAGAAGGCTCTGCTCTTCCCTTGATATCTTTTCCCAAGGCTCCACTGCCCAAAATGGCAGTTGGGGAGCACCAAAATAGCACTGACCCAGAGAAGATGGAAGACAATGCATCTGCCTAAATTGGAATTTTCTTACTCAGGATATGGAGTAGCCTTTGTGAATGTGGAACCTGGATACACCTCATTGTCCATGCAGAATCCACAGCATTGAAACTAGGTGCCCAATCCTGGCCCTCCCAGCTTCTAAGTGGTATTTTGATAAGTTTTTGGATGAACTCCTGCACAGAGTAGAAAATGTGACGTCTAATGATTCTCATTTTTTGATTGATTTACTAAATTGTTCCCCAGTTTTTTGATTTAGCACCAGACCCATTTTTGGCTTTGGGTGTACTAAAACAGTTAAGCTTATTAGATGTAGATATTAGTCCAAATGGAATTGAAACCAGATTTTTGAGGAAGGGAATCTAAAGTAACAAATTATTGACACATTTCATTACTTTCAGTGCAGACTAAAATACTGGACAAATAAGTAGAGTAAATTCACAGTTTAGATGGTTCTTGGAACAAGGGGAGGCCTTGAATTCCTGACAGTCAAACATTAGATCTAATCTCTCAGCTAACACGGCTTTGCTTAAAATTGCAGATGTAATTTTTGGATTAGATTTTAAATCAGGCCTTTTTGATGAGTGAAGTTTTGGATGATTTACTTTGTTATATGAATTAGCCTATGTTATGGTCGGGGGAGAGGGTGCAGAGTGGCTTTAGTTGGCTTTAGTTATTCAGCTTTAATGGTTTAATTGTTATTAGAACAGAAAATGGCACCGTGTATATATCAAGTCTTCTTCAGAACTGAAACTAATTCCTTGGATACCTGCAGGGATTCATATCTATATTGGATCATATTAGCTACAGTTCTTACAGAGGCCCTTTCTCCTCTTCTCCCCCAACACACCAGTCTCACTCCCTTAGGATAGATTGGCTTGGTATGCAGTCAGTTTACATGGCCTTCTGGGGCTTACACACACCATATTGCCTTATAAACACCTTCTGGTTTGGGAGCCTATATTTACGCTCTATATGTAATAAGTTTAGTGAGGAATCTAGTGTGTGTTGTCTTGACAATACTAAACATTGAAACGTTGTTTATCAGATGAATCCTTTGGTTTCATGGCACAAACCAAATCCTTTGGTTTCATGGCATTGCTTCAGGAGGCCATAGCGAGATTGTACGCTCCCTGAACAAATCAAATTCCATGCATGTGAGCTTCCTGGCTGGCAGTGCATGGAGGTGGGTGTTTGAAAAGAGGACCAAGACAATAGCAAGAGGGAGGTATCACAAGAAAGTCTGACATTACTTAGCTTAGAGCTGGACAAAAAAAAATTGAGGAATAATGTATTCACTGAAAAATGCCAGTTTGGTTGACCTGAAACTCTTCATGAATTTCACAAGAATAGTTTCTGCCATTCACAAAATGGCCAGTGGAAGAGGTGTTGAGGCCTTCATTTAGCCCAATGTTTAGGGCACTCAGCTGGGATGTATGGCCTACACCCACATTTGAATTCCTGATCTGAACAGGCTTACAACAGACTCTTTCGATTCACTGAAAATTCAAGAGAATTCCAGATTTGGTTTGACTCAAACCAGTTTTTTTTCCCACTGTCTGAACCTACAAATCAGTCCTTTGTCCCACTCTAACATAGCCCCTCAGTCTTTCCTACTCCAGCCATTGGCTACAATAGATTTGAAGGATGATACCTCCCCATTTCTCATATATCTCCCAGTAACCTGTTATTACAAACCATAGACTGTTACTGAATGAATGTAGGGAAAATATTCATTCTCATAATCTTTTACTTTGTATGTAATAAAAACACACACAATGCAATATTACTGTAGATCTGATATGGACTAGTGATCACACCCCATAATTTTGCACCCCATATAACTGGATGCTTTTTTCCTTGTGATTTTCACAATGTCCTTGTTGTCTTCAGAAAACACTAGGAAAGCCTTGATGTGCTTAATTCAACACTCCACGTTTACATAATGACAACCAAAATTATGCTGTTGGCCGTACCCGAATCTTGCAAAGACATTGAGTTCAGAATCCATCGGTTCAAATTCAAGCACTTACTCAACTTTAAGTATGTGAATAGGATTTAAGCGCTAAAGCTGGTTGGAAAAGTATTTTATATTTTACAAACATTTTGAAGGAAAAGAAAATATTTTGTTTGGATTGAAATTTTTGGTGGATTTTTTTTTTTTTTTTTGGTGAGGTGAGGGTTTTTTTTTTAAAAAAAGAGCAAAATCCCCAAAATAGAAAATGTGCCATAAACTGTGACATTTTGAATTTTGATTGTTGAAAACCGAAACATTTCCTTTTGGGGTTTCTGATTAAAACTCAAAATATTTCAAAATGGAAATTTCCTTGTGGAAAATTTCTGTTGAGTCAAAGACGAATTTTTTACTTAATTTTTTTTCAGTGAACATTTTTCAACCAGCTATAAGAAGTATTTTCCTGAATAGGGACCTTTATAAACAAAATAATGCTGTCTGATGAAAATTATTTTATATAAAAGGCAAGCTAAAAAAACAGGAAGTTGAAACCATATAAGGTGTGATAGCATGGACTTGCCCCAAAACAGCATCTTTCTGGATAAAGCTAATCCAAAAAGATTAAAATTCAATGAAAACAAATAAAACTTGGGACAGCTAATTTTAGCTAATGCTGAAATAAAGGATGACCCCCGTCCCCTAAAATACTGGTTAGAATGTTATTTCTAGTTGGGAAATACCTTTGGGACATTGCAGTCATTTTTTATCACGCTTTACAGAGATTGGTTACCACAAATGTAGCATTTACTAGAATTGAGAAGTCACATATTTTCAAGATAAGCAAAAGTAATCATTGTCTATTTAGTTCCCCTCTTTGATTACTTTAGTTGTATATGACTATCCTTCAACCAATGAATGACTGAAATTCATGAGGCTGTGGTGTTGCTTTGTCATCTTAAAAATGAGCTGTCCTGCAGCTCTTTGGGAGAGTAAGAAAATGTAGTCATACATAACCCTTGCTGAGAGAAAATACCAGTGATATTGGCTTAGTCACCTCGGGGTTAGATAAAAGTAATTGTTCTAATGTTATTGTATTTAAAAGTAATAGGTATTTGAAGAATCAAAACAAAACTGTACAGTAGACAGTGGTTATTCATCTAAAAGGGTAAAGGAGTTAAACACAAGCTTCAGATAGAACTGATTTGTTCACCCTTTTCAGAGGTGCCATGTGTCTATTGTCACATATATTTTACACACCTAGAGACATATCTGGACAAGGAGACCATGAAAATATGTTTTGTATATAGGAGATCATGTCTCTAATATAGTATCATGATTGTAGGCCACCCACAATAATGGCATATTGAAGTAGCTTGTTGCCACCAGCAATGATTCAGTTAACCTTTGATTAAATGTTGGAATTTAAACTCTGAAAAGGTCTGAAATCTGACACAGTCCTTTGACACCATACTGTCTGTCATTAAATATAATCCTGCACTAGGTACTGAATTCTGAAAATAGAATTAGACTACTTTGGTTTTCAACTGTAACCTTTCCATATTGTAAACTGACCCCTGCTGTGTTTGGAGATTTCCTGATTTACTGCTTCATCTTCTAACTGTGTGTGTGTGTGTGTGTGAGAGAGAGAGAGAGAGCACTTCCAGGGTTCTACTGAGTACAGACCAGACAACTCAACGACCAGCCCCGTTAGTATCAGTCACTGGGTCAGAGAGCTTGCCCACAAAGGCCTCGTTGCTTGATCACCCTTAGGATTTTCTCCCTGCTCTAAAATGGTCAGGCCATCAGCCAAACAGTCTCACTGGGTTTTTGTTTTTTTTAATCTTTTCTATTACAGCTTCAATGCTCTGAGGCTCGCCTCACTTTAACCTCCCCTTCACCCACCCTGATGAACCAGAACGCAGTCACCATCATGCTGCTGCATGGGACTTTTTTTCACACCATCATTGGCAATCCTTACCAGTTAAATAAGTTGCTTATTAGCTGGTAGCTGCCAAATCCTGCCCCTTATTTTCCATCCCTTCTTATTGAAGGGAGAGTTAGTAAGAAACTCCACAAGGTGAATCTCATGGTCTTGCCTGACCCTTCCATGCTGTATCTCGGAGTTTTGCCCTGTTGATTATATTAGACGCTGCTCTGTTTGCAATGGGGAGTACTGAGTCACTGCGTCAGTTTGCCGAGTTCCACCTGGGCATATACAAGAAAATGAATTAATTTAAGGAGCACAAGTCAGCAGCAAGTTTCTTTTGGCAAAAAGATTGTGGCTTCCTTGGGAACCAAGATTAAATAATTTGGATCGTTTAATGGTTCAGTGAACTGTGAAATTGCACTGCTACATGATGAGCTGTTTGTCAATTTCAGTTTGGAGCCTCTGGTCCAACTGAACTGTGCACGGCTCAGGATAAGAGGGGAAAGAGGGAGGGAAAGATAGTTTTATACAGTCTTTGTAGCTTCCTGATCTTGGGGCTGGTTGGCCCCTGCTGCAATAAGTTGCACCTACTCACCTTTAGCACCAAGGGCTGTAATGGAGCTGATAATGTTCTGACCCTCAACTTCTTAAAATTTAGGCAATGTTTACACTGCACTTTCATCAGTAAAACATTTG
Organism: Eretmochelys imbricata; assembly: GCF_965152235.1. Classification (NCBI taxonomy): domain Eukaryota; kingdom Metazoa; phylum Chordata; order Testudines; family Cheloniidae; genus Eretmochelys; species Eretmochelys imbricata. The sequence goes on along the minus strand of NC_135573.1, from coordinate 33,643,159 downwards.
TCGGTCGGGGTGTGAACCCCCCACCCCCCAGACCAACAAAAAATTTACCGACGAAAAGTGCTGCTGTGGACAGTGCTTTGTTGGTGGGAGACGCTCTTCCACCTACAAAGCTACCGCCCCTCATTGTGGGTGGGTTTATTTTGTCAGCAGGAGAACTCTCTTTCGGCAGGCTAACCGTCCATTTATTTTCCATGTGAAGGAATTTTCAGGTCCCATGTGAAGCTAAATTCAGACAGTCTGCAAAATTATTGGGTGAAATTTACCCTGCTATAGGGTTGTGCGTCGGATGCAATATTAATGGCTTTCAAAGGCGGGAGGTTGCTACTTTTAGGATCAGGCCCTAATAATTTAGTTAAACCGTCCCCACGCCCAACCCAGCAAAGCTTGAATTTAGTGTAGACAACTATAAACAAGCAAAGACAGTGGTGTTCAAAATGATTCCCTCCAGGATATAGCCTTTTTTAAGGGAGGAGAGTGAAATGTTTAAGTCTTGTCATTGGGGTTCATTTCATAGTATTGTAAAGTGGATGAATTTTGGCAGATTGTTGTTTGAATGAGCATTAGCAACATCTGTTGCATAATCATTGTTTCTGATAACTTGCTGGAGATAAACACTTTGGAATAAATGGCATAACATAATATTTCCTGGTGGGATACTAAATTTAACCCGTCTGTGACACTAATCTCATAATTCACTGGCTGAGTACTAAAGATCACTTTTACAAATTAGATTTATTTGATAATCCATTCAGTGTTTTGACATATTGGGTATGTTCCAGCTAATATTCCTTCCCATCTGATCTGACAATGCCCGCAAGGGAAGCAGAAGGCTGCAGTCATGAATTTTCTTTTTTTCTGTAGTCTGTGCATGATGAGGGAATCAACAGACTGTAAAATCGGCTCTGTAATTAAAGGCGGGGCACGTCAGTGTGATAAATCGCTTTACTTTTGCTTTCAGAGGCACTAAAAAGATGCCAAGAAATGAAGTTAACACCTTCCCCAGGTTCAGGGTGTCCCTGTTCGAAACATGGAATTTGATGCTTTGGTTATTTATTATCAGCTTGTATTTTGGTAGTGCTTATTGGCCCCAGCCAAGATCATTGTGCTAGGTACTGAACCAACACAGGAGGAGACACTCCATGCCCCAAAGAACTTTGTCCAAATAGACAGAGTATTGAAAGAATGGGAGGAAGTATGTATTATTATCCCTATTTTGACAGAGAACTGAGGCACGGAGTGCTTAGGTGACTGGTCACACAGGAAGTCTGGGATACAGCTGGGATTTGAATCCAAGCCTCCTGATCCCTGGCTCACTGCTTTAATAAGAAGACGGCCCTTCCTCTAAAAATACTGTCTGTTCTAAAAGCGACATTCTTGCTGGGATACATGGTACATGATTGTCATTTTCTTTACAAATGAGCAATTCAAAGTGGGATCTTAGCTGCAGTATACTATGGAGTACCAGGTGCTCACTACTATATAGATGAAATTGAATAAAGCTGGATGTGCAGCATAGATACCCCAGAGGCAGTGATGAGTAAATTGTGCCCATAGTGCTCACCTGCTGGGTTATAGGACATGAGAATGCGTGATGTGTTTCTGCTTTTGTCTTCATTGCTGTTCATTTTTACTTGTTCAGAGCTTCTAAGTTCATGGCTTTTAAAACTGAAAATGGAAAAAAAAATACTATGAACGACTAGATTTCTTCAGCTCTCTAAATATTGATTCACCACTAGTTCCTTTAAAAAAATAATTGTATGTAGAGTCCCAGGAGAGTCTAAAGGTTATCTATGGTCTTGTGGCCTCTGAATCCTAACCGCTATGCAACTGTGGTTGGTACAGTGGAAAGTGAGAGGTCAAAGAAACTAGATACCTTACGTATAGCAACAGGATTAGCAGCTTTGGCTGTTCTGCAGTTATTAATTTGAAGCAGGGCCTTATCTTATAACAAATGTTGCTCAGGTGCCACGAAGAGGAAAAAATGTGTTTTCATTTTGAAAGGAAATTGTATTTTTATATTTCTAATTGATTTATGAATGTTTTCCAGAGTAAATATAGATCTCGGAATAGACAGATCCTTTTTCACTTTGACAGATAGGGATGTATTCTTAGAGTGTTAAACGTTCTCCACAATTCAAAACTGGTATTTCAGTCTGACCTTTGGGCACTGAATGATTCAGGGACCCTGTGGAAGAAACAATTTGGGATTGTGTAATTAAAGACTGCGTCATAATGTATTATACATCAGAGAACTGGACTAAGGGGGAAAGGGCAAGCTGCATTCTTGCATTTTCTGAGTGCTTGACATTGTAACGTGAACATTCCTTTACTGTACTTATTTTTAAAATCTGATTTAATAGTTATCAAGGTTCCTTCCCCACTCTGAACTCTGGTGTACAGATGTGGGAACCTGCATGAAAGAACCCCTAAGCTTATTCTTACCAGCTTAGGTTAAAACTTCCCCAAGGCACAGATTCCTTTCTTGCCTTGGGATCGCTGCCACCACCAAGTGATTTAACAAACAATCAGGGTCAGGGAAGGGACCACTTGGAGTCCTATTCCCCCAAAATATTACCCCAAGCCTACACCTCCTTTCCTGAGGAAGGCTTGAGCATATATCCTAACCAATTGGTTACAAAATGTTCAAAGACCCAAACCCCTGAGTCTTGGAACAATGGAAAAATCAGTCAGGCTCTCAAAAGAAGGATTTTATTTAAAGAAAAGGTAAAAGAATCACCTCTGTAAAATCAGTATGGTAGATACTTTACAGGGTACTCTGATTCAAAACACAGAGGATTCCCCTCTAGGCAAAACTTTAAGTTACAAAAAGACACAAAAACAGGAATACACATTCCCCCCAGCACAGCGAATTTACAAGCCAAAACAAAGAAAACCTAATGCATTTTCTAGCTAAATTACTTACTAACTTTGCAGGAGTTGGAGGGCTTGCATCCTTGATCTGTTGCCGGCAAAGGTATCACACAGTCAGACAAAAGCCTTTTCCCCCCCACTCTAGATTTGAAAGTATCTTGTCCCTTCATTGGTCATTTTGGGTCAGGTGCCAGCGAGGTTACCTTAGCTTCTTAACCCCTCACAGGTGAAAGGATTTTGCCTCTGGCCAGGAGGGATTTTATAGCACCCTTCCCTTTATATTTATAACAATAGTACCCACAAAATATAACATGCCTCTACCATCTTGCCTTTCTCCTTCTGCACCCTACTTAAGCCTCTTCATGTATGTGGCATTTGCTGACTCCAGGTCTGTTCAACGTTTAGTAGATACTACCTGACCTTTTAAAGGTGTTGACTTCCTGCTTTCATGCATACACATGACATTGCTTGTTTGTCTCAAACTCTGAAAGCACAAAATACAGAATAAGGAGATTGCCAGTATCTGCAAAATATTGATTTGTGTGCCTGTCTTTGGTCAGCACCTGTACTTTCTGGAATACACTATACATTTCACTGTCCTCATCACATCTGTATTCCCCTTTGGGAAAGTCCATACTCTTACAATACCATTTTATTTTTAATACATTTGAAGTAAGATGAAGTCGGTGGGAGCTTAGTATATTTAAAACTGAAAGCACTTATTTAGGTACCTAACTATAGACAACTTTGGGCATTCATGTTTGAAAATCCTGGCCTTATCAGTCCCTTTAGGTTTTTTAGATCAGCATTCCTTCATTCCAGCTCAGCCTCTTTGGTGTTCATGTAAAACCTGAATATTGAACTACAGGTGGCAGCAAATGTCAAAAACATCAAGGATAAAGAATGTAATTTATTTCAGAGTGGACTGTGGCTGCTGAATAACTTAAACTTCTTGTCAACTGAATGCATCCGATGACGTGAGCTGTAGCTCATGAAAGCTTATGCTCAAATAAATTTGGTTAGTCTCTAAGGTGCCACAAGTACTCCTTTTCTTTTTACAACTTCTTGCTTTATCATAAGATGAATTTATATATATATATATATATATATATATATATATACACACACACACACACACTTCCACCTCCACACCATTATTTAACACGGTTTATTCACTGTGTATTTCAGTTTATTTGAAATGGAAGAAATATCTGTTTCCAAGCATCTCAACTTGTAGAGTGATATGTTGTGGGCTGTTTGAGCTGAACAGTGGTGCAAGTACAACAGTGGTTTAAAATTCATCTTTGTGTTCTCTAGATCTTGGTACTGGCTTTGTGCAGGGTCTGGTCCTCTCTATACTGGGTTACATCAAATGGAATCAGGTTCTGTGGTATGGGTCTCTGGGACAGCTCACAGGTAGCCTGTGATGAGACAGAGGTGTCAGGAGAGATGCCAGTGTAATCTGAGTTTGCCTGTTTCAAACAGTGGGGGAGTAATGGTGCCATACTTGCCTGCTACTTATTGATTCTCTTGTAATAAAACTGCAAATATCTGACACACAGAAGTACATTTCTGTCCCTTCATTGTGGCATGATACTTGGCAATACAATGTTCCTTGCTAGCAAACCAAGTTCAACATGATGTCAGCTAATTTTTTTACATATTGTAGGGAATTTGTTGTTTTCCCCAAAGCTCCAATGGCAAGAGATCACATTGCCAATTAATAGGCAGATTCAGCAAAAGGCTTGAGGCCAGATGCTCTGTAGGTGTAAATGGTCATGGCTTCCCCTTAGCGTTCAGGAAACTGGCAGTTGCCTTCTATTTTACATATGTATCTATATTTTGATAAAGCAGCAAACACAATCCTCCTGTATGGTGTTCTTCAGCTAACAGAGTTGTAACTATTAAACAATAAATAAAATACAGTTGTGCCACCTTAGATCACTGATTCCCAACCGACCTGAGACCTGGCAGACAAAGGGCCAGAGTCGAAGCACCCCATTAAGGCTGTTTTGAGCTGCTCCAAGGGCACAAAGCCCTAAAGCCAGCTTAGCTGGCAAGTGGACCATTTCCTCCTGTGCAGCAGAATCCGCTGCTGCAAAGGGCCACTCCAGGTGGCTTCTAAACCATATTATTCCCAGACCCTTGTGCCTGGAGCTTTCCCAGGAGCAAGGGGGCATAGCCAGGATGCGTCTATGCTCCTATGGTCCCTAGCCGTTGTAATAGCTTCTGGGGAACACAGGCAGCTAGTACCAAGTAAGTAACCATGAAGCTGATTTGCTTTGGGTGGAGGGTAGCTGGGCCTCAGTTGACCCCCGGGCTGAGGAGCACAAAGATGACTTTAAAACCACATTGAGCTACTCACACCGGAGCTGCTCAAAGTGCAGCTTTGGTATAAAGCAGGTCCTGGAACCGTGTTTGTCTCAGGAGTGAATTTTTATGGCAGAATAACCCTCCAGAAGTCAAAATGAAGGGTACAGAAGGGACAGTAAGGAATGTGTGGTGGTTTGGTGCTTTCTCCCCCCCCCATGAGAGCTGCAGGCATGAAGGGAGAGCAGCATATTGGAGACAAGAACCACTATATGACTTTGGCTTTGTGTACGCTGGACTTTTGTCAGTAAAACTTTTGTCATTCAGGGGTGTGAACCCCCCCCCCGAACAACAAAAGTTTTACTGTTAAAAAACACCCGTGTGACACTCTGTCGGTGGGACAGCTCTCAAAAAAGCCAACAAAGCTACTGCCTCTCACGGGCGGGATGGAATTTTTTTGTTGGCGGGAGAGCTCTCTCCTGCTGACAAAGAGCCGCTACACTGCGTGCTTTTTAGAGGCACGGCTGTAGCGGCACAGCTGTGTTGCTAAATGGTGTGAAGTGCAGACATAGCCCTAGAGGGGAGAATTTTCCCAAAGACTTTACAGCACTAATTGTGTTGGGTGAGGCTCTCAGAAGAGGAATCAAATAATAATTATTGGTGGGTGGAAGGTGAACTCTAAAGCAGAAAATTGTAAATGAAAATAAAGTAAAGAATTTTGCTTCAAAAGCAAAATATTCGCCAGGGAGTTCTGCTCCATTACCCAAAAGAAAATAAACCTGCAGTTCAGTGATGCATCTGAATGGGAACAGATCTGAGATTTGTAGTTTCCTTGAGAGCAGATAGTGATTCTAAATATAAGCACGAGGGGGCTGTGAAGGCGGGGAGATCCTTGTCTTTAGTGGAAGAATAAATATTATCTGAAGCTGATTTATCTGACTGACGGATTCTTGTCTCACGTTAAGAGAACAGTCTGTTTCTTACAGACAATATCTCCAGTGGTTCCACAAGGTATGGGCCACTTCTCTGGGCTTTGTTTTATGTTTTGCAAGATGTAAAACACTGTCGGCATCTACTTTGCACTAGAAGTATTAAATAAGAAGAATAAATTAAAAATGCTATTGTGTTGAATTCATACATTGGCTAACTACCCAATAATGATTACAGAAATAAAACAATTGTAATCTAACCGTGCAAAAGGGAAATTATGCAGGCTAAATAGAGGCAGATCCACCAAAACTGCATGCTCTCCAAACATGCTTATGGGTATGTGAATTTAATTTAATAATATTGGACCAGATCTGCAATCCATATGTAAGCAAGCTGCTTGCATGCCACTATGGGTTTTGGCCCATCATGTGTAACACTATGTTTATTGTATCTTATTGTAATGTTTTGGCACAACACTCTGTATAAAAATAACCATAATAAAATTGTCTCCCTTCTTTTTGTTCCTTGTTCCTTTTCCCTTCCTTTTCTCATTTTCATTGTCTTGAAATATCTTTTCATCCCTCTTCCTTTAATACTATTTTCTCCATTTTGTCTAGTGTTAAATTTTCAGATTATTTTTTATCCACAACCATTTCATTTAATCTCTTCAAAGACATGCTGATTTTCATCTTCCTACAAATTATTTGCTTTGCTTCCTTCATCTCTCTCTTCATCTTCTTTCCCCTTCTTCTCTTTCTGTTCTTGTGCTCTCACCTCAGTCTTTCCTATACATTCTTTTTCAGTCTCACTGTCCTTTTCTTTCTTTGCCCATGCCCTCTGATTTTTCATCTCATCCTTCAATACCCCCAACTACAATATTCTGTCAACTTCTCCTTTTCTTTCTCCCCTCCCCGCCCTCTTCCTCTCCTCTCTCTGGAAGAAGTCCACAGGGTGGGGCTCAGTCTGCCTCCCACCTTTCCATCTAACTGAAAGATATCCTTGGAGAGCCTCATTTTTTTACCCATAGAGCATGGAGGGGTAGCTTCTCTCCAGCTCACTTGCCTGGGCAGCAGTGTGCTTTGGTAGCACTTTTATTGCTGTTGTGAGGCAGCCCAATGTCCTCAGGTCTTGTAAAAAGAAAAGGAGGACTTGTGGCACCTTAGAGACTAATAAATTTATTTGAGCATAAGCTTTCATGAGCTACAGCTCACTTCATCGGACCTTCAGGCCTTGTGGAGCTTGACTCCTGCTGAACGCTGTGAGTAGCTTAGAAGTGAAACAGACCCACCCTTACTGCGATGGCACCCCCATGTCATGATGAATGGCACAGACTGGGCTCCTGACAAGAGAGAGAACAGGAGCATATTTTTGTACATACAGTTCCCCCTGCCTAAAAATAGAAGCTACGGTTGCCAACTTTCTAATCGCACAAAACCGAACCCCCTTGCCCCACTCTGTTCACTGTCCCTTCCCCTTTAGCCTGGGTCCAGCACTTCACCCAGTTCAGTCTTTGTTCCTCAGGTGTTTCCAGGAGTCTCTTTGGCTGGGAAGTCAGTGAAGAGCCATGATGGTGTCACTCCCCTGCCTTAAATAGCCTTTGCATATGGCGGGAATCCTTTGTTTCAAAGCTTGGTTCCCACGCCCCGTCAGTGGAAAAATACTGGTATCCCAAGATGGAGTCCAGCACCAAGTGACCTGGTCACATGTCCTTGTATTGTCACAGCAACCATGTGTCGGAGGCTGTCTGCAGCATCCTCAGGAAGGCTCCCAGGTGGGAGATAAGCTTCTCCTAAAGCCTATTGTTGTCTCCTAATGGCTCATTAACATGAATGGGCCCTTCCCAGCCAGCCATCTAGACTGAGAGCCTTTTGCCGAGTGAGCATTCCCCAGGTGTAAACACATTTGTAATACAAATATACAGTCAATATTCCTAATTTCAGATATAAAAATGATACATGCATACAAATAGGATAATCATATTCAGTAAATCATAATCTTTCCAATGACACCTCACATGTCTTATAATCATAATGTATTTTATGCAAGATGTCATAATCATATCAGAACAATATCGCTGTGAAGAATATGGGGTGCAGTGTCACAAGTGCTATTTTCCACAAAACAGATGCACTGCAGTCAGTGAGAGGATGTTCTGTAGCATGCAAAACTGAAACTTTTAGTTACACATTTTGCATGAAGAATTTTGCTGTTTCCCAACTTCTGTAATTTCATGATAAATAGCATTTTTCATATCCAAACACCATGCATTTTCTCAAGTGGTTGATGTGAACCCATCTTAGCTTGAAGATAGACAATTATTTGCTCAAAAAAAAAAAAAAAAGCAGTCCTTATTGAAATTGTCCATCAGGTTTTTGAGTTAAAAATGCAACTTCCTCCAAAAATAAAACTAAAACTGCCTCCCTGATAGTTGAATTGTTCTTCATTTGGTTTCTGAGCAGGATTTGTCATGTCTCCCTCCCAGTTTGCTGCAGTCTTGTCCTAGGAGGCACTCTGTCTGTGACTAATGATTAGATCAGTCTCTAGTGAGCTGTAGCTCACGAAAGCTCATGCTCAAATAAATTGGTTAGTCTCTAAGGTGCCACAAGTACTCCTTTTCTTTTTATGACCATTCAGTCCTATGATTTACCAAAAAAGAGCTGGATTAAAAGGGTGTGCTTTGTGACATTCTGTTAGAAACGAGATTGAAACTGCCAACTCATTTCATATAGGCTATTAATTAATACAGACTTGATCAATAGTCATCTGGGCTAGAACCATACTGGTGTCCTAATCGTAAAAGGCTCCATATCTCATTAACAATTTCCTGAACCAGCTACCTCCTCCCAGTATCTCCCCAATACCTTGATCTAGTATTTGTTTGTTTTTTAAGAAGTAGATGTTCTCCACTATCTGGCTTTTTATGTTGAATCTCTTTTTTAGGAAATGACTGATTTCTCCATATTTTCATCAATTTAAGATATATATTTCTGAATTCTTGAATGCTGGATAATATCAGAAGAAGAGTTGATGTAAGACAACAATCTGGTGATGTGTGAGACCGAATTAGAAATCATTTCAGATTCTACCTGTTGTGAAATACACCTCTCCTAATTTATCTGCTCTCTGTGTATTTGTCACAATAAAAAGGATGAAATCGAGACTAGAAGTGATGTTGCTGTTATCACTGATAGGTTTTGAAGAAGCAGTCTTCTTACTCATTTTCAAGGTAATTGCTCTTTTGATATAAATAAAAGCTAAATAAAAGCCTTTTCCATTCATTGTGCCTCTTCAGTTGCATACTGCAGCATTTTTAGTTTGAAGGGTAAAATATGGTCTTATGGATTTATTACACCCTGGGTTTTGTATTGATTTAGAAAGCTAGGTTGATCTGAATATGTACAATGAACAAGTCTAATTAAGCTGAAGTTCCTGGGAAAATGAGGATAAAATGGACTACAAAGAGAGGTTGAAACTGGTCCCTCAATTGTTGAGAGGCATACAAATGGAACAAGAGGCATTTCTAGGCTAAGAGAATAAAAATCAGTTGAGATTTACCACTGCCAGATATCATAAACCAAAGGGTGATTAAAGAACAAACAGTCAGAAGGGCAAGAGAAACAACCAGTGCACTTTAATTTGTATTTTGGCCAGTGGAATGTGAGAGATTAAACAAAAATTGAAAGCAAGTTGTATTTGTCAGACTAAGAACGTGAAATATAACCTGATTATTTCAACCAAGAAGTGAGTAAAATAAAACCCAGATACATATATTAAAGGTAAGAAGATATTCATTTATGCACAAAAACTAGTGAGGGTCCCTGCATAAGAGCAGTCTGAACATTTGAACATTATTGAGAGGGAGAGATGTCATTATGTTAAACGACATAGCATTCTGCCACAAAAATGCATGTTCAAAACAAAGCAAAGGACAGAGTCAGCAAATATTTTTAAAATGTTTTATTATAAAGGATAGGAACCCATGTCCCCATTTTTTTTCAAACCCAGATAAATAAACAGTATATATCATGCTCTGGGGTTTTTTTTAATGTGTTTTGTCTTTTGCAACAGTATCTACAAAATGGCATTCCTAACTCAGAGACCTGGAAAAAAAAATCACGTGAGAACACAGAGGAAGGCAGACGACAGTTTTTGCACCCAAATGATGACTACACACAATGCGAAGACTGCTGGAAACAGAGACAAAGCAGCGCTATGGAGAACTGCTGAGCAAAAAATAGTTGGGTAATTTAACCCACAGAACACAACAAATTAATCCCTTGGGCAGGATTATTTTAAAAAACCATACAGATGCATAAAAACAAAGTCCTTCCTACTTGGAAAACTTTGAGCTATCAAAATTACAAAAGAATCCTGTGGTGTTCCTTGTTCTTTCATGTTGCCTTAAAAAAATCTATAAAAAACAAAACTAAACCCCACAACCAATAGATTGTTTTGCCTGATTTCAACAATAGCTTTTTTTTAAATAAAACAAAAACAAACAACCCCAGCCACATATGTTGAATGAGTCTGATCTTGTTCCCATTTCAATCAATGGACATTTTACATTTGAGTTCAATTGGAGTAGGATCAGCCTCTTTATTTTTCTCAAAGCAGGAATTGAATGCAGAGACTAATTTCCAAAATTGATTTCCCCATCAGATTATGTCAACACAGGTTTTTAAATAGAAAGTATAATAGCTTTAAGGTGGGATGCAACCCAACCTCTTTGTTACAAACTTTCTTTTTTCTTATAGGCACCTTAAATATTCCAATATTTGAAATGTTCAGCTCACCCTGCACCCATGCCACATTTTTAGTATAAAAGAAATTACTTGATATGACACATTGCTATGGGAAGTAACATGTGTAGCACCTTTCTAGAGTTAGTTTAATATTATATCCTGTTGTAGTTTTGCATTCATGTACATTTAATAGGGTCAACGCAGCATGTACAAATTAAATGGCCATTATTCTTACTGTAGAGATATACACATGCTATTTACAATTCATAATTATTCCTTTATTTTCTATAATGTTGTGATGAATACTTTTTATAGTAATAGCTGAAGCAGAGTGTAAAGCTGGCTTGCCTCAGTTATTCACAAAATAGGTGAAATAATATAGTGAAGAAATGAAGATCTAATAACAATTTAAAATAATTAACGCTAAAGTGTGCACATGCAAAGATATTTTAAAATGAATCCATCCAGGTAAACTACATGTTTATGCCATTTTTATACACCCTAACAGTCTGCTTTGCTGTGTACTTTGAAAGGAAATCGTATATGCAAAAGAACATATTTCTTCATGATATATTTCACGTTCTTTAAACTTTCCTCCAATTTTTCAGTGTGACATTCACACTGTTTTTAATGCAGGCAAAAGCTGAAGGGGAAAAAACATGGTTACTTTTGTTATCACACTAAAAATCCTGGCTCAAGGATTATGCCAATTATCTGGATTACCTACACTTACTTTGCCCTAACAGTGCTGAGCAATTGACGATTTTCTGCACATTATCCTTATCATTCTTCATGCATTGTGACTCAGTATGTTTATCAGGAACATGTTTTACATTTGAAAAGGGCTGAATGAAAAATAACTCTAGCGTACACTATTTGATTCTGGGTTTAAGAGAAATCCATCCATCTAACGTCAGTTCACTTAAGAAAGACAATGATTGAAGTGGTCATTTTGAATAGTTTAAGATGTGCATTAATAAAAGCTTATCTGTAATACTTTTGCATAGATGTGATGCCATTTCACTGCTGAAAGCTATTCTTCTCAATAGATTATGGTAGATTTGCTTCTGTTCTTCAGTATTATCCAGTATATTTTTGCATTTTTTACACAAAAGAAAAGGCATCTGCCAACAGACACTAGATTCAGTCACAGTAACAGGAACACAAAGTTCACTTGTTCTCCTCCACTGGAAAATCATTTCAGCCACTTTCTCATAGGCCAAGCCGTCCCAATGTCATCAGCATATGGGCTGACTTGTGTAGAGTTTCTGCAGGCTATGAAGTGATAGTGGAGCAACTTTGTGTAGCTCCTACTTGTTGCTTTCATGAAGCCCCCAGCCTTTTACATCTGAAGGTTACACAAGAAGTTCTTCACATAAGAGTGATATTGTGTTTTGTTCTTGTGTCCGCTGCTGAGTGCATTTAAAAGTCCAAGGGCCGAATCATCATAGTTGTTGAATGTAAGGAATAGCTGGGGCCTTTGAAGTAGTGCCACTTTATCCCGTTTAGTTTTCCATGGTTTTGTCCAGCAGTATAGAACATTCCATTCAGATTGGAAGGGCCGCAGGCATCAAACCACCAGCCTGAAACAATTTAAAAAAAGGAATTAAACTGCCAGTTAACAAAGCATTTCCATTTTGTTTTACAGCTTTAACTGATTGGCAATTTGTGGCTCCTGTAAATGTTGTTAGTATGGCAACGGTTTTGTTTTATCGCTGTGTTGGGTTATTTTGTGTTCAAGAGAATGCACATTGAGTTGTGCACTGAGTATGCATAGTATGACAGTAGCTGATGTGATGGAACAAAATAACTATGGATAAAATAAACTGGATTACATGTTAATATAGTATTATAATTTCCACCTCCCACAACTGATGTAAGTACAGTAGTCAAATTAATACTTCATAATGTATAATTTCACCTCTTGTGATTTTTTTCTCAAATTTAATCATTTGAAATTATTCAGCAAAACCTTTCATTAATTTGTTAAATCTGTGGTACGCATTTCAAGCTGTGTTGCTTAGTTTTAATTGGTCAAATGAGTCATATGATTCGTTTCTGTTCTCTGATTGGAGAAGTGTAACACTTTTCAGGTAGGTAGTATGAATATTTGAATAAACAGAAAGTAAAATTTTACTTTCAAAATGTGGAATGGAAGATTTACAACTAAATGCTCAAAAGAAAGAGGAGCAAGGATTAGTGGATTTTTTTTCATTTAAATATCGCAAAAGTATAACTTCTTGTTCATCATTTTGTCAAAACAAGCAGATTACTGGGTCTGGAAAGACCCAATATAGTGTAATCAACCCAATTCAGGCAATATACTATTACCGTAAGAAATCAAATACTAGAGCCTGCATCATCCTATACAATTGTACTACGGTGTTATTATTTATTTATAGTGTGATAATACGCAGAAGCCCATTGTTCTGGGTGATGTAGAAACACAGAGTAAGAGACAGTCTCTCTCCCAAAGAATTTACAGTCTAATTTAAAAGAAGATGCAACAGGTAGTGGTTACAAACAATTGAACGAACAAGCAAGGGATTAGAAGGCTAACACTAGTTGGAAATCCATGGTCACTCATACTAGTTTATATGCACAAGGAGATGGTTCTGAAGTTGTGTTTTTTGTGAATTACAGTATTGCCAGCCTGAGGTTGTTCAAAAATCATGTGTCAGACCCCTCAAAATAATGAGATTGGCTTAAAAATCATGAGAGTTTAAAAAATATAAATTTGGGGTACGTTTTATTTTTCTTCTGTTTTTTTAACCTTAAGGGTGTTCATGTTCCATCTTTTCACCACAGCCATAGCATTAAAAACTTACTACAACTTTTTTTAAAAAAAAGTAAACTGATATTCTCATGAGTAGAGGGGCTAGGCCTTAAGAAAAACACCAAATATCACTAGAAATTGGCAACACTGAAAATCCTGGCTCCACTGAAGACAGTGAAAGTTTTGGCATTGACTTAGCCAGGATCAGGATTTTGCTTACCAGCCATTTACCTAGGTATTATATAAAGATGCTCAGCTAAGACTGTGGGAGGCGAAGGAATGAATCCTCCCCTTCAGGCTGCAGAGTGCCGAGACCCCCTCTCCATGGCTGTCAAAGCATAGGTGGCTGGATTCCCTGTTTGTGGAGTGGATGTTGCATACTTAGAACAAAGATCAGCAGCGTTCCTGGGGTGTGAATCCTCCATATAAGTGCACTGACTGCTGCCTTCAGTGCCTTTCATGCCCATGGGGAGTGAGGGTGGGGTGTGGGGGTGAGAGGCAGCATTTGTTCCAAGTCAAATTAGCTCATAATGTTCCACAGCTAGCCTGATAAAAATAAAACCTGGATCTTTTCCTTTTCAATTGGGTAATCACCTTGTCCCCTTTCTATTTAGACGTCATTGATTTCTCAGCTCCTCCACATACATAGAAACGTCTGTGAACCTGTTGCAAGCAGTACCAGCAGTATTCTACCAGGACTAGATAATGATCGAGCAGTGCACATATTTAGCTCAGTGATGTGAGGTTTCTTTGACTCCATGGAACAAGTCCATGTCTTGCAAACAAAGATGGAGCTTTTTAATGTTTAGTGTTCATTGTTCCCAGTCCAATGGGAGTCCCATTCTTGAGCTGGAATTCAAAAACCGAGATTTTTTTTGCAGTGCATACTTCCTAAATGTTTCCTCCAGTGTCAGCAGATTCTGCTGTTAGAGTTATGTCTGATTATAATAATCCATTGTTTGGGGGGTTTTAAACCACTGGATACAATAGTGACAATAGTTTACTTTGCCCTTTGCATTCAGACCTATGTTATTTATGTTTTTAGTCTTTTTAAATTAATTTCTTAAATTTTGGATACTAAGTGGGTTGTTTTTTTTTTTCACAAGTAACACTTCATAATCAACTCTTGGGGGGAGGATTTATGCCAGATAAATTCTGGCAAACTTTTATTTTGATATATTTGACCTCTCTTTGATTACAAAGTTATACCTATGGGGCTAATAACCAAAGAAGGAGAAAGCTGTACAACTGATGTTTTACTGTAACTACAGCATAATCTTGTAGAAACTTAAGAGAAAGCCGAACAGAGAAAACCTAATGCTCATGTTTCAAAGTTGGAACACAGATGCAGCTGGATTCTGTTTACTGTCTCACAATATAGACATGGCAAGCTGCATTAGTTACCATTTCACTTTACAGGAACAAGAACAGCAGGAAGGTGGGACTTGATCTGGGGTTTTTGCATTCAGTGGTGTCCTACAAATGCTGCCCAAAGAAAATAAAATTCTGAAATGGTACTAATAGAAAAAGCACTCAGAGGCGTCATAGGGGGGAGCTGTGAAACATTCCATCAAAGTTTTCTTAAGACTAATTTCCCCCTTTAATATTTTTAGTACTACTCTTTATCATACCACATGCTTCCAAGTATGATTATATATATGGGCTTTTTTAGAGAGAGGTTTCTCATTAGTACAATAACATGTTTTTATTTTCCCTCTTTTCGTTTTTTTAATTTCTTTCCCTCCCTGTTCACAGCTTTTGAGAAGCCTCTTCCCATATCCCTCTACAAGCCCCCACAAGTGTCCCAAAAGCCTCTAACACCAGAGTTCTCTACTTTGAATTCAGCAGAGGCGATGCTGGGACACCAACTGGATTTTCAGCATGGTTGTGTGTTGGGGTAGAGGGTGGAATGGCGAGAGTGGCTTTTTTGAAGAGTTGTGAGGGAAGAAGGGAAGGAAGAGTGAAGTGCAGACTTCCCACATAGCTGCAAAAGAACATAGTAAGTTCCTGCTGGGTCAGACCAATAGTCCAGCTTATCTAATAGCCTGTCTACACCAATGCCAGACGTTTCAGAGGAAGAAACCCTGCAGGTATGGGATAGACTGACCCAGGTCAATCTTCCTCTTAATCCCCAATAGTTAGAGGTTGGCTTATGCCTGAAGCTTGAAAGATTTTGTTTATTTTTAATACACTACAACAACACTGGATATTCTTGTTATCCATTTAAATATTGAATCTCTCTTTGAATTCCAGGAAACATTTGGCCTCATGGATATCATGTGGCAATGAGTTTCACAGACTACTTGTGTAGGAATTTAATTTCCTTTTATCAATTTTAAATTGGCTACCTTTCAATTTCATTGACTGTTCCCTTGTTTTTGTGTTATGAGATGGGTGAACAATAGTGCTCGATCTACCTTCTTTATACTATTCGTTATTCATCTTAGTAATCTCCTCTCATAGGTCAACAGTCCCAATCATTTCTGTCTCTCGCCTTTGAAAGCTTTTCCATGCTCCCACGCATTTTCATCATCCATCTGTGAACTGTCCCTCTCCTCCTATATTCTTTTTGAGATAGGGGGATACATATTCCTGGTGAGGGCATAGTATTGGTTTATATTATGGCATTATGATATGTTCATGTTATTCAGTATCCCATGGATTCTAACATTTTGTTTGATTTTTTTTATGGCTACTGCACACTGAGCAGAGATTTTCATTGTGCTGTCTACAGTGATATCTGGGTCCTTCAGGTCAGCCATTGGAGTGCGTTGTGAAGAGAAGTAGGCAAAAAGGTAGGAAAAGCAATCCTCTTGTGCACTAGAAGGGAGGAGGCTCTGAGAAGGTTAAAAAAGGTTGTGTTCAAAATTATAGATAATTTGTACATGTTTCTGTAAGTATCAAGACTTCTAGTTGCTTATGTCAACTGAAAAGAACTTCCTAATTTTTTGGGTTAAACGATCTCTAATAATTACGTTTGTATGGAAATGTCAAGCAACCCCCAACGAGCGGTGGCACCTATGTCAGTGGGAGAGCATCTCCCGCCAACATAGCACTGTCCATCCTGGCACTTTTGTCAGTGAAACGTATGATGGTCATGGGGTTTGTTTTGTCAGTGAAACGTATGATGGTCATGAGGTTTGTTTTGTCAGTGAAACGTATGATGGTCATGGGGTTTGTTTTTTCACATGCCTGAGCAACAAAAGGTTTACTGACAAAAGTGCCAGGGTGGACATAGCCTATGCTTAGCAGGGATGACTGACCTAGGTCCCCAGAGGCAGCTGCTTCAGAAAGGAGAGCATTCCTCCTGCATTGCCCCAAATTCTATATACCAGTATAAATATTCCTGTATGGGAAGGAGAATAAGCTATAGCAGTTTGTCACCTCTATACCACTATGATTGTGTCCCTACTAGGGGTTGTATCAGTATCACCATTTAAGTTAAAACATCACACCTCTAAAGTGAAACAGGTATACCCCTACAAACACTGGGGGTAAACCAGGCCTTAATAACTTGATAGGCTTTTCTTCCAGCATTTTCTTTTCTCCTGTTTCCCTCCATCCCCTCGCTTGCCTGAAGTGTTCTGCCTCTCATCTCTAAAAAGCCCTCTCTCCCTCCCATTTCTGATCTCTCTCCTTCCCCACACCCTTAACTTCTTCCTTCTGTTCTTCCTTCCACAAACTCTCACCTCACCTCCTTCACCCTCTGTCTCATTTTCCTTCCCCCTTTCCCCTCTGTCGTTTGCCACCACTTGTTGCAGCTTGTTTCAAATTAGATTGTAAACTTTTGGGGTGCCAGAGCTCTGTGTTTCTACAGCACCTGACAGGGACCTGGGGGCACAACCACAATGCCCATAATAACCTCACAAGGAGTTTCACACAGCACTGCACATCATCTTTCCCTCTCTCCAAAGTTGCTTCATCATGGTCAGTTTAGAAATACACAGCAGATTAAAATTTATAGAATGCCTTTGTGGGACTGTGCTTACCTCCTGTTAGCATGAGGGCACATTTGCACATGCAGTTGTCATTATCGGCATCTTTAGTACTGAAATCAGCGCCATGTAAGATCAGGCTACTCTGCTTTCCTGCTGTTCCTGTGTGTCCTTTTAGATATAGCCTGAAATAGTCAAAGGAAACAGTCATATCACCAAAGGTAATGGTAAAAGCTCCAGATTTTCATGCTGGGATTGGCTTCTGCTGTGATGTACACACGGAAGATTACAGAAACCTCATAAATGTCTTGGGTTTTGGCTCAATCCATTTGTTGTTTCAGAGGTAAGATGAAGAAATCCAGAGTGTTTCAACATATCTTCACTAGGGTATAAGTTCTGTCGCTGACCAAAACTCATTACAAATTATCTAAACTGGAAAAAGGAGGAGAGTGGAGAGAGAGACAGAGAGGAGAGGGGGAAAGGGACAGAAAGATGAGTGAAGGAAGACAGCAAGGGAAAAAGAAGGTATGGATTCATATGGTGGCATTTTTCATACCAGGCCGAAATTTATCCCTTTCTCTTATTCATGCTGACTGGTACCTTAAGCTGCAAATTTTCCCAGTAATTTCAATAGGACTAATTGCAGAGTGAGGTACAATTCATTGTGACTCAGTGAACTGTAAGAATTGTGATTGTTTGCAGAATAAGGTACTACTCAGTATACCTAGAGTTGGGTGTATATTTTAGCATGACACAGGAATTTTGCTACACACTTAGCTTTATATTAATGTTAATGGATGTGGTGCTGCTAATCCCCAGGCACTGCACTGAACACTTTACCCCTTCATGGTTTGAAATAGTTCAAAATTTTTTAGAAGGGACAGATGATCCAATGGTTAACGAACTAGCCAGACACCTCGCTCTGCCACAGAAAAATGATAAAAGACAAAAACGCTGTATCATCCATCGGCAAACACTTACACAAAGTGTTCTCACAAGATCTGATCTTTCAATACTTGTCCTAAGAAGAAACCTGCTAAATACCTTCAAAAGGTGAGCCTGGGAACTTAAATTCATTATTCTGCTAGACACCAAAAACTATGGGCTTAACAGGGACTTTAGTTTTATGGTCATTACAACAATTTGTAACACACCACACTGCCTGCTATCCTTAATTGCCAACATCAAGCATAACAATCTGACCCCCAATTGCCCACTTCATTTCAAGTGATCACCTCCAACAAGCATTACCCCTTTTGCTCAATAATTTGTCCCAACTTGTATTTAGCTCAGAATCTCTGCTTTCTTTCCCAGGCGTGAAGGAGAGCTCTGTATAGCTCAAAAGCTTGTATCTTCCATTAACTGAAGTTGGTCCAATAAAAGATATTACCTCACCTACCTTGTCTCTCTCATACCTTGGTACCAACATTGAAAAAAACTGAGGAAAGACTAAAACGTCATACAAAATTTAAAATATACCTAATTTCAGAGAAACAGAAATGTCAATGCCTTGTGCTGTTGTTCAATCACCATATCAGTTAGCTGATTTTCCTTTAGCATATTACTTCACCTAGGGATATCTGAGCTTTGGGGCAATTTAGTCTAAGTGCTGGCTTTGCTCACATTCATTTCTTTGTTTCATATCAACAATCAAAAGGCTGGAATTAGTGCTGTCTGCATTCACTAGGCTGGACGCTGATTAGTTGTGCTTAATTGTTTGCAGAACAAAGTAAATTTCCCTGAGGTTGTGTTGATAGAAAAATTATTCCAGTGCATGATGTCTATGAGCTTACTTTCAACAGCCACCCACCATGAGTGCAGCAGCAGCACCGAGCTCACAGATGGGTTATGTCAGTTAAAAAAGACAGTGAATGCTGTTTTCCTCAATCAGTAGAGACAGTGCTGGCCAGATCATTTTATTAACAAACCACACCATAAAACCCACTTAGTCCCAATAAAATAATACATATACTACAAATCACTGAGCAACAGGAGCTATCTGTGGTTTGCTTTTCCTTGGAGAAGCAAGGTATTAGGGTTATTTACAAGCTTATGCTCCTATGCTGATATTTTATAAGCATCCTACTCAGCAAGATTTAGACCTCAGCATTGTGATCTGACTTTTCCATGGCTCCATTTGTTTAGTAGCAAGAGGAGGGTAAAGCTTAACTATAAAACTGAAGTGAGCAGATGTGATAGGCTGGGGTGTCATATTCAGTACTACAGATTTAGTAGATTCAGTACTACGTTGCACGGTTGTGCGACACCTCAACACCACTTGCCTTAGTGTAAGGAAGTCTTGTGCATGCTTGCTATGGATCAGCTCCCTGGCAACACAAGCTCTGCCTTCTAGGTCTTGGCAGACCTTGCTCTCTCGGTACAGGTTAGCGAAAGGCACACACTGACCCCCAAGTCCTCCGCATGTCCCTCTGGGGTGCTCAGACCTGTTCCATGGAACACTCTCAGACCTCTTAGATCCGCTATCCCCAAAGGAATAGTACACACAGCAGCTTGTAAGAGTCAGCTCAGGATCATCATTTTACTCAGCATACAGCACTTAGATGTAGTTATAGTGCAAACAAGAAAACGTTTATTATCAAAGAACAGAGATTCCAGTGAAAGAGAGTGAGACCATTGGAAACAAAACAAAATTATAACGCGCTTTCTAGAGGCTAAACTTAATTAACAAGGGATTCCCCTATCTCCTATATGATAGCTAAGGCCCTACCAAATTCACAGCCATGAAAAATGTATCATGGACCATGAAATCTGGTCTCTCCCTGTGCAATCTGGTCTTTTTACCCAATACTATACAGATTTCACAGGGGAGACCAGCGTTTCTCAAATGGAGGGTCCTGACCCAAAAGGGAGTTGCAGGGGGGTCACAAGGTTATTTTAGGGGGGGTCTATATATTGCCACCCTTACTTCTGCACTGCCTTCAGAGCTGAGCGACCGGAAAGCAGCAGCTGTTGGCCAGGTGCCCAGCACTGAAGGCAGCGCCCCTCCAGCAGCAGTGCAGAATTGAGGGTGGCAATACCATACCATGCCACCCCTACTTCTGCACTGATGTCTTCAGGGCTGGGTGACTGGAGAGTGGCGGCTGCTGACTGCGGGCCCAGCTCTGCAGGCAGCAGCACAGAGGTAAAGGTGGCAATACCATACCAGGCCATCCTGACTTCTTTGCTGCTGCTGGTGGCGGCTCTGCCTTGAGAGACGGGCTCCCAGCCAGCAGCCACCCTTCTCCAGCTGCCCAGCGAGCAGCAGCACAGAAGTAAGTGTAGCAGTACTGCAACCCCTCCCTACAATAACCTTGTGACTCCCCCCGCCCCCAACTCCTTTTTTGGTCAGGTTCCCTACAATTGCAACACCGAGAAATTTCAGATTTACATAGCTGAAATAATGAAATTTACAATTTTAAAAATCCTACAACCATCAAATTGACCAAAATGGACCGTGAATTTGGTAGGGCCCTAATGATACCCTACCCCCAAGTTGTTTCCCCAGTGTTTTCAGCCACTTTGGTTGTGATCCCTTCTCATAAGATCAAGCCTTCTGACAGCTTGTTCTCACAGACTGAAAGAGTAAATGGGGATTCATCTGCACCCCTTAGAAATAGTCCCCCCACCACTGTTTTAGTTTTAGTTGCAAACAGGATACCCATCCCACAACATATACAACCTCCATGCCTTGTTTTTTCCTGTGTGCTTTCATGTTGTTTTCACATCCCACTATTAGCATTTGACTCCATCATAAAGCTTACAATACTTAATTTGCATGTAGCCAGAGATATAAAGGTTGGTACTTTCTCACTGGTGGAACGATTCTAAGGCATGTCACTTTACATACATTAAGAACATAATTTTTGTACAGATACAGAACTCCTTAAATATCACCTGTACATCTATCTTACAATGATTAAGAGACCAATATGAAACAAGCTTTTGTTAGAGACCTTACATGACATTCTTTGGTGAACGAAAATGCAAATACCAGACCCAAGGAATCTCTGCAGCACTTATGTCCTCTGCCAGTTAGCACCAAGTGGTCCCTGGGTCACAACACAGGAGCCAAAGGAGTAAAATACTATTCAGTATGAACTGGGATATCAGAATCTTCCCCTAAATGGTTAGTTCTCCTATCTCTGGGTTACATTTGGAACCATTTTAAAGTTAGCATTAATTTCCAAAACCATAAAGACACTGATCAGCCAGCTCCATGAATAATACATTTCCTACAGATTACATTTAAAAAGATAGCTAGTTAAATACTAGGGGGGAATTAGCATTTCTTGACAGTACATAACTGAAGTAATACAATATCAAATAACACTGATAACATTACAAGATGGGATTTTCAAAAGCACCCAAGTGATTCAGGTGTACGAGTCCCATTGACTTCTGCTGAAAAATAATGGAGGCGCTTTGGAAAACCCCACCCAGGCTCTCTAGTTCTTATCACTTCTACAACCATTTCCATCTGCTAAAGAACTGTAAACCTCACCAGTGAGACAGTGTGACTTTGGGACAAGACACCTAACCATGCCGTATTTCAATATCCCCAGCTGTAAAACAGGGATGATGAAATGTATACCCACCTTAATAAAGAGTTTCAAAGTCCTTGGACAAAACTGCTAGGAGCTAGATTGAATTTTTAAGCTCCATTCTAAATTAACAGGCATGACCTGACTGCTTTGCCTCAGGGCAGAATGAACTCAGTGTTAAAGTCCCTGCTCTCTTACTCTGGGGTACAGGGGAACAGGGGAGGAATTAAAAGGGTGCCTCCACACCTGCCCAGCCACAGTGTGGATGGCAGACCCAGGACTACTCCTGCTCCCTGCCCATTTCCTCACATTAGGGGAGTTTCTGGAGAATAAAGGCTGCATACCACACTGGCGTCAGACCCAAGATGTGGGCAGGGTTAGAGTGGGTGAAGCCTTACTCCATGCTTAGCTAAAAGAAGAACACCTCTAGCCTAATGTGAGTGTGCAGTATGAAAATAACAACAAATATACTATTAGGGATGGCAGTGAACCAGGAAGAGAAAACATGCTTGTGTAATATAATAAACCTCTCGGTTAACTGTTTCTGTGTGGCTTTCATATTAAATTCTAAGACCATCATGAAGAAGACAGCTGGCTACCAGCATTCACTTAGAGAATCCACTACAAGCATTTAATATCAGTCTTCATTCTCATATACAAAATTCTGCAACTGTTACCTTTTATCTGGAATTACTTAGAAATCGCAGCATTTTTTCCACATGATTTTGTGCATTGGCAGCTTTGGGTCTATATAAACAGACCCGATAGCAAGAAGCAATCTTCTAAGCATGTTTTGCTTTTCATCATTCCTACTGTGTGACACAACTTGATTATCTTCAAGTACTTAAAACCAAAACAAAGAATATTGTGTGGAAAGCACAGATCTGAAGAGTTACTCAAACATCTGCAGAGTAGTCTGAAAAGCCAGTTCAAATTTACACCACAAATGTTGCCTTTTGAAGTTATTAGATCACCTCAAATTCTTCTCCCAAACATACACAACTTAGCCGCAGCCACAGTGTGTTTGATGAGTTTAACATGCCTCCACCACAGGAGAAAAGCATGGACCATGCTGTGGTGATTCTCTGTACTGGGCTGGCAGCGTCCTGTGGCTCTGAGCACCTTTTGCCTTGAGGTGGTGAGCACTGAAGTTGGCAGTCCTGTCCATAGACTGTAGTATTGGATGCACAGGTGACCCACCTTCATCCCGTTTCTGTGTTAGGAGGTGGACTCTGGCCACAAACTTGCCCAAATTGCTCTGGGCAAAACACTTCTGCTCAGGCTTTGCGAGGGATGCAGGGATTGTCCTAGTGTAGGTAAACCTAAAACAAAACCCCACAATTTTTTTTTCAAAACCAGATGTGGAAGCAGCAAGGGATTTACTGAGAAAGGGGCATTCATTCTGGAAGGGCAACTATGATAGCCATGCACATCACAGAAAGGAGAAAGGCATGAGAGTGAAGCAGAAAAGAAACTGGAAGATCAGGTGAAAGTTGTCAAAAGCCATTTCTGATAACACTGCTCTCTCAAAATCTTGAGGCTTTCCTAATTTGTTTACCATCTTTGAATTATGAAAATATCTCAGTACCTCTCCTGCTGTTTTTGCTAGAGTCATTAAACTGAAGATGCCATCCAGCTGAAGGACAGAAGAGTGTCACTGTTGGTTGCCCGTTGAGAAAACCAGTAATATTACTTAATAACATCAAGTGACACTGAATTCTGCCCATTTCCTATATTGCTCCAACCTCAAGCAACAGTTTTCATGGTAGTTCAGAAGAATGTTTATTTAACTTTATTTTATTCCTGTTGTACTCTAGACCTACAAACAGTAGGCAATCTTAGGTTTGTAAACATTAAAATATCTGAGCAATAACATCTTAGGTACTGACAGGTTGAACAGATTTTTATTTGGGCACTGAACGTTCTTGCTGCAGTATATGGAACTAGTTTTTCTTTCTCACAGTTATTTAAAGAAAATTCAAAATGACCACCATGCTTCTCTCTGCTGCTTGGTTCAGTTTGACATAATTCTTTGACATTAGTACAGCTCCATGCACATACCCTTGTGCATGTTAATACAAGCAAAATTTACCAGCATCAATAAATATATATCAATCTATAGCCTTTAATATACTGAGTCACAAAATGGATATGTCATCTGTAAAAGCAAAATGATAATATAATGCCTGCAGATGGAAGGCAATGCATGCCTGCAATGTGCAGCAGTGAAATTATATTAATGACTTGAGAAGGTATTTTTGTTTTGTTTTTTAGGGCATGTTGTATATTGGGCATCCAGGAAAAGGATTTGAATGGCCTGTTATGGATACAGAAGTAGCTATATTACCGCTTATACAAAAATGGTGTTTATTCTGGCCAGAGAAGAAGCAAGCACATACAGCTTCTACTAATTGTACTAAAGACTACAGTACAGATGTTCCAGAACTGTTCACTGCAATACACAACGTTGGTAGGTTCAGAGATGATCTCACTATCACAGGGCTAGAAGAGAAGCATTCTTCAGTGCTGATGTTCTAGGGTTAATTAGAACAGCCCCTATCTAAAGAACTGTAACAATCACATTTGTTTGGAGAACAGAACTATCTGCTCACAGTCTAGCCTCTCAGTCATCACAAAGGCTGGAAGACTTGAGCTAATGCACAGGACTGGACAAAAACAAAATTCTGGTGAAACTGTTTTTTGACAGCAAATTGGCTAACAAAATGGATCTACTTTTTTTGTGGAAAATTTCAATTTTTTGTTCAAAGCCCCAAAGGTTTTGGTTGAAAATCTGAAATTTTCCATGGAAAGAAAATCCTGTATTTTTCTGACCAGCTCTACTCATCAGTGCTGACCATAGCCAAGGACTTCCTGTTCTGCAGGAACTATAGCTTTTGCACTAATGCATTACTGTGTACTGTGGGCCGAACTAATTTCCAAAGTAAGGGATCTGTCCAAATTCCAGCCATCAGGAAACTGTAGATGAGCAGTAACCTAAGCAGAGACATAAACACATACATAAACTAAGATGATGCCAATTGTTTTGATAGTACTAGAGATGGATGAACGAGTTAAAAAAAAACCTGACCTGAACATTTGCCCAGAACTCAAACAAAGCCAAGTTGAAGAAGTTTGGTTAATTTAATATAACAATATTTCCCCCCTGCCCCTCTACACTTCTTGGTTTTGGCTGGAGCCAGAAGGAGAAATGCCAAAATATGTTCTCATGGGATTTTCAACACAAAAACACAGGGAACCTCAAAAGAAAACCTACTCTTGAAAAGGTTCCAAGGTTTGGATAAGTAGCCAGACATTCTGATGCTTATCTTTACTGAACTGCTGAACTTTTTGAGGTTTGCTTATTATTCTTATTAATAGCTGAAGTCCACTCATTAAGGGTCCCATCCTACTTCCATTGGTTTCAATGGGCATGGGATTGGGCTCTTATTTTACTTGTATGTGGCCTAATCCTGCTTCATCTGACTTCAGTAAATCAGGATTAGGCTGAGACACAAACAACTGTCCGAAAAAGATTCACAAAGCTAGTTTGCTAACACTTATACAGATATATTGTAACTATGGTGGAGATAATGTGATGTCCAGTCCAGTTATAGTTTTTCATACAGTAGCAGCCAATTGTCCCCTATTGTCAATGTTTGCCAAACATTATCACAGTCACCTACTTTAAGTACAGTGAAACTACTAGCAAGTTTAGATATCACCAGGTGGTAGATGTTAGTAAATGCTAACTTTTACAATGGTGACAAGTTCCCAGATACTTACCACAAAAGCCTGTTTATCAACTAGCTCTCTAGTTACCCTGCTGTAACAATGTGCATGAAAAATAATGTCACTGTAGCTACAGGTTTCAGAGTAACAGCTGTGTTAGTCTGTATTCGCAAAAAGAAAAGGAGTACTTCTGGCACCTTAGAGACTAACCAATTTATTTGAGCATAAGCTTTCGTGAGCTACAGCTCACTTCATTGGATGCATACTGTGGAAAATACAGAAGATGTTTTTATACACACAGACCATGAAAAAAATGGGTGTTTATCACTACAAAAGGTTTTCTCTCCCCCCACCTCACTCTCCTGCTGGTAATAGCTTATCTAAAGTGATCACTCTTCTTACAATGTGTATGATAATCAAGGTGGGCCATTTCCAGCACAAATCCAGGTTTTCTCCCCCCTCCCCTCCCAAACCCACTCTCCTGTTGATAATAGCTTATCTAAAGTGATCACTCTCCTTACAATGTGTATGATAATCAAGGTGGGCCATTTCCAGCACAAATCCAGGGTTTAACAAGAACGTCTGAGGAACGGGGGGGGGGGGGGGGGGGGGGGGGAGGAATAAACAAGGGGAAATAGGTTACTTTTTATAATGAATCAGCCATTCCCAGTCTCTATTCAAGCCTAAGTTAATTGTATCCAATTTGCAAATTAATTCCAATTCAGCAGTCTCACGTTGGAATCTGTTTTCAAAGTTTTTTTGTTGAAGGATAGTCACTTTGAGATCAGAAATTGAGTGACCAGAGAGACTGAAGTGTTCTCCGACTGGTTTATGAATGTTATAATTCTTGACATCTGATTTGTGTCCATTTATTCTTTTATGTAGAGACTGTCCAGTTTGCCCAATGTACATGGCAGAGGGGCATTGCTGGCACATGAGGGCATATATCACATTGGTAGATGTGCAGGTGAACGAGCCTCTGATAGTGTGGCTGATGTGATTAGGCCCTGTGATGGTGTCCCTTGAATAGATATGTGGGCACAGTTGGCAACGGGCTTTGCTGCAAGGATAGGTTCCTGGGTTAGTGGTTCTGTTGTGTGGTATGTGGTTGCTGGTGAGTATTATAAGGAGAGTGATCACTTTAGATAAGCTATTACCAGCACGTGAGTGTGGTGGGGGGAGAGAAAACCTTTTGTAGTGACACCCATTTTTTTCATGGTCTGTGTGTATAAAAACATCTTCTGTATTTTCCACAGTATGCATCCGATGAAGTGAGCTGTAGCTCACGAAGGCTTATGCTCAAATAAATTGGTTAGTTTCTAAGGTGCCACAAGTACTGTAGCTACAGTTACAATAAAAGTACTTATCTCACTATCGCAGACTTCTAATTTTATTGACATAATTGTGCCAATAATATGTGTTTCTTAATAGTTATCGTGTATTGATATGTATTTAGTAATTAAATTACATCTTTTTTTCTGTTTATAATCAGTATATGTTATTTCACTGTAACGTGCTACATGAAATTTGCTGAAATGTTAGTGACTAGAAGGAAATTTGCTTACATCATCATATACAGTAGGACTTCAATCATTTACACTTTGGTATGTGTGAAAACTATGGCATGTGGGATAACAAAGTGGTGGACTCTCCACTTCTCAGAAAAGATTTAATAGCAGAATCCTATAGTGATGTATCATAATAATTATTATTTCTAACAAAACGTACTACAGAACATTTAGTTGTATTGTATAAAGCATTATCATAAATAATTTGACTTAAATTCATACATGCTGATCAGATAAATGAAATACAGTGCATTTTGGGATGTGTCATCTTCTATTTTTATTATATTTGTTAACTCGTGCATTTATGGCATTCAGTCATACATAGTGGAAAGTAGTGAGGTTCTCCCATGTATCAGTACATTACTACCCACATACAAAGAGAGCTGCAAGAAAAAAATATAGTTTAATATACAACATCTCAGTACATCCTATTTTATGTTGTCTATTAATACTGATTATAATTAATAAATCTCATACTGGAAAATAAACTCTTGAAGACTTAAGCCTTAGTTCAGAGAGAAAAAAGTCACTACAGATACTTTCATCACCTACACATTCTGATTAACATTTACACACTGTTACTAAAGTACTGTGGTCACTATTAACAAACTGAGCAATTTACTCAGTGCCAATAATAAACATAGCTTTCCATATACTTAGAATAGGGCATGACTGTGGTAATACTATGGTGTCTGATGGGAAATATTGCCATTTTAGTTGTGACCAGGGTACATGGTAAACCCTACAATTTAAATTTCTGTGGAAAAACTAGTATGTGGTCATGTAATTAAAGATGGTATCATAATGAATAAAACATAAGAAGAACAGTCATACTGAGTCAGGCCAATGGCTCATCTAGCCCAGCATCCTGTCTTCCAATTGTGGCCAGTGCCAAAAGCTTGAGAGGGAGTGAACAGAACAGGGCACTTTATGGAATGATGCATCCCCTCTGATCCAGTCATCACTTCCTCCAGTCAGATATTTAGGGACATGCAGAGCTTGGGGTTGAGTGCCTGACCATCTTGGCAAGTAGCCGTTGATGGACCTATCCTCCATGACCTTATCTAATTTTTTTTAACACAGTTATACTTTTGGACTTCAGAACATCCCTTGACAATGAGTTCCACAGGTTGACACTGTTGTGTGAAGAGGCCTTTCCTTTTGTGTGTATTAAACCTGCTGCCCATTAACTTCATTGGGTGACTTCATGTGTGTGTTGTATTATGTGAAGGGGTAAATAACACCTTCCACACCATTTATGATTTTATACACCTCTGTCATACCCACACTCAGTCATCTCTTTTCTAAGCTGAATAGTCCCAGTCATTTTAATCTCTCCTCATATGGAAGCTGTCCCATCCCCCTGATCATTTTTTGTTGACCTTCTCCTTACTTTTTCCAATTCTAGTATTTTAGAGGTGGGGCAACCAGAACTGCATGGTGTTCAAGGTGTGAGCATAAACTTAGATGATATGGTATTATCATGTTTTCTGTCTTCTCATCTATTGATTTCCCAGTGATTCCTAATATTCTGTTAGTGCTTTTGTCTGCTGCTACATGTTGAGTGGATGTTTTCAGAGAACTATCCACGATGACTCCAGATCTCTTTCTTGATTGGTAATAGCTAATTTAGATCCCATCACTTTGTAAGTACAGCTGGGATAATATTTCCAATGTGCATTACTTTGCACTTATCAACATTGAATTTCAGCTGCCATTTTGTTGCCCAGCACCCAGTTTAGTGAGAGCCCTTTGTAACTCTTTGAAGTCAGTTTGCGATTTTTGAATAATTTTGAATCGTCTGTAAATCTTGACAATTCACTATTCACCACCTTTTCCAGATCATTTATGAATGTGTTGAACAGCACAGGTTCCAGTACAGTTCCTGGGGGAACCCCGCTATTTACCACTTTCCATTGTGAAAACTGGCCATTTATTCCCACCCTTTGTTTCCTATCTTTTAATCAGTTACTGATTCATCAGAGGCCCTTCCCTCTTAGCCCATGACTCCTTATTTTGCTTGAGAGCCTTTGGTGAGGGGCCTTGTCAAAGGCTTTCTGAATGTCCAAGTACACTATGTCAACTGGCTCACCCTTATCAACATATTTATTGACAATGCGCCACCCCCACCCCAAGAATTCAAATATATTGGCGAGGCATGATTTCCCTTTACAAAATCCCCCAACATATCATGTTCATCTATGGGTCTGATAGTTCTGTTCTTTACTAGGGTTTCAAACAGTTTACCTGGTATTGAAGTTAGACTTACTGGCCTGTACTTGCAAGGATTGCCTCTGGAGCCTTTTAAAAAACTCAGCATTACATTAGCTATTTGCCATTTATGTGGTGGAGAGGTAGTTAGTAGTTATTGAATTTCATATTTGAGTTCCTTCAGAACTCTTGGGTGAATACAGTCTGGTCCTGGTGACTTATTATTGCTTAATTTATCAATTTGTTCCAAAACCTCAAGGTTTTGGTACACACAATGGGGGCAAATTAATTTTGCAGAGGCAACCTTAATTCTGGCATTTCCTAACTTTTGAGTGCTTGACTTTGCAACCTTAATAATGTTCTTTTAATGCAGGTTTTTAGAGTATAATTTCTGAGGGTTTTAAAAAAGCAAACTAGGGGAAAAAAACCCACACCATTCAATCACATGGCATCATATACTGACACCCAGATGGTCATCCCTAGAGCTGGAACCTTTAGAACCACTGCACAGACTTCTACCACTTGAACTAATGGAGTAACTGATAGCAATAGCAGATTGTCATCCTCTATATGGACCAGCACTAGAAGTGACAAGACACACACACACTTTGTCAATGGATTTCATAGATATTTGCTGACAGCAGAGGAATGTGCTGTAGTGTGCACAGATTCTTTGGCCCTTCCCTCTGAGCTTGATGCCTTCTGCCCTGCTCCCTCCAACCTGTCTCTGTCCCAGTCCTGTCTCTTTCCCACACCTGGATCCCGTCCCAGTCCCATCTCCTTTCATACCCAGTCCTAGTCTCCACTCCTCAGGCTTCTCTTTCCAGTCTTCTTGACCAGCCAGTTCTAGTTTCTCCCTTTAGAATCATTATTTGAGTCCCAGTTTTTCCCCTCCTAGTCTCTTCCTCACACTCAGCCGCAGTCTCCTTGCCTAACCAGTCCCAGTTTACCCTTCCCAGCTCCTTGTCTGATATTTCTTCCTTTCCTGCCATGGGCTCCTAGTTCTAGTTTCCCTCCCTTGGGTCTTGGACCAACCTGAGTTTCCCTCCCCACAATCTTCTCACATTCTTTCCCCAGTCTCCCCCTCCCTGGCTCCTTGTTCCAGTCTTGTCCATCCAGTCCCCCCACATTCCAGCTCCTTGTCAGGTCTGCTTCTCTTTTCACCCACCCCAGTCCTCTCAGTGGCATCTAGTCATGGTCTCCTCAGTCATCCAGTCCCACTCTCCTTCTCCCTCCAGCTCCTTATCCAATGTGCATGTTCCCCCCTAAAAGACTCCCAGTCATTCCCCCTCCCATTTCCCTTACTGGCTACTAGTTGCAGTCTCCCAGTCTCATCAGAGTCCTTGACCCAATCTACTTCTTTCCCTCTTCCTAGTGGGTTTAGCTTTTGTCCCCTCCGCATAAGATCAGAGTGCTCCTTGTCCTAGGTGCCAGCAGGGGGTCAGAGAGACACAAAGAGAGGCTTTCTGCTCTCAGTTCCAGTGTGTGGCCTGGAAGAGCTGAGAGCAGCCATTACAGGGGAAGTCCTTCTGAGCTTCTGTAGCCCTGGGCTGGAGATTGGTCAGTTGCTCTGTGGGGACGGCCTATGCACATTCTGGTCAGCACGAGGAGCTGTGATAGGCTCGAGCATGCTCAGCAGAGATGGAATCTCGGGAGATTTTTAGCTGCTAAAATCAAAGAAATCGGTACTGAAAATCTACAAAGGTTTATTATTTGGTCAAATTTGGGTGGATTTGCCCAGGGATGAAAAAAGGCACATCCCTGACACAAACGCTATCCCTCCCTCCCCCGGGCCAAATTTCAAATCCTTGCTGCAGGACATGGGGGAACTACAACTGTTAAAAAAAAGTTGTCTTGAGTTTTTGAATTTGGGCAAAACCTTTTTGGAAACAGCTAAATTATAATTTCCCCAAATAATTCAACCTGGGGCAGATGCCCAGCATGGAAAATTTTAGCCTGAATGACTAAAGTTTGGCAAATTTATAAGCAACTGAAAACAGGGTCTTAGAAAGAGAAGTGTCAGGCAACTTAATAATAGACAGTACTACAAGCCCCACCTCAAATACAGTTGGGTGCAAAAACAGGGAAAGTGTAAAATGAAAAATCACCCTACCTTTTTTTTGCTTAACTTTTTAAATTGAAAAGCACTGACCTGCTCTATATTTGGTTTCAAAATGCAGGGGGTGTGTGTGTGTGTGTGTGTGTGTGTGTGTGTGTGTGGCAAGAGACTTTTAGCTATTTCTTTTTTCTGTTTTTTTCCCTTTAATTTCAATGGAAATTGAAAAATGAAAATGTTCATGAAAAGCTTGAAATTTGAAAAATGTTTACCTGCTTTAATTCTAAGCAATGTAACTACAGTAAAGTTAAGTCATGCACATTGCAACAATAATATAAATACAGTTTAACTAATGTATCATGTTTTCAAGTAAGTATGTGTGTGCGCGTAAAAACCTAACTACATTACGAGTATTATGAAGCTTTTTGTGTTTGAATTAGAATCTGAATTGGAATCTAACACTGGATGCTGCACAATGGGCCTGATTCAAAGTTTATTAAAAGCAGTGGAAAGACTGCCATTGACTTAACAATGAGTGCCCAATGTGTGCAATAGTTGAACGGGTTCAACAGCTAAAATCTCTTCTCTTAACTCAAGATAAAAATATTCTGTAGCTAGTGTCAGTGTTTTTTCTCACATGTTTAGTGGAACACTAAATCCTATTGCTTGAAAGATTCAATAAAACCTTGAATCAGCACAGCAGAAACCTGCACACTGGCTGCAAATAAATCATTATCCTTGGGCTTTTCCCTATCTTGTGGGGATTTTTACACTATGGAAACTGAAACGAAGTTTTAATTGATTCTGGCCCCCTTAATATTAGACCACTTCTGTGAAGTTACATGATCGTGATAGCATCTCAGCTCACAAATCAGACTGCAGGATGTCTAATCCTCAGACAAGCCTGCCTGCTGAAAATGGTGTTGAGGAGTATAGAGGGGTTCAGTTATTTTAGTTTATCATGAGAGCCAGTTGTGAGAAGCATATGTGAGAGGCTGGACAGAGATACCAACGCAAAAGACCAGGTGGCAGCATGGAATAATACTGTAGATTATACTGCTTTTTAAGATTCCTAAGGCTCCGGATAAAACGTGGCAATCCCCAATCCTGCAAGATACTGATCATCTCCTGTAAGGTGTTGCACAACCTCAATTCCATTGAGTTTGATTCTTCATTGGCTTTCATCTTGTGCAGTCATTTATACCTGTTCAATGTAGGTGTAAAGTGCTGTCTTTCTGATCTGGGAGAGATGTTCACCCATTTTACACAGGTGTAAATGACTATATGGGCTGCAAGGCAGTGAAGAATTAGGTCCGTTGACTTTAGTGGGAGTTAAGGAGGCACACCAGATCACAGAATCAATCCTTAAATGTGGATTAAATGTTTTTTTCCTACATGTAGTGGTGAGTGTCATCTGTAGTCATTGTTAGGAAATCGTTTCCCCAAATTTCCATTGACTCAATAGCTAATTGAAGCTATGTCTAAGGCAGCTCTAAAACATTTGTGTTTCTTGCCTATAAAAAATATGAATGTAAAGAAATGAACTATTATCAAGCAACTTGAAAATGACCTAAAATTAAATTTTCATTAATCTCTTTTGGATTGTTTATACTTCAGAATTCTTCTGCTCTAATAATGTAATTTTGTTTTACAATTATGTTCCTTTGGGCATTTGCAGATTCTGTTTTTGAAATTTATCCAGTGTTAATGACCTAATGGCCTTTTCAAATCATACTACAGCATTGCTATAATGTGGCTGGATTGGAATGAGTTTGTGGCTGCCAACAGACTAAGATTTAAAGAAATAGCTTAATGAATAACACATTAAAATAAATATTTTGGGTTCTCCATGAGATTTTCAAGATTTATGGTGGGATCTGTGTCAGGAGATTTGTGCTTTCCACCGGGTACATCTCAAAGGAAAACACAGAGCCATTTTTTCAGACTGTTGTTTCCAAAATTGTATCTTCATTTGGGATTTTCTTTCAGAAACCAAATCTTAGACTCACAATCTGGATGAGAAAGCCTCTTCAGAGTTTATGACTTTATAGTAGCTTGGCTAGTGGGCTAGTCTTTGATTACTGTATGCTCAGACTAATGACAAAAATAAGCTTTTAATAAAGGGATGTTAAAGAACCACTTCACCGAGCTGGTGGGAAATGACGAAGCTGCTGAAATGTAAGTGTTCAGATCAATATAACCGTGTCATAATCTCATTCTGGCCAGAGCTGCTGCTCTTGTTGTTATTATTTTGATGTGAAGTTAGCCTGGAGAGAGAGAGAGAGAGAGAGAGAGATTTAACCCCTCCCCCCCAATCTCTCATATGACAGACAAAAATGTCTAAGGCCCTGATTCAGCGAAGTATGTAAAGTACATGCTTAAAATTAAGTGCCTAAGTGTACTTGTTTTCAAGCATCAAATACTGATTATGTGTGTCTTACTTCCATGAGTAGGCCTTACTCATATGAGCCATTCAGTTGGCATCAAAGTGACTATTTGTGTGACTAAGGCTACAGGATAAAGCCCTATGACACTGTGAGGGCAAGAAAGGATAGAGTGAAAAGTCTTAATTAAACACCTTAGCATTTGCCCTCCCGCCAATGAATCTGAGGGATTAAGAGGAAGAGCTGATGCTCAGCTGACTTAACTACAGGTTTGAATTCTCTGTGTGCTGAAAACATGTGCCCAAGAGAAAGTAGAAAGGGAAGAAGTGTGGTTTGAGCCCATAGACAGTCATTAGCGGCTCAATCCTGTGAGATGCTGAGTACCTCCACTGGCATCTCCTTTCTGTTGTTCTACAGGGGGCACGCTTTAATTCAAATGCCAGCTATCTAGAATAAGGTAACAATTATTGTAAAATTGACAGAAATATGCAGGGCATTTCTGTGACATGTTTACAGTCATTTGAAAAAATAAATACTGTCTTCAGTGTTTTCCTGGGTTTCTAAATGAAAAATTTAGTTTAAAAAAATGCCAAAATGAGTTATGTGACACTAAGACCTCTGTAGAAAAATACAGACAGACTGTTAAACATATTTCAACTCCCTCAGTGTCATTTGTGGCTGATAAACAGTCACATAGGAGTGAAAGGTTCACTGACTGTCACCCATTTATGGTCCAAGCTCTGCTGGTGCCACTCTGGCCAGGCCAACAGGGTTCAGCTTGAGCTTTTCATGCTATTTTTTCCCGAAAAACTCAGGTCATGACCTTGTAAAAGCTGTGACTCAGAATTCTGACTTATTTCACCAGTTTAAATAGCATCGTGATAGGCACAAAGAGGTTTTATTTTAGTGCTACCACAATATCAATGTTAAATAATGATAACTAGTAAAGAAATTGTCTCATTTTGTACAAGCACGGGGCTGCAGTATTGTGAACCTTGCCTGTGATGTAATCACAAGCACATCACCTTATGCTATCAGACTAAATAATTGTTTCTGCTAAAGGAGAATGGATGATTTATGGTACAAGACACGTATTCCTTTCATTTGTGGGTAGCCCTTACATATTCAATGCTTCTTTATTCCATGAGTAGTTCACTCATCAGGAACCCTAGTTCAGTTATTAGGATTATTTTACTCTAATTAAACAAATTAAAAGATGTTACATCTTCCACATGCTGTTTCCCAAGTATATTATCTGTTTAGATTGTTTATGTTGATTTGGAGCTCCCTTAGGCAGGTTGTTTGCCTTCTCTTTGTATTGTAAATCATCAGCCACCCTGCTGCTGTGGAAGAAACAATGAATAATATTTGTATTATCGTTATGTCAGAGAGGAAACCACCAAACTCAGCTATGTTCCCCTTTGGTAGCCAACAGCTCATTTTCATGAGTTCTTTCCAAATCATTACAGTTCTAAACAGACCTGGGATAAATCTGTTCCCAAATACTGAACCTGCTAGCTTAGTGACCCACAAAAGAATTGAGCTCACAGAAAATGTCACATCGGAATGCAGGCTTGATCTGGAAAAATGTTGAATTGGCTTCAATGGGAGCTGCAAGTGCTCTCATAGTCAGGCCATATATGCAGAGGCCAATAGAGCTGATGATAGTATAAAGGAAATGGTTCATGGCTGGTTGGCTCAGGAGTTTGATGATGGAGCCTTTAACTACTGAAGTACTAGATTAAAGAGGGGAGAACCTGACATCACTCTAGCATGTGTCTTCTTTGCTGGAGGTGAGGCTGCTGCAAGATCAAAGTAAAGGAGGGAGGGTGGTTAAAAAAGGATGAAAAATGGAAGATATCAGAAAATCTGCCAAAAAGGGCTGAATTTTTACATGGAGGTTTCATCACTGATGTTTAATTAAACTCCCTATAGACTTCTCAATGCTAAGTGGTTCAGTTTGTTTTCAGTGAAAATTTGCTCAACAAGGGAAAAAGCAAAGGATGTTGTTTTGCTGAGTAGAGACTGGAGCCAAGCCACAATCTTTGTATCTGAATTTCAACCTTCTCGCCTTCAAAATTTGAAGGTGTTGGTATTCTTGGTTTTGATTTAACTCATTATAGAACTGGGCCCGAGTTTGGTTTCCAGAAAGCATTACCCCTGCTTCCTTCCCCCCCTTCCATCCCCAATGTGCATGTGTGATCCTCTCAAGGGTTTTTCTTTGGTCCATTACATAGCTGTGAAATTCGCATCAAGGCAGCTCCCACCTATATTTGTCTCTTGGAGTGTGAGCTAGGTCCATTTCTAATTCTACATTTCAGTTTTGAATCAATCCCCCATAGTTAATGGAAGCCCCTTTGAGACCTATTCCTTTACCATGCTCACTATCTTGTCATGCTAAATGATCATTGATGTTATGTGATTGGTGATTAGAGAACTGGACTGGTAGTCTGGAACTCTGAGTTCTAATCTCATCTCTGCCACTGACTTGTAATGTATCCTGGGACAAATTACTTAACCTTTTTGACGCAATTTCCTTATATTACCTATAATACCTCACAGGAGTGTTGTGAGCATTATTAATGTTTGTAAAGAGTTTCCAGCATTTAAAGCATTATATGATTATTCCACAAAAGTTAAACTCATTATTTTATTCTCATACAAACTCTCTTTTTGGGACATAGTATTAAATTATTATAAACAAAATTATTTAATTTCTCAAATAGATAAATGAACATTATACTTAAAAGCAATGTGCGTTATAAACCAAAGACTATTAAGTGCAATATCCCCAACATTGTATGTAGTTGCTGGAATTGTATGATTATACTTCTGAATGAACTATACAAATAAACCAAATCAATTTGCTTTTGCTAAACAAATGTTAAAAATTCTACAATGGGAATTCTCAACTGATGACTGAGAAGCCTTTTGGGACAGTTTAAAATGCACTATTTTGCTTTGTTTCTTTGTTGAATATACTTTAAATATCTAAGTAATTTGATTTGTGAACATGTGTTTAAAGTTACTGATTCCATGGAAATGTTAAAAGTCCAGTAAATTGATGAGTACCAGTTTTATTTCTTCCCTTAAGTGATTAGTAACTTGAAATACTAAATTTACTTTATTGTAGGTAATCCCTATGGACAAATGACTCAATTAGATTTTTACCCATAAATTTCCTTTTTCCGAACAAATAGAATCCAGGAGCTTGGAAGACGCATAGACTCATAGACTTTAAAGCCAGAAGGGACCATCATGATCATCTAGTCAGACCTCCTGTACATTGCAGACCACAAAACCTCACCCACCCACTCCTGTAATAGACCCCTAACCCATTGGTAAAGACATGCCACTGAGTCCCGTGGATAAAGCTCTGCTGGAAGATTTTGGAATGCAGGTTTCCATGCAGATTTGTGGATTAACTATCCAACAACCCCAAGGGGAAGTTTCCAAAAATTACAAAAAAAGAACAATACCAATCATAAATTGAACCTTGAATTATTCCAAGCTCTGTGCCAACTGCATACCAAAAGGAGAAGAGGCCCTAAGGCTAATTTATTCTGCAGTTACAGGAATGCAAATGTTTAGGTAAGAACAGAACCAGTTAATTCTAACACATAAGAATCCATCAGCCCAGAGGAGGAGTTAGTTGCTGAAAATTAGTCAGCAGCAGAAAAAAAGTGGGAAGGACAGAGAAATTAAGGGTCAAAGGCACCTTGAAGGACCTAATTACCAAAGGCAGATGTCTTTATATTCAGCTTATAGTGGTGTGCTGCTTGAAAAATCTTGTAATGAAATGCTCTGGGACCGTTCACTCCAGCCCAGTTGATTTGAACTATTCTGGTATTGCAAAGAAGCTGCACACCCAACTGTGTATGTTTTGCTTCTCCGGAGCAAAACAAAGCATCCAAAGAGTACAATGGATTTGGTCCTGTCATAGATCTGGTAGAGTACCCTGATACCTGAAGAGAGGGCTCTGCCAGAGATATCTCTGATCATGACTCTGATGTACCTAGACATTGTCACTTTAGATACTATGTGGAATTGGTATGGCCTGGAGAATGGACAAAAAGAGAACTTATTTTTCAAAACAGGTTTTGTTTGACCTAATGTTGCGTTTTAGGGCCCATCTTACATCTAGGGAATGTAATTTGTACTTATTGGGGCATGCAGGTTTAGAACTTAAAGATGGAAGGGAGATGTGGAAAGCCAAGATACCCCTGCTACCCACTTTGGGGTGGAATTTCTGGGCTGTGTGGAGTGCTGCTTTATTGGACAGAAAATGGTTCCTTTACTGCGAGGGCATGAAGCCTAGTAGCAAAATTTAATTTTGATGGGAGAATTTAAGATTAACTAACTTTATTGAAGTAAACAATGCAAATGCTTGATACCACAAGAGGAAATTATTAATCTGATATGGTCTAAAGTCTTTTTTCCAGAGTGTTAAATGAGTTCATGTAAACCAACAAATTCTTTGATATAATCCCAAACTACAATTTTGGAACTTCTTGTTTTTAAGAAAAATTTGGTTATAAGGCAGAAAAAGTGATCTTCTATGTCTCTTTGTTGTATATCAGCTAATTGAACTAGTACAAAGGAGTTTATCTCAGACCACTTATGAGCCCATGTAGCATAACCTGTGTTGAAAGATCTGTTACTGTACTGTACACGTGCAGAAACAGGATTCTGTGGCACTGAATGCCCACATATTTCATGCCAGGATAAGGTCCATTTCTGCTGTGACAATAACAACTTTCCCTACTCAAACAAGGCAGATAATGAGTCTGTTATACTCATTTTTACCGCACTGCCAATTATAATATCTCAGATTTCATATGCAGGATGACAGAGACAGGTATTTTACTCTGTAATGGGCCTCCTGGTGAGCCCATAGTGCTGAGATGCGCACATTCCCCTGGGTTACTGAGCTCACCTGCCTCTCAAAGAAAGCACAAGTGATCCACACCTTGTTGCCTGCAACATCTGTAAAGTGAGCAAGCACCAGGGAGAAGCAGCCC
Source organism: Eretmochelys imbricata (assembly GCF_965152235.1). Taxonomy (NCBI): domain Eukaryota; kingdom Metazoa; phylum Chordata; order Testudines; family Cheloniidae; genus Eretmochelys; species Eretmochelys imbricata. The sequence continues at coordinate 33,604,085 of NC_135573.1, read as the reverse complement.
TCTCAATCTGAAACAACCTCCTCCCATTCCTTCTCCTCCTTCTGTCTTTCTGCCTTATCCTCTTTTGCTCGTCCCTTCTCTTCTGTTAGTCAGGCAGACCTTCATTGTTCCCAGTTAATAAATATTCATGTTCTATAATTTCTAGACCGAGAAAGCTATTGTCTAATCATGGGACATATTCCTACTGCCACAGTCATGGACATTATATGGTGAACTACACATAAGCTTTAGCAAGTAAGAGGTGGAAGAGAAATGTTTATTGAATCATCATGTCTAGTTGTTGACATATTGTGTAAATTGAGATTTGAGTGCATTAATTTAGGTTTGATTATTCATAAGCCATACAAGTATATTTGCATCAACTTTAAGTGAGTCAAACAAAATGTTATATTTCAAATTCTACTTACACTTGGAGATAGCTCATGCATTTCCAGTGAGGGCTAGTCGTTGAAATGATATTGCGTGTTGGCATGGTTCCCAAAAGACCTCTGGTTAACGGGCATCAGGTTGAATTACTACACTTTTAGCATTTAGATTTTATAGAATTTGATTTGACAGTCTTAAATGAATAAAGTTAAGCAAGCCAAACATATCTGCATTCTTTTAATAGAAGTTAAATATTTGTTTTATATCTTGTTTTATATTTGTTATATTTGTTTTATATTTGTTATAATATCTATCTTGTAACATTGGTCAAAATGTACTTCCACAGGATGAACTTTCAAAGCATGGAAATGGTGCAAATCATATTGTTGACAGGATTTTGCACTGATATTTCCTTAGAATGGATTGGAAAATGTACCTCATAAAGTAAAACCGCAAATTGATTTTCAAGCTTCCAAAGAAAAGTAAATTAGTGCGGAGGCACATTTTTTGCACAATATTGTGTTTTTCTTGGGTCACAATATAGGTCTCCCACTTGGCAGGAATCATGTTGTGGGTTGGGTACAGGACTGGGAGCCAGGAGATTTACATTCAATTCCTGACTCTGCCACAGACATCCTGTGTGCCCTTACTTAATCCCTCTGTGGCTCAGTTCCCCATCTGTAAATGAATAATAATAATACTTCCTTCCTTCCACGCTTTGTCTGTCTTGTTTGTTTTTCAGATTCTAAGCTTTTCATAGCAGGCACTGCCTCTTGTTACATGAATGTAAAGGACTCAGCAAAGTAAGGCCCTGACTGTGGTTGGGACCATTAGGGGCTACTGTAATAAAAGCAGTAATAGTGGAAAGGCTGGATTGGAGACCCAGCAACACTGCCAAGTGGGTGTCACTCCCCTGTTACATCAAAACCATGGAGTGGCAAAAAAGCAACGACATTGACTGCAGCAAGCGTGTTACCTCCAAATCTCAATGATAGCAAAGTGACGTAACCACTCCTCAAAATACAGTTTCACAATGGTGATGAGTGCAGCGATACCCTTTTGTCCACTATTTCATGAGACCATGTGACAACAACAGTTTAAGGAAAATGTTTGTTAAATCATATACCTTTGAATAATAATAAGAGTACTACTCACTTACTAATCAATAATATTTTCATCTGTAAAAGTCAAAGTCCTTTACAAAAGTAAGTATTATCTACATTTTGCAAGGAGGAAAATGGGATTTTTTGTAACAGAATAATTAAAAAATTAGTTAAAACAATATTAATTTAAAAATCAATAGATTTCACCCTAAAAATCAGAGTTAAACATTACACCAAACCTCCAGCCTATTTCTCTACCTTAGTGGCCTAAGAAAACAGATGGATTTTAAACTGTACCCTGAAGGTAAAGATACTCAATCTCTTTTGGCCCAAGCAGATTACAAAACTCAATTCACTGTACTGAGAATTCCCAGCTGCCAGCTCCTAGACAGTCCAAGGATTGTTAGCTCAAACACAACTGTTGATCTGAACTGCCACTGCATAACATGGGGAGAGAGACAGTTGCTCAGGTAGTTAGGACTTGAATCACATAGGATTTTATAAACCAGAAGACCATGTGAATCCTCTCTTTGAATCATTGCAATGGCTCCCCTTCTCCATTACATCAAGTTTAAATTTCTTCTCCTTGCCTTTAAGGGTCTATATAACTCCATCCTTCCCTATTTATCTGATGCAATAACTTATTAAATTGTCCCTGCCCATCTGCCAATGATGTCATCCTACATACCCCATTTGCCCATTTTGCCACAAAAGTCTCCATTCCCTTTTCTCATACCAGCCCCTATACAAGAAATGCCCACTCTACTCTGATCCACCAAACCATCACCGTCACCTTATATGCATTATTCATTCATGAAAACTCAGGATTCTACCTTCCAGCCCCAGTGCAAAGACACAGTCCTTGTCTAATGCCACTGACTTCAATGGAGGTAGGCACAAATTTGGTCCTGAATATCCACATTGTTTTACCACAAGAAACATCTCAGTATGAGTCATGAAGGACATTATTTTGAACGGCTATCTATGAGATCTAGTTTTGATGCTCTTACGCAAAGTAAGCTGCCACAGGATAAGAGGGAAGGTGCTCTTATGGATTGGTAACTAGTTAAAAGATAGGAAACAAAGGGTAGGTATAAATTGTGAGTTTTCAGAATGGAGAGAGGTAAATAGTGGTATCTGCCAGGGGTCTGTTCTGGGACCAGGACTATTCAACATATTCATAAATGATCTGGAAAAAGGGGTAAACAGTGAGGTGGCAAAATTTGCAGATGATACAAAATTACTAAAGATAGTTCAGATGCAGGCAGACTACGAAGAGCTACAAAAGGATCTCTCAAAACTCAGGACTCGGCAACAAAATGGCAGATGAAATTTAATGTTGATAAATGCGAAGTAATGCACATTGGAAAGCATAATCCCAACTGTACTTATAAAATGATGGGGTCTAAATTAGCTGTTACCACTCAAGAAAGAGATCTTGGAGTCATTGTGGATAGTTCTCTGAAAACATCCACTCAATGTGCAGTGGCAGTTAAAAAGCAAACAGAATGCTGGGAATAATTAAGAAAGGGATAGATAGTAGGACAGAAAATATCATATTGCCTCTATATAAATCCATGGTACGCCCACATCGTGAATACTGTGTGCAGATTTGGTCATCCTATCTCAAAAAAGATATTTTGGAATTGGAAAAGGTTCAGAAAAGAGCAACAAAAATCATTAGGGGTATGGAACAGCTTCCATATGAGGAGAGATTGATAAGACCGGGACTTTTCAGATTTTAAAAAAGACGACTCGGAGCAGGGGGAATATGATTGTGGTCTATAAAATCATGACTGGTGTGGTGAAAGTAAATAAGGAAGTGTTGCCCCTTCTCATAACACAGGAACTAGGCGTCACCAAATAAAATTAATAGGTAGCTGGTTTAAAACAAACAAAAAGGACGTATTTTTTTCACAGAATCATACAGTCATAGAATATCAGGGTTGGAAGGGACCTCAGGAGGTCATCTAGTCCAACCCCCTGCTCAAAGCAGGACCAATCCCCAATTTATGCCCCCAATCCCTAAATGGTCCCCTCAAGAATGCGCAGTCAACCTGTGGAACTCCTTGCCAGAGGATGTTGTGAAAGCCAAGACTATAGAAGGGTTCAAAAAAGAACTAGATAAAATCATGGAGGATAGGTCCATCAATGACTATTAGCTGAGGTGGGCAGGAAAGGTGTCCCTGGCCTCTGTTTGCCAGAAGCTGGGAATGAGCAACAGGAGATGGATCATTTGATGATTACTTGTTCTGTTCATTCCCTCTGAGACACCTGGCACTGGCCACCGTTGGAAGACAGGATACTGGGCTAGAAGGACCTTTGGTCTGACCCAGTAGGGCCATTCTTATATTCTTATGTTCTCTTTAAGGGTAGCTCTGGTTTTAATAATTTTGTATTCAAAAAAATGTAAAGTAGTACCATAAGTACTGCAGATGAAGTGAATGGTTCAATATGCAGGAAGTACCTAATAATTCAACATTGATTAGCATGTCTTTTTCATAGATTCATAGATATTTAGGTCAAAAGGGACCATTATGATCATCTAGTCTGACCTCCTGCACAATGCAGGCCACAGAATTTCACCCATCACTCCTGCGAAAAACCTCTCACCTATGTCTGAGCTTTTGAAGTCCTCAAATCGTGGTTTAAAGACTTCAAGGAGCAGAGAATCTTCCAGCAAGTGACCCATGCCCCGTGCTACAGAGGAAGGCGAGAAACCTCCAGGGCCTCTTCCAATCTGTCCTGAAGGAAAATTCCTTCCCGACCCCAAATATGGCGATCAGCTAAACCCTGAGCATATGGGCAAGACTCACCAGCCAGATACTACAGAAAATTCTTTCCTGGGTAACTCAGATCCCACCCCATCTAATATCCCATCACAGGCCATTGGGCCTATTTACCATGAATATTTAATTACCAAAACCGTGTTATCCCATCATACCATCTCCTCCATAAACTTATCCAGTTTAATCTTAAAGCCAGATAGATCTTTTGCCCTCACTGCTTCCCTTGGAAGGCTATTCCAAAACTTCACTCCTCTGATGGTTAGGAACCTTCGTCTAATTTCAAGTCTAAACTTCCCAATGACCAGTTTATATCCATTTGTTCTTGTGTCCACATTGGTACTGAGCTTAAATAATTCCTCTCCCTCTCTGATATTCATCCCTCTGATATATTTATAGAGAGCAATCATATCTCCCCTCAACCTTCTTTTAGTTAGGCTAAACAAGCCAAGCTCCTTGAGTCTCCTTTCATAAGACAAGTTTTCCATTCCTCAGATCATCCTAGTAGCCCTTCTCTGTACCTGTTCCAGTTTGAATTCATCCTTCTTAAACACGGGAGACCAGAACTGCACACAATATTCCAGGTGAGGTCTCACCAGTGCCTTGTAAAACGGTACTAAAACTTCCTTATCCCTACTGGAAATACCTCTCATGATGCATCCCAAGACGGCATTAGCTTTTTTCATGGCCATATCACATTGGCGGCTCATAGTCATCCTATGATCAACCAGTATTCCAAGGTCCTTCTCCTCCTCCGTTACTTCTAATTGATGCGTCCCCAGCTTATAACTAAAATTCTTGTTATTAATCCCTAAATGCATAACCTTACACTTCTCACTATTAAATTTCATCCTATTACTATTACTCCAGTTTACAAGGTCATCCAGATCCTCCTGTAGGATATCCCTGTTCTTCTCTAAATTGGCAATACCTCCCAGCTTTGTATCATCCGCAAACTTTATTAGCACACTCCCACTTTTTGTGCCAAGGTCAGTAATAAAAAGATTAAATAAGATTGGTCCCAAAACCGATCCTTGAGGAATTCCACTGGTAACCTCCCTCCAGCCTGACAGTTCACCTTTCAGTAGGACCCGTTGTAGTCTCCCCTTTAACCAATTCCTTATCTACCTTTCAATTTTCATATTAATCCCCAATCAATTTAACTAATAATTCCCCATGTGGCACGGTATCAAACGCCTTACTGAAATCTAGGTAAATTAGATCCACTGTGTTTCCTTTGTCTAAAAAATCTGTTACTTTCTCAAAGAAGGAGATCAGGTTAGTTTGGCACGATCTACCTTTTGTAAAACCATCTTCTATTTTGTCCCATTTACCATTGACTTCAACTACCTTCTCCTTCAAAATTTTTTCCAAGACCTTGCAAACTACAGATGTCAAACTAACAGGCCTATAGCTACCCGGATCACTTTTTTTCCCTTTCTTAAAAATAGGAACTATGTTAGCAATTCTCCAATCATACGGTACAACCCCTGAGTTTACAGATTCATTAAAAATTCTTGCTAATGGGCTTGCAATTTCATGTGCCAATTCCTTTAATATTCTTGGATGAAGATTATCTGGGCCCCCCGATTTAGTCGCATTAAGCTCTTTGAGTTTCGCTTCTACCTCAGATATGGTAATATCTACCTCCATATCCTCATTCCCATTTGTCATGCTACCGTTATCCCTAAGATCCTCTTTAGTCTTATTAAAGACTGAGGCAAAGTATTTATTTAGATATTGGGCCATGCCTAGATTATCCTTGACCTCCACTCCATCCTCAGTGTTTAGCAGTCCCACTTCTTCTTTCTTTGTTTTCTTCTTATTTATATGGCTATAGACCCTTTTACTATTGGTTTTAATTCCCTTTGAAAGGTCCAACTCTACTTGACTTTTAGCCTGTCTCACTTTATCCCTACATGTTCTGACCTCAATAAGGTAGCTTTCCTTGCTGATCCCTCCCTTCTTCCACTCCCTGTTGCTTTCTGCTTTTTCTTAATCACCTCTCTGAGATGCTTGCTCATCCAGCTTGGTCTACAACTCCTGCCTATGAATTTTTCCCCTTTCTTGGGATGCAGGCGTCCTATAGCTTCTGCAGCTTTGATTTAAAATAATCCCAGGCCTCCTCTACCTTTAGATCCATAAATTCTTCAGTCCAATCCACTTCCCTAACTAATTTCCTTAATTTTTGAAAGTCAGCCCTTTTAAAATCAAAAACCCTAGCTGCAGATTTATTTTTGTTAATCCTTCTGTTCAGTTTGAACTGAATTAGCTCATGATCACTTGAGTGAAGATTATCCTCTACAACCATTTCTTCTATGAGGTCCTCACTACTCACCAAAACCAAATCTAAAATGGCATCCCCTCTAGTCGGTTCAGCAACTACTTGATGAAGGAATCCATCAGCTATCGCATCTAGGAAAATCTGAGCCCTATTATTATTACTAGCACTCGTCCTCCAGTCTATATCTGGGAAGTTAAAGTCTCCCATGATCACACAGTTTCCATTAGTATTTACTTTATTAAAAACATTAAAAAGGGCTCTATCCATATCCAAATTAGATCCCGGCAGTCTATAGCACACCCCAAGCACTATCCCAGAGGAGGCTCTTATAGTTTTCTTCCCCAATGTAATTTTTGCCCAGACAGACTCTGTCTTATCCATTCCATCGCTTCTTATTTCTTTAGTCTACCTCATCATTGATATACAATGCTACTCCACCACCTTTGCCTTTATTTCTGTCTTTCCTAAACAGCACATACCCTTCAATACCCGTACTCCAGTCATGACTACTATTCTACCATGTTTCTGTTATTCCTGTAATATCTGGTTTCACTTCCTGCACCAGTAGCTCTAGTTCCTCCATTTTGTTACCTAGGCTTCTTGCATTGGTGTACAAACATCTTAATTTTTGCTGTTTGGCCTCACTCACATTCTGTACCCTATTAGGCACAGTCATTCTACAGCCAGTATAACCTATTAGACTGGTATCTACACTGCCCTTGCTCCTTATATACATTCTCCTACCCATGGCTGTATCCTTTCTTACTTCGTTTTATTCCCTCTCAATGCTAAAATCCAGCGTGGAGATTACCTGGACATCTCCCAACCGTCTCCCCCAAATTCCTAGTTTAAAGCTCTCTTAATCAGTTGGATTAATCCTCCTGTAGGATATCCCTGTTCTTCTCTAAATTGGCAATACCTTTTCCGTTGATCCTTTATGTGTCTTCCACCAGTCAACACCATATCTGTTTCATCTTTGATTAAACTCACTTCCTCTATATCAGGGGTGGGCAAACTTTTTGGCCTGAGGGCCACATCTGGGAATAGAAATTGTATGGTGGGCCATGAATGCTCACAAAACTGGGGTTGGGGTGTCGGAGGGGGTGAGGGCTCTGGCTGGGGGTGTGGGCTCTGGGGTGGGGCTGGGAATGAGGAGTTTGGGGTGTAGGAGGGTGCTCTGCGCTGGGACCAAGGGGTTCGGAGGGTGGGAGGGGGATCAGGGCTGGGCCAGGGGCGCAGGAAGGGGTGCAGGTTCCAGCTGGGGATGCGGGCTCTGGGGTGGGGCTGGGGATGAGAGGTTAGGGGTGCAGGAGGGTGCTCCGGGCTGGGATTGAGGGGTTGGAGGGTGGCAGGGGGATCAGGACTGGGGCAGGAGGTTGGGGTGTGTGGAGAGGCTCAGAGGTGCAGGTTCCGAGCGGCGCTTACCTCAAGTGGCTCCTGGAAGCAGTGGCAGCCCAGCTGGATCACCGGAGCGGGGCCACGCAGCGGCTTCCAGGAGCTGCATGGGGCAGCCCCTGACCCTGCGCCCCAGCAGGAGTGCCGGAGTGGGGCCATACTGCATGGTGCTGCCTCCAACCCTGTGCACCAGCTGGAGCTCTGGAGCGGGGCAGAACCGCTTGGTGTGGCTCCTGACCCTGCACCCTGGCTGGAGTGCCAGAGTGGGGCCATGCGGCTGCTTCCGGGAGCCGCATGGTGCAGCCCCCAACCCTGCACCCCATCTGAAGCGCCAGAGCAGAGCCCTGTCACAGCTTCCAGGAGCTGAGTGGGGTGGCCCCCAACTCTGTGCCCCGGCTGGAGTGCCGGAGTGGGACCAAGCCACGTGGTGCAGCCCTCAACCCCACGCCCTGGCTGGAGCGCCAGAGTGGGGCCATGCTGCGTGGTGTGGCCCCTGACCCAGAGCCCTGGCTGGAGCACCAGAGCAGGGCAAGCTGCAGACCCCACTTTCCAGCAGGAGCTCGCAGGCTGGCTTAAAATGGCTCGCAGGCTGGATCCAGCCCATGGGCCGTAGTTTGCCCACCCCATCTCTATATCTTTGGTACTTCTGTCCCATGATTTCGCCAGTCTATACACACTTCCCCACCCCTCCATTGTTCCAAGTCTTGTATAAAGTTCCTCAAAGACCTTTGCTTTTGTTTTTGCAACTATATTCCTGGCCAATTTCTTTATACTCATTGTATTCCTCCAGGTCTTGTTTGCTCCTTACTCCTTTGCCAGAGTTCAAGCTTTTTTCTCTTATCTTTTGTCACCTCTTGTACTTCGTTCTACCGCCAAGTTTCTTTTTGAATAATTGATTACCACATGTAAGTTATTATTTAACATAATATGTTTACAGCTAGATACCTATATTCTAATCTTTTTCTTTTCTTCTTTATAGTCATCATCTGGGGTATTTACATATATTTTATTTTGCCTGCCCAGAAACTCTCTTGGAGCTGTATCATTTTGAAATGGAAACAAAGGGAAACAAATATATTTTTCACATACATATGCTGAGCATTATCCTTTTTTCAATCATATATTCTTTAGACTAATAAAAAGAAGTAGAAAGAATACAAATAGCTGAGAGAAAAAACAGAGCTCTTCTGAAAACACCAAATGGGAGCAATTCAGGCTGACTCAAACTTTGCCTAATGTTGAAGCTGGATTTTAGAAAAAACACATGAAAAATTATTTTCCGTATTTTCTTGGACACAATTCATCACTTCGTGGTATTTGTATTCTTACATAACTTACTACATTCAATTGCTGGACCTGGAACCTTATTATTTTTTGCCCTCCTCCTGCCTGTAAAAGGTATTACTGCAACATTAACAAAAGATGTTCCACCTCTTGAGTTTTTCCCATACTTTCATTATCCTTTTTCTATTTTAGGTTTCCTTGATCTAATGCCCAGACCAACTTGGAAGCTAATTTATTTCTGGTTATTATTTTAGACTGCATGGGTGTTATTTGAAAGTAAGCAAGTTAGAATGTAGCTGGCCTATGTTTGCTTACATTTACAGTGCTGAATAAGCAGAGAGAGTAACGTGGTCATCATCAGGAATTCCTAATGGCTCACAAACAAAACAGCTAATTTGCTTGGCAGAATGACTGCAGATTAATAGTTACTGAAGTTATGGAAAGGTAGACTGCTCCTTGTTTGATGTTTTGAGAGAAAACGTGACAAATGTCTAACAACTGTGAAGGAAAGGAATTGTGTGAGAGAGGCTGAGAACTGTGCTTTTCAACTTTATATAGGCATCATTTAACTCAGTAAAGGCAGGTTTCTCAGATTAAGGGACAAAACCATATTGCAATGGGTGGCCAGCTATTTAGGATTCAATAACGAAGCTTTCACTTGGCTTGGATTCGGGGCTGCTTTTATAACCATCAGAGACTGTGATGCTGGCAAAGAAAATAAGAGTGTTTCTATGTTTTTGGAAGCTTTGCAAGTTGAGTTCCTATAATAACCTCTCAAAGAGACCAACACATTGTTTTGTTTTATAAAATGGTTGTAGACATATATTTGTATGGAGTAGGCACTCAAGCAAATTTGTCAAATATGAATAGCCACTGAGATTTGCATATCACTGGCTTCATTTCAATCATTTCAATCGCTGTCAGCTTCCCACTAGTTGACTTTTGTTAAGTATTCAGATACATGCGAGGAAAAATGGATGAGCTGGTTTGAAACTTCATGAACCAATGTGGAAGGATATGGCCCTATTTCCTCTCCACGCTTTCTTTCCTCTTTTGGAGCACTGCATGCTCCCTGAGAGTGGGGATAGAACTATCCCTGTGTTCCCCTGAGCATAGGGACTTCAATGTATTGGCTCTTAAACAGGCCACAAATAGGGACTAGTAGGACTTGTGCACCTTCCTGTCTCCTCATGCTCCTGCATGATGGCCATGCACAAACTACTCCTAAATTGGGATGTTGGGTAAACTAGGACGCAGTCCTGCAGCCCTTACTCAAGTCACTGATTTCAATGAGAGTTTAGCTTGAGTAAGAACTGCAAAATTCAGCCCTGGCTGCCTAGTTCTTTACCTTTTGAGTGAAAAGATGCAGCCCACACTCTATTTTTAATATCACTGCTGCACTTTTGAAACATGGCCCTTTTGTTTTTCATGTGCAGCAAGAGGATTTTTCATGGATCAAATTTAACAATTGTTGTCATGTTGGTGTAATCTGGTTCAGGTTTCCAAAAGAGCTCCTTTTTTTTTTTAAATGAAAGCAGGGGTACTTTCCTAAAATTTTCCATGTTACTTTAACCCTGGAGACCTAGAATCATTTTGGAAGGTTTTCCTATTCTACTCTGCAGTCCATCAACTGCATATCAAACTTCATATATTAAAAAAAATCTCTAATCTCTCTTTCTCTCCACATCTACAGAATGAGTGTATATATACACATACTCTGCGTGCGTGTGTGTGTGTATTTCCAGAGTCAAATTAAAAAGTTTGTTAAACCAGAGCTAAGGTTGAAAGTAGTTTGCAGGACTTAGGCAGTTTTGTGCATACCTACTGTCAGCAACTCAGGTGCCTAGGTGACTTTTCCTAGATGCCTGAATTTCTGCTGGTCATTTAGGCACCTCCAGGTTTAGGTGGCTGCTGAGTAGGGGTTTTCAGAATATCAGTGTCACCAAATGTTGTACTTAGGTGCCTAAAGTGGAAGTTAGATGCCTAAGTCCCTTTGTGGATCTAGCCTTTTATGCTGGTGGGCCGTTTCATCAGCTGGGAAGGGAAGCAAATGCCATGCCCACTCCTTTAAAGCCCCTTTCCTCAGGGCACACTTTACTGTTTGCAACAAAGGATTTAAACAATTCTAAATAAATAAAACAACTCAACTGAAATGTGCAGGTCCCAATCCCCAAAGGCTTTTTGCTGCCTCAGCCACCCAGGGGTAATGAGGACACACTTTCTCTGCCACATCCTGTACCTACCTTCTTCCTCTTTATATACCTCACTCAGCCATGTGATAGGCAGGGATCTTTCAACCCTTTCCAGGCTGCTGTTTTACCTTTATAACATTCTCTGTGTGGTTCTGTCATCACACAAGATAAGTGAATACAGAGTTATCAAGAGCTGTTGGTCTGTCAGTAGCTCTCTGCAAAATCTCACCCAACACAGATGTAAATGAAATTTAAATGAACATTTGCAGTCTGCCTCTAAGCTCCCAGAAACACACATTGCACCCCTTTAGTTTATATAAAATGCAGCCACACAGCCATCTTTCTTGCCTGTTGATTTGATCATATTACTCCTCCCTTCGAATCCCTCTGCTGGCTCCCCAGATGCCATCTCATCAAATCTACGCTTCTTGACAGTACTTTCAAAGCTCTATAGCCCAGATCCTCAAAGGTATTAGGCATTAGGCACCTGACTCGCTTTGCTTTCAAATTTCAAATCTTTGAGGATCTCAGCCTGTGTAACTCTGCCCTTTCCTGCTTATCCTCACCTGGCAAGGATTCATCCCCACCTTTTCCCCCATTTGTGAGCATGTCACACAATTCATAGAATCCAAGGCCAGAAGGGACCATTGTGATCATCTAGTCTGATCTTCTGTATAACACAGGCTATAGAACTAACCCACAATAATTCCTAGAGCAGATCTTTTAGAGAAATATCCAGTCAAGATTGAAAAATTATCAGTGATGGAGAATCCACCTTGGCCCTTGGTAAATTGTTCCAATGGTTTATTACTCCCCCTGTTAAATATGTATGCCTTCTTCCCAGTCTGAATTTGTCTAGCTTCAACTTCCAGCCATTGGATCATGTTATACCCTTCTCTGCTAGACTGAAGAGCCCATTTTTAAATATTTGCTCCCAGGTAGATACTTAACCTTCCCTTTGTTAAGCTAAATAGATTGAGCTCTTTGCCCAGCCCCTATATAAACCTCTCTTAAAGACTCACTTCTGCTGTGCTCCCCTACAATGAATCCAGACAACTTGTACAAAAATTACCAATCCCTATTTATTGATCCTCTCTTTACTTGTCTGTCTACATCCTGACAGGAAGAGTTCCTCAGAGTGGGAGACTGCCTCTTCTCGAATGTCTGGGAAGTGCTTAGCACATCATGAGTGTTACCATAAACAATAATAATTAAAGGAATGGGGGAGGGTGTTTCATTTCACAAGTGGCAGAATTCACTGAAAGGTGCAAAGTACTCGGAGCTGAATAGTACAGACATTTTCAGGATAAAAAGGAATGTCTGGGATTACCCTTCCTTTTGAGGCAATAGTTGTACCACAAGTACTTTCCCTTTTCAATTACTTGTCCAACTCTTTTTAAAACTGTTTTTTATTGGTTGCTCCCATTGCTGCTCTTTTTAAATGTATTTGATCTGTTATCTCAATTAAAGAAATTTCACTTGAATTCTTTTGGTGCCCATCCCTCCTCCTAAATTCATACCTTCTAGTTCTTCTGTTTGACAGTAGTTCACCCAGTCTTGAAGCCTCTGTCATTCATATTCCATTAGACACTATACATTATTTTTATTTATTATACCTTAATGAGGTCCACTAACCACTCTTTCTGATAAAATAATAGAGCAAATTGTCTAGATCGTGAATAACAGTCTTATTTCCCTGTAGCTGTCCTTTGAGATTTCAGTAGCATCCTTTTCTCCACACAGGGACTAATTTTACATAGGAGAATTGTAAATGAAACGTCCGGTCCTTGATATAATATGTCAACTAACATATTCAAAGGGGCAGATAAGGCTTCATGTACCACTTAGATGCAGAATTCTATCAGGAGAAAGTGCAAAGTAGATGCAACTTCTCCATCACTGGAAGTTCAAAGAGAATTGTGGTGTCCCAGCACTTCTGAAGCTTAGGCTACTTTCATTTAGGCAACTGAATATGGATTGAGGAGTCTAACTTTAGGTACCCAAATGTGCACCCTTTGGACAACAATTTAAGAACATTATGCATCATTTCTCTCAGATCTTTCACTTGCTGGATGTTTTGCCTTTTATTATTCAGGATATATTTCAAACTCATTTCCCTTCTTCTTGGCTTTACTCTCTGCCTAAAGAAAGTAGTCTTTTTATTACTAAATTGTTTTAAACCACATAAGTCATATATGTTACTATTCTCTCTAAGCGATTCTGAATTTTAGTGTGTTCTTTCTTTTTTACTGATCTCCCCTTCTCAGTGCTATTGGAAGTCCTGATAGAAAACTGGAGGAGTTGCAACTATGTATAATAAACTCATAGCTTTTTCAAGGTATAATAACTTGTAGTATTACTACATTAATATGTTCAATATTCTTATCAAGGCCTAGCCATTGGTTTATAGAACTATTATTTCATCTGCATTGAAATCCTTTGCAATATAATCTAGCTTCTGTCTATCCTCCTCACTTGCAGCTGCACCTTGGGTTGAAAGTTTGAGAGATTTTAGTAAAATCTATAGTCTTCAATGTTATTTTCTGCGGTAGAACTTTATCAGTTCTTTAAAGGACCTGTATCCTTTTCTGCCTAATCAAGCAGTAAAATCCTCAAAATGTTAAGATAGACCGTGGTTCCTGGATGCATACAATTAAAAAAAATACATGTGAGGATAGTGTAAACTGTCTATGGCTCTGTCTATACTACCCTGCAGTTCAGACTACGGGGCATGACTAGCAGTGCACACCAAGTTTCAGAGTAACAGCCGTTCCATTTATTCTTTTACGTAGAGACTGTCCAGTTTGACCAATGTACATGGCAGAGGGGCATTGCTGGCACATGATGGCATATATCACATTGGTGGATGTGCAGGTGAACGAGCCTCTGATAGTGTGGCTGATGTTATTAGGCCCTGTGATGGTGTCCCCTGAATAGATATGTGGGCACAGTTGGCAACGGGCTTTGTTGCAAGGATAAGTTCCTGGGTTAGTGGTTCTGTTGTGTGGTATGTGGTTGTTGGTGAGTATTTGCTTCAGGTTGCGGGGCTGTCTGTAGGCAAGGACTGGCCTGTCTCCCAAGATTTGTGAGAGTGTTGGGTCATCCTTTAGGATAGGTTGTAGATCCTTAATAATGCGTTGGAGGGGTTTTAGTTGGGGGCTGAAGGTGATGGCTAGTGGCGTTCTGTTATTTTCTTTGTTAGGCCTGTCCTGTAGTAGGTAACTTCTTAGTTGGGGGCACACCAAAGCACTGCTCTGTAACTCCCCCATGTGGACACTGTGGGAACAAATTAAAAGGTTCCTAGTTTGCATTAATGTAGTTGAGTGTGAAGAGGACTTTGTTAAAGCAAACTAGGAACCTTTCATTTTGTGTGCACATGGGGGACAGCAGACCACATTGGCGTGCACTGATATTCACATGCCCATAGTCCGAACTTTGGGGCAGTGTAGCCAACCCATATGGAGACCATGGTAGGAATGGGGTTCTTCAAATACCAGGGTTTAGGAGAGAAGCTTATATTACAGAGGAAGGAAACTGTGTGACAGAGCATGACAAATCACCTGTTGCTGAGCACAGGAACTCCTAAGGTGCCCAGTATCTCATTGAATTTGCTAAGAAACAGTATACTAACTCTTCCATTGGTTGCTGAGGGTTAAGATACCATAACACTTAAGTACCAACATTCCCAGAGAAATAAAGGTCTTGGCTTGGTCTGCAGACATTTTAGGCTTAGAAAAGATGTGAGGGATGGATATGAAATCATTGGGACCAGCACAGTCTAGATTAAATTGTGCAGGCACAGCTGATTTTGGATATGCTAAAAAATGTGGTAAGTTTTAAATGGGTCTGTTGGATGGTGAAATCAGGATCTCATCTCAGTTTGGTTCCTCCCTTTCAGGAATACTGAAGCAAAATTGAAGCTTGAAGTCTTAGAAATAAATTACAAGAATGGACAGGGTCCTGGGAGCTATAGTCCTGCTTAGACAGACGGTGGAAAAGTCCACACTGTTAATACGAGTTGGAGAATGAGCCTTACAGACTAAGGGCCACACAAACTGGAACCTGAAAGGTCTGTTCACAGTGGTGGGCAATGAATGGTTGCCAATTTATTTAGAAGTTCAAGTAACAAAACCTCAATGCCTTCCCCTCCCAGGAACCTCCAGAGTCCAGAAACCCCTAACTTTATCTTTGCAGACTCCTGGGCTAGAGGCAAGGGCCTAACACCTACCAACAGTAGACCCTCTCCCCAGAGTCCTCAAGGGGTGCTGGCTGGTTGTTCTCCTTAGCAAGATTTTCAGGATGGGGTAGTAGGCTACCAGATAAGGGCCATTGCTCACCAAATGCTAACAAATTTCAGAGTGTCCTGACCCTTGTGCCATACAGTTTGTTGTCACACGTAATACTTTCTCTCTCAACTTCTATCTCTGGAAAATTGCATTTTTGGTTTATATTTGTACTCTTAAGTTAAAAGTTGGATGCAACTTAATACTACATTATTATCCTTTCACTTATTTCACTTGCAAACAGTGAACAAGATCTAATACCCAATGGCAACAGAACATCAATACGTGCTTACCTGTAATTCTGCTTTTCATTTCCTATATGAAATCTGTCATATTGTGAATATGCCCGATTTCCTTCCCAGTCCATTAACTCAATTCTTAGAGAATACTGCCGCTGACTGGTTATTGCAAAGATAAACTCATTTCCCAGCCAATGTTCACCAGATGGGCTACCAAAACCCTAGAAAAAAGTTGGTAAAATAACTGAATTTAATTATTTTTCTTAATGTTGGTGTAATATTTGTACTGTTATAAAATTATCATTACATTTTTCTTATATACTCTAAGGGCAAGTTAATTAACCTTCCTATGCCTCAGTTTGCCCATCTGTATAATGGATCTATTAATACATACCTTGCAAGGACATTATGTGGTTTAAAATTAGTTGATGTTTTCAGGTGCAAAATCACTTTAAAGGACAAAGTAGTATGTTATTTCCTTTGACTACTACTGAAATATTAGACAACTATTATATGCTCTGCATCGGCCTCCACCTTGGGATCATTCAGACACTGAAGACGGCAGATATTTTGCAGCCCATTAAGTGGTGCCGTGGGACTACATGCACCTAAATTTGGCACTGGCTACCAATTAACTTGAGGTTGGAATTCATGCAGTTGCTTTGAATCTAAAAGCCTTCAATGGTTTGAGATCTAGATTGTCTCTTTTGCTATAACATATTGCTTCAACTAAGAACAACAGAGGAGCTCGAGCTGGAGCCTTCCCATATAAATGAAGGACAGGTGCTGGGCAGGATGTTCTCTGAGCTGGTCCTTGGTTTTGGTACTCACCGATATCACCCTTGGCCTACCAGAGTCCAGATTTGTTAACTTCTGAACCTAAATCACAGGCCATCTTTTCTCAGACTACTGAGGTGGGGTTAAGATGTGGGTTCAGGTGACTATATTCCTCAACAGTCCTTTTGTATTACTTTGTGTTTCAACCTAAAGGTCGATGCTCAGACCACTACATGTGGGGCTATAAATGTATTTTATAAATATGAAGAAATGACTAATAAATAAGAGGTGGTTGCGTGTGCTATTCACCTTCCATATATTCAGATTATCTTATTTCTTTCTAACTAAACTGAATAACTGTACAAAATATAGTAAAAGGGAGAATAAAATGAAGAGTATAGCTAATTTCCCCCAATGATTTGTGGTTTAAGTATTATGTGTAGTATTTCTGTGCCACATGTTACTCTGTTCTTTGATATTTGACACCATCCCATAAATAAAAAATAAAAATAGAAAAAGAAAAAGAAATCTATCTGAATAGTTCAGCAGCTATTGGGGGGAGGGATCGCTCAGTTGTTTAAGCATTGGCCTGCTAAACCCAGGGTTGTGAGTTCAGTCCTTGAGGGAGCCATTGAGAGATCTGGGGCAAAAAAAACTGGGGATTGATCCCGCTTTGAGCAGGGGGTTGGACTAGATGATCTCCTGAGGTCCCTTCCAACCCTGATATTCTGTGATTCTAAGCTTAAAAGGATTGAGATGGGGTCTAAAAGATATGTCAATGTTCTGGGAGTGCAGGGAGGGATTTCCGATTATTCCCAAACTGGATCACCTATCAATAATTACAGCATGTTATAAAACACTTTCAGCAACACTCACTTTCTTTTAAAATCTACCAGTACCCACTTGCTATTTGAGCAGAAGACTGAGCCAACTGGTATTATAGGCTAATTGAGACTGGCTCAGGAGTATCAGAAAGAAATTTGCTCAGGTTGAACCTTGGGATTCTGAACTCTTGCCTCAGTGGAGATCAAGTGAATCATGGGGATGAAGTGCTTAATCTTTAAGAAACAAAGTCGAGTAGTCTACAATCAGTCTTACAGATGGAATAAGTGGAATGACACGGTGATCTTAAAGGAGACCATTCTCTCTCTCTCTCTCTCTCTCTCTCTCCTCTACCACCCCATATATCATCTCTCAGAAAGTCCTCCCCTTTAATCATTCCAAAATCTGTCTCTTTCCCACATTCCTCATTGCTTGCCTTGATTACTGTAATCTTCTACTTACTACTGCCCAACCTTCTGGTCTCTCTCCTCCCAATAATCAAGCCTGTACTTAGTGCCTGGCCTTAACTACTGCTTCAACCACACTATTGGCACGTATATTTTACCAAATAAAATACAAGCTTCTTCCCCTTATTTGCATAATTGCATCCCCACCTATCTCTGTCATGTTCTCCTTTATGTTGCTCTTAATCCTCTCTCCTTATTTCTCTTTCCTACCCTCCTTCTCACAGTCTTGGCTTTTTCCCTTCTAGCTCCTACACCTGGGACCATATCCCAGTTCTAGGAACTCAGGAGTTGCCATACAGAATCAGACTAGTGATTCTTCTTCTTAGTGTCTTGTCTCAACAGTGGCCAGCACCACCTGCTTCAGAGGGAAGTGCAGTAAACTCTGCAGTGCACAGTTATGGAGCAGCCTTCCCACAATCAATGTTTCTTTCTAACCCCACTAGTTAGTGATTGATTTATGCCTTGCAACATTAGGGTTTATCCAAAACATTTGTATTTTTGTTTCTTTGTTATCCTTGCTATTGTTCACTGAGCACACATTTTATCCTCCTTCTGAGCTCTCTTTGGAACAGACCTCTTCAGGAAATCCCTTCTCCCTTTTGCCCATAATTAATAACCATAAGGCATGATCTGTTCTGAACAGTTGCTCTATTTTGTAACTTATGTTTGTGTATCTTGTCTTATCTTATTTAGGTTGTAGCCTTTTCAGGACATGGAACATATCCCTTTTCTGTGTAAACTCAAGGCACCATAAAGTTGTTTCTTAATAATAATACAGTAGAACCTCAGAGTTATGAACACCAGAGTTACGAACTGACCGGTCAACCATACACCTCATTTGGAACTGGAAGTACCCAATCTTGCAGCAGTGGAGACACACACACACACACACACACACACACACACAACTATAGTACAGTACTGTGTAAAACCTAAACTACTAAAAGAATAAAGGGGAAGTTTAAAAAAAGGTTTGACAAGCTAAGGAAACTGTTTCTATGCTTGTCTCATTTAAATTAAGATGGTTAAATGAAGCATTTTCCTTCTGTTCTGTGTAGTAAAGCTTCAAAGCTGTATTAAGTCAATGTACTTTTGAAAGAACAGCCATAACATTTTGTTCAGAGTTACGAACATTTCAGAGTTAAGAACAACCTCCATTCCCAAGGTGTTCGAACGCTGAGGTTCTACTGTAATTCTTCACATTCACAGTAGGAAAGGATTTAAACGTCCTTCTCTCCTCTCACGTTAGACAACAGATTGGAATGAAAATCTATTGCTCAGTGGTTTGCTCTCCTGACTGGAGGAAATTAAGTTGCAATAGAAGCTAATGGAAGGGCAAAAGAAGAAAAAAGAGAAGAAAGAGGTGGTCGTATTAGTTTTCAGAAGCTGAATCCTATTAGAAAGACATATAGTAATGTATTACCGAAAGTTAGATTAGAAATCTCAGGATCATTTAAATGATCAGTTGTGTTACTGAGCCTGACCTGCCTAATATTTTTGATCTATTAGAGAAGGTCTTCTTGAAGCCATGCTGAATAGGATATGTTTGCTTCATACAAGACATTTCTCTCGGTAATTTAAATAATCCATAAATCCTAACTAATTAAACCATCATAATAAATACTGGGTGTGATGGATGGGGTTTTCTTGGGAATTAAACTGTCTGCTGTTTTGCATTTCTTTTGTACAGCAAAGCATTACACAGCTAGGGACACAAATAGAAGTCAAAGATTCCCTTCGGAAGCATGACATGCATATGGCTAAAGATGTAGGTTTAGAAATCTTGCATGGCGCATTTGAAAACCTAGAGCTTTGGTGCGTGGAGCAAAAATGTGGTATTGCCAAGTCCAAGCATTTAAAAACCACAAGTCAGGCCCCCAAAACCGTGGGATTGGCCTAAAAATCACAAGACTTTAACTAAATAGTAAATGTCAGATTCTTTTTATTTGCCTACTAAGTTCTGAGTTTTCAGAGTGCACTCAGGTCACATTTTCTAGTTATTCTCTGCAATCATGAGAAATTATTACTTATTTTTTTAGATGAAAACTGAGACTCACCTAATAAAATAACTCCAGGGAATGTGGAAACACACCAAAAATCATGTGAGTTGGCAACACTGCAAGTTGCTGTGAAATATAGAGTAACAATAGTACTTGAATTGCTCTTTACCATTTTAAGTGCCGATGAGCCATCTAATTGATTGAAGTATAAACATTACTTATCCATATAAATTAACATAGAGATCTTTAAGTCACAGATATAGGTTAGAAATTTGGCAGTGCCCACCTGTCCCACACCGTTGTTTATTATTTCAGCATCAGTGAATCTGTATTTCTGGTGCTGAAATGTCACGTATGGAAGCTTTACATGTGAGAAAAGATTGTATTTTAGGAAAAGTTACTCCCAGTTCAGTGAAAGAAAAGGGCTCATGAGTAAGTGCCAGTGAGTTTATGTTTGTCTCTATAGCTTAGAAATGACATGATGTAATACTCCCTGTAATTATTTGCACACCATTGCATACATTTGATTAAAAAAATGTTTGTGACTACTGTCCTATATCAAAGCAAATACTATAGATTCTGATATACTGCACAACTGCTTTGTAAAAAGCAATAATAGTAATAATCGTAATAATAATCATAATAATTCACTGCAGCATTGATCCATAAAGCAATTTTACTAGGAATCAGAGGCGATATTATAATATTTTATAATATTTACACCAGTTAACAAATACCACCCAAGGTCTGCCTTGCTTCACCTCTGAGTGCACTGTGATTACCAGAGTCAAAATAACAAAAGCAGTCAGGAGTACAAAGAAACTGAATTCAAGACAACTTTTAAAAGTGACCTTCAGAATTCACAAAGTTGACGTTTATTCAAAAATAATAAGTATGGTGCAAAAGAGTTTTATTAGCTTTGGCAAAATCTGTAGGCATATTCTACTTGAATCATGTTACTCCAAGTTCATTAAACAATTATCTCTCTTACTTTATTTATTTTGTCTGATAATGCTCATAGGAAGCTTTGACTTTTTATAGACAAAACAAAAATTGAAACCAGACACAGTCAGTATATCCTGTGGGTTCATCTCCTGTCAGACAACTCACTGAAGAAAACATCTAATAATTCAGTGTTTTACAGCGGGGATGTCTTTCCAGAAGCCATAAAGAATAATCAGCTCCGGTGCCTTAGCTGAGAATACAGAATGGACTTTGAATGTTTGTGAAAATTATTTTAGGATAAGGTCAGTAGACTTCTCCATTTCCAACACATTGGGTTATGCACAACGTTCTTCTGATTGAAAATTAAGTTCTGGTCTGTAGTTGTATCTTTAATGTCCTTCACAGCACCAAAGATAAGATATTTTGATAAAACAGTTTGTTAAAGTAATACTGTGATATATTTTTTTGGGTGTTCAGAGTTAAACACTGTAATTTACCTTCTAGAATGACTAAAATGAGACTGGAAAGTCAGTTTCATCTTGCAAAAAGAAAAGGAGAACTTGTGGCACCTTAGAGACTAACCAATTTATTTGAGCATAAGCTTTCGTGAGCTACAGCTCACTTCATCGGATGCATACTGTGGAAAGTTTCATCTCGCAGTGCAGAACTGAATACCACGAGTTAAGCCCGGGGGTTTGAACCCTGGGGGCCCACACTCTTGGTCACGTGTGCAGCATTTGCTAGGTAGCAACAACTTTTTATTTTAAGTGGATTAATCAAAACTTAAAGTCCCCACTTCCCATACAAAGCCTGGGAAAACAGAATTTATGCAGGGGTCATAAGGACAGAAATTCAGATTTGAAGTACAGATCTTCAACAACTGCTACTTTTGCCTAGTTGGAATATTAGCCGCTGACCCTCCGAGATCCCTATGTGACATCTACTGACCCTTCCCCAGTCCTGCATTAAATGCTACCTTCCATACTGCTTAACTGGAATAGACACAGAGCTCACTTCCTACAGAAGGCTACTCTGTTCATACCCTTTCCCAGATACTACTGGATTTCTGTAGAAGGGAGAGCTCTGTATGGGCTCTCTGTCAGTGTGCGTGGAGTGTGAAAAAAAGGCAAACTGGGCTTGTTACTTTGTTGTCAGAAAATAGTTTAGTTGTAAAATAACATTATGATCTGTTGTTTAACTTTTTTTTTAAACCAACCAAAAAGTAATCCAATCAATATCTGCAGTGCTCCAGTGAAGAGCGGGAGCTACAGTAAGGTGAGGTATGAATCATTATGTCATTAAACAAAATTTATTAGATGCATAACATGTAAGGAATACATAATAGTTTGCTTTATTCAACAGCTAACCGTTTTTTTGTATAAATGAACTTTTCCTGTTCTTTCTGATTTGAAAAGACCACCACATGGGTGTTGTTAACATACATTAATAGTGTCATATTGAAATATTGTAGGCAAAGTAGACACATGAATATATAGCCACATATCAACACAATTCCTGAAACAGATGTTATCCAGTAAAATTTGTGCAGGGAGGACAGTGCTAGATAGGATTTTAAAGCATAATTAAAGCATGACTGAATTCAAACAAAAGAATATATTTAACTTTTCATTCAGTAGCAAAAATATACTATAAATTAAGGAAACAAATGTATTTTGCTTCCAGTGTGGCAGAAATCTCCCTTGGTACTTGATTCAAAAGATATGAATATGTGATATCTGCCAGCTAGGGGGCTTTGGGCCTGATCCAAAGCCTAGTGAAGTCAAATAGGCTTTGAATCTGTCCTTTAGCTCAAGCTATAAAAAGTTATACTTTAATTCCAGCGGTCCCAGGTTCAAATTCTGGTGATAACTAAGTTAACAATCACCATACAAAGCATCATATTAATACATATCCACCATAACTCTCATCCACTTACTTTCATACCATACCTACTATCACTGAGGAACTACAAATCCTACTAGATTCTCTCCTGAGGACGAGAAATGAGAACATGCGAACACGCTTTCTCTTTTTATAACACCCACTGAATGCGACAAGTATCTGAGTAATCATTTCAGTTAAAAAGACAAATGTTTATTTAGTAAAGTGGTATGTCACACAATTCTTTATCAAGGAGGGGTTGATTTCCATAAAAGGCTATGCTCAGAGAATATCTGATCCACATTCCAGGAACTAAAACTCATTTCCTAAAACCCAAGTTTTTTAGTAAATACTTGAAAGAAGTGGATCACTTCTACGTCTTATACCCCACTTGCTGAACATAAATAAATTTTCCAACACAAAAGCGATTTATAATGCCTCCAGCATGAGAAATTTGAGCACATATATTAATATACTACTTATAAAGTTGCAGCATACTGTTTTCCCCTCATTTATCCTTAGCTCACTACCATCATCTTATTGATTTTAACATAGTTTGCAAAAACCCTGCCTCATTTGCTTCAAGTACAGAACCAAGACTGTTCTGCCCCCACATCCCAGTCTCATCTCTGCAAGAACCTCCCCTTCCCTCAGACTCCAATCTCACCCTCAAACCCCTTACTTTGCAGGCAGGATGCAGGCTAAATCACTCAAGTGCTGCTAGCCTTTCAATGCCCTTCCCACAAATCCTCCACAAAGGACAGACAAGTTCTCCCATAATTTATTAGGAAAACAGTTCCAGCCGTCTCAGCACATAGACCAATGGGCTAAGCCTCCAGACATATGCAGATGAGAGCAGAAACGGTGAGGACACAGCAAAGTGGGTATGGCTTTGCCGTGGGAATGCTCGCCCCTGGCTTGGCTAACCTGGGTGCTGAGACCTGGATGCCAGGTTAACTGTGCAATGTAGATTTAGCTTCAGTGTCTCCTCAAGTGGCACTTCCCCAGTCACTTCCCCCTTCTCCAAATCCTTCCATCTTCTTTCCCCTCTTCTCAAATTCCCTTCACAGTGGCCTCCCCGTGCCTGGTGGTTCCCACGTGTCCTGGACAAGCCCCTACTGCTCTGCAGACTTTCAGAGCCTACAGGGCTGGGGTTCAGTCTGGGAAGGACCCAAGCCAAATGTAGGTAGGAGCCACAGCTATATCAGACTGGGCCCCTGCTGGTAGGAAGTGTCAATTGCAACTTTTCTTTGTTAGCTAAATAGAATTGGCAATGGCAACCTCAGACTGTCCTTCCTGCTGGACCATCACAGCCAGCCAAAATTCGGCAGGAGGATGGCTGTGTTGTCCTATCCCAGGCTGCAAGTTGTCCCTCTCAGCTATAATAATGCCAATGCTGGCCATATTATAGGAGAAGTGCAATATCACAATTGTAAAATGCAGAGTTTTTGAGTATTGCTTGAGAATACTGCAGTGTATCTTTATAAGGGACACAAGGGCAGGGAGGGCTGTTGTGCAGGGCAGATGTGCCCTCCTTGTGACCGTGGCACCAGTCGATATACCCAGATCTGGGGATTATATTTGGGCACACATGCATAAAATTTTGTCAACAATTGCATCTTTTGGATGTACCTGCTACTTCCTCTAGCTCATTTTTTGGGGAAAGAGAGAAAATATAGTAACTCAAACCAAATCAAATGGAAAAATCTCTGATTTTCATAAAATGGTAAGGTTAACGGATGGCTGTAAAGTTCATTCTCCAGCTGTCCTGTAGGTGTGTGTGTGTCTGTGTCCCATACACAAAGTATATTAGGCTCTCTAACTTCAGACTCCTATCAGAATTAAGGGTCTGATCCTGCAAAGTGCTGAGTGCAACTCCCATTGACATCAACAGCATCAGCCTGTGACTCCATAATAACAGTTACTCCTGGTGTAGACAAAGCTTCCTGGACTTCCATATAGCCTAAGACATCAGTGCTCCAAGATCTACACTGGCTGTCCACTGGTTTCCAGATGGAATTTAAGGTGTTGGCTATGACTAGCCTCTGACTAGCCTACCTGAGGGGCTGCCTCTCTCCTGGCCAAACTGGCACATTTGTAGTCAATACTGGCACTCAAGCTAGATCACCCTCATTATAAAAAAGAGGGGGCTGCTGGGGTGTCTTCTCCATGAGGGCTCAAGAACTCTGGAAATTGCTCTGCCCCCCGGGTATGAAATAGGCAGAAATGATTGACTTTCCAGGCATGCTACAAAACACATTTGTTTGACAGGGCTTTGGGAGAAGGCTGAGGATGTGATCTTTGAACCTGGAAGGAGGTGGAAAGAAGCTCTTTGTAGATGGCAGGCCAGCAAATTCCTATTAAAACAGCCATACTGGGTCAGACCAATGGTCCATCTAGCCCAGCTTCTGACAGTGGCCAATTCCAGATGCTTCAGAAGAAATGAACACAACCGGGCAATTTTGAACGGCCCATCCCCTGTTGTCTAGTATCAACTTCTAGTAATTGAAGGTTTTGGGGCACCCAGGGCATGGGGTTGTGTTCCTGACCATTGTGGCTAATAGCCATTGATAGACCTGTCCTCCGTGAACTTATCTAATTCTTTTTTAACCCAATTTTTTGGCCTTCACAACATCCCATGACAACAAGTTCCACAGGTTGACAGTGCATTGTGTGAAGAAGTACTTCCTTTTGTTTGTTTTAAACCTGCAGCCTATTAATTTCATTCTTAGTTCTTATGTTATGTGAAGGGGTAAACAACACTTCCCTATTCAGTTTTTCCACACCATTTGTAATGTTATGACCTCTATCATATTCCCCCTCAGTTGTCTCTTTTCTAAGCTGAACAGTTCTAGTCTTTTAAATCTCTCCTCATATGGAAGCCGTTTCATACCCCTAATTATTTTTCTTGCCCTTTTCTGAACCTTTTCCAATTCCAATATATCTTTTTTGAGATGGGCTGACTAGAACAGCATGCTCGTGTGAGCCTCCTCCAAGCACTTAGGGCAGTGGCAATGAGAGTCACAATCAGGCATTGCCTTACAACAGAAGTAGCAGAATTTGAAACCCAGAGAGCGTGGCATATCTCCAGTACCGGTACCCTGACTGGGTGCCAGACCCACACAAAAAACAACAGTACACATTTTTACCTCTCTGCATTGTGAAAACTGAACATAAGAACAGCCATACTCTTCCCCAACAAATTGTGTTCATCTATGTGTCTGATAATTCTGTTCTTTATTACAGTTTCACCCAATTTGTTGTTACTAAAGTTAGGTTTACCAAAGTGTAATTGCCAGGATTGCCTCTGGAGCCTTTTTCAAAAATTGGCATTACATTGGCTATCCTCCAGTCATCTGGTACAGAGGCTGATTTAAGCAATAGGTTACATACCACAGTTAGAGCGGAAAAGAGTCCTGTGGCACCTTATAGACTAACAGACGTATTGAAGCATAAGCTTTCATGGGTGAATACCCTCTTCGTTGAATGCATGTCCGAAGTGGGTCTTCACCCACAAAAGCTTATGCTCCAATACGTGTGTTAGTCTATATGGTGCCACAGGAGTCTTTGCCGCTTTTACAGATCCAGACTAACATGGCTACCCCTCTGATACTTGATACCACAGTTAGTAGTGCTGCAGTTTCATACATGAGTTCCTTCAGAACTCTTGTGTGAATACCATCTGGTCCTACTGTCATATTACTGCTTAATTTATCAATTTGTTCCTAAACCTCCTGTATTGACACCTCAATATGGGACAGTTCCTTCAATTTGTCACCTAAAAAGAATGGCTTGGGTTTGGCGATCTCCCCTGCATTCTTTGCAGTGAAGACTAATGCAAAGAATGCATTTAGATTCTTCACAAGGTCCCTCATCAAAGACTCTTAAGCAAAGTAAGCTGTCATGGGATAAGAGGGAAGGTCCTCTAATGGACTGGTAACTGGTTAAAAGATAGGAAACAAATGGTAGGAATAAATGGGCAGTTTTCAGAATGGAGAGAGGTAAATAGTGGTGTCCCACTGGGGTCTGTACTGGGACCAGTTCTATTCAATGTATTCATAAAAGATCTGGGAAAAGGGGTAAACAAAAAGGTGGCAAAATTTGCAGATGATACAAAACTACTCAAGATAGTTAAGTCCCAAGCAGACTGCAAAGAGCTACAAAAGAATCTCACAAAACCGGATGCCTAGGCAACAAAATGGCAGATGAAATTCAATGTTGATAAATGCAAAGTAATGCACACTGGAAAACATAATCCCAACTATACATATAAAATGATGGAGTCTAAATTAGTTGTTACCACTCAAGAAAGAGATCTTGGAGTCATCGTGGCTACTTCTCTGAAAACATCCACTCAATGTGCAGCAGCAGTCAAAAAAGGTAATAAAATATTAGGAATAATTAAGAAAGGGATAGATAATGAGACAGAAAATATCATATTGCCTCTATATAAATCCATGGTATGCCCACATCTTGAATACTGTGTGCAGATGTGGTCATCCCATCTCAAAAAAGATATATTGGAATTGGAAAAGGTTCAGAAAAGGGCAACAAAAATGATTAGGGGTATGGAACAGCTGCCATATGAGGAGAGATTAATGAGACCGGGACTTTTCAGATTGGAAAAAAGATGACTCAGGGGGCAGGGGGAATATGATTGTGGTCTATAAAATCATGACAGGTGTGGTGAAAGTAAATAAGGAAGTGTTATTTGCGCCTTCTCATAACACAAAATTAGGGGTCACCAAATTAAATTAATAGGTAGCCGGTTTAAAAAAAAACAAAAAGGAAGTATTTTTTTCACAGAATGCACAGTCAACCTGTGGAACTCCTTGCCAGAGGATGTTGTGAAGGCCAAGATTATAACAGGGTTCAAAAAAGAGCTAAATAACTTCATGGAGGATAGATCCATCAATGGCTATTAGCCAGGATGGTGTCTCTAGGCTCTGTTTGCGAGAAGCTGGAAATGGGTGACGGGATGGATCGGTTGATACCTATCTGTGCTGTTCTTTTCCTCTGGGGCTCCTGGGATTGGCCACTGTCAAAAGACAGAATACTGGGCTAGATGGACCTTTGGTCTGACCCAGTATGGCTGTTCTTATGTTCACAATGGTCTTGTTTCCCTTAAGTGCTCTGTCAATACTTTGATCATCCAGTGGCCCCACTTAATTTTTTGCTCTGAGTTTTTGTGTCTTGTGTTGCTCTTTTCTTTCTTGGCCTGCCTTCTTATACTTTTATACTTGGTTTGCTGGAGTTTATGCTCCCTCCTATTTTCTTCACTAGGATTTGACTTTCTATTTTTAAAGGGTGACTTTTTGCCTTTAACTGCCTCTTTTACTCTGCTGTTTAGCCATGGTAGCATTTTTTAATGATCCTCTTACTGTTGTTTTTTTTTTTTTTAATTTCGGGTAAACATTCAGTTTGAGCCTCTATTAAGGTGTTTCTAAATAGTCTCCATGCAGTTTTCAGGAATTTCAGCCTTGTGACTGTTCCTTTTAATGACCTTCCTCATTTTAGTATAGTTCCCCTTTTTGAAGTTAAAATACTACTTTGGTAGGTTTCTTTGTCATTTCCCTCTCTCACGGATGTTAAATTTAATTACAGTGTGGTTGCTATTATCAGGCAGTTCAGCTCACCTCTTGGACCAGATCCTGTGCTCCACTTAGGACTAAATGAAGATTGCCTCTCCCCTTGAGGGTTCCAGGACAAGCTGCTCCAAGAAGAAGTCATTTAATGTATCTAGAAATTTTCTCTCTGCATCCTGTCCTGAGGTTACATTTACTGAGTCAATATACCTGATTACTTAATGCTGCCAGGGTTATACTGTAATTTTAATTGAGTGTTAGTGCACGGAGAGCTTAAAATCTAATGGCTCAAGGGGTTACTTTTCTAACTTTACTGTAAATTCTTCACCCTTACCATTTTGTATTCTTTCCAGTTTTTTTGAAAATCCAGACTCCCATCTTCTCGGTGTTGTATAACTGTCCATCCTCCTCCCGTGATCTCCATATTACAAAAGACCTAGGTAATAATGAAAATAACGATACTAGTTTCAAAATTATGTCCACTCAGAAAAAGACAACTTTCCTTAATAGTCTTCCAACATTAGTACTTTTTCAGTTGATCAAGTATTACCTAGTGCTTGTAGCACAATGTTACACAGGATAGGAAGAAATTATCATAAATTCTTGCCGGAAAATGAGATACAGTGAAGCCAAAATGTAGAAAAGATGATACATTATTTATAGGGGCTTGTATTTCTTATTTAAATCCGGGTTGTACCCACAATATACCGGGCAGTATCCCAACACAGATAGTGACATAATCATTGCCCCAAAGAGTTTGCAATCTAAGAAGACAAGCAACATATAAAAGGTATAGATAAAGTGGAGAAATTATGGATGGGGCCATGTGGGACTATCCCTGGAGAGTGTATGACCAGTACTGAAATTGCAGACCAGCTCCTACCATGATTTCACAATAAAGCTCTCATTAAGTTCCGTATTTACATATAGATAGCAATGTGGTCCTTAAATATAACAAGACAATGCACATAATAATCACAACAGATATTTTATGTTTTATGTGTATACAGTAGTGCTTATAAATAACACAACTTTCACAAAGAATGCATCCTATTGTGCAGCCTATCATTTTTCTTGGGATACTGCAAGGAAAGGTTAAAACTGTCATTTATTATTATTTCTTCTTTTCTGTTCCATCATTTTAACACTATTACTTGAAGCAATTTCCTCATTATTTTCATTAGCAGATACATTTTCCCTATTGGCACTGTGATTGTTCCAGGCTTTCATTTCTGTGCTTTTTAATAAAGCTACATTTGCCTTTGAAATAAGGTGTGCATTTATACCGAGAGTTGAAGAATTCTGATCAATCAGCCTAGTATTTTGTGATCACATCCATCATCATGGACAATGTTGGCCAGTAATTTAATGTTTTTCTTTGCTCTATCAATTGATGGTCATTATCCACTTCCTTTAAATAAAAATTCTTATACATCAGTCAACAAAAGAACAATAGTTCATCCTCAGACAAATCAGTTCCATGCTTTTCACTCTAAGATTTATTGTTCATGTTGATGCTCTGTGATTGCTTCATTGTTTGAATTGCTAGGTCCCCTTGCACATGTAGGAGGAAAGGAGAATGTTGACCACTGCAGACACGTAAACCAGATTCAGAATAACAATTAAAGAAACATGATTTGTTAGACAAACATTTTGGCTCTATGACAGGTTTCAGAGTAACAGCCGTGTTAGTCTGTATTCGCAAAAAGAAAAGGAGTCCTTGTGGCACCTTAGAGACTAACCAATTTATTTGAGCATGAGCTTTCGTGAGCTACAGCTCACTTCATCAGGTGCATACCGTGGAAACTGCAGCAGACTTTATATATACACAGAGAATATGAAACAATACCTCCTCCCACCCCACTGTCCTGCTGGTAATAGCTTATCTAAAGTGAGCAACAGGTTAGGCCATTTCCAGCACAAAACCAGGTTTTCTCACCCTCCACCCCCCCACACAAATTCACTCTCCTGCTGGTGATAGCCCATCCAAAGTGACAACTCTTTACACAATGTGCATGATAATGAAGTTAGGCCATTTCCTGCACAAATCCAGGTTCTCTCACTCCCTCACCCCCCTCCAAAAACCCACCCCCATACACACACAGACTCACTCTCCTGCTGGTAATAGCTCATCCAAACTGACCACTCTCCAAGTTTAAAACCAAGTTAAACCAGAACATCTGGGGGGGAGGGGTAGGAAAAAACAAGAGGAAATAGGCTACCTTGCATAATGACTTAGCCACTCCCAGTCTCTATTTAAGCCTAAATTAATAGTATCCAATTTGCAAATGAATTCCAATTCAGCAGTTTCTCGCTGGAGTCTGGATTTGAAGTTTCTTTGTTTTAAGATAGCGACCTTCATGTCTGTGATTGCGTGACCAGAGAGATTGAAGTGTTCTCTGACTGGTTTATGAATGTTATAATTCTTGACATCTGATTTGTGTCCATTTATTCTTTTACGTAGAGACTGTCCAGTTTGACCAATGTACATGGCAGAGGGGCATTGCTGGCACAACACTTCAATCTCTCTGGTCACGCAATCACAGACATGAAGGTCGCTATCTTAAAACAAAGAAACTTCAAATCCAGACTCCAGCGAGAAACTGCTGAATTGGAATTCATTTGCAAATTGGATACTATTAATTTAGGCTTAAATAGAGACTGGGAGTGGCTAAGTCATTATGCAAGGTAGCCTATTTCCTCTTGTTTTTTCCTACCCCCTCCCCCCCCAGATGTTCTGGTTTAACTTGGTTTTAAACTTGGAGAGTGGTCAGTTTGGATGAGCTATTACCAGCAGGAGAGTGAGTCTGTGTGTGTATGGGGGTGGGTTTTTGGAGGGGGGTGAGGGAGTGAGAGAACCTGGATTTGTGCAGGAAATGGCCTAACTTCATTATCATGCACATTGTGTAAAGAGTTGTCACTTTGGATGGGCTATCACCAGCAGGAGAGTGAATTTGTGTGGGGGGGTGGAGGGTGAGAAAACCTGGATTTGTGCTGGAAATGGCCTAACCTGTTGCTCACTTTAGATAAGCTATTACCAGCAGGACAGTGGGGTGGGAGGAGGTATTGTTTCATATTCTCTGTGTATATATAAAGTCTGCTGCAGTTTCCACGGTATGCACCTGATGAAGTGAGCTGTAGCTCACGAAAGCTCATGCTCAAATAAATTGGTTAGTCTCTAAGGTGCCACAAGGACTCCTTTTCATTTTGGCTCTAGTCCTCCTTCAGCAAAGACACTGCAAGTCAAGCCATTTATCTACAGGATTTAGTTTTTTTAGTCTTAGTCTGATTTTCAGTGAACATTTCTAACTGATGGATGTACCTTATTTAAAATTCAAGTCTAGAACCCAGGAATCCAGTGTTCATTTTTCTAACGAATTAAGCCCTTCTCATGTCTTGAGTGTTAATATTTTAATATGGAAAAGGAACATAATATAAAATTTTCCTGTAATAAAAAGCCTTATAAAACAAGTTTTCATGTTCTTTGAGAGGTGTAGCAAATTACAGCACCTAATTATGCATTAGCCAGCATTGCGTGGTCTGGCACTTTCCATGGGGGTGGATGTGAACACCTGCCATACTAAAAGGAGTATCAAGTTGATTATCAATATTAGCTTCACATAATTCTAGCCAACAAAAGCCTTGAACTGGCTCCTGTCCCAGATAAGGTCAAGACATTCAGCCATTAAACACCTTTTAACATGTTTTGAGGTTTAATCCTGAACAAAAAAGAGGTGATAATTTTAATAACTATTTTTATGCATCTGTGGGTGCTGGACTTCTTATGAGGAGTGGTGGGTGGTGGACTTTATTATTTTTCTGCGGATTCAGATGAAGAGGACTCCAAATGCACTAAGTATTTGCCTCTGCTTAGACGCATGGATGAAAAAACTACTAATTCATAACACACATCCGTTTAATTAGACTCATTTTAGATTTATGGATTAAACAAATTTTTAGCATTAAAACAGCCTTTTGGAGACAAACACAGATTTTTTTTAAAAAAGATGATAATATACTCCTGTCCTTAAATGTGTTTATGAAGAATAAGAACATAAGAATGGCCATACTGGGTCAGACCAATGGTTCATCTAGCCCAGTGTCTTGTCTTCCGACAGTGGCTAGTGCCAGGTGCTTCAGAGGGAATGAACAGGACAGGTAATCATCAAGTGATCCATCCTCTGTCGTCCATTCCCAGCTTCTGGCAAACAGGCTAGGAGACCATCCCCGCTCATCTCATCTAATAGTTATTGATGGACCTATCCTCCATGATTTTATCTAGTTCTTTTTTGAACCCTGTTATAGTCCTGGCCTTCGCAACATTCTCTGGCAAAGAGTTCCACAGGTTGACTGTGTGTTGTGGGAAGAAGTACTTCCTTTTGTTTGTTTTCAACCCCTTGCCTATTAATTTCATTTGGTAACTCCTCGCTCTTGTGTTATGTTAAGGAGCAAATAACACTTCCTTATTTACTTTCTCCACACCAGTTGATTTTATGGATCTCTATAATATCCTTCCTTAGTCATCTCTTTCCAGGCTGAAAAATCCCAGTCTTATTAATCTTATTAATCTGTTCCATACCCTTAATCATTTCATTGCCCATTTCTGTATTTTTTTCAATTCCCATATATCTTTTTTGAGATGGGTGACCACAGCTGCACACAGTATTCAAGATGTGGGTATACCATAGATTTATATTGAGGCAGTATGATATTTTCTGTCTTATTATCTATCCCTTTCTTAATGATTCCTAAAATTGTTAGCTTTTTTGGACTGCTGCTGCACACTGAGTGGATGTTTTCAGAGATGTTTTCCGCAATGACTCCAAGATCTTTTTCTTGAGTGGTAACAGCTAATTTAGACCCCATCATTTTACATGTATAGTTGGGATTATGTTTTCCAGTGTGCACTACTTTGCATTTATCAACATTGAATTTCATCTGCCATTTTTGTAGCCCAGTCACCCAGTTTTGTAAGATCCTTTTGTAACTCTTTGCAGTCTGCTTGGGACTTAACTATCTTGAGTAGTTTTATATCATCTGCAATTTTTGCCACATTTTTGTTTACGCCTTTTCCCACATCATTTATGAATACGTTGAATAGGACTGGTCCTAGTACTGACCCCAGTGGGACACCACTATTTACCTCTCTCCATTCTGAAAACTGCCCATTTATTTCTACCCTTTGTTTCCTATATATTAACCAGTTACTGGTCCATGAGATAGATGAGAACCATCTATCAACTAAAACACTTCACGGCTCCAATACAGTGCCCACTAAAATCAGTGACTTCAGTGGCCATCGGATCAGGAACTAAAATAGTATGGTATAAAGAATAACTAAGTAGCCTCAATAATTTAAAAGTAAGCAGTTTAAATGTATAATATTATGCACAACTCAGAATAAAGACTTAGAATACTGTTGCACTTCTAATTATTTCAACACCTTAAATATATCTACACATTTAAGAGGAAAAATTAAAATAATTAAATAAATACAACTTGCAAAATGATGACTATCAAAAGGGTGGGAATGGGGGTTTGAGCAGGACTGATAATCATCTGTAAATATCTGAAGGTTGTAAACGGCAAAGAGGAAGAGAAATTGACAGTAATGTTGGGATGAAACTAAGCAAAGAAAACGACTAGAAAATTATAAAATGTATTAGCCCACTTAGTGCCTGATCCCACGTCCCTTAAGACAATAGGAATTTTCCCACTGTCTTCAGTGGATATTGTATCTGGCCCTTGCTACCAGAGGTTGACAGACACAGGAGCCAGCAGAATATATATATTTCTGAATAGAAAATATATTCTTGCTGAAACAGAAAGAAAACTAAAATGCAGCCTCTCTGAAAAACCAAATGGAATAGTTTCTGGGCTGACTCTCCTGATTGCATTGGATAGCTCTTCCAATCAGGGATACCAGAGAAATAAAACATGACTTCCACAATGTGACTTTCCCTATTTTACCTATCCCAGTGCTAGTCTCAAACTAAACACACCAAGATCAGTAACCTAGTAAACCTTGTGGATATTCAGATACAATTTAAAAGTTTGTAACAAAGCTTCCATGGACAGCTTGTGAACTTGAACAAAACTAATGCAAGTGCAACTCATTGTCAATTTGCCAGTTATTTTCAAGTCCTTTACAATTTCACTTTAACAGTTTCAACACCTCTGTTCAGGTCTCTCTAATCCTGCTTGATAACATCTAAGAAGATTTTCCATATTTCATTACAGACATCTCAATTATCTTCTGTATTCACCTTTCATATATCACTATATCAATATTTGCTTTAACAGTATTCTTCTAGTGTTGGTTTATCCTTTTCCCCATTTCTCATCCTGAACAATATTTCTGGAATGAAATGGGAACTATTTATCAGTGATTAATTACAAACAGATGATTGTTTTTTGACAGTGGATCATTAATTAATAAAATATGATCTCTTGGGTATCCCTGATTCTCTCCTTAATCTTCAGAGACATGTATTTCTCACAGAACTGCTGGCCAGG
The DNA here is from genome assembly GCF_965152235.1 of Eretmochelys imbricata. Classification (NCBI taxonomy): domain Eukaryota; kingdom Metazoa; phylum Chordata; order Testudines; family Cheloniidae; genus Eretmochelys; species Eretmochelys imbricata. Next base: position 33,569,160 of record NC_135573.1, on the reverse strand, counting down.
TGTCTGACTCAACTGTAGAGATCAGGCATTTGCTGAGGGGTAGAAGACAGATCATGTTTTGGGGGTGTATGCTCAGATTTAGGGAGGATCCTCAGTCAGTGGAGAAAAAGGATGGGTTGGGACTCACTCCAGGCAAGATACTCTATTTACTTCACCTTCCAGTATTTTTCTAAGGGTGAAGATGGACCAAGTGATTTATATTAATACAGCACTTTGCCAATGTAAAGATTCCATAACCATGCAGAATGCTCCCTCACGCCAAGAGCAACATCTACATCAACAAGCAAAAACAAACACAAATACATATATTTGTTACCTTTTTAGGCTCTGATACATTATTAATATAAATAGTGTAGACCCCGCTTTTGTTAAAGCCAGCTTGGTACACATCTGCACAGTCTCTGAATGGCTTGTCCTCCTCTCTTTTTGCATTCTTTAGTAAAACTGCAAAACAGAAAATACGATAATGCAGGTTACAATAGCAACCCTAGGAATTACTATACCAAAGTGGCTTTATTTCTTGTTAGCTTTTCCACATCATTCTAGGCACTTAAGTATTATGCCTGTTATACCTACATAACACCTCAGTATTAGACATAACACCTAAATATTAGTCCTTACATGTCCACCGCATTTTACAAACCGCAAATACTTAATAATTAACATGTCCCTTTGAGGAAGGTAACAAATTATTATTATCCCCATTTTAATGATAGGAGTACTGAGGTGAAGAGGCAAAGGCCCAAATCCTCAAATGTTTTTAGGCAGAACACCCATTGATTTAAATGGGAGTTAAGTGCGTAAATACCTTTTGGGATCTGAGGCAAAGAGACTTTCTCAAGGCCATGGAGCCAGTCATCATTGGCAAAGCCAGGAATAGAACCTATGACCCCTTGATTCTCCAATCTCCTCCCTTTCCCCAGACCATATTGCTTTTTAAATAGCATAAATCACTGCAAACAATAGTGTAAAAACCCAAAATTTTCCACCTACAAATTGTTATTAAAAGCAACTTGTAAAAAATGGATGCTACCTTAATATATAGTTTTAATGGTGGGTTTTAATTTCTGGGTTTATTTCACTTTGTGAAAATAAAGCAAAAGAATTAATATTCCAGCTACAGCATAGCACTTGATTCTGCACATCACAGGGTACGAAGTATTGTGCTTGAGTGTGAGATTAAGAGATGAGGAGAACAGGGTGTGCTGGCAATCCCAATCCTGCAGTAATGAGCGCACTGCTAAATTGGCCCTGAAGTAACTCCTCCCTAACAGAACGAGTAAGACCTAAGAGGGGAACCTGTAGCTCTCCAAACAACAGGGGCTTGATCCTGCACTATGGACCCAATCCAGGAACACATGCTTTAAGCACTTGAGTAGTCCCATTGAAATCTATGAGACTACTCATATGCTTAAAATTAAGCAAGTGCTTATGTGCTTTGCAGGATCCAGGCCAGAGTTCTCAGCACCTTGCAGTATTAAGCTCCACAGTGATGAGGACTACATAAATACATATGCAAATTGAATTGAAGCTCTCTATAGACATGCCCATTGTCTGTCTGCAATCCACCTCTTTTTCACTTTGGGCACAGGAAAGTAAAGAGTGGGTGCAAAAGGGGATAGCGACTTACTCCCTCCCAATGAAGAAGATGGCACTGTGTACCTAGGGCACAGTGGTGTGCCTCCACTTCCACTAGAGAGTAGCAGCCTTGCACGGCTGTTGCACACCACACAAGGACTTGCGGGTTCAAGGCTGTATGTTAAATATATAATGACACAAACACTTCACACCTCTATATGCCACCTTCCATTTGAGCATCTTCGTGAACCTTATGGGCAATAATTCTAGCATCACAAATTCCTGTGAGATAGGCTGTAGCTATGCCCATTTTGCAGATGAAGAAACAGAAGGCTAGAGTGGTTAAGTGATTTGCCCAACATCACACAGGAAGTCCTGGGGAGAGGCAGAAATAGAACCCAAGATTTCTAACGCCCAATCAGTTGCTTTAACCATAAGACCATCCTTCCTCCCCCATAGAGAATGTACATTGCAGTTCACAAAACTACTCTCATAGCACAGCATTTGCATTTTGTCTTGAATAAAACAGATGTAATTTGCTGTGTTTTTTTCTTTTAAAATTTGAATTTTACAACAAAAAGGTGGATTTATTTTTCTTTTGAGTGAATTTATGCATCATCTCTTTTCTCTCTTCTTCCATAGCGTCCATAAAAGTAACTCCTGGCTCACATACATATGTGAACTCTAGTTGGAAAAGAAACTTCTTGGAGGCTTAGCCCTATTAGGAAAAGAAAAGTGGTGTTCGTGACTCAGTAGGTGACACACTTCCCTTTGAGTCAGTGCTGAATTAGGCCCTCAGCATGGTCTTAAGTAACAATGCACTCTTGCAGGTGCCATTTTTCAGATGAGACATAAAACTGGGCCCTGGCAATTTGTGTTCATTAAAGATTCAGTGGTATTTTTTGTAAGTAGAGGAGTATTAGCTTCAATGGCCAAATTCCAACTTGAGTAATTACTTGGGATCTGAGCCAAAGGCCACTGAAGTCAAAGGAGAGATTCCCATTGACTTCAGATCAGGTCCATCTTGCCTACCCTGAGTTTTTCAAATGAGAGAAGTTAGCTTTCCTTGCTGAGTGAGAATCACTACTGCTTCCATGCTAAACGTGACAATATTTCAATGTACATCTATGTAATACACACACAGAGATCAGCTTACCTGCCTCTCCTCCCACACACACAATCTGCAAAATATTTTGAAGTCACTGGAATTGCTGTAGATTTACACCAGTGTTACTGAGATCAGAAACTAGTTCCGTTATTTTTGAACTGAATGTTATGCAATATTTTCAGGAGGCAGCCCTGGCTCTTTAAGCTATTTTTAGCTGGACTGATACATAAATATCTTTTTTGAACAAGACAGCAGGAGATCATATATGGTTACATGGCCAACATGCTATCATATAAACCATCATATTATAACATAAGCAATCCTGATTTATTTATACACTGTATGTATCTACAGGGTTTGGGTTTAGAGTGAGCAGTAAAACTTAAACAGAAATAGCATTAATATCCTTGGATGTCATAACTAAGGGACATGAAATTTTTAAATAGGTATCTCAATAGCCAATAACAAAATAATTGTTTTTACAGCAAATGAAATAAAATCAGTCCATTCAGTAAAGCACTTGACATTTCAATCACCAAAGAACCGCACAGGAATATTCAGATTGTATATTTAGTAAAATGCACATATAGTTCGTCTGTCTGAGGTGGGTAAAAAACAAAGAAACAAAAGGCAATAGCTCTCCTTAGACAAGAACGCTCTAAATCTTTGTGATTCTTTAGGCTTTCTTTAGGGTTTTAATCTCCGATGGGAGCCACTCAGAGTTTCATCTCTGAAAAGAATTGCTTGGTGCATGGGCATGCAGGCACAGTAGCTGGTTTTTGAGATGTAATCATAGAATCATAGAATCATAGAATATCAGGGTTGGAAGGGACCTCAGGAAGTCATCTAGTCCAACCCCCTGCTCAAAAGCAGGACCCATACCCAATTAAATCATCCCAGCCAGGGCTTTGTCAAGCCTGACCTTAAAAACTTGTAAGGAAGGAGATTCCACCACCTCCCTAGGCAACGCATTCCAGTGTTTCATCACCCTCCTAGTGAAAAAGTTTTTCCTAATATCCAACCTGAACCTCCCCCACTGCAACTTGAGACCATTACTCCTTGTCCTGTCCTCTTCCACCACTGAGAATAGTCTAGAACCATCCTCTTTGGAACCACCTCTCAGGTAGTTGAAAGCAGCTATCAAATCCCCCCTCATTCTTCTCTTCTGCAGATTAAACAATCCCAGTTCCCTCAGCCTCTCCTCATAACTCATGTGTTCCAGACCCCTAATCATTTTTGTTGCCCTTCGCTGGACTCTCTCCAATTTATCCACATCCTTCTTGTAGTGTGGGGCTGGGCACAACATTATTCCCTGCGTTCAGGGTGTGGAAGAGATTCAAAGGGCTGGTACCACTGTAGTGTTAGCCTCTGGAAGGCTACAGGAAAGTGGCAGTGCCTTGGCTATGCCCTCTACCTCCCCCCTGTCTTCACCAGTCAGCAGACCTACCCAAGCCCAGAGAGGAGCGGATGCTGCATAGCGGTTGCATTCCCTCTGGGAATCACAATAGCTCCTGGAGCTCCCAATCTGTCAATGAGACTCTACAGCATCCCTAGGCTAAGGTACTGCCTTGAAGGTATAAAGAATCCTCGTATTAATGCCTGATATAAACGTTTAGATTATAAAACTATGAATGCTGGAGAATTAATTATACATTCTGATGATAACCTTCCTTCACTGACACCAGACGATTCTCCCTTTATATTCCAAGGAACTATAAAGAACAAGCCCTAAATTATCAGAAAATTAATCCCTGTGAACTTTATTGCTGATGTTCTTTTACAGTAAGGTAACAAGGAATTCTTCCTATTTTGTTCATATTTGAAACCCATGATGTTTCTAAACTTTTTCCACATTCCACAGTGCCTGACTGGGTATTTACTGCTGAACATTACACAAACCATGAACTCCTTATACATCAGTTGAAGTTCCTGAATAAAACATTGACTGGCATACTGTCAGTGTGTAAATAATTTAAAAAAAAACCCCAACCCTAAATAGAACCCAAAGGGAATGATTAGTTCTCATAGACTTATATCACAGGCTACAGAATCCCCCTGTCCACTTCTGTAATAGCTCAATCTCTGGTTGAGTTACTGACATCCACAGATTTTGAGTTAAAGACTTCAAGTTACAAAAAGTCCACCATTTATTCTATTTCAAACCAGCAAGTGACCTGTGCCCCATGTTGCAGAGGAAGACAAAACAACAACAACAACAACCCAGAATCTCAGCCAATCTGACTAGGGGGAAATTCCTTCCCCATCCCAAATATGGTGATCAGTTGGATCCTAAGCATGTGGGCAAGATCCACCAGCCAGACAGTTGGGAAATAATTCTCTATAGTAACTCAGAGCTTTCCCCATCTAGTGTCCCACCTCCGGCTGTTGGAGAAATTTGCTAATAACAGTCATGGATGGGCCACAGACATCATGTGTAACTATTACCCTTTCTTTGACTATCTAAATGCCTAAAGTTAGTTCAAATATTTTTAAATACATGATCATACCAATATATTATGTAGCTGAGGTTGCTGACAAAAGTCTGTGTCAAGCAAAATAAATTAATTTTGATATATTTGGTGCTATGAACAAAAATATATTAGACACATATTTGCCCTTTTCTAATTTGATCCAAATTAACTGATCTCAGCACTATGGAAAATATAATTATCTTAAAATTAATATATTTCAGTGTTTATTGTCATTTCTAATTAGGCTTTGAGAAAATGAAATATGTGTGCCTGTTACTCCAGCAACCTAAAATGGACATTCCTTAATTACACCCTGATGTTCAATAGTGCTTACAGGCAAAGACAATTGATTATGTTGCCTAAATTCATGGAGTCACATTCATACTTCCCGTAGTACCAAACATCTGGACTGATGCATTCATAAATTCCGCAAAGACTAAATGAGTTAATCCCACAGGTGCTAATTATGTCTTCATATGACAATGCCAATAAATGACAGATGAAAGGAAGCTGTATGTTTTTTGTACAATGGTGATATAAATGAACAGAAATGTAGAGATTTCCGCAATGAATCTTTATATTTTCATACTCTTAATAATATCCTACATGCTTTGTATTTAATCTACTTTTAATGTCCAACAATTAATCCATAGCAAAAGAAAATTCCTAAATGATCTTCATGAGAGTGGAAGTCCAAAAGGAGAAAACCTTATTCACTATATGTTTAGGAAATATTCATTGGCCAGATTCTGGCTGCCATACGCAGGTGCCCATAAAAAACAATGTGGGCAGAAGAAGTCTCAGGTTAGAAATCTCCCTACCTAGTTTGGGTGTTTCCAAGAATTTGAGGGGAGGGTTGTCTGTAGATCCACCGCTACCTGTAACAGAAGCCAGAGGGTCTAGAAGCAGGGTCAGGGTCTAGAGCAGAGGTTCTCAATTTATGGGCCGCACCTGCCTGGGAAGGCGTGGGCATGTGCCAGTTGCCTGTCTTTTGGGCAGGCGTATAGTGCTGCCAGAGGATATCCAGAGCACTGCTTAGCCTGGAGGTGGGCAGAAGGAGCCGGGGGACGGATTGGATGGGGTCAGCCATGTGGGTTTGCACACTAGGGGAATATAGGGAGCCTCCCCTGCTCCACCCCCCAGCTCTCCTCCCCAGCTCTGCCCTACCCACTGTAGCACAGGGGTTCTCCTACTTCATCTTTCCCCAGCATCACAGGGCCTCCTGGGCCCTCCATCTACTCCCTATGTTCTGCTCTCCAGTTCAGCCAGGGCTACTCCATTTCCTGCTGTGCTCTCCTCTTTGGCTGAAGCACCCCTTACAGTATCCCACAGGCTCCCCGCCATCCCCATACACCTCCACATTGCAACCCTGTCTGCAGTACCCTGGGGCTTCTCTCGGTTCCCATTCACCAATCCCAGCCCTGCACTGCAATATCCCAGAGACTCCCCTCCATTCTCTTCACCTCATCTCAGACCTGCCCTACAGAATTCCAATGACTCCCCTCCTTCCCCATCCCCCCAGCCCTGCCTTGCCCCCAGGGCTCCCATATAGCTCCATGCCCCCACCCTGCACCAGCCTGGCCCTGAGCCCAGGGTTCTCTCCATACCCCCATCCTGCCCCAGCCCTGACCTTGGGGCTCCCCTCCTTTCCCATCCCCACACCTTGACCCAGCCCTGCCCTGGCCCTGGGGCTCCACTCCATCCTCATTGCCCCACCCCACCCCAGCCGTGCTGCACCCCAGGGGCTCCCATATATCCCCATCCCCCCACCATGACCCACCCCTGGCCTGTTCCCAGGGCTCCCCTCAATCCCCATCACCCCATCCCAATTTAGCCCTGCCCTGTCCCTGGAGCTCCCTTCATATCCCCACCCTGACCCTGTCCAGGGATCCTCTCCATCTCCATCTCCCCACCTTATCCCTGCCCTGCTCTGTCCCAGGGATTCCCCTCCACCCCATGCATCCTCAGATCTCAACCCTGCCTTGCAATGGTATTGGGGCTCTCCTTTATCTCCATGGCTCCAAGGTTGTGACCACTGATGAGCTTCTGAACCATAGACAGATGCAGTCTGTTATACCAATGGCCTACTCTTGTATATATCAACCTTCATTTGGGACCCAGCATGGTGATGAAGAACTTAACCTCAGTGACCAGTAGCATGCCACCGAAACACACTCTATTGCTATCTGTTTTTGACAATATTTTTCTTACTGCAAGCAGCAAAATTGGAAAACTGAGCAGCAAAAGTGGAAAACCTGGAAAGTGTGTGGCAAAATGTATAGTACATTGAACTACAATACAAACCATGCTACAGATATCACACACTGAACACAAGCAGGGACACGAAACCGGGAGGTCATTCCAACTGAGCTGAACCCTCAAGATAAAAACATCTTTGGACTATGGAAACAGAGAAAAAAGCAACTCACAGACAGCAAAATTATCAGTTAAAGCTCCATCTGTTCTCTCTTGTTTGACATTTATATTGCAAGCTTTTTTGAGCAGGGTCCTGCTTTTTGTTCTGTAATTCTGCAGGACCCTAGCAGAGTGGGAGCCTAAGTGCTACACTAATTAATAAATAGTAAGAGTGAAAATAGCTAAACACAACAGAGGACATAGCCAGTGCTACCACTTTAAAGTTGTAAAACTATAAAATACTACTTTTAAGTGAGGAAATAGTTAATCAGTTGCCTACATACTAAAATGATGGGCACATTAGAAATGTGATAGTCACAGAAGTCACGGATTCTGTGACTTTCCGTGACTTCTGCAGGAGCCCATGTGGCTGGCCCGGGAGCCCCCTGAGCAACTTAGGCAGCCCCTGGGCAGTCACACCAGCTGCTGCTGGGGCAGTCTTGGGCTCCCCTACCCTCCCCCAGCAGCAGGAGTTTGGGGGGGCTCAGGTGTGGGGATTGGGGTGCGGGGTGGTGCTTACTGGGGGACTCCCTAGAAGGGCATCAGGAACTCCCCTCCCTCAGCTCCTAGCTCTACTTGCTGCCTCCGCTCGCAGGCACTGCCCCCACTGTTCTCATTGGCCATGGTTCCCAGTCAATAGGAGCAGCAGAACCAAGGCTTGGGGCAGAGTGGAGGAAGCACATGATGCTAGGAGCTGGAGATCACCGCTTCCCAGGAGCCAGGTAGAGAATCTGGCCCAGCCCCGCCAACACCCCCTCCAGCACCCCTGGTGCCCCCTGGGCCATGCCCCCTCCCAGAGCAACTGTGGCAACCCCAAATTTTAGTCAGGGGTATATAGTAAAAGTCATGGACAGGTCACTGGCTGCGAAGTTTTATTTACTGCCCATGACCTGTCCATGACTTTTACTAAAAATACCCGTGATTAAAATGTAGCCCTAATAATAGTGCACTAAGCACAGTGAAAATCAAAAGATAAGGTTAAAATCTAGAAAATATACCTGAAGGTTTTTGTATTTCTGAATAGGAACCTTTCAGATTTGATCATAATTTCCATAGCTGACTTTGCTATGTTAAGACTATTAAATTTACTATTACAATGACATGTTGAGATTTCTCCTACTTACGTAACCCACTTGTCAATGTGTCTTACAAGTCCTCCCCTGTGCTAATCCACAAAAGAGATGAGTTGTTACACCCCACAGCTACGGAACATTGGCTCTTTAGCTCTAACAGCTCCTGCTTTCAGCTCTGGAGGCTCCCCGTTCAATTCACTGTGTGCCAGCTAATATGGTAGCCATCACATAAGTCAGGGCTTGTCTGGGATTGATGGATTGCTGTCGGACAAGCTTTTTGTTGAGCAGCGGAATTATGTAACCCACTGGTGAGCATGCGTTACAAGGTCCCCCCTGTGCTAGTCCACAGAGTTTATGAGGTGATATATCTGGAACCAAAGCTCTTTAGCTGGGGACTGAATTAACTCATGTCTTCTGTGGATCTGAACAAAGGAGGTCCTGTATTGCACACACACCACTAGTGGGTTACTCTTAATTTATACAATTTATACTGGGACTTAAATTTCTGTTCCGGGATGTCAAAGTTTAAAAAAATCATTATTTATGGTTTTGGTTTATTACTGATCAACGATTACTTAGCTTTTTGTAACATATCTATATATTTTAGGGATTTAAACTGCCACCCATCACCATAGTATCAGAGCATCTTCCACTTGTAATCAATAGCAATAGCAAAGACCCTAATAGGCTACATGGAGTCTTTTGTGTTTGTTTGTGATTCAGAAGTAGGAAGCGGTGTTGGTGTTGTGTCATTCTTACGGTGGAAAGGCTTCATGTGATAATGATTTTCCCTGTGTGGTATTCTACTGCCATATACCCACAAACAGATCTCCCATTAATATGATAATAGAATACAATTCACGGTAATTAAATTAGGCTAGCAAAAGGTTAATATAAGAGGTATATCAGGAAATGATGATGAAATTAGACTATGCAATTATTTTCCAAAGGAAGCGGATGGGAGCCCCATCACATGAGGAGTTTAAAACTGGACTAGATAAAGTACTACAGCCCATGGCTCAAGCCCTGTGAATAGGTCTGTGATGCAGGGCCAGAAAGGGTCACACAACTAGCAGGCTAATTGACCCAGATTCAACCTTTAGAGACACATTAGTAGATAATGATTGTGGGTTTACATATATATTGCTAGACATTAGACAATGTAACCAAACAGTTCCTGTCTCTCCTCCGGCCGTTTAGGTTGGGTTAGCCCTAGAAGACATAGAGAGTTTGCACATTACAGCAGTTTCTACTACTTTTTGAAACCTAAAGCTCTCTCTCATTTGTGTGTATGTTTACCTGATTTCACCTGGTAAATAACACTCATTTCTTTTTCCTAGTTAATACACCTTTATTGTAGGATTGGTTACAAGCCCTGCCTTTGGTGAAAGACCTAGGATGCACTCGACCTGGGGGGAATGATTGTGACTGGGAGTAACCTGAATATTATTGTGATTTTTGGTACAAAGGCAAGATTGCCTAGGTGGCAAGGTAGATCAGGGCACTCAAGGGGGCTGTCTGTGACTCCATGTTAAGGCTTTTATAGTGCTTGAGGAGTTCACACTTGATACTTGGTTGGTCAAATCTAATTGTAGAACACACAACCAATTTGGGGTTTGTGTCATGTTTCTTAACAGTATGCCCTGAGATTGGAACTCCTGGGTCATGAGCCATTCCAGACAGCCTGACAAAGTCAATGGAAGTTTTGTCAGAGTGCATCTTGAGTTAAAACTGCAGGATTTGGCCTTGAAGTGAGACAGGTATTTAAAATTTGGGGGAAAGTAGAACACAGTGTGAATTTAGGGCCAAATTCTATAATACTTAGTCAGATACAAGCAGCTGCTGAATCAGTGAGAGCTTCGAAAGAATAGGACTGCAAGATTTGGCCCTAAATTTAATCATTCAGAGCACACAAGGAGTTAAGATATTATATGCTATAAAAAAAATCCATGGCCTAATTGTGATAGGTGCTGAACACATTGGTCTGATTCTCAGCTGGTGGAAATTGGCCTAGCGCCATGAAAGTCAAAGGAGCTATGCTGATCTCCTCCAGCTAAGTATTCAGTTCAATACTGGTTTCAGTAGGAGTTGAGCATGTTCCTCACATCTCAGAATTTAAGATCCATATTCATTTAAAAGAAAGAAAGAAAGAAAGAAAGAAAGAAAGAAAGAAAGAAAGAAAGAAAGAAAGAAAGAAAGAAAGAAAGAAAGAAAAGGAGTACTTGTGGCACCTTAGAGACTAACCAATTTATTTGAGCATGAGCTTTCGTGAGCTACAGCTCACTTCATCGGATGCATACCGTGGAAACTGCAGCAGACTTTATATACACACAGAGAATATGAAACAATACCTCCTCCCACCCCACTGTCCTGCTGGTAATAGCTTATCTAAAGTGATCATCAAGTTGGGCCATTTCTTTTCTTTTTGTGAATACAGACTAACATGGCTGTTACTCTAAAAGAAAGAAAGGTTTCACCGACTACTTTCTTGAAATGAACATTTATAAAAGAGTTTTAGCAGCTGAAGAGAAAACCACATTCATTACCCCCCCACCACCACCACCACCACTGAAGTGAGAAAAACAAACAAGGCCATAAAAAGAACACTCAGCTGTCCAACCACCTATCAGCTATACCATATATAACAATATGCCCCTTCTTTCTTCGCAGAAATTGACTTGGTCTTGTAAAACTATTTTAACACACTCAGCTTTCACCCTCTTTGGACCATAATTATTTGCTACCTAATAAATTGTCAACAGTTATCAAGTTTGTTTTCCAATACATTTAGCCTTGATGACTGCTAAAAACAATAATACTTAAATTCGCAGTGCATTTGAAAGAGATCACTTAGGAATATCCTGAAGTGGTCCTCATTAAAGACTTTAAATAGAATGCCTTATGGTCCAGTTACAAAGATATAAAGACACTTAATTATCCAGCTGCAATATAATTCTGTAAGTTTCTGCCTGAGACAGCAAATTTGTGAGTAATCAGTCATTCACCGAGAACTGAAAATGGAAGGATACTTTTACAAGCTGCTACAAGAGAGATAAAGGCACAGTCTTTGTTTAATATCTTGTGTCCCTATTTCTTTAATTCATTTAAATTTTTTCCACACAGACACCCTCATGTTCATTTAATTTTTCTGACTGAACCATGATATTTACACAAAGTAATGTTTCATTAACAAGGCAATGAGTGACATTGTCAATGTTGTTAGTTGTTTCATGTATGTTAATATTCCATGTAATGTCTTCAGCATGAGTGAATAATACTGTTTTCACAAGACAGATCTGAGACAGATTGGTTGTTATGTTCTCTGAGACTGGATGGGCAATTGATTTCAGAATGAGCAGTTAACTGAAATGAGGAAAAGATAAAACTATTAAGCCATTTCTGCTCCAACACTAATAGATATTGACCACTAGCTGTCACCATATGCAAGTTAGCACAGGTACAACAGCTGAATCCTGGCTTGTCAAGTGAGACGCTGACAGAAATACTAGATACTGTACATTTTAGCTGCTTTATTTAATTACTGTTCTTGACTAACCTGCAGTCTGAACAGATCGCGATACTTAACTACTCTGCTTTGTTATATTTGTTATATAGGTCATAATTTGGGAAGAAAATTTGCTTGTGCCTGAGAGGCTGTGAAGTTTTTATTTGTAGCTATTATTAATCATCATTTATATTGGTTTTTTTAACATACGAAACAAAAGGTACTTATCAGAGCCCTCTAGGCAGCTCTTACAAATACCAATACAATAAATCAAAAAAGAAACAGCAGTCCTCTGTCATCCGATACCAGATAACTAGGAAACACACACACAGAAAGCTCATGCTCAAATAAATTGGTTAGTCTCTAAGGTGCCACAAGTCCTCCTTTTCTTTTTACACACAGAAGTGCTGATGGTGCCCACAGTGCTGTACATAGCTAAATTGCACCTATGCAGTCCTGACCCAGACTGTGTGATCATGTAATACACTTTGTGCGGGCTGACCCCTACATCCCCATGGAACTCATCCAAGTCAGTGGGGCTGCACACAGGCAGAGGAGTCTACCTGAATATGAATGGCTCTCATTGTGATATCTAGGCCTACATTTTTGCACAGCTTTCAGACTCGGAATACTACAAGCTTTGGGAATTCTATGTGAAAAACTCATTAAAACTTATTCAGAAGGTGATATTTTTATTTCTCTTTTTTTAACCAAGGGCTACTTTTATTTTTGCAAGCATCAGATTCCAACACACACATTTTCTCTTTGGGAAATGTAGTTTTTAAAAATGTTAATGCTTCAGGTGTTGCTTCTTTGACCCTTTTAACATCCATTGACTATTTTTTTTAACAGTATAACCAGTTATCTATAGATTACAAACCCCTAAAAGAGTGGACTCTCCGTCATTAGAGCTTTTTAAGAATGGGTTAGACAATGGCCTTTTGAGGTCCCTTCCTACGCTTTTATGACTCTATGAAAGTAGAGCAGAGGGCACCTTTTATGCTCCTTACACACACACACTCAGCATCCAAAAGTAATTTGCTTCTAACTGTGGGGAATCAATGTCAGGTTTAAAGATAAAAGAGCTAATGTGGCAGGCAGAATGGCTTGGACACAGGAAATGAAGTCAGAAGACATGGGTACTGTTCCTAGCTCTGGCACTGAGCCACTGTGTGACTTTGGCAAGTCACTTAATTTCTCTGTTCTTTCCCAATCTGTATACAAAAAAAGAATGAGATGGGGAAAAGTAATTAAACTTATCATTTTTATAAGGTGTTTTTATATTTATGGATGAAGAGTGCCAAGTTTTATTAATAATTGCAAAGTGTTATTTATTATTAGCAATAACATTTACGTCAATTTGTTTCCAGCACTGCTAATGTACCTCATAGCTGCAATCAAATATAATATAATCTTGTAGATGTCAGTGAAGCAGGAAAGAAATGTATCTGTTTCTTCCAAAAAAGAATGATGTCTCTGGATGCACGCTGTGCTACAGGTCCCTGTCTAGCTGGCAAAGCTCCAGCTGTGCCACAAAACAAAACGAAACAAACAAAAAACTTTTGGCTCAGTGGTATTAAGGGTGGGCTGGGCAGTGGAGTCAACAGCTTAATGAGAGGAAACAAATAACTAGGGAAATTGTACGAGCCAGAGAAGAAAGTAATTAAATCTATCGTCATTTTAAAAAGGGGTTTCAGAAGAATACAAATGTTCCTGTCTATGTCATTCAATCTATTTCCTTTTCCATTCTGACCATATTAACCACAATAACTCTCAGTTAATTCTATTCCAGAGACACTGGCATCAATTTACTATACCAAATTTGCCTTTATAAACATAGCTTTGATACTAGGATTGAAAATAACCTCTTGGGTCACCTAAATCCAACTAACTCTTCTGATTGGGATCTTTCTATACCACTGGCTCATGTTATCTATGTTCTTTTTGAAGTCCCATAGAAAACTGGGCCAACATCTCTGTTGGTGTAACTCTACTGATGTCAATGGAGTTATGCCAGCCAAAACTTTGGCCCTGTGTCTGTGGTAACCTTTAGGTCACTTCCTTGAAGTTTCAGTTCATTTCCCACAGTCTTAAGCTTACACTAAAGTTACATCACAGCTACTGAAGGCAGAGAAAAAAGAATAACTATTTACCGATTAGGGGTTTGAATACATAAATAATTTGTCTTTTTTAACATGTATCCTGTTAAAACAAAGATTTGCCCCTACTTCATTTTCTTGCATAATTTGGTAAGATATGAAAACTACTCATAACCCAGGAGACTTGTGATTTTCAGAAACCTAAATATCTCACCCACTCACTGAATGATTTAGTTTGTGAACTCAGTAGATACTTCTAGGGAGGTAAATTCCTAGCATATGTGTGTATTGTTTTGAGACTTAAGCCAAACTTCTTGTCAGCATTCAAGAGGAAGCTAATGCCTCATTTCTCTCGTTAGGAGGCCACAAAACCAGACATCAGTGAACAAACTTTCTTTCCTATTGCATTAGTCCTCTGAAACACACAGCATTAGACCTAACATTTTAACAACTATGTTATTATGTAGTCTGACACACAAAAGAAAAAATAACAACAGGAAAAATGAATAACCACATTGATAAAGAACCCAAACAGTCCTTTGGGGTTTTTTAGACTCCCTTTTAAGTGGGGGAGGGGAAAGGGGTAGGCCACCTATCATATTATTTAAATTTGTTTATAATATGCAAAGTAAATTTAATATTATAGGCACAATACAATAATAGGGTATTTTTTGCTAGGCAGGATTTTCTATTGCTTTCTGTTGGGACAAATTCTACAATCTACTAGTCAGTCACTGGCTTCCCCTCTCCATATGGGCAATACCTCCATTGAAGCTGATCTTGCTGGCATTCATGTATGAATTTCATCGGAAATCCACCAGATCCTCAAACCATGTCATGTACAACCACTGCTCCAAATCCTCCCCATCTCTGCATGCGGAAGGGGCTTCTGCAGTCGTGGGGATGCATCTTTGTCACCAGTAAATTTGGAGGCCTTTGGCCCTACTTTCCTGTTCCTTTGCTCCTCTCTGCATTGTGGATGGGAGGGAAGCCTTTGGCCCTTATCTATGATTGGATTTGAAAATGATTTAATCCTAAACAAGTTCCCTTAAAATTCCATAATGCACACCAGTCTTTTAACAGGAAGGCTAGTTTTTGAAAGACCTGTTATTTTAGAAATGAGTTGGTGCCAAAATTCCCCACTGCCACATTAAAAAAAAAAAAAAAAAAGTTTAAACAAACTATATGACAACTCTGTTAGCAATAAATATGGACAAACTCGAGATGTCTGGGGCCCTGTGATATTATGTATATTTGTCCTATCCATAGGTTTTCTGATCTAGTGGAGAATATATTTTTACAGATCAGCATAAACTAAAGCCATAGAATTGATCACACTGGCAACACTGAGTGGTTGGTTTTGGAATCCAGACTGAGAATTGGTTGGAAATTTTACAGGTGGCCCCGGTCTGAAATGTAGTCTGTACCAAACCCGGAGATGTAAACACCCCAGGTATTTGGGGAATTTGAAATTCAGATCTAGATCCAAATTTTGCAACTTAGGTTCACCTCTACTTGGCTGTGTGATTGGCTGTGTGACCTTTACTCCCATTCTCTCATTTGCCTTTATACACTGAGAACTTTCAGAAATTCCTTCCCTTGGCCTAGCAATAGTGAAAATACTGCTGTAGACCAACTGTAAGAATTGTTATCACCATGTCATCTAACCTGGCTCATGTCATCTGACCTTGACAAAAGCCAAACAGGCAGGCAGTATCAGAGCTTATTCTCTTAGGGCCGTATTTTCAAAGGTATTTTGGCATCTAGAGAAGCAGATAGGTACCTAGTGGGATTTTCAAAAGCACCCAAAGAAGTTAGACACTTTTGAAAATCTCATTAGGCACATATTGCATCTTTGGGCACCGATATGTGGGCACTTTGAAAATCTGGCCCTCGGTGCCTTGTTTAATCAAATAGGCATGCTGCCTCTGAAAATATTAAACTACTCCCCTCCCCCCCACCCCCCCCGTGTGCAGAGTTTATGCTAGCTGCTCAGCAGAGTTGCTGACTCAGATGGCTGGGGTGAATTTGCAGTGGTCCTAGCACCATCAGCATCAGTATGGACAGCACTGGCCCTCCAGTGGGAATAGGTTCACATCAATTCACATTTACAATACTATTATTATAAGGCAAAAGACTAGAAACTATTCTTTTTAAATGAAAGCTGAGATTGTCTTTTGCATTCTTAGGTCTGTCAAATTAAAGGGATTCTGTGACTGAAACTTTTTGGGACTATGAAGGCTGGCTCTGTTCAGAGGAAAGTGTGATCTGCCTATAATCGTTTATGGAATAACATGTCCATTGGGTAAATTTCAACCCAGTCCCAAGAATGGATAGTTAGTTAATTCTTGTCCTGAAGTTTGAAGATTTATATCCCTTGTCAATTCTCACCCTACCTAATTTGAGTGTAGATATTGTTGTTATTCACATAACTGTCTAATCATTTTAAAATCCGACTGAGCTCTTTGTTTCAATAATATCAAGTGGCAATGAGTTCCAGAGGTTAATTATTTTCTTTTATCAGTGAAAAAAACTGCCTTTTCATTTGATTAGATACTCCTGTGTTTGTGTTTTATAATAAGAGGTAAGAAGGGAGTGTCCAATTGCTCTTCTTTCTACCATTCATTATTTTATATACCTATATCATGTCAACGTATTCCTCTCACTTTTGACAAAATAGTCTTATATTTATACTCTCTCCTCAAATAGAAGTCTTTCCATGTCTCTAATAATTTTCATTGCCCTATTCTGGAGCATTTCCATTTCTTCAATATCTTTTATGAGATCAGATAACCAGAACTGAGCACAGTATAAAAGATATGGGCATACCATTAATTTATAAATAATATTTTAATTGTTATTATCTATCACTCAAAAAATCTTACCCTAACTCTATGTTTTGAATGCTAGTACACAGATAGCAGATATTTGTGTTTAACTAATTAAAGGGTACTTTACATATTTTCCCTGAGTAGTTATGGCTAAATTACAGTAGTTCCAATTGTTTTTGCCAGCATGCATACCTTGTACTTGACACAGGCTTCAGTATGTATAATAATTATTTTCACAAATTGATGCTGGTAATAATTTTTTAAAAATCAGCGTATGTGTCCAAGATTTCTTTAAAATGGTGTGGTGTTCTATGTTAATGTTGTTATTTTAACAAAAGCTTTTCTGTGGCTTTTTTTAATTCTGAGAAACAATTTATTTCCTAAACTTGTAAGTCATATAGATTTAAATATATAGCAAACAGGTATTTCTGTGAAAGTGCTCTATCTCTATGTAAACTGATCTAGGTATTTACAATATGCCAATCAACATAGTATCCAAGCATGAATCTGAGTCAGCTACTAAATACAAAGAGATATGGGGAATGAGATGGAGGTGTCTAAACTTAGGCTACCAAGTCTACATTTAGACATGTAAATAGCTTGAGTTTCAAAAGCACTGAGCACATAGTAGCTTTCATTGAATTCAATGGGAGTTGTTTGGTGCTGAGCACTTCTGAAAATTCACTTATCCAGGTACCTATATATGGACCCAGTAGCCTAAGTTCTGATTTTTTTGAAAATCCTGGTTCAAAGTCTTTATAAGAACCAATTGATGTCTGAAATCTCCATAATTAAGAGGAAAAATATTTTGTTTGAATCTAATTCAAGATGGCTAGAAAATCTGTTTTCAGTCTTTACAACAGCTTGCAGTTCATCTCTGTATGAAAATAATATCTCTCTCACATTGATATTAATTTCAAAATGCTCCTGAGCGCTGTTAAAACAGGCTGAGCAAAACTCTGCCAGATTTCCTTGCCAGAAGACCATAAAATACATTAGAGGATTTGAATTGCTTCACAATGCTGAACTATTGGTATGAGAGCATACTGTTTAAAAAAGATTTTATTTAATTTAAGGTGCTGAAGAACTGTTTAGCATGGAATAAGTCAAAGCAACAGAGAAAGGGAAGATTTAGAATGGACATGAGAAAAAAGCATGCCATCAATAGGATCGGAATGTGAAAAAAATCTTCCAAGGGAAGAAGATGGAATCCTAGTCGCTGGAACTATTCAGATACAAGCATCACAAGGGGCATGGGAATGTTCTCAAGGGAACAAACTAGATTGGATCATCTATTAGATCTTTTTGACTCTTAGTTCTATCAGACTACAATGATGCAGGTGCCAGTTTTTTTTTACCTGCACATCTCTATGCATATACTTGCACTGGTACAGGAATCAGTTATATAATCACAAGTCACATATGCTCTGGACTTTCTCTCTAGAATGTCATCCCTCAGCCTCACTTGCCTGTTCAGCTATTGGCCCATCTTCTTTCTTCCCTTCATCTCTAAACTCTCTGAATGTGCCATTTGCTGCCTTTGCCTTGTGTGCCTCTCCTCCAACTTGCTCCTGGATTTTCTTGACAAGGTTTTTGATGACCTCTTCCTAGCCAAATCACATATCTTTAATTTCAACCTCCGCTTTGACCTCCCTGACATCCACAATATCTCCTCAACAGTCCATATAGAACACATAGACAAAGATCATCTCCCTTACTCATTGTTCTGATCATGTCATCTTCCCCTTGAATTCTCACTGGAATTTCTCTTTGAATCCATCTCCTCCTCCTCAGCAACTCTTGTCCTTGTGCTGCAAGACTCTGCTTAGCCTATCTTCTTCTGAGCCCTTTTCACACTCTGCCGCCACCTCCTTACCTCATGATGCCACCCTTTGACAAACTGTTTGTCCTTTTCTCCTACAACAACTCTATGTTTTCTTCCATGCTACATTTGATGCATGGAATGCCTCTCCTGAGTTGGTCTGCAGGGCCTGAGAATTAAAGGTCTGAGAATTAAAATCATTCCGGAAGAAGAATTTTTTCGTGATACTACAGGAATGTGTTGACTAATAATTGCAAGCATGTTAAGCAACTAGAGATTGCCCCTCAAGAGCTAGACATCTAATAATAATACATTTTAAAATGCTTTATTAAGATGTAACCAATGATAACCCTGATGACTGGCCATATAGTCTACCCATTGCCTCTGCCATTTTTGTCTGCCTGGGTTTGGATTGTAATGTCTTCAAGGCAGCACTTATTCCATCTTCCATGTTTGTTCAGTACTTACCACACTACGGGTGCAACTGGAAACAAAGAAATAATAAAAAAAATAGAAAAATAAGGAGAAACGTAATATTCAGAAAATATCTGAAAAACAACAAGTCATAAGGAGTCAGATCCTCCGGGGCTATAATTTGGTATCACTCAGTGGAGCCAATTTACATCAACTGAAGATTTGGCACAAGAGCTTCAACCAAAAAGTCAAACATACTTGTTGGCATCAGGTTCACTCTCAGCAATATCTCAAGAACTATCCATGTTCAAATGTTCTCCTAAGCTACTTTGTCCTTGATTACCTCAGAATGTCAGAGACTCTTTTCTTTTTTGACCTATACAAGTAAATTTGACCCTCCCCTCACCAATGTGTCACTCTAGTGCCATGGTTCCCAAACTTATTCCGCCGCTTGTGCAGGGAAAGCCCCTGGCGGACCGGGCCAGTTTGTTTACCTGCCTGCGGGCCGAGGGACATACTGGCCGCTGCTTCCAGCAGCTCTCATTGGCCTGGAGCAGCGAACCGTGGCCACTGGGAGCCGTGATCAACCGAACCTGCGGACATGGCAAGTAAACAAACCGGCCCAGCCCGCCAAGGGCTTTCCCTGCACAGGTGGCGGAACAAGTTTGGGAACCACTGCTCTAGTAAGAAATTTCTGAGACTTTTAGAGATGTTACTCTCTTACCTCCTTCTTTGGAGCAAAGATTGACCAGACTGTGAACTGTGTCCATCAGTTCCAGCTGTTGTTTCTGCAGGACACTGTTGTTGTTAGTTGCCTTGTTTAACTGCTTCTCTAGCTCCTGGATTATGTAACTTTGGCGTGAGACTAAGCCTTGAAGGTTCTCTTTTTCCTCCTTCAAAGTATCCAACTCTTCTTTATGCCTTTCTTCCATTTCTAATATTTTATGCTCAAGTAAGCTTTAAAAAAAAAAACAGACATTAATTAGTATTAATATACATTGGTACAGAAGCTGGTGCTGATTTTATCATTTGGTTGTATGCAGAGTTCAGCACATGAATTACTCATGTTTAAAAAAGGCGATAAACTCATAGCCATAACTTCACTTTAAAACGTTAGCCAAGGGGTTGGTATATTCCATCTAGCATCTAAACATGATTGGCATCTAGGATCTCGCTTTCTAAACAGTGCAAAGTATGTTACAGGTGCAAAAGTACACGTGATTGCATTCCTAATTTGTACATCCACCTTAGGGAACTGCATGCACAAGAGGTCGGTTATGTACCTAGCTGGAAATTTGTACATGTAGTTATCCACTTTGGGCAGATAGTTAAGCATCCAAATAAGGCATGCAGTTCCAACTATATTTTTTGCATGTGCAAAAAAGTTGTAGAGTCAACTTTGGAGTTGGAGAGGGAGAAAAGATGAACAGGGCATGGAAGTTGTTGGTGGAGTGGATGTGGCAATGTGATAAGAGATGGGCTCAGTGGGGTAGGCTGGAGCAGAATTGTGTAGAGCTGTGAGCACAAGAAGGTAAAAACTTGGGAACAATGGGGAACCAGCCAAGGGATATGGAGCCAATACTAAAAAAATCTAAACAATAGTCTAATGGATTCAAGAAAGCATCTTTGAAAGAATATAAGAGAAACACAGAACAATCCCCAGACTACTTGCATCTATTTTTATCATATGGTCTCATATGGAATCCTCCCATAAGCTTTGGCTTATTAGCAGTGCATTACATTTGCAGAGCAGGAGGCTCCTAAATTGCAATCTAAGGCCTTGATCCTACAAAGACTAATGCACGCCTTGTTAGGACCAGTGCCTAAAACTGTAACTTTGTTCCCTTGTGCCATTGTCTTATGTTTTCCTTTCAAAGACTCCTGTGAACTCTTCTAATTGCTTCACATGAGACTTGATATGCTAAAATATTGAGAGAAACAAAGAAACATAGCCTGCAGTCTGTCTGATATGAAAGACACTGTCTCTTATAATAATTAAATGGAAAATTAGAGTTACAGCTGACAAATTTACACACCTTTGTAGTGAAGAAAATGATCCTGAAAATGTACTGAAAAAGAGATAGTTTAACTGGTTTGTGTCTAGGCATGCTAACAAGATATAGACATCTTATATAACCTTGGAATAATCAATCCAGTGCAAATAACTTCCAGATCATTAGAATGTAATGCATTATAGGACAACTTTAGTTAAAAATAACCCAATAATCAATTCAGTACTTTGTATAAACTTTTGTATAATTTTAATAAAATGTTGTCTCATGTCATAATCGTGATTCTCAACTTGTAGGGTCTTGGGAGATTTTAAGTGGCTTGTGAAGATGGGAAAGGAAAATTTGCACAGGTGAGCGGTACCCACTTCCATATCGCAAAGGAGTTTCTTTTCCCAAAAGGTAAATCAGGAAGTCGGATTCTTAATGTGGGATCCCTATTTTGTCAAAATCCCTCATAAGGAACTTTTCTTGCACAACAAAAAAATGAAGATGATGACTCATACGGTAACTCAGAGGCCTTCTGAATTCTCATCGTTTATATCTCCTCAGCCAGGAAAATCTTGAGTACAACTGTAGAAAAATAACTGACTTGCTTTCATCAAATGTTATGGCTAATTTTAGAATAAATGTATGCAAACACTTTCCCCCTCCTTGTACTCCTTCCTCTTCCCCCCGCCCCATGTTCATTTTATAAAGATCAAAAGGAGTTGTGGATGCAACAGGACAGCTAGGATATATGTAACTACCATCCTATAATCTTGTCAGTGCCGATACTTCGGCATTATTGTAGGAGTTCAGCAAATCAAGGTTTTTATTAATATTAGATAAAGAAATGAAAACCTCCCAACTGCTGAACTTCTGATCAGTGATTCTACTGTATATGCCAAAGGAGGTGTTTCTCATATCATGAACCCAACCATTGATCTCAAACTTACCAATAGGCCACTTCCTATCCAAGTTAATCCTAGATTTTATTTATTTTCTCTTTCTCCGCACCTTGGTTTTTACTGCTGGGTAATAGATGAGTGGCAAAATGCCTATTTTATTTCAGGTCATTTAAGCTAACGGAGAAATGTAATAAAATCCTTATGGAGTTGTTTCTATTAAATATCATGGGGTCTTAATGTGAGTTGTTACAAATGATAACAGTGTAAAGATTAAACTCAGACCCTGGATTTGCTGTACACACTAGAGTAATATAAAGCTTAAAGCTAAAACAAAACAAACCCCTGAGTAAATCCAATAGCAAATCTCTTTTCCCCAGACGTTATGAATTTTGCACTTAACAGGACACTCAAGGAAATATATTGTGCAAGCTTGTCCCATCCTTTTCTGTGAAAGCCAGGCAGAGCTACATAAGCAGAGTACCACTTTCTTGGCATCATCCTTGCCCCCAGCTGGAAGGGAGAAGTTGACTGATACTCAAGGCTCTTTAATCTCATTGACAAATATATAAAAAGATACAGTATATTGGAAGTTGAAGCTAGAAATATTCAAAATGAAAACAATGTGCACATTTTTAACTGTGAAGGTAGTAAACTATTTTAATACATTGCCAAAGGATGTGGTTAATTCTCCATCACTACAAGTTAAACAACACTGAATGTAGGTCTAAAAGATGGGTGCTCTAGCTCAGCTACAACTTATTCAGGAATCACTTGGTGATATTCTATGCCTCATGTTATGTACTGACTAGATGATTTTAAAGGTCTCTTCTAGCCAGGGCTCATCAAAAATTTTAAGACTGAACAGTTTTCTGTCAGAAAATGATGATGCAACAAAACTTAACATTTGGCAGGAACTTGTAAATTCCATCAAAATCTTTATGAGAAATTATCAAAATGGTTCATTGCAATATGGCCGAAATGTTTCATTTTGACTTTCTCATTTCAACTTTTATGGTATATTATGTTATAATTTGTAATAATGTAACTAGTTTGAAAACGAGAATCATGCACCCTGTCTGGAACACATGTCTGTTAGGGCCATGCTGTGCGGGACAGGGGAGTAGCTGGTAGCATTCTCAAGGTTGCTAGGTTGGAATTTTTCTGGGCGGCTGAAGGGTAAGGGAAGACTAGATGCTCTCTAAATTCCCATCAGGCCACCCAGGCAGTATAGGACAGAATTTAGTTCTAACCATAAAACATTTTACATCTGTGTCTATGTCTTAATGTTTTCACAGAAAAGAAGGGTTGACTGCCACAACATGGATTGCTGCATTGTTTGTTTTACATCATACGTTTCTTAACATAACAGTAAATGAATCCATGGCGATGACAGTTCACTGTGTCTTATTTATAGTAACATTGCCCATGTCAGGCAAGGAAGAATAAGATGACAATGCATAGAGCTTCCCTGTTTGGAGTCTATGCAGAGAGGCAGCCTGCAGATGTTTTATTGCTTTAGCAATAACACATCTTTATATTTATGAGGATAGTGTCAACAACATGTGGTGCAAAGATGGGGTGACATAGTGCCTGGTTACTTTATGCTTTGCTATGTAGATGAAAATAGTATTATATACTGCAAAACTAGTAAATTGTTAAGGAATGTGTATGTAGTGACCTGTATGTCTACAATGTTTTTTTCCCTAGATATAAAGGCCTCAAAGATATGAAGGACAAGAATATGCTCTGAGGACAGGTGAACTCCCTGTGACACATTCACCAATGATATAAGCCCACAGAATTTGGTTCAGTTTTGTTAAGAACCAGGGAGAACCATCTCTCAAAACTGAGCAAAACTCAAAACTTTATTTAGACTGGAGGCTTCTGCACTGACTGGTCTGAAAGGACAGAATTACCTAAATAGCATGAGAAAGGTTGCTGTCATGACCTTTCACTCCAGTGGGGCCAGAGTTTCACCCATGATTTTACAGCAAGGAAGTTCTAGAAATTGCTCACAAAAATCCTGTTTGGGGTTTTTTTAGCCTGGTGTTGAGACCAAACAATTTCAAAGAAATTCAGATAAGTTTGGAGGTTTATCAGATCCAGCCTAACTCCACAAACCTTCAAAAGTTCATTCACCATTAACAGGTTACCCTCATGGAAGGTCTGTGAACAAAGAGTTTACCAAGTTTTCAATCATTGCTGTATTTTAAAGGGGCACTAACAAAAATATTGTGGTTAAAATGAAACCAATATCAATGATTTATTATTGGTTAAGTAAAGGCCTTGTGCTCTGCAAGACAAAAAGGGGATATATAGTCTTTGTTCTAATGGACTTTACCATCCAAATGATCTATAATTGTCTACTGCAGTAATTATGCGGTACTATTCCTTGATAATGCTTTCAATCAAAATGCCATAGCTGTGACTTGAATGACTCTCTGCTCCTTTTTTTGTGTGCGAGTAGACAGAGAATATGACTTCCCTGTACATTTTTAAACCCTGTCTACTCATTAGAATGGAATAGTCGGGAAGTACAGCTAGGGCACAACACTGATAAAAATAAACCACTGCTCACTGTAAGGTTACCCTGTGAGCAAGCTGATTTTTTTACATGTTGCAGCCTTCAGCTAGGAGCTCAAATAGTCTTTCTGGTATCAGAATAATAGTATAAAGAAAAGGATATTATTGTTATTGTAGGTTACATATTGGGCCTGACCATGTTGACAGGGACTCTTTAGAGTTGTTAGGTACAATGCAGAAAAAAGCCAACTTCAATTTGCCTTACATTTTAAGCATACTTCTGTATATTGTCTATTCTGTTGGTATTAGTGTAGCCAGTAATCTATTTTCTACCATACAAATGATGTGTTACATTTATCAGGATGTAAGCCAGCAGGATAGCTCAGCATGACTGCATCATGTATAACATTATTCATAAACCTTCCTGATAATTCTAGAGAGGTTAGCAGGCCAGTACCAAAGCCAACACACAGACTTCCAGTGAGGGCCAATGTCATTTTGAAAGGTGATGAAGTAGAACATGGAGACAGCACTCTTGAAACCCTCCTGGGAAGATGGAAAGCTTTATTTAAGCAAACTGCATTGCAAGGTACACAGTGTTTTTACTAATCCAATCCAGACCATAGCATCTTAAAGGGGATTTTTACTTATATTTTGAGATGCCTCAGTTTAGATGTGCTTGGGAAGAGGGTATGAATTAGGTCAGGGAGAGGGGAATCTCTTGCATCAAAAGTTATCTTAACCGCTTGCATTAAAAGTAATCTTTAAAAAGTCTGGACATTTTAACCATAGACAGTGTGATTTACTTTGCCTTTGATCTATTCAACAGGTAAAGACAAGTATTATCATTGTACTAAGAAAAGTCTGGCCAAATATATAATCACATCCATATACAGAGGAGAGAGAGAGAGAGAGAGAGAAAAATGGGATTTAAATCCTTATTCTCCGGCTGTATTTTTCTAGCTGTGAGAGGTTAGAGAGAAATTTCCCCTGTGGGACAGGTTATTCTATAGTTGTCCACTACAAGTTTTCTTGAAACTTCCTGTCTAGTATCAAGCACTGGACATTGCCAGTGAAGTAAATGGAGCACTGATCTGGTGTGGTATTACCTATATTCCCATATTTCTTTAAATCCAGTAAAATGCTGGGGCCTCATTCTCTACTTCATTTCATCTGTTGAAGTCAATGGAATTACAGTAAGGAATAGGAAATAAAGCTCGTATAATGGAGTAGAAAAATCAAGCTCTTCACTGAAACCAAAATGTGTGTCTAAAACTCCACCCAGTGGCACTGTGTTTCTCATTACTTCTGGCACACAAGAGTGGAGGTAGTGTCCAATAAAAGTATTCCTGGAGAAATTATCATAATCTTCCTTGTATATGGTCTGACTGTTCTTGTGCTGAATCTGCTAACTCTTGTCTGCTTAAACATTTGTCTGCTTAAACAAACTTCACTTGGTTTACCTATTCCTGTGTAATGCCTAGATTGGCAAGTCTGCTATGTCTATACTCATTTCTCTGATTCTCCTTTTTCCTCCGGCAGTTGCATACTAAATGAGATAGCAGGCAATCAATTATGGGCATCAGTAACCCTGCATCCCCCTCAAAAAAGGTTTAAAGTGAAAGCACTGAAAGCAAGGAACATTCTCAAAATGTAACACATTATTTTAAAATGTCTTGTGGAAGAATAAGTTGCACTGACATAAACAATCATTTATATTTACAGTTATTGGGAAACCACAATATTAAGGACTTGTCTATACAATGAGTTAGTGCGTGAGTATAGTGAGTATAGTGCTTTGCTATAGGTTCACACCCTAGCTTGCTGTGTACTAACTCACCATGTAGATGAGCCTTCAGTTATTACATTTCACAAGATCATCCAATATGTACTATATGATTGTGGAACAAATTGCAGTGGGTGCTGTATATGTACATAGTAAGAGACTCTCCCTGTTCAAAAGAGCTTAGAATCTAAAAAGACAAGATAGATAAAGAAAGGAGAGGTTACTTTGTATAGTGACTGGAGTTCTTGGAGATATTTATCCCTATAGGTACTCCACTTCTATGGTTGCCAATTTTGGTTGGACGTATTTCTGGAGTTTTCATTACATGACATAATCTTTAATTAAACATTCATCTTTAATTCCTGGAGACTCCAGGGCAATCCAGGAGGGTTGGCAACCCTATCCACTTCAGACACGCATTCACTCCATGCACCTTTGATCAGAGATTTTTTGTTTCAGTGCCCATTTGGTTTGCTAATGTGCTATTATGGTATATGTGTATACCAAGGGTATATAGAGCAGCATGGATGAACTTTCCTCATTTCCTTATCTACTGCAAAGTCCCATGACCCACGACTCCGAGGCAGAAGGGAAGGAGGGCTAGTAGCGGAGCACACATAGGGACAAACATCTTGAAAAAATTCCAGTTACTGTACAAGGTAAGTAAACTCTTTGTAACATTACCCAGGGTATAATCTGGACTGCTGAACAGCTGTTTCCCCTCAGTTCTCCAGCCTTTTACACTGCTTTGCTGTGAGAGCAACCACTCCTGATCTGCTCCGCAAACAGCCTCTAGCATGTAAATTACTCCCAGCTGAATTATATGAATGCTCTAGTCAGACACTGCTGAATTATATTGCAGAGTGACAACAGAAAATTCCAAGTCACAGACTTGTCACCAGAAATGTAAATCTTGCAGTACACAGCTCTTTTCTTTTGGATAATACAAGCTCATTGAAAGTCTGTCATTTCATTAATAAAAGAAGATATGCACAAACCCTGATATCTCAAATGGAGGTTCCCAAACATTTGAATTCAAACACACTGGTTTAGATAAAACAATTAAACAAGTTTATTAACTAAAAAAAGATAGATTTTAAGTGATTACAGGTAATGAGGCATAAAAGTCCGAATTGGTGACAAAGAAAATAAAAGGTAAAACACAACTAACATGTAATTTAACAAGCTAAGTGAATTCAAAGTGAAATGTCTCTCTCACCACATGCTTTTGCAGTCTCGCTGGTTGGAATCCTTTCAACCAAGACTGTCTCTTTGCCTTTCATGTATTGTGGCTGTTGTGAGCAGAGAGAAAGGTAGGAGTATTTTGGGGCCTCTCTTCCCATTTCTCATAGTTCTCTTTTCCCTTTGAAGATCATCTTCAGCTGGGGTTCAGGAGACAGGTTGTCTGAGAGATGGGAAACTGCAGCTGTTTTCTTTGCCAATATGTAAATTTCTTGCTCACATCCTTCTTCCTGCCAAAGAATGGCCACTTAACCAAGGGATAGTCCATTTGATTTTGTTGACATCTGGCTGAGGTGTTGGCTAGCTTTTTGTCTCTAGGGAACTGGTCTGAAGCTGTTCTCCAGACTTGGAACATATCTTATACAGCAGAATTTTACAACTTTCTATACAATGTTACCACACATATTTTACCAGGACAATAATGTTCAGCAGATTCTGAGTTTTCAAATGATACCTCACAAGGCATACTTTATACAAAAAGTATCATAGGCTTGTAAAAAGGGTGAACATAGGAGTAAAGACTGTCACACTCTCCTTTTTTATGCCCTTTTTTTATGCAAGGCCCCTATAGGAGCTCCACTTCAAGTGATTCATGAGCAGTACTCTCTGAAAGAGATGGGAGCTTTGAAGCCAGATCTAAGAGTGACAACAGAACTGCAGTATCAAAAGCAGCATCTGCCTTAGAAGCGTGCACTAAAACATAGTGTTTGGGAAGATGTGAACGGAAGCCCAAGTGGCACCTCTGCAAATTTCTGCAATTGGTATGTCTTTTAACAGTGCCATGAATGTAGACTGACATCTAGTAGAATAGGCTATTATTGTAGGAGGGTGCTGAACTTTAACAGTCTCATAGCAAGAGAAGATGCATCCCAAATCCCACTTTGATAGTCTTTGGATGAAAATTGTGGATCCTTTAGTTCTGTCCACAAAAGCAACAGTCTGAGAGACTTTCTAATTGGTTTGGTTCTGTCCAAATAGAAGGCTAATGCTCTTCTAACATCTCAGTTATGGAGGGTGGCTTCCTCCTTGTTTTGATGTGGGTTAGGGAAGAAAGATGACCTGACTGATATGGAATTCTGAGGATATTTTAGGTTAAAACTTGGGATGTGGCTAAAGGAAATCTTTCCACTTGTAGAAACCTGTAAAGCGGGGAATGTGCCACTAATGGCCCTGGTTCTTCAATTCATTGGGCAGAGGTTACAGGCACTAAAAAGGCCATCTTCATAAGCAAGTGTAGATAGGAGCACTTTTCTAGTGGCTCAAAGTTTGGTTTCATGAAACAATTGTGGACCAAATTTAAATCCCACATTGTGGTGGGTTTTCTGTTTTGTGGGAAAAGGTTAATCAACCCTTTAATGAACCTGGAAGTCTTGGAGTGGGCAAATGCTGAAAACTCCTCCACGGAGAATGGAAGATTATGATAACCTCTAAATGAACCTTAATGGAATTTAGAGGAAATCTAGGCTTCTTCAAATTCAACAGGTAATCTACATTAGCTCAGAGGGAAGAACAGACAGGAAAGACTTGTTGTTGTTGTATACATCAATGCCAAAATCTCTTCCATTTTTGCAGATAAGTCTTCATGGTGGAGTCCTTTCTGCTGTTTAACAAAACCTGTGGCACTTCTGTGGAACAGAAAACTTCTGTCCCAGAGGACCATTAGGAAAAAAACCTCTGAGCTGCAGAATGTTCACATCAGGGTAGAGAACCCTACCTGAGTCCTGATTTAACAAGTAGGGAATAATTGGAAGTTGTAATGCTAGGTAAGAAGTGAGATGAATCAAGCCAAGGGTTGATTCAGAGCTGTTTGACAATACTGAGCCTGGGATCCCATGACAGCAATCTTGAACTCATGGCGTGAGTAGGGTTTACAACCAAAGAGATCTAGACATTTCATCTTTATCATGATGTTGCTTTAGAATGATGTTGCCTGCCACACTTGTTGATGGCATCAGCAACCAAATAGTTTGAATTTTTATTTACACACCCTCCACCAGAGTAGTTAGCTGGAACATAAGAGCTTTTGGTTGTCTCTTTTACATGCTGGGAGTATGGTGGCTGGGGTTTGCCAGATAGCTTTGGCAGGTTCAAGCACGGCTTTGTTCATATATATGGCCACTCTTCTTGAACCTTCTCTAAAAGGATCTGAAGTGATTTGGTGATCCTTTTCATAAGCTCCTGAAATTGTATAAAAATCATCTGCACAACAACTGAGGGAAGGGGGCATCACAGTCTCATCTGGTAAGTATAAGGAGATATGAGTTTGTGGTGTTACTTCTTTATCAGCTCTCACCTCTTGTCCCTTGAAAGACTCATCTTGGTTTGAGATTGTTGATGAATAGGTCTAGCAGGAGACTGTTTCCTGTGGTGACCCCATATGTAGTTGGGAGCTCTACAAAACTGTTGACAATAAGCACCCTATGGGCCCCAGTATGGCCACTGAGGGGTCCATAAGGAACGGGAGGGGCAACCAGTGTTGCTCATACCAGGACAGATAATCAAGATCATGAGTCTGTCTGGGTCTAGAAGTCTCTCAGAAAAAATGTCTGAAGAGATGGCTGTAGGCTGATAACAAGGTGATCCCTGTACTGAAATATGAGAGTCAAAGAGATGTCCTCAGCCTAGTCCTAGGGGGAAGCAGACAGTGGTGGCATTGATTGTCTGTCCCTTTTTGACAATACTGGTGAGAAAGGAAGTACCAGAGAATGGAATGGTTTAATGGCCTAGAACTTTCCGGTACCAATAGACTTTTTCTGGATCTACTCTTGAACGCTGAACAGATTTTGCACTTAGATGGGATGTGCATATCTCCCAAACAATGGATGCAACAAGAATAGGTTGTCACAGACCAGGATAGGTTCCTGAGAAGGGAAGCAGCAGTTGAATCCAAAGGTCCCAGGCATATTCTGGGGAAACAACTCCTGAGAGGTGGACCTGTCACACAAATGGTAAGATGGGGATGGGAGGAGTAACAGGGTTGTCTAACTAAATAAAAAACCCTTGAAAAAATAAAATGAAGAATATTAAAAATAAAACTAGAACCATAGTAGACTAAAACCAAAACAAACAGTAGAAGTAAGCTATGCATGGAGAAATCTAGAAATGGGCACCATAATATACTCTGTTTCAGGCCAAGGTGGTCAAGAAAGAACTGAAGGAGGTTTGTTTGTGCTGATCTATGTTCCATTGCTAAGGGGAATGAG
Organism: Eretmochelys imbricata; assembly: GCF_965152235.1. Lineage (NCBI taxonomy): Eukaryota > Metazoa > Chordata > Testudines > Cheloniidae > Eretmochelys > Eretmochelys imbricata. The sequence goes on along the minus strand of NC_135573.1, from coordinate 33,538,191 downwards.
GGTACCAAGGGTATATGTGCAGAGCAAATGGGCACGGCCACTGAAAATTCCTGATCAAAGGTGTACGGGGCATATACGTACCTGAAATGGAGCACCCACTGGGACATTATTCGAAAAAGTAGTATTATACCCATTTTATTGATGGGGAATGGAGGCACAGAAAAATTAAGTGGGACTAGTCATGTACTGAAATAGAAACTTGTGCATAAGTGATTGCAGGATCGGGACCTAAATGACTTGTCCAGAGTCACACAAGTGACAGAACTAGAAATTAAACCCAGATCTCCTGAGTCCCAATCCAGGGCCTTAACTACATAGAGCCATGAGAATGATTAGAGGACTGGAAAACATGCTTTATAGTGATAGACTCAAGGAACTCAATCTGTTTAGGATAACAAAGAGAAGGTTAAAAGGTGACTTGATCAGAGTCTGTAAGTACCTACGTAAGGAACAGAAATTTAATAATGGACTCCTCACTCTAGCAGACTGGAAGTTGAAGCTAGACACATTCAGACTGGAAATAGGGTGCACATTTTTAACAGTGAAAGTAATTAACTATTGGAACAATTTAGTCAGTGTCACGGTGGACTCTCTGTCCCTGGCAATTTTTAAATCAAGATTGGATGTTTTTCTAAAAGATCTGCCATAGTTCAAACAGGAATTAATTCAGGGCAGTTCTATGGCTTCTGTTATACAGAAGGCCGGACTGAATGAGCACAGTGGCCCTTCTGGCTTTAGAATCTATGAACCACAACACCATCCTTCCTTTCAGCTACTAAAAGAGTCGGTGACAGAACCCAGAAGTCCTCACTCCAGGTCCCCGCTTTAATCACTAGACCACATTCCTTCCTATTTTTCTGTTTGCCCCATACAGCAATGTTTCTAAAGGGAGACAATACAATTTAAATGTTGCTTTTCAACACATTCTTTATTTCCATATACAAACTCAGACTATTTCATCATGTCACAGACTATTTCATCATGAATGTCAGTGTAGCCACCCAAAGGTCAAGTCAAGTCAAGTTTATTTACTGCCACACATGCCTTGCACCCTGACACATTGTTAAGATACATAAATAAAGAAAGAACATTAAATACACAAGACATCACATAAATGACTGTCCCTTGCACATTCTAAATAAATACTTGCAGCTAAGCAGATAATGGCAATACAATTATTTGTTCAGTCAATTAAAAGTGAAATTAAAACATACATATTTCCAATTTTATAAATCTATGAAACTCATTTAGTCAATGCTCAATTCAATTCAACTTCTTCTCTATCAAAAATGTATGCACAAATAATTATTAGATTTGATAAATTGCCAACATTCACAACAAATACTATTGACAATGAATTATTTGACCATTTCTGCAAAGGCATCAAAATTAGCAATCATTTCTTTATAATAATGCACTCTCAGGGGCATCTTTTCCTTTCTCCACCATCATCAGTTTCCTCTCCTTCTATCTTCCAATAGTTTGTTGCCATTGCTCATTATGTGATCCATCTAATTTTGTAGATTCATAGATTTTAAGGCTGGAAGGGACCATTGTGATAATCTAATCTGAACTCATGTATAACACAGATCATAGGACTTCCCTGAATTAAGCCTGCTTCAAGTCCAATCATTGTGGTTGAACTTCAGCATATCTACTAGAAAAACATCCAATCTTGATTTAAGGATTTTCAGTAACACAGAATCCACCACAACCTTTGGTAAATTGTCCCAATGGTTAATACTCCTCACTGTTAAAAATGTGCACCGTATTTCTAATCTGAATTTGTCTAGCTTCAGCTTTCAGCCATTGGATCTTATTATACCTTTGTCTGTTAGATTAAAGAGCCCTCATTTCTGTTCCCCTTGTAGGTACTTGCAGACTGTGATCAAGTCACCCCTTAAGATAAACTAAAGAAATTGAGCTACTGGAGTGTCTCAGTATAAGGAATTTTTCCAATCCTTTAATCATCGTTGTATCTCTACTCCAGTTTTCAGCATCCTTCTTGAATTGTGGACACCAAAAACGGACACAGTATTTCAACAATGATTGCACCAGTGTCAAATACAGAGATATAAGAACCTCCACACTGCTAGTGAATATTCCTCTGTTTATTTATACAAGGATTGCTCAGCTCTTTTGACCACAGCATCTCACTGGGCGCTCATATTCAGCTGATTATTTCTGAGGACAGCCAAGTCCTTTTCAGAGTCACTTTTTCCCAGAGAGAGTCTCCCATCCAGTAAGTATGCCTGCATTCTTTGCTCCTAAATGTACACCCTGACATTTGGCTGCATCAAAACACATATTGTTTGATTATGCCCAGCTTACCTATCATACCAGATCAGTCTGTTTCAGTGACATTTCCTCCTCATTATTTACCGCTTCCCCCAATCCTTGTGTCATCCACAACCGATATCAGTAACAAATTTATGTTTTCTGCCCAGTCATCGATAAAAATGTTAAACAGTGTTGTGCCAAGAACTGATCGATGCGTGACCCAACTAGAAACATCCATTCAATGATTATTCCCTATATACTGTTACATTTTGAGATCTATCAGTTAGCCAATTTTTAATTTATTTAATGTGTGACATATTTATTTTGCATTGTTCTTGTTTTACAATTAAAATATAATGCAATACCAAGAAAAATGCCTTACAGAGGTCTAAGTATACTACATCAGTGTTTTCAATCAATCTTGTAATCTTATCCAAAAATGATATCAAATTAGTTTGATAAAATCTAATTCCCATAAACCCATATTGATTGACATTAATTATATGACCTCTTTTAATACTTTATTAATTGAGTCCCATATCAGCTGTTCCATTATTTTGTCCAAGGTTGATGTCAGGCTGATGGGCCTATAAGTTACCCTGGTCATCCGACTTACCCTTTTAAAATATTGGCATAACATTAGATTTCTTCCAGTCGTCTGGAACTTCTCTGGTGTTCAAGACTTATCGAAAATCAACATTAATAGTCCAGAGAGCTCCTCAACCAACTTTTTAAAAACTCTTGGGTGCAAGTTATCTGCTGATTTAAAAATTTCTAAGTTTAATAGCTATTATTTAAAACCATCCTTAGCTACTATTGAAATGGTCAAGTATTTAATCATCACCATCATCATCATCTCTTTTTCCCAAAAATAGATAATAGAACTATTTATTGAACACGTCTACTTTTTTCTGCATTATTATGGACAATTCTACCATTTCCATCTAGTAATGGACCAGTACCATTGTTAAGATTCCTTTTGTTCCTGACATACTTTAAAAACTCCTTCTTGTTGTCAATTTAGATTTTAGGCTCTTCAGGGCAGGAACCTTTTATTTTATTTTTCTGTGAAATGTCACTCATGCCTCTGGTGCCAGACACATAATAAACTATAACCCTACTGTGCATCCCTGAACAAACCTTAGTTCATTTTTGACTCCATGAACCCAGATGGCTGCTATGACGTGGAGTGCTTCTTGCATGTAACCCCAAAGTTATATTATTTCTTTCACACCCAAATTTAGAGGACTAGCTACTGTCTCCTTATTGCTCTATAGTGTTAAAGAGGGGGCAAAATTCTCCTCAGCTTCTGGACTACAGTCAGATCTCCAATGTACATCCTTCAGTCATTACATATCTAGTGTCCCATTGCTATAAGTAGGAGTTCTGCATACAGAACAGGTACTAACTAAATTGGAGTGCAACACTAAGGATTGAAGAGAAAAATTTAGCCCATAACATGGTAGTTCTTCCACTTCAATATTATAAATGTACTTCGGAAGACTTCTCTTTTCCTTATGCCTTTTCACCCAGTTATGTATATTTAATTGTCTGAAAACTTAAGGGACTACCACACCTTAGTACCATATAGAATTGGTTTTGCTGATTTGCTGATATTTCCTTATGCTTCCCAGTATCTGTCAATCTAGATTTTACTTAGACTTTCCATCTACATGTTTTTGTTTATTCAAGGCTCAGAACAACCATTTGCCCCAGCGGTTTAAAGGAGTAGAATTGGAAAGTATTTGTGGTAAACAGAGAAAGCATTTAAGGGGTTAATAATTTTCTCTCACCTGTTTTTCTCATGAATTTTCAGTATTTCATGTGTCTGCTGCAGAAGTTGTTTTTCCAGCTTGTAAGTAGATAATGAATTTTCCAGCAGCTGAATTTCAAGACGGGATGTTTGATTTAGTACCTTAAGGATAAATAAAAGCGTTAAAACTTGCAATGTTCTAGTATTACCATTCTGAAGACTTGAACAATGAGTTACATGTTTATTCTACTTTATGTCAGCTTGCATGATGTCTAATTGAAATGGTCAGTTCATGTTTTAAAATATGTTTTAAACATGGGGCCAGATCCTGACCTGGTGTAAATTGAAGTCAGTGGAGCTGTGCTGGTAAACACAGGCTGAAGTGCTGGCCCCATATTTGTTGCAGAATAATAATATGCCATTAAAAGGAGGGAAACTGTATACAAAACCTCAGATTAAAGATATACAACACATAAATAGATCATAAGAGTACTTGGACAGCATTTGAACACAGGCCAAACTGTTGCATATGATGTTTTGTAACTAGAGCTTCTATGACAGAATTCCCTCAAGATTTCTCTTTTTGCAATGTTGGCATGCACTCAGTATCTGCATACGTCAGGGTGGACAAACTACGACCCGCGGGCCACTTCTGTACCATGAGATGTTTTAATTTGGCTCTTGAGCTCCCGCCGGGAAGTGGGATCTGGGGTTTGCCCCGCTCCGCGCAGCTCCCAGAAGCAGCAGCATGTCCCCTCTCTGACTCCTATGCATAGGGGCAGCCAGGGGGCTCTACACGCTGCCCCCGCTCCAAGTGCCACCCCCGCAGGTCCCATTGGCTGGGAATCGCAGCCAATGGGAGCTGTAGGGGCGGCTCCTGCAGATGGGGCACGTGCAGAGCTGCATGACCGCGCCTCCGTGTAGGAGCCAGAGGGGAACATGCTGCTGCTTCTGGGAGCTGCTTGAGGTAAGCACCACCCAGAGCCTGCACCCCTGACCCCCTCTCACACTCCAACCCCCTCCCCCAGTCCTGATCCCCCTCCCAGCCTCCGAATCCCTTGGTCCCAGCCTGGAGCACCCTCCTATACCCCAAACCCCTCATCCCTGGCCCCACCCCCTCAGAGCCCATACCCCCAGCCAGAGCCCTCATCCCACCACCCCGCATCCCAATCCCTTGCCCCAGCCCTGATCCCTCTCCTGCACCCCAAACCTCTCATGCACAGCCCCACCCCAGAGCCCTCACCCCCAGCTGGAGACCTCACTCCCTCCCACACCCCAACCCCAATTTTGTGAGCATTCATGGCCCACCATACAATTTCCATGTCTAGATGTGGCCCTTGGGCCAAAAAGTCAATTCGGCTTATGTCAATTCCACTGCATCGTTACACAGATTGTGTAAATAATAGAGGCCCTGATCCTGCAAGTTGTTCCATGCAATTGTCTTTGATTTCACTGGGGCTCTGTGCAGGGTCAAGGATCTGCCCTCATGGAACAATTTACAGATTCAGGCCCTAATGGGTATAATTGAAATGGCAATGACATTTTTAAATGGAAAGTAACAGATTCTAGCAACTCAAGTATATTTTTGCAGCTCAGAAATTAAATGAAAAAGGAAATATTCAGTCAGAATGACAGTAATAATTTCTTACATTGATGTGGCAACTTCCATCCCACCAGGTTCTAAAGCATGTTATCTACAAGAATACATATAAGAGAGGGAAGACCACTGCTGAAATGCAAGCACTGAAATGAATGCAGTGTCAATTTAAAAGTGCACAATAACACTATAAAAAAGATTTTTAGATGGGTAATTGTCAATATCATCATGTGATTCTATGGCAATGCTTCCCCATAGAATCTACCTTACGTGAGAAAGCACAAAGCAGAAGACTCAGTCTAATAATGTCTCCATTTATTTGAAAATTTTAAGACCCATTCTGAGATGCCTTTTCTGCCTTAGTTGGGAGGTACGCCATGGAGAAGTGAAGGTAGGACAAGAAGTCATGGGCTTAATCAACAGCAAGGGAGAGTTAGGTTAGATATTATGAAAAAAATCTAACTATAAGGGTAGCTAAACTGTGGAACAGCTTCCAAGGGAGGTTGTGGAATCCCCCCTCATTGGAGGTTTTTAAGAACAGGTTGGACAAACACCAGTCAGGGATGGGATATGTTTACTTGGTCCTGCCTCTGAGCAGGGGGCTGGACTTATTGCCCTCACAAGGTGTCTTCCAGCCCTATATTTCTAAGATTCTATTATTCTAAGTGGGGCAGAGCCAAGGCTCCACTACTCCCTGCCCTTTCCCACCCATCTGCGTCAGGAGGGAGTAAATGGGCACATAGCACCCACTGCACCCTGAGCAGACCCAAAGTCTAGGTAGCGCATGCAGAGGCATAAGGAAGCATTTCTACACCCCATTGTTCCCCTGCAGACCATGTAGTCCAAAGTCAAAATCTAGACTAGTATTGTTGCAGTTCGATACTAGACTGCTATGTGTAACGCTATATGCAACAGAACAGATTTGCTCCAACATTTTCATGAATCTATACTCCGTTACATAAAAGCTAAGGTCATTTGAGAAGGTGACTTTTATTAACCAATGTATGAAAAAAGCAGCTGAGTAAGACTGTTTTGTCATCACCATGTGCATATCATCTCTAGCTAGAGTAAATTAAGTGTCCTCCCTTTGGTAATTGCTATTGTTCTTCTTTATATTGTAATGTGATTATGTAATAATTTGGGAATGATATTGTAAACTTGGGTCAGGACTTGAGTGCAAACAGTATGATCTATCTCAAACAGTTTGCTACAACAAACCAAATAAATACAACACATGAATACATTTGTTATAAATAAACAGTTTGAATTCATTGCAACTGTCAAAGATACCACAGACTACAAATTGCAAGGGGAAGTCCTTGGAGAAAGAAAAAATAATGTAATGTGAACTGTAAACTGATAGAAAAGTCAAAAGAAAAGAATTAGTATATACTGCCCTATGATAAGCATTAGACCTCAGCTGATACGGTATTCTGGATAAATTGCTGGTTATAAGAACAGCACATTTGTCCACTAGTTTGCATTGAAGTTATTAATACTCAATACCATGGGGGGTGGGGGGAGCCCTCTGTAAACTGTTCTTTGAAATGGTCTTATATTCATGCCACGTTGTAAAACTTTGTAGAATAACAAATTGTACAACTACATAGCACTTGACAAATGCATGAATGTTTGTCCCTCTCTCTTGGACCTGTAAAAAACTCCACATGTACAATACTTTTCAAATGTCTGGAAACATGTCAGAGAAAATAAATAACATTTCTCAAAATAAAGTGGCAAGTAATAACGTAGATCAAAGGAGGTATTTTAACCTAAAATTATTTATTTAGCTTGACACTTGTATCATTCACTGTTGGTAGCTGGGCTGTTTATTTGAAAGCAAATGCTTGTTAGTTTTTTGGTCAATCCAGCCTGACAAACACATAAAAAAGCTAAATATACCAACCAATCCTCATTAAGTATAAAGAAAAATACATAACAAGAATCAATCATCATTGCTGTTGCTACCAATAAACAGAAAGTGTTGAAATCTACTTTGTGATGATGTGGTAAAAGGAGGTGGTGGGGAAGGTTCTCCACCGTAAATTCTTAGAATATGGCCCTCGGGACTGACCTGGGTTTCAACATCTGTGAGTTTTCTCGTCTGCTCTGCCGTCTGACTTAGGAGACTGGTTCCTATCTCAAGCATGGTGGCTGTGTGGTTCTGAACTGCACTCTGCTGTATCTGGGCCATCTCCAACTTCATATTTTCCACAATGTAGTTCTCGAGCTGTGAAAGAGAAAAGGTAACAACAAGGGCATTTTAAGGAAAAGGTATCAGTTGTGCACACTTGTAATGATTAGCTAGAAATCCTATTGTAAGAAGAAGTTTCAGATCTCTCACCGAGGCCATCCCTTCCCATCATTCTGTGCATGGCACTTCTTCTGAAGTCAATGGGAGATAAAATCTGTAACATAATAGGGCCAGTTGTCATTGTGTTCATGGCCTGAAAGGACAACTAGATCATCTAGTCTGGCCTCCTCCATACCACAGACTCTAAACCACACCCGGTTACCCCTGTGTTGAGCCCATCTATCACCTCACTAGAGTGGTTCTTTAGGGTTCAATCCTTCCTTTACAGAAACAGGAGTTTGTTGCAATTTGCCTTGCAAACAATCACACACAACTTGCAAAGTGACAAAGAACATGTCAATTCATATGCAAAAATCAGATGGTGTGAATAAGCTCCTATCTTTTTCTAATCTTTTTTTAAATAGCCTACATATTGCCTCAATGACTACCAATGCTACCACATGTTCTTCTTGCAATATAACACGTAACAATATTATTATCATTTACATAGAGCCAAAAGTATGTGAAACTCTAGACAACATGGTTCCTGTCCTGAAAAGCTCACAGTCTAAATAGATAATGACTGGAAAGAGGATCGGGAGAGTAGGGCACTATGAAAAGTAATTAAGCAGTGACATTCAGCATGCGTTTGGTTAGCTCCAGGATTTTTAAAATGTGCATGTGTATCTGTTTTGTTAACACATCTTTGACAGAAAGACTAGGGTTTAGAGGGCTCAGGACAGGAGAGTGTTTTAAGGGGGAACTTCAAAGAGCAGAGGATGGCGATAGGAGACACTGGAGTCAAGGAGTGATCAGAGAAGCAGGGGGCCTTGTGGATTACTTCAATACACTTTCACTGTCGCTCAAGGCCTCCCAAATAAAAATGAATTTATTTTAGAGTTGTCCGCATGTTAAATGAAGACATGCTGATAATTAACACCACATTTGATTGAAGACTGACAATTGCTGAAGTTAATAAGAGATTAATATTAGTGATTCATGAAGTACATGTGAATGCTACATTTATAGGTGACCAGTCTAATGATTTTATGAGCTGTTGCAAAACAATTGTTTGTTACAAACAATAGCCACAGAGTATTAACAGCTATTGCGGATGTGCATCTCTTGTGCAACCTTTAATAGATTAATTTATTTTTTAGAATCTATTGTAATTGTATAGATATGCAACAACACCTAACCGGATCTAAATGACAGTACATAGGGCTTTAAAGCACTGCAAGTTTCTTACGTATGCATGGGAGAAGGGACTTGGTTGTTGTCCCCTCTTTGAGCCACTTTATGTCTCGCAAGAAGTATAAAAGCACTGAAGTCTGGTCCAGTGCCTAGATGAGAATTTCCCTATCATGAGGGAGCTCTCAGTTCTTAGCTCTCAGTTCTTCCCCTTGATCCCAGCAGAGGGGGCATATTATAGGGGGAAAGAGGCATGTGGAGTATGCAGTTCTAGTCTCCCAATTCTCAGCTGGCCTACCATCCCTTAGGTGCCATAATTAACTGGAATAAGAGAAAGCAGCCCCTAAATTGCTCTAAGTTATGCTGATGCTGGAGCAGTTGTGGTGGAGAGGCAGGGGCTGTAAATGGCTCCAAAATGGCCCGTGCCCTGAACAGAGCTCACTACAGGGGAGAAATCAAGCCCTGTACATGTATAGAAGTGCATATGTTGCTCAAAATCTCCTGGAAGGGATGCTGCTTGGTCCCAGGCCCCAAGCCAGTCAGCAATGTGGTTTCACTGGGTTAAATCCCAGCTGAGGATCTCAAAGTCTCAGTGGGGAAAGCAGCTGACTCTAGCCAGGCTCATAAGCTTAAAAAAGGAGCTGGGCCATGTTAATGAGAGAGAAAGGTGGGTATTGTGGACCAGAACCCAGAACAGGGATTTTTGAAGACATGGGCCACTTCATTGTTATTGTCTGTTGTTGTTGCTTTGATATTGTTTGTGTACAGTTTACAGACTGTTGAACTGAATGAAGGGGATGTGGCCAGAGTTGTTGCTGGCTGTGTAATCTGTTTGAACAAGGACCGTCTAAATAAACTGGAAACCCCAAAGACTGGTTGGTTTGGTTTTGTTTGTTATTTTTAGTCGGGCCTGGATTGTTCTTTCTAGCTGCTTAGACCCGGGCCCTGCCATAACACACAACAAAGACAGTGCCACACTAGAAAATGCTGACTTTATTTCTGACGTATATAGGCATTCTACTAACATCTTGTTTAATGTCTTCTATAGAGTATTAACATGAAAATGCACTGGCCTGGATCCAGCTGGTATAGATAGATGCATCTCCATTGAAGTCAATGGAACCATGACAATTGAACCCGTTGGGGTTTCTTTTACACCCATCAGTGATTTTTTCTATAACTGATCATATTTATGGTTAGCTGATGCCCAGATCTTAGTCACGACTATTTGACTCAGTAATTCATTTTTAATCAAATTGGACCTGCTTCCGTAGCAGTGAGCATGTTTCATTGTGAAAGGTAAGCTGCACAGCTAAGCTGTAAGAACCAGATGTAGTTGATTTAGAGACTGGGGAAGGGAGCAGGAGTCAAACATACAATGTGTGATTAATAAGCAGGGCTGCTTTCATCTTATCTATAAACATTCCTGTGGAGATGGATAACTGTTAAACACATTCTGATGAGCTACATCAGCTGAGCTCAGAAAAGATTTGCAACAAATTTGATTGTCCACATACATCTCCTACTGATCTTAACATGTTTACAGAAAAAGATTGCTACCTCAAGATTAAATATTTTATGAGTAAGAATGATTAAGATCTGATTTTTCAGCCTGGAAAAGTGCTGAGCACTCAGCCTGACAGAGTTGTAAAGTAGATGTCTCAGAATCCCAGCCCACAAAAATGTTTCCCTGAGCTGCCAAGTTGCCCCTTTGATTTGGGTATTAATAGAGCGTTTGAGTGTAATGGTCAAAATATTTATAGTTTTACCACTGAATAATCTGATAAGTGATTAATAACAGAGGCACAATTCATGTGTGTGTGTTTGCAATGGAAGGTTCCAGGTATCCATTACCAGAATGAGTTTGTTCTCGTCACAACTAGGACACTGTAGAGGCTAAAGATTTTGAGCTAGTCCAAAGATGGTTTTAGTGGGCCATGATTATTTTACACAGAGCTTTATGTTCAGAAATATTTTGAAGGTACATCTTATGCAGCACATGAGCCAGGGCCATTGTGTTTTTAGCCAGGCTCTTGCTCCTGTTTGGCTTTCTTTAACCAGTACATTTACTTCTCTCCAACCTGTCCCCTGACAGAATGGTTGTAAATATTCCACATGAAAATGCCACTGGAATGAGACGCATCTGAAACATTGGGCCCCTAAATAGGGTGTCCAACTTCCTTCCTTTCCTCCACTTCCTGACTGAAAGGGAGGATTCTCAGGTGATGAGTTCTAACACAGGGAAGTTACAGTACAAGTTATAATGGGATGCTACCACAACAGAAATTTCCTTCAGTGTTGACCTCCTCCAAGAGACAAGTTGGGAGACCAGGTTTCTACAGCTGCTGGGAGAGCAGAGCTGGAACTAGGCATCTAAAATTGTTGTGAGGGTCACAGTCCAATGAATAGAGAAGATGGAAAAGCTGTTGTGAGGAAAAAAATCTTCGAAAACCCTGTGAAGGGGGTTGGGAAAGGGTTGTTTAAATGAAGAATTCTTCAGTACATCACAGAATCTTTATTTGACAGTCACTATAAACAAGAACAGGCTGAACAGGGTGTTCATTGGTTGCTCCCTGCATTCATTAAACTGTGTATAGTTTATACACTATTGCTCACCCTACGTATTCAAAAAATCCAGAGTCAGGCCACACAAACACACACAAATCAGAAGTCTGGCTTAAAATCAGGGTTAAAAAAATAAATAAATGCAGTATTCTTTTTAATCTGTCTTCTGGTTTCTGAATTTTTATGGCTTTTTAGGGTCATGTTTTCAAGCTCTTCTCCACATTCTGATGGTGAAAATTTTTTTTAAAGGGAAGCAGAGAGTATCATATATTCATCTGACTCCAGGAGACAGGACTTTGAGAAAAACATCAACTGTGGCAATACAAGGCAAAATCATGAGAGTTGGCAGCACTGTTTATATTGCTGAATAAATAAACTGTTTGCACAAACTATATGAAGAGCTAAACTTGAAATGGGGAACTTGGCCCTTATGGGAGTGAAAATTGACTACAGCCAGGTAAATTATTGCAGCAATGACATATTGAATGTATACAGCTGTTTTTCCTGTTCAGGAATTAGCCACAAAAAGACTTCATCTTTTAAAAAATGTTTGTTATTCAAGACAACTCAACAGTAGTTTTGTGAACATATCTCAGCCCTTGGATTGTTAGGAACTGTTTGCTGAGATTAGGAAAGGAGGAATCTAGCATTACAGTAATTTGGTCATAAAAAGAATCAGCCTGCCCTGAAGGATAATTCCCGTCCCACTTTCTCCCATTTCTTTTAGCTTGCTGATTAACTACAATCCTGGTCCCACTGAAATCACTGGCAGAACTCCCATTGACTTCAAAAGGGCCAGGATTTCACCCATTATTTTTATTACTGAAAACCAGAATTAATTAGATTTATTCACGTCAAACACTATGGGCCTGATCCAATGCCCATTGAAGTTGTTTTGCTGTCTCTGGGAATTTTGGATCGGACCATGTATCTATTATTGACTAAGAGGAATAGCAGCTATTAGTTAGCAGCTGATTAAAGGGATACTTACACGAAACACCATCTGAATGGATTTATAGCAAGTGACACACAAAATCACATTCAGAAAAGCAAACAAACTTCAACCATTTGGGGTTTAATACTCTTCAAGAACTACTTAATCACACATTTAACTTAACAGCATTCTCCATAAAGATTCTCCATTAAGCTTCAAATACATAAATAACACATGCATGAAAGAATCATTTTAGCAGGTCAAGATACTCTATGCGCTCTTTATTTCTCTAATATTTCCTTGTTTGCACACTGCCGCTTTACACTTTTTATTTAAGTTGCCCTGTGTCTTAAAAAATAAATGCAGCTTTTTTTCTTTTTTTGCTATATCCTTCTTTCCTGGAATATCTCTTTATTACCAGAATGGTTACTCTTTCTATTAATTCATCTGCATCTGCTTTCAGTACTACTCACTAAATTGTTATAGGAATTTTCAGCAATGTGGGATTACTCACTTGGATGCATAATAAGGTTGTAACTTTCTCAGAAATAAAACTGTCAGGAAGTTCAGCATAATTGTTTAATAAAAATTCCAGAGGATTTTGCATTAGGACTATCTAACTTTTACTGTATAATGTTTATTGAATAGTCTTCATAGAAACCATCCAAATACTAATAGGAATATTAAAATGGAAACAGTAACTTCGGACATAAGTAAACGATCATAACTTCTGGCAGATGACATAAATAAAAAGAGAGATTTTTCTCTTGCTTTGATCATGGGACTATTTATTGTAGTTTACTCATACTAATTATATTGTAAGGACTGCTGTGGTATCCCAATGATGTTATATTCACACAGTGCCTGTGTATGAGAATGCAGGTTAATGTAACAAATTACTGCCACTAACCAGGCACTACACAGAATTTCAGAGAGTATAATGAAGAACATGCATTAATGATAAGCTTACAATCACTACCCTGCTTATCTGGATCACTTCAAAAGTGAGATGGGAGAACATGAAAGATAAAATTTAGAGACCTGTAGAATTTAATGGGCTGAAGTATTCAAAGCTTTTTTAGAACTGTACGGGTTGGGGAAGGAATTTAAAACTGAGAAATGGAACCTTGGTCATATGTATATCAGAAAGGCAGGGATGGCAGTTACCATGTACCAAAGACAGGAAAGTGTCCTGAGGTTTCCAATGCATTTCTTTGCAAAGTATCCCCTCAAGAGTAAGAGGTTTGGAGTTCACTGGCGATGAGACTATTCAGTGTGGCAGATCCACATGGAAGGGACCAGCTTGATGCATAGAGCAGAACGCATCCTGCTATTCATTCCATCCCACTGCAGGTTCTCCATGGAGGGCATATAAAAATAGTTAATGATCCTTCATGCACCACTGACTTCTTCTGAGGTATCCACTGTGGGGTCAGCAAGTGATGGGAAATCTGTGGGGTCAGCAAGTGATGATCACAGAGAACAATTAGTTCTCATTCCTTTCCTATGCGCCCCCTTCTGGACTCACTGTGGTGTCCATTGAGGGGATGGAGATGAAGCAGGGAAAGTTCCATATGAGGAAGAAAGCATTTGACGATCAGGCCCTAGTTTAAAGTGCAAGAAGGAGATGCACACTAACTATACTCCAATGTATTTATTGCTGTTGGGACTAAATTATGAATGGCCTAATATGCACATTAGACTCTAAGAAAGGACGACTGGGATATATAGTGTGCATAGTACTAGAAAGGAATGGTTGATTATGAAACATTACCTAAGTGTTTGTGGTTTTGAGTTCCAGGATTTCAGAAAAAGAACTACTCCAATCAATCAGTAACTCTAACTATAGCCAAACTCCTGCTTTGGGAGAGGTTTGGCTATAGAAACTCTATTTACTTTTGACTTCTATTGACTGTAATATACCCAGAGTTCAAAGTCTTTATTAAGGTAATAATAAAAGTAAGCCTTGTTGGATTGTGTGAGTTATTCTTTCATGATATTAGATTATTCTTAAGGTACTCAAGCCATGTATTATTTTGCATTGCTATTCGCTCTAATACCTTAATAAATATGTGTAATACTGTTGAGAGAACCATCACTTCAAATTACCTCACTTTTGTGCATTTAAAAACGTAACCCTAGTCTACAATAATGTAGTTTTCCAAATGATATTCTATGAGAAAAAAATGAACAACTGACATTTACCTATTCAAATAAATGGACTCGCTACTTCAGCCAATGTAAATTATGTCACTACCTTGCCTTTAGTGGAGCATGGTATACACCAGCTGAGCATCTGGCCCAGTGTGGCTATATCTTTATGTTAAGATTTAAATAAATGCATGAAGTGTGCTTGAATATCCATGCCACTGCAAATTTAAATCAATACACTTCGGAATGGAACCATTCATAACTTTGTTATTTCTAAGCCTAGTGTCTTCATATGTATCAAGGGCACTTGCTCCTAGGAAGGACTAAGTCCTTGGCATTATGTATGTTTAAAATCACCCTCATACTATTGCATTAATGTAGAATTACAATTAGTTTACCAAAAAAAAGAGTGGTGCTTCATCACATGTTTGATTTGTATCTCTAATGTGAGATTTAAATAAACCCACTGAGTGCATTTGTCTGAATATTTTCATATGTATATGGGATCACATGTACAAATAATCACTTTGTGTTTATTTTAATAAGTAATCACTGCAATAAACACAGCTGCATTTGCAATATGTGATTTTCAAACACATATTGCTTTGTTATTTCTGAGCCAGATGACTTCCAATATATTAAAGGCACTTGTCCTCATGGAGAACTAACTTAAATCCATAGTAAGTTTGAACTAAGTAAAACTTTTGTTATGAAAGAAAAAAAATCATGCAAAACAATCCATTTTTTTAAGGCCCAGATAAATTGCTCTGTTTGGTCATTTTTTATTTATTTCAGTCCAAAGTTCAGAGTTTCAAAGTTCAAAACAAAAATTTCCACAGTAAAACCACAATAAAACCATCTTTAGACTAAGAACAAATCTGGTAAATTTGACACCAAAAGTATTTTGCCCCCAAAAATTGCCATGGAGAAGACAATAAGGAGCCTTTATTTACTCTCTTGTATGTAATACAAGAAGAGAACTCTCAATGCACTGAAAACACAACAAATATTAAGTGGATAAAAGGATACTGTTTTATACAATACACAAGACTAATGGGTAAAACTTTCTGCTGCAGAATGTTATTGATCCAATGCATTGGGGTCAGATCATGATAACTTTACTCACACCGAAGAGTACCCCACTGAAGTCAGTATTCATGAAAAGTACTACTCAAAGCGAGTAAAAGTATTGTAATATGACCCTTTGTGCTTTTTATTTAAGCATTAGACTTCAGTGTCTTAACAGCATCTCTAGTAATGCTAGCCAGGATAAAGTTATGAGGGAATTTCAATCCTCTTGTTTCAGGATATGAGCAGATCCCCAGCTTGGTTCACCCTATGGTATAATAATTGGATACTTTATGGGTTTGGGTAGGTTGAGTTTCACTTCCTCTCAAAGCATCTGGCACGTCCAAGGACAGGCCATTGAACTAGATGGAGTATTGGTCTGTACCAGTTTGATGATTCAATCTTATCTTTTCTGTGTAAGTCTCGAAGGAATTTGGACATCTTCGGTAGGTACCCAATTATTTAGGCCCTGTATTGGAGAAGGGAAATACACCCAGAAAGCCTCCTTGCTTTTGGGCTAATACCTAGAAAACTGGGAGACTACTTGCTATTTCTAAATTATGATTAACTGCGGTTATTACAAGCAGCATATGAAACGCTAAAAGGGCTAGTTTCAATGACCTTTATTAGAATATTGCATCTCTTATTTATTTATCATTAAAGTGTAATAAAATCAATGAGCAGCATAATTGAGAATCATGTCAGACGTGATGAAATGGTCCCGTATGGGAGCCATTTATTAAAAAAAGAAACCAGAACAACATGTTCATATTTATCCTGCCATTAGTGAATTTATGGTTTAAAGAAATTTCCAGTTTAATATTAACCTTTACAAATTCTGCTTGAGGGCCAACTGTATTTTTCTTCATCTGACGTTCCAAACCACTTAATTATATAAACACAGCTCATCTCTGATTATACAGTTGGCTGCAAGTATGACCCATCACTAGTGTACGAAGAAGTGGGAGGCATTAAGTGTAGATGAGGCAACATGCCTAACATCTCACCCTGAATAAATAAGAAGAACAGTTGTTTTATTTCACACAGTATTTATCCACTACAACAAAGAACCAGTTCCCTTTGGCAAAGATATTCAAAATATATGGCAAGAATAGTTTTTTGAAAGTGACTTATTCTGGAATGAATTCCACATAAATGAATATTGAATACCTTAGGTCCTGATCCTGCAAATGCTTGCTGCTGAATGTAGTGCTTACTACCAGGTTAGTCCAGATGAAATCGCCTCCTTGCTTCACTATGTGAGGCCTGTGGAATATGCAGTCCCAAGGTGCGTATGTTGTTTTGGCTGCCATACAACATTATTAACTTATATCTAAACTTCAATTGAACCAGGGAGAATTTTAGCATTGATTGGACTACCATATGTAACTTTTGGTTGATGGTAGTTTATGTTGTACTTGCTAACATAGCATCACCAGTTTTTGCTGCTGCTGTTTTTATTCTGTTCCGGTTCTTATGCCAGGCCGATTACCATGGCATCTAAGTGCCTTGTTGACATCCAAAGGGATGTTTGCAAACACTTTCAGAGGCTATGCTTACACTCTGAGCTAGGGGTTTGATTTCCCTGCTCGTGTACACACACTCATGCTAGCTGTCGTCAAGCTCGCATGAGTGTACATAGTAGGCACGGTAGCAGAGGTCATGAGAGCAAGGTTCGGCTGAGCTGTGCCGAGTACATACTCCTCATGTGGTTTCAGGTAGGTTTGTGCTCAGCACAGATCAGCCGTGCCTCCACGGCCACTACCTGTGCTACTGTGGCTACTTATACTTGTGCTAGCTCAATGACAGCAAACATGACTTTGTGTACACGAGCAGGGGATTCACATGCCTAGCTCATAGCTTAGACATAGCCAAAGGAGGCTAGCCTGTAAGTAAGGCACTGTACTAAGATTCAGATTTGGGTTCAATTCCTGGCTCTGCCACAGTCTTCCTATGTGATGGGCAAGTCACTTTGGGCCTGATCCAAACTCTACTGAAGCCAATGGGAGTTTTTCCATTGTCTTCAATGGACTTTGGATCAGGCTCTGAAATAATCTGTGCTTGAGATCCCCGTCTATAGAATGGAGAGAATAATGCTCCCTTTCTGCTACCCTTTTGCCTGTTTTGACTATTTAGACTGCAACCTCCTTCGGACAAAGATTTGTCTTCCTGTACATTTGTACAGTGCCTTGCTCAACAGGACCCCAAACTCAGCTGGAGCCCCTAGACATTACCACAATACCAATAATAAGTGGTGATGATCACCAGCAGACTACAGCCTCAGTTTTGAGTACTTGCTGAAGTATAAATATGAAAGAAGCTTAATTGCACAAGTCCCATCGTACAAATACTGGAACGCTAGTGTAATGTAGGAATGTGTGAACAGAATGCACCCCAACCAGACACAGCCCCATCTCCATGCCATAGTTACAGCCTATAGTTCATTCTTGAATGTGTTTCTATGATTAATCATTTGTAATTTTCAAAGCAAAAGTAATGTTGGTTCATACCATTCACCACAGTACACGAACAAATTCAGTTCACTAATGCCACTGGGTTGCCAGAGATGGAGTTCTTATCCTTACTATGGAGCCATGCAGGTGTGTGACATCCCCACTGGTCCACAATGATCTGAAAAGCGTCGAAACATTTTGGGGTTGTGTCCCCTGCCAACCCAAATGTGTCAGGCAGGACAGCAGAGCTGGCATATCAGGGGAAGTTATCTTTGCCAGGCATAGTGTTGGTACAGATAACTTTTTTTTCACATGGGGGAACAGAGTGTGATTCAGAGTCACAATGTGATTCATAGTCTGCTCCTGGGACAGCACACCATGTTTCCGCTTCCCTGTGGCAAAGCCCTAAACAAGCTAGGAAATATCACAGCAGCCAAAGTATTTGTAGGCAACTGAGCTCTCCTCTGCTCAGTAAGTGTGGGTTGGTTGGTAGGCTCCAGAATCTAATGCCCAGGAAAAAACTTTCTATTTACAGTACATAAGAGAAAGAGGCCTTTAATAAAGAGCCCTGCTCACTCATGCTCCTTGTCCTTGCATAATGCTCACCAGTTTAATTTTATGGTAAGCAAGTCTCTTTCTCACTCAACACTTGCTTGAATTTCACTTAGCATTGAAGACTGATCTTCTTGTCTGTTAGCACCTAATATGGCAATGGGTAGAGGCTGCATAGATTGTAAAATTCTTGCCTCTGTTCAATCCCTGGAGGTACATAGGTAGTTTGCTGAACTACTTCAGATTATCAGCAATGAACATTTAGGCAAAGGATTATTTATTCTCACATACAGTATTTATGTGCACACATAATTTCATGAATTTATACATAACACACCTTAATTATAGTTTCTTAAAATTGGTGGATAGTAATATTTGTTGGTGTCCTGTAAAGCCTGCACATATTAATGGTTCTCAATTTTTGATACAACAATTTGAAGCACAAATCGTTTAATGTCGAACATCCTAGATACATGTTAATGTTTACATCAGTTCTATGAGAAATATTTGAAAATGGTATCAAATTCAATACACCTCTGCTGGAATCACTTTATAAATTTAAGGCACAAATAAACTAAACACTTCCAGAAATGACTATGGCAGTAAACTAGTAATTTCAGCTTTCCACAGAACGATAAAAAAAGTTAAATACTAGTGGCAATCACAGTACTTTTTCTTCTCATTCTCAAAAATTCTACATTTTTATATTAGCCTCTAAGTGCCAGACCTGGCTTCATTTACTTTTAATGAAAACTGTGTGTGTAACTCTTTGCCCAGTGTTATAACACACAGTACCATAGAAACAACGGGTTTTTTTTTTGTGGAGTCTATTTCCGAAGTCTGTGACAATTGACGAGTTAAGAGAATTTCATTGTAATTATACAGCCAAATATAATTTATAACTATTAGAATGAGAAACATGCATATAAATCTCAAAGTGCTGAAATCAATATAGTGAATTCAGCTTATTCTACCTGCTGGACTTGCTGGGTCAGATTTGCAGATTTGTATAAAATAAGCAAGCGCACACTTACATCAACGGGTATAGGCTGATGGATTGGAAAAT
Organism: Eretmochelys imbricata; assembly: GCF_965152235.1. Taxonomy (NCBI): domain Eukaryota; kingdom Metazoa; phylum Chordata; order Testudines; family Cheloniidae; genus Eretmochelys; species Eretmochelys imbricata. The sequence goes on along the minus strand of NC_135573.1, from coordinate 33,518,288 downwards.
CCCTGTGCAATCAGGAGGTATAGACCTGACGTTTGCTGAGCTACACAATCAGAATATCAAGCACCCAATTCTTGTAGGGAAAAGGCTACAGAATTTAATAAGGATGAAACCAGTAGGATTCCATAGAACTGGTAGAGTTTAATAGAAAATGACAACCCTCCAATAGGTTTAAAAAGCTCTCATCTCAATTAAATTCTATATGATGGTTCAAAAAGGCACAGAAATTTGTATTATGCTGAAAGGCGCTAATGGCCCTGTGTCTGGGCTCTGTGGGCTCTCCATTAAGCTTGTGAGAGAGCGGACGTTTTCATCTATGCCCAACTCTTAGCACAGACTTTCTTTTAACTAGGAGAAATCTGGTTTGGCAGTTTTCATTCCTTCCTGCCTTCCTTCTTGCCTTTTAGTAAGGTCTATGAATTCATGTAAGTTCTGCAAACTCAAAATATAATTGGAGAGGCACACAAACCTCTTATGTACCTCAGGACTGTACCAGGGGAATCCTGTGAGCAGTGGCTGAAGTGCAGGAGAAGGAAGGAGAGGTCACCTCCTCCTCTCCCTGGCTCAGGAGAACAGCACTCTCTCAACATCTTCCCCTTTCCCATGACTGTTGGGGATGAGAACTTCCCCCCAAATTTCAACCCACTTTAACAATTGGTCCAGAAGCCTTAAAATTTTACCTGGAACTCCTGTTATTCTGTGGAATTCACCTTGCATCACATGGAATCCCATGCTAGAGAGCCGGAGCTTTTAGGCTTCAATACCATATCTGGTCTCCCACTGCTAATGGTCTTTTCCTCCCCTCACTGATACCAATGTGTGGTTCCTGTTACTATTGTGAACATCAATACAGAGTTTCACAAAGATATAGATTCTCTCTCTCTCTCACTCACACACACACACACACACTTGTGGCATGTAACTGTTGGAAAACATCTGGTTTTATCAGGAAAAATAAAAAGATTGATTCCAGTCTCTCATTTACCAGATCTGTGCACAGCAAGAAAAGGTGGAAGATAATCATCGTAAATAAACTTAAATTGAGACATGACTCCATAAAACATCAATATATTCTAATTAAATGTACAGCAGATTGGCTTCTAAAATAGCAATCAGACCATTACTCACCATAAGAAATAAGGAGATTTGTTGGGTAACAGCTGTATAAACCTACTTGAGATCTATGATAGTCACTGGCTATGTGTTGCTGCAGAAAGAGGAGACTATGGGCATCCAGCTGTCAGCTCTTTAGTGAAATCTATTCCAAATATCATTCTAAATGTGAGCATCTTCCCACTGAACAAAGAAATAGGTTCACAGCTTTGCTGTCATCAACCATCTTCCTACTGTTCCTAGGTAAGCAAGAAGGCGAGTCATCAAAACTCACTCAACCAATTATTTAGATGCTACATGTTTGTTTTTTGAATCTTCACAACATTTCTAATGATCTCTCAGTGATAATGAGGATGCCTTTATTATTTGTATTCCAGAAAGTTCAGGGTCCCATTGTGCCACACAGTTTACAAATATAGAATAAAAGAGTCCCTGTGACATTATTAATGTGACAACATCTTGACAGAGCTAAAAGTTAAAGATGATACAGGTCACTAATATTTCAATTCAGTCCTTCACTTGGATCTTTGTATAAACATCTAGCGTTTATAATTGGCTTCACTTTCCTGGACCCTTCTCCTACAGTCTGTTTCAATTTTACTATACACCAAAACTAGATAGTGTGTAATAATAAAACTATTTTATACTGCCAAGTAAAACCTCATCCAGACAATCCATTTTGTAATCACTCAGAACCATTTACAATGTAATCGGAAATACATAAAACACTGTTTCAAGATAATAGGACTGTTACATAAAAAGAAAACATTCAAAGCCCTTGGAGCTCACTGTTACACTTCAGAATCATAGATGCCCTGAGTAGCAAAGTTCAGAATCACATCCAGATATTCTTACAGTTCTAGGTATTTGGATGTAGGACTGTGGCTCTGCCTCATTTCTATAACAATAGCCATGTTGCACTGAGCTTCTTTATGAGTAACAGCTGCTAGTTTTGATTTCATTGAATCTGTGAATGCAGTACATAAATGTAAATGTCATGGTCATCAGCTAAACCACACACATTCAACACCAGGGCTAGAAATTAGGACCAAAATTCTTATGGCTACAGCCATGTCAGCTAAACAAGAATCTCTATGTCTACTGCTCACTAGTATTGGGTTTAAAACCATTTGTGTCTTCTTTCTTGGCTAAACAAAAAACAAACAAACAAACAAAAAGAGAGAGAATGTGATCATGAATCCTAATGAAAGCAGTAGTTTGCATACTCACTAATATTTATGCATACTGCCCAGTAGGTGGCAGTAATATGCATGCCCAGTAGTTAGAACTTTAAGGCGTGCTAACCCCTTCACTGCTGATACATGAAATCTCTTGAAGGAATATTGTCTCAATACTTTCTGTCCCCTCTGAGGTACCCCAGGCAAGCTGTATATTAGTTTTTCTTTTGTTTTTGCAAACCACGTATTATTGATGACCCTAAGCAGCAAAGTGTTTCAGAAAAGGCCCATAAACTGGAAAAGGAAACCATGTCTCCTTCATCACGTTCCCTCTTGCTTCCAGACTCAGTGGAAGACCCTGAGTATGAGACCCACAGGGTTCTGAGAGACTAAAGGTGGTATTCCAGGGACAGGGATTAGCTGCTGGACACAGCATGCTCCACTCTACAGAGAATACTTTTTCCAGAAAAAATCTACATTGGTGTCATTGCTGATGGAACTAGCATTAACTCGCCTTTACGCCTGCAGCACCTCTTGGAGGAGAACATGGAGTGCATGTACCAGAGCCAAGGGAGCCATGCTGTTGGAGGAGAGAACTAGAGAGCATGGCCCTAAATGGACATAGGCCAGGGACATATGGTTCTGTGGTTCCTTTTCTGTGCTGGCTCAAAGTCCTCTGCATTAAGGGGAAGGTGTGATTTCAGCTCTGTGTGTTCTAAATTTGGGGAGCCTGCTTACATTAGTTATGAATGTATCTGTTGAAAGAAAACCAGTGGCCCCTGTATCAGAGCAAGACATGAAAGATAGACAAGGAGTGAAATCTTAGCCCCATGGAAGTCACTAGGAATTTTGCCACTGACTTCAGTAAGGTCAGGACTTCTTTCTTCATGCTTTTACACTATTTGCATTTTAGTTTTCTGTTCTAAACCTGGCCCAAATAATTTCTCAAAGCTTATCAGAATGCCATTGTTTTAATATACAGTGAACCCTCTGCAATTCCCATCTTCCCCGTTACAGTATAATGTATTTGGTAATGAGTTTTCTCATCCTACTGTAAATCTATTACCGTGTTATCCAGGATTATTTTCTCCTACACTGGATGCTGTTAACATTAGTGCAAATGTTTGCAGAGGGATTTTTAACCATTATTACATTTGGAATAAACATGAAAAGGAAGCTAGACAGTAAGTGCTTCTGTTCCAGCTGAAGTAAGTCCTTCCATGAATTCCCAGCTGTGAGGAGAGGGGAAAGGCAAATTTCTGCATGCCGTGCAAAATGGTTCATGACTTTCACCATCATGAAGACGAAGGTGGCGGGAATGTTTATGGAATGTTACCCTGATCCAAATCTGCGGCAAATCATGCTACCAAGCAGGATTCTTTAATTTATTCACAGACTGGAGGGTCCACCATTCAGGGGGTTTCTTTAAAAGGGAAGACTATAGAGACGATTATATAGAGATGAGCCGGGGCTGTAAAGTTCCAGACTGTATCTGAACTTCCCCCAAAGTTCAGTGGTGTTTGGATCCTGGGTCAGGGTTAAGGCCGGTCTCTAGACACTCTGCAGCTCTCTTGGCAGCCCTTTAACACAGCTGGCAGCAGGAATTACCCGGCTTTTTTTTCTCTCAGCCAAAACAGGGTCCGTTCCAACAGCAGCCACCACATCTACCGAGCAGCAGGGCAAGAAATTGACTTTTTTTTTTTCTTTTTAACCATTATGCTGATAACATACTGTTAGCTGAAGAAGCAGTTCAGCAAGAAGAAAACGTAAGGTCAGCCAATCAGATCCTCATTTCTAGGGAGGACTCTATCGCGTGGCCACAGACAGACAGATAACAAACCTCAAGATGTAACAAAAATATGTTCCCAAACTTGAAGCTCCTTATCTAGGCCTACAGCTCTGGGATCAGAGGACGTGGCGTTTCTTTCTTTCTGTTCTGCTGCTGTTATGAGCACTTGTGTGAGCCTGCATGACCAGGAACAGGACAGGGCCTCCTCCCCATGTCACACAGACATTTTTGAGGAACCACTCAGCCGGCATTTGTGAAAGCCGAAATTCAAGAGCTGTAGAAGGAAAAGGCCTCACAGATCCTGTCCGGATTCCCTCCAGATTTCAATTGGCCCTCTTTGAGAGAGGAGAGTGAGAAGCATCCAGCTACTCTTCCCCTAGCCCTTATAGGATTCCTGACACCCATTCCAGAGACCTGTTAATGAGTATTCAAGTTAGCAGCTTACCAAATTAAATACAATTAATTCATAATCATAGTGGTCTTTTTGCAAGACTGTAGTGCATTGTTGGGGTTCAGGATTTCTGGGTTCTATTCCTGGCTGTGGGAGGGGAGTGTAGTTTGGTGGTTAGAGCTGTGCTTACACATGAGCTAACCAAGCACATAGATTTGGCACGTTCCATGTGAATGGCAATATGACTGAGTGGAAGAGACTTGATTCTGTTATTTAGACAGTTTGACTTCTATTTCCAGCCCTGCCAGAACGGAGTTTGTGCAATAGCTCTGTCTCTGTATTTATAAAATGGAGCGGGGAAGCTCATACTGATACCTGGCCACCTCCTAAATTGGGCCTTGCCTACTAAGAAGGGCTGTGAAGTGCACGGAAATATAAGCAGCACTTTGAAGAATAGGTGAGATTTGAACCCTTGGCTCCTAGCCCTGTCACTGTGAACTTTTCTCGTGCCTAAAAGTTAGCTTGATGAAGAGTCTGGCTCTGTTTCTCTTGTGGAACAGGAACCTGGAACATCCCACAGATTGTAGCACACCTGAGAGCTCGGATTTCCTTTTTCAAATATAGGGTAAAAGCCGACTTCCTAATGATTAACACTGTGTGGAATGACACATACACAAACAATCACACAACCTGAGTAACATGCCACATAAGTGGTGACAGGAGACTAGATATTTGTTATTTAGCCATATATTGTTTTGGCATGGTTTGCAAATAGTCTCAAACATGAATTTAATGTCTCAGTACTTTGTTTTTGGTTCAGATATAAAACCAGCCCCTTTAAATATTATTTCCCATCTTAATAACAATGAAGCCACCTGTGGCAAATGTGAAGTATGGCTAAATTCTAGAATACATTTGATTTATGCTTTTAACAAAGCCAGAGACTTGGCTCAAATCATACGGTAGATCAGCCGAACCAGCACAAAGAAGAATGTTCAAATCCTTTACTGCAAAGGCTCTTGCTAATCTCCATCTTTTAACACATGCTTTGGAGAGCAAGAGTAGTAAAAAAGGATTTTTAATATAAACTGTCTCTGAAATGTTAATAAGTTTGGCATTTCATGTTATTTCCCTTTTATTTAAAGTCTATTGAATTCTTGCATATGCTGTACAGCTTTTATTGGGAAAGGAGCAAGATGAATGTTAGAAAATAAATGTACAGTATATAATTGGCTCCAGTGGAGTTGGCAATTTGGGAATATACTAAAGGGACTAATCCTGCATTGGCAGGGGATGAACTAATGACCTAATAGGTCTAGTCCATGTCTAATTTCTAGGATACTATGAATAGTTGCTTTTTAGTACATCAACAAAAGGAATACTTAAAAAGCTTGATTTAAGGAAGTACTGTCAATTGAAAAAGAATTAAAAAAAATTAGTTTTATATAAAATGTGACCAAAGAATGACACAAATTTTACCTTCTCTTGCTTGGACACCTTAGTTAATTTTAAATAATTACAAAGTTATTTTAAGAAAAAACATGGAAAAGAAAATGAGTCCTAAATTTTATATTATACATTATAATAACTTTCTAATGATTCTAGAACTGGATAGAAAATCATATGTAAATATGTAAAATGCAAAGGGGAGGTCATTGTTTCTAATAGAAACAAGATATTTCTATTTTTAAAATACTATCACAGAAGACTACAGTTGCTGCTGAAGACTTGCCTGCCACTCTACTTCAATATGCCCAAACCGGGATCAAATAAACTATGAAAATTGGTACCTTAAAATTTGTTTAAAATCGCATTTGTTCCCACAGGTTCAGTAAAAACATCAAGATCCTACTGTAACTAAGGGAAATGAAATCTGTTCATGAAAATAACTTAAAGATTAAATGTGTACAGTTTATCCAACATAAATAAATAACCCAATATTTTCATTCAGAAAATATGCTCACCAATGAACAGAACTGGACATTTTATAGGAATTTAAGTCCATATTTTGCCATCATCTTAGAAATCATAGTTTTGTCCGGAAATTTTTTTTAAACTTACTGTCCTTAGTAGGTTAAAACACCAAAGACTGGATATATGTGAAAGAGAAGAGGGGAAAATTGCAGCATTTTCATTTTGTTTACTTTATATGATTGGGCATTATGTATCTACTCCATGTCAGTGTGCCTCAGATATGCCACACTTAATCCTAAATTGGCAGCATCAGGCTCTATGCCCTTTCTGTAGTTAATATTTCTATTCATACTGCCAACAAGGGTAAAAATTACTGTCATGTATGATGGTTATTTTCCCCTATGGGCCCAATCTGCAATGAACTCCATGTATGTGTGCTAATGCACATGCACATATGCAGGGCCCACCCCTGCATATCTCATCACAGGACCGTGCTCTGTGAACTGAAGTTAGACCACCAATTCATTGCATTACAGCCATCGGATAACTACTAGATGGAAAAAGAAAAGGAGTACTTGTGGCACCTTAGAGACTAACCAATTTATTTGTAGTTCACGAAAGCTCATGCTCAAATAAACTGGTTAGTCTCTAAGGTGCCACAAGGACTCCTTTTCTTTTTGCGAAGACAGACTAACACGGCTGTAACTCTGAAACCTACTAGATGGAAAAGACTTTTGACCACTATTGACCTGGCTTGGATTTTAACTGGAGAGCTAGATTGTGAAAGGATCTCTAGCCCATTAATAATCTCCTTGAGTCATGAAGTTATGCATTGCTTTCTTTTTTCTTATTTCTCTGCATAAAAGGTCTAATCCTGGTCCCACTGAAGACAATGGCAAAATCCCACCAATGTAAACAGAGCAAGTGATTTGTTCTTTACTAGTCATCTTCATTTTTTACAAGGCAGTTTTATACAACTTTTCTGACTCTAGATAGCCATAGAAAAAGAGTTATTAAAAAAGACCAAGTAGAACTTCACTAATTTATATTTATTGGGAAAAAAACAGCATCTGCTAGTCATCCTTGATAAGAGGTGGGGAGAGACAGCTTCTTACTTGTGTGTCAATTGATGGTGGAGGCTGTTGCATTATTAAGTATGAATAAGCTAAGAACCTCTAAACCTATAAAGATGTAATCTAATATTCAGACAGAAACATTTGCAATAAGCTTTGGGGCGGGAGGAGAATATTATGTTTCTCTCAAATTAGGAAAGAGCAAAAAGTAATTCATAACGATGGGTATATTTAGTTTACTATTTTCAATGCTAGCAACTGGAAAATTATAAATTATTAAGCCAAATTCTAATGTAGACTAAGACTGCTTTACACCTTTCTAGCAGTGTAAAGCATCCATGAAGTGACTGTAAATGTTGTTTTATCCACTTTAAGGCTACTTTATACTCCAGAATGGTGTAAAGTGGCATTAGTATAAATGGGAATCAGGCCAACTAAGATTTTAATCACAGTTGTGTGAACAGTCCTACCTACTCCAGCTAGGTTGCATGAACTATTATTCAAACTGCAAGTAGAGGCAAGTAGAGGCCTTGGCCAGCCAGGACCCATGGAGGGAAGGGCATTGAGTACAAGGAATCCAGGGTGGCAGAAGGGAGGGAATTGCACATTGTTCTCTCTCTCTCTTCTCATCTACCTACCTTGGAAACCTGGGAAGCTAGTTAGTGAATCCCTCATAGTATGGTTCCATTGGCGTCATGGAGCCGTGGGGTTTGGAGGAGCCACCATATTTTGGTGTGGCTTCTCTTTGTGTTTCAGGGGGTGGACTTCATTTACTAATTAAAAAGTCCCCTCCTATGGTAAAATCCATGAGATAATCTGGACTCAGGTCTTGGACCTGTTTCTGATCTCACTCTCACCACTATAATTCCAGAGTAACTCCATTAAGTGGAGTTACACCAGGATTTTGTGGATTTAAATGAGAGCAGAATTAGGTATCTAGATATGATCCTGCTAGGTGCTGAACATTCTGGTCCTGATCTAGGAAAGCACGTAAGCACATGCTTAACTTTAAGCATATGAGTAGTCCCATTGAAATCAATGGGACTATTTATGTACTTAAAGGTGAGCATGGGATTAAGTGATTTGCTGGATCAGGGCCAGAGCATTCAGCACCTTTGCAGGATTGAGCCCTATCTCCTTATCCTATACAATCCCTTAACTTCATACTTGCACCTGATATATTTGATATTCAGTGGCTCTTTCCTCCATTTATCTTCAGTCTGAATAATTTTTCCACAGTTTCACTATTAATGTGGAAAGCTCAAAGTTTAGAGCTTTGCTTTGATGTAAGATGTCAGAACATAAACAACAGATGCAAATACTTCTTTGGTGACCACAAATCTGTCTGCTTCTTTTGAATCACAGCTAAAAATAATTAAATGTTGTGTTATTTGGCATAATACATCTTTTCTATCTTACATCCTGGAAACCCACTGAAAACGATCGGTAACTTTCAGCATCTGTCATGATTTCAAAATGTGTCAGAACTAGTTTAATCATCATGTAATTAATGCTAAAGTACACTTGGGACCAAACTCTACTCTGTTCTGCTGATGCTATGCAAGAGGGCAACAGAGGGTAGAGTTTTGCCCATGCTGTTTGCTTTTCTAAACAGAGAAATGATGTGAGTCATTATGATAAATCTGGTCATAATCATTTCTCTTAATTCACCTCCTTTGCAAAGATATTCATTTAAATTACTGTTTTTTAATGTTTAATTAATTTGTTCAACTATTTCCTTCCCCCTCTTTTTATTGGACCTACTCAGTAGTAGTATGATCCTCACACTGGTACACACTGATGGGCACAGACAGTAGTAACAATGATTGGATTACTTGCTTCAGAGACAATTGTTGAAATCCTGTAGTGATACAGTTGCTGGGCTAAAGCTGGAAAACTATTGTTGGATAGTGAGTTATGTTGTAAAAATAAGTTTCCAGATACAGACATATATTATAGCAGCAAGCTAAATTGCATTGATTATAGAATACATGACCTTTTTGCCAAAGAACAGGCTTCTATTGCTTAACTTAAAGGAAAGTCTCCATTATCTGTCATTAGAATGAATGAGATATTCCACTTTCGCACAAAAGATATTCTAATCAGTACATCTTATCACAAACAAGAAGCAACTTGCTAAAAAAATGGTCACATCTTTTACATAGAATGCAAAAGGATAATTAGCAAGAAAAAGGATAAGCTTTTAGGTGCAGGTTTCCAAAAGAGCTAAATTCCTCATGAGACACCAGAAGAAGTGGATAGATTATAAGAAGAGGACCCCAAACATGTATTTTTGCTGATCAATTTAGCAAAATGCAAACTTCAGCTTGCAATTTTGTGATCTCAAGTTCTCACATTCAACATATGCATTCCAGTCATCTTTGACAATACCGTCTCATGGAGATATCCAGAATGAATAGAGCAACAAACAAACAGTCACAAACATATTTATTATTGTGGCTGGAATTTTCAAAGGAGCCTAAGGAAGTTAGCCAGAGAGATTCAAATGGAGTTGGGCACACAACTCCTACTGGTTCCTTTGAAATATCAGCCTATCTATACTCCCACCCATATTCAGACCAGGAGAACCAGCATCAGAAATGTCCACCTTCCAAGATATACAGCATTCTGTACTGAGTCACACACGTATCAGTTGAAGAGATCCAGCATCTATTTTTACTAAAAAATAGTTTCTCTGCACAAAAGGGACATTGAAAGGGTAGGCTAGATATGGTAGTACAAACAGATTTCAGATGAACTGCCCTTTATCAGTTAACATTTTATGAAAAAGAGCTGCAGACTTTCTTTTTTTCAAATAGTGTAATTCCTGGTGTGGGATCTTTTATAAAGTTATGTTATCAACATAAGACTATTCTGTGGAAACCAAACTGACATCAGTGTCTAGATTTCATATGTAAAAGATTTCACTATGATTCAAAATATCCATGTAATTTTTTTAAGACATTCAGTAGTCAACGTGTAGGGGGGCTTTTGTTTCCTGTGATTCAGATACTGAATGTGGAGGAAAATAACTCTGAGCAGACTACCAGACTGTAGCTAAATCATTCAACTTCAGCATCATGGCAGAATTACTGCTGAACAAGTTATCAAAGGGCTGGTTTGTGAAATTATTGATAGAGCCAGATCCTCCGCTCATGTAAATCTTTGTAGTGCCATTGAATTCTGTGGATCTAAGCCAATTTACACTAGTGTAGGATGTGGCTCAGATGGGAGATGTGATCTTCTCTACATACAGAACAATCCATAAACTCATTATACACCTCTACTACCCATTAGCAAATACTGTACATGGAAATGCGGATTTTCTCCAGAGCTGGAAGTAACTTTAAAAGTTTGCCCACTGTACCAAATAAAGGGGCCAAAGTGCATCAAGGATACATCAGCTCAGCATTTGCCCATAATATGTATTAGAAATTTACCAGTTGGAATGAAAACTATCAAAACCTTTTTCCTGGCACAATAATAATTTATTTGACCTGAAAAAAAGAAAGTGTCTAATTCGAAACCATCTCTAATAATACTGTAAAATGTTTCAGGCTGTATCAGTAATACATTTTGCAGCTTGTTGATGGCAGAAAGCCTAAAGCCCATAGGAATTTCCCATTGGAGCACAAAACACAGACATTTTCAACAACTGTCTTTCTAACAGCTTTTCTGGATAATACACAGTTTTTCTTCTGCTTATTTTTTTTCTTGTATTTCTGTATAATTCATATATATCAGATGATCATCTGTCATTAAAGCAAATGTGGAACATGCATTTTCCTCAACATTCCTTTACCCTGCACTAAATGTAAAACAGGCCTGAACTTTTCTTTCCATCCCCTTTCCTTCCAAATAAAAATACTCTCAGGACCACTAGAAATTAATGGCTTCTTTCAGCTATCAAAGCAGTACTGTAAAAATATTGACTGTTCTTTCCTAGCAAAAAGGCAATTTTTAAGAAACACTGCACAATAGTTGGTAGCTTATGAAAAAGGTGACACGCTGCTGAAAGTTAATTATGGCATAAGTTTAAATCCCCAAATTGGATTACAAAATGTAGGTCAAAATCTTTAGTGGATTGCAGCACTGTAATCCACAGATCAGGACATCGTAGGTTACTCTGTCATTCAACATCAATGTCTTTGACATAAGATTCCTATGCACTGGACCTTGATCTGTTGTCCATCATGCGGCTTGATGCTATAGTCCCTTATTATATTAAATATATTTTCATTACAAAAAGGAGATTCCAGATATGTTGGATTTCTGCATGGTGCTCCCACCCCCAAAGGTGTAAAGTTCCTACATGGTTTCAAAGGTACAAGAAGAAATACAGCATAGGCACTTAGGCTCCAAAGTGTTTTGGGAGATTTTGAAAAATTTATCCTAATACCCTAGCAGCCATGAGCAGATGTCCTCCATGGAGACAGAGTTATTGGGTCGTTGCTGATTCTTCAGACCTCACAGAATTGCAGGTAAAGCCCGTTCCTAAGAATTAGATAGCATCACACCTCCAGTGCCAAAAAGAAGATGAATTCACATGGAGACCTGAGTTCTCATGACTCGTTCAGTGATTTCCATGGGCTGCAGGCCTTGAGTAGGCATTGGACAAGCTGGAGGACTTGATTAGGCCTTGGGATGATGTGTACAGGGTTTGGGTTTGAGCAGGCTATTTGAACCTAGGAGGTTTTAGTTTGAATTTTGAAAGAAGGCTGTGCCAAACTGGGTGGGCATGTGTGCTGTTTTCCCCTGTTCTTGGCTGCCAGGACAGTTGCATTTAGAAGATATACTGATTGAATTTAGAGCATGAATTTACTGGCATTTGACTCAAGAGATCATTGGTCCCCTGCTATTTATAATGTCTCTGATGAAATTAACAATTATTGTTTTAGATTCCTTTCTTTAAGACAAGCGTCTCTCTCTAGTTTCCCCCTTACATTCTGTCCTTGGTTATCTCTCCAGTTATCTATCCAAATTTGTGTGTTTAAACAAAAATGTTTCCCACTATCTTCCAACACATCATTATCTCTCTTTATATAGGGATCTCATTGTCACTTCTTAGTGAAAGCACAATTTGTTATCTTGAAAATTAATTTATTGTAATGGTGTGAGAACAAGACAGAAATTGTATTTAATGGAAAAATGTACTGAGAATGAAAAGCTTTTGTTTAAGTGCATAATCATGAAATATGTTGCCTTTACTGTATCTTTGAATACCAAATACTTTATTCACTCTTGTCAATTTCTTATCCTGCCTCCTAGGGGACATTTGGATTCGGGTTATTTAATGCTATTTGAATTAAATATCCAAACAAAAGAATCTACTCTCCAATCATGGCATTGGGAATTACAGAGCAAATCCCATTAATGCCAATAAGTTACATAGTTAGCATCCTGCAACCACATGCAGAATTCCCACTGATGTCAACGGGAGCACCCTCCTTGTATGGATGGAGGCCAACCTATGGCCCTTCAATTCTAAAAAAACAGAGCCCAAAGATTCTATTACAAGAACAAAGGGAGACTAAAGGCCTAATTCTGCTCCCATTAAAAGGGAGTTTGACAATTAAGTTACTATAATGGTGCAAGAACAAGAGAGAGATTGTATTTAATGGTAGAAGAAGTGGGGCCTAAGAAGTGAGCCCTTGGTGGCGAAGAAACTTAACAAATAGTGTGTAGTGTAGACATACACAAGGTTTCCTAAATCCAGGCTCTGGCTCAGGTTTGAGCCAAAGACCCCCTTCCATCTACACACATCTCAGCTTGACTCAGGTGAGCAAGCACTCAGGATCCAGATCCTGAGTGGCTCAGGACACTGCTGGGGATGAAGAGGTCAAAGCCTGACTCCCGCTGAGACTGGCTTCCAAGCATTGTCATTTTGCAGCACTGATACAGGTCAAGCCACAGATTCAAGTCAAAAGATCTGCACAGTGCAGTCTGGATATGTTGGCACCTCTGAGAGACCCAGAGCCAACAATTGTAAACCCAGGTTTACAATGCACTGTGGATGCTCAGGCAAGAGCTTGGAAACACCGAGTCCATAAACCAGGGTCCCACAGACCTGGGCTTAGTGTGCAGCGTAGACATACCCTTAGGTGCTCACCCTGAAATTCTCCAACTGGTGTTTTCATGCTAATAATTTTACTCTTTAATTTTGTAATCTATTGTACATTTTTGTAAAATTTAAAAATATTTGTAACATTTACTCACCCAAGTATTCTCCCACCTTTGAAAGTTATGGAGTGCCATGAAAAAACTGGAAACTATTTGATGATTAAAATGTTAGTGGTATAAATCTGCATAGCTCAGCTGAAGTCAATGGAGCTATGTTGATTTACAGAAGTTAAGGATCTACCCCTTGAATTACAGCCAGTAGCAGCCTTTTGACTTAAACATGTAATTTCATTATTTTCACTGAGTAGAGGGTGGGCAATGTACAGAGACCTTAGACAAACTTCCATGTTATGGGCAAATTTAATGTTTAATAATATAACAAAATATTTGATTCCTTTAAACGCAGAAGCATTTCTTCTGACTAAACTGTTGCCTCAGAATAGAAACGTGTTTACTGCTGATGACAGCACTTTTTCAGCAAGATGGCTGCTGCCACCACTCAGACTCAAAAGTGACAGCCTGGGAAGCTGGGAAGCTTTAAAAAACAGACAGACATTTAGTAAGATTCTCTATTACATCATTGCTTTGGGGAAAAGCCAGTAGGGCAAAGGAGAACCTAAAGAAAAACACTCACCGTGGAAGTTTAGCATTGGCAACAACACAAATATTTTCTTAAGAAATAAAGGAATAAATAAATAAAAACACAAATATAATAATAAGTAATAAAAAGCTAGAACAGAAGATTTCAGGCCTGATCTTAAAAAAATCTGCTTGCAGCCTAATAGGTTGGAGGAATTTTATTCTAGAAGAGTTTATGCTCATGAAATGCTGTCAAGATCAACGCAATTGCAATTGTGTTGCGTCTGCAATGGCCAGATTGTGACTCCTAACTCTCATGAGTACAGCCACTGGCTTCATTTGAAAAAGAAATCAGATGGATAACTGCTCACCAATGTGATTAAGGGACTCACAGCCTGGCACTATGTAAACAGCTGCAAAAAATTACAGCTGTCTGGGGTGAAACATTCTAAAAAGCCTTTGCAGATAGGGTGACGAGATAGCAAGGGTGAAAAATTGGGACAGGGATGAAGGGCAATAGATGCCTATATAAGACGAAGCTCCCAATATTGGGACATCTGGTCACCCTATTTGCAAACGTTATGCAATTTGCTTTTGTAAGATTTCTGATGCCTCCCTATGAACTGCTCAGGTCCAATAATTTATTCAGGTATTACACGCAAGCATGGTCCCAGGGTTACTTTACTGCTGTTGCTTCTAGCACTTCAATTGAAACTGTCTTCTGCTCAGAATAAATTCCAATCCACAAATATCCGTAAAATAGAACCAGACAACTGCACTGGGCAGCACAGCATGGGGAGGAGGTGACCAGCCGTCTGTGGAGAAAGAAGTGGTTCAGGACTATTTAGAAAAGCTGGACGAGCACAAGTCCATAGGGCCAGATGCACTGCATCCGAGTGTGCTAAAGGAGTTGGTGGATGTGATTGCAGAGCCACTGGCCATTAGCTTTGAAAACTCATGGCAATTGGGGGAGGTCCTAGGTGACTGGAAAAAGGCGAATGTAGTGCCCACCTTTAAAAAAGGGAAGGAGGAGGATCCAGGGAACTACAGGCCAGTCAGACTCACCTCAATACCTGAAAAATCATGGAGCAGGTCCTCAAGGAATCAGTTCTGAAGCACTTAGAGGAGAGGAAAGTAATCAGGAACAGACAACATGGATTCACCAAGTCGTGCCTGATTAATCTAATTGCCTTCTATGATGAGATAATTGGCTCTGTGGATGAGGGGAAAGCAGTGGATGGGTTATTCCTTGACTTTAGCAAAGCTTTTGATACCGTCTCCCAAAGTATTCTTGCCAGCAAGTTAAAGAAGTATGGGCTGGATGCATGGACTATAAGGTGGATAGAAAGCTGGCTAGATCGTTGGGCTCAACGGGTAGTGACCAATGGCTCCATGTCTAGTTGGCAGCCGGTATCAACTGGAGTGCCCCAAGAGTCGGTCCTGGGACTCGTTTTGTTCAATATCTTCATTAATGATCTGGAGGATGGCATGGATTGCACCCTCAGCAAGTTTGCAGTGACACTAAACTGGGAGGAGTGTAGATACGCTAGAGGGTAGAGATAGGATACAGAGGGACCTAGACAAATTAGAGGGTTGGACCAAAAGAAATCTGATGAGGTTCAACAAGGACAAGTACAGAGTCCTGCACTTAGGACAGAAGAATCCCATGCACCGCTACAGACTAGGGACCGAGTGGCTAGGTAGCAGCTCTGCAGAAAAGAATGTAGAGGTTACCGTGGATGAGAAGCTGGATATGAGTCAACAGCGTGCCCTTGTTGCCAAGAAGGCTAATGGCATTTTGAGTTGTATAAGTAGGAGCATTGCCAGCAGATCGAGGGATGTGATCGTTCCCCTTTATTCGGCATTGGTGAGGCCTCATCTGGAGTACTGTGTCCAGTTTTGGGCCCCACACTACAAGAAGGATGTGGAAAAATTGGAAAGTGTCCAGCAGAGGGCAACAAAAATGATTAGGGGACTGGAACACATGATTTATGAAGAGAGGCTGAGGGAACTGGGATTATTTAGTCTGCAGAAGAGAAGAATGAGGGGGGATTTGATAGCTTCTTTCAACTACCTGAAAGGGGGTTCCAAAGAGGATGGATCTAGACTGTTCTCAGTAGTAGCAGATGACATAACAAGGAGTAATGGTCTCAAGTTGCAGTGGGGGAGGTTTAGGTTGGATATTAGGAAAAACTTTTTCACTAGGAGGGTGGTGAAGCACTGGAATGTGTTATCTAGGGAGGCGGTGGAATCTCCTTCCTTAGAGGTTTTTAAGGTCAGGCTTAACAAAGCCCTGGCTGGGATGATTTAGTTGGGGATTGGTCCTGCTCTGAGCAGGGGGTTGGACTAGATGACCTCCTGTGGTCCCTTCCAACCCTGATATTCTATGATTCTCTGATATATAATATCACCACTATATGCAGTTACAGATTTGACTATTTTTGCTACAGTGTATGAGGTTGTTCTCTTGTTACCGTTCAAATATATTAGGTCATTCATAAATTAAAACTTCTTGACGTCCCCAGAGGGGGGCAGGAATGAGTTAGAAATCCCTATGTCCCCTCCCTACCCTGCCCTGAGGACAGGCATTGCTATTGTGGGAGGTGCTTGCAATGCTGCTTACCGGGGGTGCTGATCTTGATCACGACTTTGTAACCATGCAAAGGTCACTCCAAATCTGGCCCAGAGGGTTTAGCTGACAATGTTCAATAAGGAGAGGAGGTCTACACAGCTGTAATGTGTCTTGGAGCCTTGTCAGCATTCTCTCTTCGTTTTTGGACATCTGTAGCTCATAACAAGTGCCAGATGTGCATCCAGCGCAATCAGAAATTCAAGTGGCTAAATATATCCTGATATCATGGCAATTCGATGGGATAGTCCCATTGTAAACTTTTCTCCATTGAAATACACAAACAGGCAACATAGACCTTAACGGCAGATCAGAAGAGAGCCTCCAGTGCAGTAAGTAGCATGTTTTCCCACACTACTGTCTGTCCTTTTTGAAGTAATCACATAATGAACCAAAAAAATCCATGTGTTTTAGTACAATAAATATACATGTGAGACTTTGATTTTACTTAATTTCCACTCACTAATGTGTGACTTGGTAAGTGGACAGCAGTAGCGTAACACTCACAAGGATTGCTTGTAAAGCAGTACTTCTCTTCAAGCCATTCTTCTCTATGTTTCTTCTAGTGAGCATGGGAGAAATCACAAAGATGCTTGATTGTAAATGGAACATGGACAATGGAGGCTGGCATCCTGGGCTGAACAGAGGTGGGAACTGACCTTTTGATACTAGATGTGAGATGACAGGTGGGATGGGAATAGATTGAGAAGGGCCTTGAAAGTGAAGACAGGTAACATATGTTTCAGGTGATAGAGATGAGGGAGCCAGCGGAGGGATGCAAAGAGAGAGTTGTCATGAGGTTAAAGCAACAGGCTAGGAAAATGATCTTTATGATATGGATATGGGCAGAGCAAGACTGCATTTCTCAAGGCCAGAGAGAAGGATGTTGCAGTAATCAGAACTCAAGATAATGACAGCCTGGACATCTCTAGGTGGATGGACAGCAAAGACTCTATCTTCATTATGTAACGTGGAAAGATTCCAAATCGAAGACTCCCATGATTGGAGGGGATGCAAAACTGACATCTGATTACTTGCCTTCATTAAAGATCTGATGGCACTTTTCACAAGTGTATGAATGTGTTAACTCTGCTGTCCTTGTAAATTTCATCTGGGTAATTACATTCTGCTTTCCTAAATCCCTCTATGTTTACACACAGATATGCTGTTAGTCATCTCCTGTGTTAACCTGTTGTGTAATGTTATCATGTGTTATTAATTGTTGCTGCGTGTGTCACCAGAGATATCTGCCTGGATG
This sequence comes from Eretmochelys imbricata, assembly GCF_965152235.1. NCBI lineage: Eukaryota > Metazoa > Chordata > Testudines > Cheloniidae > Eretmochelys > Eretmochelys imbricata. The sequence continues at coordinate 33,500,247 of NC_135573.1, read as the reverse complement.
GAGGAAGAGGGGGAGTAGGAATCCTTGCGTATAGTTTGTTAAAATTGTGACTTTTTTGAGATGGAAAAGCATTATAGAAATGCAAATTATATCTTTACCTAGCGGGGAGCAGCAGTATGGTCTAGTGGTTGCAGCACAGGTCAGAATCTCCTGAGTTCTAAACCAGACTTTGCTACTGTCTCCCTATGTGGTCTTAAGCTACTCACTTAGCTTTATTATGCCTCCATTTCCCATCTGAAACAATAAAGTTTAACTGGTTAACATTTGGATCAGCCATCTGAAAATGTAAGACTGAGGGCGAGTGCTAAGCACAATTAAAAAGCTCTTATTAAATCTTGTTATTCAGAACTGTGCATTTCTCTGATGTAGCTAGTGGCAATGAAATGACTACCAAGTTTAGCAACCTTTTAAAAATTAATTTGATCCTGAATAAGAACTTGGGGGACCAAAGCTCCCAAAACAAACCAGATCCGTTTAAAAAAAAAAACAACTTTAAAATGTTTTAATTGGCCCTTGCAAATAGCTTTAAGTGCCAACATCAATGTACAGTAGAGTTTCAGACACTGAAGATTTCCTCCTAAAGTATATCAAAAGGTATGTTTAGACTTAAAACACTTGAGCTTTTAAAGATACTTAGGATACGTCTAAACAGCCAGCAGCAGCCCGTGGCAGCAGGTCAGAGGGTATGTCTACGTTGCAATTAAAAACCCACAGCTGGCCCATGCCAGCTGACTGGGGCTCATGGGGCTCAGAGTAAGAGGCTGTTTAACTGCCGCATAGACATTCAGGCTTGGGCTGGAACCTAGGCCCTAGGATCTTGCAAGGTGGGAAGGTCCCAGATCTCAGACTGCTCCCCAAGTCCAAACCTCTACACCTCAATTAAATAGCCCCTTAGCCCAAGCCCCATGAGCCCGAGTCAGCTGGCATGGGCCAGACGTGGGTGATTAATTGCACTGTAGACATACCCACTGTAGACACAACCAGGGAGACGGGGTCAGCAGGTTTGCAGGGCTCGTGGTTTGGTGCTGAAAGCCCACTTCTGTCCATGGGCGTTAGAGCTTGAGCTCCAGTGCAAGCCACAATGTCTACAGAGCCCTGAGAGCTTGCGTCTGTCCAGCTGGGCTCTGAGACTCATTCTGCGAGCTGTATAGGCATATCCTGATAGCCCTGGAGAACCAGTAACAACTCTAAAGCATTTTCTTTTTTAACCCCTGGATAGTAATTTTCTCTACGCTGTCTGGATCATTTAGTCTGCATAGAAAATAAGAATTAGTGATTGACATAATCCCATTTATTTCCAAACTCTAATGAGCACTCTATTCCCCACTTAGGGCACTCACCTGGGATGTGGGAGACCCACAGATGAATTCTCATTCTGAAGCAGGGACTTACACCTACCTCTCTCCCTGTCAGGTTAGCATCCTAACCATCAGTCGATAGGGTATTCTGGGGTGAGTGTTTCTCAATCTCTCCTGTTCCACTGTGTATAAAATACTTGAGTCATTGGGCCAGAGAAAGAGAGCAAGAATGACTCTAAAGTCTCGTAGTTAGGGCACACACCTTGTAGAAGGGACACCAAGATGCCTAAGAGGGCTCCTACATCCTATGGCCTAATCACTGGGCTATTCAGCGTAAGGGTAGTGGCAGCATCACCACCTCCTCTGGTTTTCATAATGATGCCTAAATCCTCTTGTGAATCTAGCTGAAAAATAAAAATATTATGTTTTGATAATTGTCAAAAAAAAATCCAAAATTTCCAAAACTTTTTCTTTCTTTTTTTTTTTGTTTCAGCTGAAACGAATTGTCAAAACTGACCCAGATTCATTAAATGTTTCAATCAACCCACATCTGCATTTTTTGGTGAAAAGAAGTTTTGCCCCAAAACTTTCAACATTTGCCAAATCATTCAGACTATTGTAGAGTTTTGTAAAGCATCCATTGCCATACTATCTAAATATATGAAGTATATGTAATTTATACTTTTTGAAGTATATGTAATTTATTATTAATATTACTACAGAACAATTCATATCAAAATTGGAATAAGGTAAATAATTTTTCAGTACTTCTTTTGGTCAAGAATACTATATTTCACAAAGGACACATAAAACTTGCAAAAGTGGCTGCATCTTTGCCACTTTTATTGCACTATAAATAAATGTGCAGCTTCACTGTACTCTCCAAATATCACAAGAGTAGGGAACAGGTTTTATATTTTCTAGATGAGAGTAGTATTTCATGGAATGACATCTTAGCCTAAGTAAATATTGCACTAAACATCAGAATATATCTTTAATCTTTTAGTGACCATATTCCAATTTTCCCTAATAGAGATTTGTATGTTGCATGATGAATGAGTTCAAAAACTTTTTGAAACCCTCCTTAAAAATACTTGGCTTTATCCATTAAAAATCCACTTACAATGCAGATCAGGGGTTCCTTTTCTAAATCTCAAAAAGAAAAGGAGGACTTGTGGCACCTTAGAGACTAACCAATTTATTTGAGCATAAGCTTTCGTGAGCTACAGCTACAGTGCATCCGATGAAGTGAGCTGTAGCTCACGAAAGCTTATGCTCAAATAAATTGGTTAGTCTCTAAGGTGCCACAAGTCCTCCTTTTCTTTTTGCGAATACAGACTAACACGGCTGTTACTCTGAAACTTGTCTAAATCTGTAGCTGAAGTCTGATAATAACCACACTCTGCTTCACTTTTTGGTAATAATGTCACAACTGTTGTTCACTTCACATTGTGTTCCATTTGTCATGGCATGTCATCATTTGGTGGGAAGCAATTTAACAAATATGCAATACAATGAAACCCAAAGGCACATAAAGTGAACCATCAAAAAAACAGTTCCACATTTCACAACTGCATCAGTTTCCATGACTAGCCTGTCATTTAACTATTTGTTTTATGAGCTGGGACTCAAGAGACTTGGGATTAGTTCCCAGCTCAGACATCTTTCTGTGTAACCTTGGGCAACTAACCTTACCCTGTATTTCCATCCCCCAGCTTTCAAACTGGGATAATACTTCCCTACCTCAGAGGGATGAGCGAGGATAAAAATCCATGAGCGATTACGAGGTCCTCAGATGCTATGATGACAAGGGCCATGCAAGTACGCAGATAGGATAACTCTGCACTTTTCATATCAGAAAATGAAAGGAAGTCAAAGAATGAATATCTGGAGACGAGGAATTTTAGATCCAAAGTGTGGCTCTGCATACATACAGACCAATCCTGCAACCCCCAACGTCCCTCAGACACAGCAAACTCCACGTTTCTACTGCGAAGGAGGAAGAATGGACTGTGCAACAGAAAACGCTATTGCATGAAGCACAGCAGGGGGCATATTGACAGTCTGTTAAAGTCATACCCAGTACATGCAACCAGACCTATATCAGTGCATGCTGTGAGCTGTGCCTGCTTCTTCACTCCATTCCCTATGTAAGCAGGGGAATGGTCCTGCTACTTTGGGGAACTTTCCTGGCTTCTGCACTAGCCCGGTGAGGTGGGCTAGTGAAAGCATCTGAGTCCTCGCTCCCACTTCCTTTACCCAGAGGCCTCCCTGCCCTTGAGGACTCCCCTTCCACTCTCCTGTCTGGCAGAGTCCTCGTAACCCCAACAAGGATTCCTGGGATGCTCGACCCCCAACCCTGCTGTGGTCACCAAGGACAGGGGCTAGGGTGTCCCCACTCCAGGGTACTCTCTCTGCACTGGGCACTTCCCTGACCCACTGATCAATACATACAATTTAAAGCAAATGCAAGTTATTTAATCAACAATTTAATTAAAAAAATAATAAGGAAAAAATGGGAAAGGTTAAAGGAAAACATATCACCCCGCTCTATGGCAGGGAACGTTACAAACAGTGTCTCTGGAACGTCAGGGCAGTTCACAGTCCGTTCCTTGTAGGACCCAGGCCTCCTCAGGCCCTGGCTGTGCTGCAGGGATGCTGCGGGTTGGACACTTGCTCTGGTGGTGGCCACACACCTCCGGACTTTGGGTGGTGGGACCCTTCTTCCGAGCGTCAGCCTCCCATCAGGTTAAGATTCCCCTCCCCGTCAGGCCGGCAAGGACCCTTGGCTGGGGGTGTCTTTCTGCGCTGGGTCCTTTACCCAGGGTCCCACCTTGGCTGGCCCCAGTTGCTCATCACACCAGGCTCCAGCTCCAGCCCCAGCTCCACTCTGCCGCAGCACTGATGCTGCTGCTCTGCCGCCAGCCCCCTGGGCTGTTTCTCTGGCCCCCTGGCTCTGTGCTGCACCGGATCTGCTCTCTCTGGGCTGCTTTTCTGGCCCCACTGGCTGGCACAGCTCTGTTCCTTAGCTTGGGCCCCTGCTCTCTCCTTAGCTCTGCCCCACTCTGTCTGACCAAGGCAATTCCAGCTCACAGGGAGGATGGGACCCGCTCCTGGCCTCCTGACTCCCTGATTAGCCTGCCTGCCCTCTCATTCAGTCTGACCTGGAGCACTGGCCTCTCCCCATTGTTCCTGGGGGCTGTCGGTCTCAAGGTCCTGATTTCCCATCGACCCTTTCCCTTTCAGAACTGTGAGCTAGCCAACCAAAACACCCCCACTGAATGTTAGTAAGGGGGCAACAGTCCCCTTACATCTGCAAAAGCAACTGGCCTTCTGCATGATTCCAATGCCCCCTACTTCAGGCTTGTTACAGGCACCAGCTTAAACAATCCCACAGTAATATTACAATATCTCATTAAGATATGCTCCTACACTATCAGCTAGATACTTACCTATCTTAGGTGTGTATGTGGCACCCATTACTGTAGGATCTGAGCACCTCACATTCTTTAATGTATTTATCTTCACAACATTTTTTAATATACTTATCTTCATGAGGTAGCGATGTGCTACTATCCCCATTTTACGGAAGGGTAACTGCGGGTACGTCTACACTGTGTTTAAAATCCCAGTCTCAGAGCCCAGGTCAGCTGACTCAGGCTCATGGGGCTATAAAAATTGCAGTGTAACTATTCGAGCTGGACCTCACCCTTGTGGGGTCTCAGAGCCCAGGCCCCAGCATCTCCACTGCAATTTCATAGCTCCAAAGCCCAAGCCAGCTGCCATGGGCCAACCACAGGCCTATTATTGCAGCATAGACATGCCTGACATCACCAAGGCATACAGGAAGTCTATGGCAGAGGAGGAACTTGAACCTAGATCTCCCAAATCCTTGGCTATTGCCCTCACCGCTGGATCATCCTTCAACTTACCCATACTGCCGAAACGGGACATAAGAATTGGCTAGCAGCTGTATTCTGATACAGGTGAGATGTTACATCTTCCTAAGTTTGTCAGACAGAACATGATTACTACATGGAAAACAGGCAAGGGACACAGAATAGTTAACAGAAATCTCAACTGATTCAATAACTTTAGCTATGGATGGTTTCAGAGTAGCAGCCGTGTTAGTCTGTATTCTCAAAAATAAAAGGAGTACTTGTGGCACCTTAGAGACTAATCAATTTATTTGAGCATAAGCTTTCGTGAGCTACAGCTCACTTCATCGGATGTGAGACATATTCCTCCCCTAAGAACAGGGGATCGACTCTGTAGTAAATAACATCAATGTGATTGCAGCTATATATATTTTCACGGAATTTGGATTCACTGTATTGTTCTGTAAATATAATTAGCAAGGGACCAAACATTTGGACTCCAAATCCCAGAATGGAGCAGATTTACTAGCATTTTGCAATAACAAACTATTCAAACTATTCTGACGGTTAAAACTATATGTTGTCAAAATCAAACTGGCATGGCACTAAAATGTAGGCAATTCCACACACAACACCCAAAAAAACTGAAAGTTAGGGAGGCTTTGATTTATAGGTATGCTCTACATCTCAGCAAAACACATTTATAACTTGCAGCCAGAGATACAAACTAAGTTAACTGAGGCAGACAAAACATATAGCAAGCCATTTCTAACACTGACATGAGTGCATTATGCTTGGATGAGTTTCATTTCTTCTCCACACCAGTATATTTGAACTGCTGGAGTGCTGAAACACCATGAAGTAATCACCCAAGTGGGTTCTTAAACTGAACGTAAAAGTCTGTGGAACAAGCTTGAATGGCAATTCTGGAACACGGTTTTTGTAACAAAATGAACACTGATCATGAAAAATCTTTCACTTTAATTGTGTCAATTTCTCAACAATCTGCCAATAGTAATTAGCACATATTTAAAGTGACAAACTATAGAAATTAGTTTGGAGACAAATACTTCTCCTGTGTCATTGTTAAACCAACCTAAAAGGAATAGTGCCCAATAAGCTCCATAGCTAAGATTTGTAATTTGGGCATTTTTTAATAGTTGTACAATACAAACTTTAGAACAGCAGAGTCTGAATGAGCTCTCCCCTGACATCTAGTGAAGACCTTGGGGAAAAGACTTCAGGAACACACTGTTTCCATACATGCACCTACCCTGCCTAGGTGTGCAGCAGATGGAGCTGCTTTGCCAAAATGATCCATTTTGGCTGGTTTGGGGTTACAAATCACTCTAGTATTTGAATGCAGGGGTAATGAAATGGTTTTATCCTTGCTGTAGGAGTAAAAGGCAGCAGAAGTGTGCTTAGCATGCCTGATGGAGGGGGTAAGCAGGGAGTAGGGATATCAGACCCTCAGTGAAGAGAAGAGAGGGTGGGAACAGATGTTCTCAACGGGTGGTGGGACTCTCCTAAAGAGACACTATTTGACCTCTTCCTCGCCAGTGTTTAATGGCAGAGGAAGAGTAGACTCAATTAAGGATCCCTCTTTTCAGTAGGTTTCAGAGTAGCAGCCGTGTTAGTCTGTATTCGCAAAAAGAAAAGGAGGACTTGTGGCACCTTAGAGACTACCCAATTTATTAGAGCATAAGCTTTCGTGAGCTTCATCGGATGAAGTGAGCTGTAGCTCATGAAAGCTCATGCTCAGATACATTTGTTAGTCTCTAAGGTGCCACAAGTCCTCCTTTTCAGTAGGTGATTCCTACAGCTGTTGTCACTGCTGAGCAAGTCCTGGGGCTCAGCCTTAGACCTTGTGTGGGAACAGTGAAACTGGCAGTGAGGTTCCCCACTACCTGCTGGAATCGCTGAGAGCTATGGGTGGTGGAACCTCAGAGTGTGATGTCACACAGCAGCAGAGCCATCGCTCAGTTCCCCCCTCCAAGGGTGAGGCACGAACCCTGTGAATGCACCTCTGACCTCAGAGTGTTTGCTAACCACGGCCAGCCAACTGTGAGCGGGCTGCAGTGGCGGGAGAGGGGAGTGATGCGTTAGAGGGACAGTTGTTTGTCAGGCTCTCCCATTGCAGGTGGGAAACTGAGGCAAGGGACACTGCCTAATGTGTTGTGAGGTCAGCTTTGCTTATGGTCATATGATGTTGAAGGTGGCTGTGGTGTTCTCCCAAATAAATGCTTGGCTCCTTTTCCCTTTTCATAAAAGTTCTCGATTGTTATACACAGACTCTGAGCTTGTGAGATGGGATGCTTTGCCTCTGAGAGGAGCACCGGGGTCGTGGTAAGTTGTCCCCAAGTACTGGCTGGGGGCTCAAGCTGGTTCTGTTTTGTATTGTTAAGAGGAACCCTGGCCCTTGCTGCTGCTGCGTCCACCTGGCAGAAGGGCTCTATAGAAACGATGATAAGCTGCAACTGTTTAAAACTGCATTTTCCTTTTCTTTTTTAAAGTGTCACGGAGTTTCTTTTTGTTAAATAATAAAAGTTCTTCTGAATTGTAATAAATGCAAAAACAAACCCACCCAAGACACACGTTAGTACAATGTACTGGAATATCTGAACCTACACCAGCCTCATTTCCTTTCCCGGTTCCATATGGGTGCGAAGAGGGTGGAACACCCACGATTTACCCAAACGCTGGCATGGTGCCAGCAAATAGCTTGAGTGCCAGGATACAAACGCTGTGGGCCCAGCCTGCCACATCCTGCTCGGGCAAATTTCCCTGACCCTGGCAATTAGCAGTTTTGTCTGAATAAGAACTGGCAACACGAGCAGTGTCTCAATAATGGGACACCTTCTCAGCCGTAAAAATCATTTCGATGAAATCTAAAACTGGCTCTGAAAAGCCCTGCCGCAGGACTGCATGGTCCCTGTAAGGCACCTGCATTATGTGGGGCAGACTCAGCAAGAGATGCAGGAGGCACTGTACCTTTGGGAGCTCCCGAGCACGCAAGAGAAGTGCACACACTGCTACGCATTGTAGGATCCATGCAGCACATGCTTCTGTTCTTGGGTAACTACCCCAGGAACGAAAAATGGGGTGGAGCCAAGAGTCCTGACTACTCTACTTCCACTGCAGGGTAAGTAGTGTGCATGGGGACTCAGGGGGCGTAAGGACTGCAGCTGTGCTCTTGTGCAGGGAAAGGAGAAACTCACAGAACACAAGAATCATCCAATGAAATTAACAGGCAGCTGGTTTAAAACAAACAAAAGGAAGGACTTCTTCACACAACGCACAGGCACCCTGTGGAACTTGTTGCCAGGGGATGATGTGAAGGCCAAAAGTATAACTGGGTTAAAAAAAGAACTAGATAAGTTCATGGAGGATAGATCCATCAATGGCTACTAGCCAGGATGGGCAGGGATGCAAAACCATGCTCTGAAATGTCCCTAGGTTCTCTTTGCCAGAAGCTGATAATGAGCAACATGGGATGGATCACCTCTTCTGTTCATTCCCTCTGGGGCACCTGGCATTGGCCACTGTTGGAAGACAGGATACTGGGCTTGATGGACCATAGGTCTGATCCAGTACAGCCATTCTTCATGTCCTTACTGTTGCTCACATGTATAGAAACTGCCACAGCCTAGCCCCTAAGAATACAATTCTCCCACAGGAATGTAAAGAAGAGATCATAAATTCATCTGAATGATTTTTTTATTTACATGTATACCTGTCCTATCTACTCTCCCAAAATAAAGTGTCTGATCCTCCACTGCTTTACTTAGGGCAAAATTCCCATTGTTTTCAATGGTGATTGATGAAACCAGTCCCTACATAGTCACACTGAGGAGCAAATCCAGCTTCTCCAGTGGCACATGGCCCCTTGTAGCTGAAGTGATGCAGTTCCATTGGGCAAGAGGAAAAGGTCTGGGTGGGGATATGGAATGCACAAGGGTGCACAGCCCCTACAGGGTTAGGAACTCTGTTCCATGTAAAATCCCTAAGCAGAGGCATGCATGGAAGTGGAAGGGAATGAGTCTGGAAGTGGGGATCTACTATTGTGCAAATCCTGTTTCCCCATCCTTTCCTCCATGTGCAGGAATGTATTAGCCTTAATCTAGCAGCTGTAATGCTGCTCTTTGGCCTAGGAGCTGAGATTCCCCACCTGCATTTATCTGTCCAGTGTCCAAACCAGTTACTTGGGTTGGGCACTGAGTAGATGATCAGTCAGCATACGTCCTGGAACTAGGAGTGCTGCCTCACCCTGTGGCTTGAACTGGACTTCATTATACACAGGATTTACAGCACCCCCACTATACAAATTGTTCCAGCACCTGTCAGTCAGAATGCCCCATTGATGTCAGTGGGAGTTTTGCCTAGGTAAAGATTACATGGCTAGGCCATAAAAAGGTAAATCAAATGGGAAAAGCAGTATGGACACTTTGGCATTCATTTTAACACATTCATTTGAGATAACGACCTGCCCTGGGGTTTGCCTAGGTGATCATTTTGATTGTAAATGCTAAATTCTGTCCACTCGGATTTGATATTTCCCAGTCTCCATAGCAACGTGCCACAGAATAAAAGGTGGAATGGCTGGTATGAATATGTTAATTATTTACTTTTTCAGTCCATTGATGCCATTTTGCATATTCTTCCATTCAACCCATTAAAAATGTCCTGTTGTTGCTATGCAATCCCTGGACTGTGTGGAAAGGTAAACACTGAAGTCTTTATTCTTCTGGTAGCTGACAGCTTCTCTCATTTGGGAATGAAAATGATTGTCTCCCCGCCCCCCCCCCTCCCCCCCCGTCTTTTCTCCTTGTCAAACAACAACGGAGGCTGCATTAGTCACAGGAGGCATGGCACTCTGCCAGGAAAGAAAAGCAATGCTTCTGTAGAAAACCTAATAAAAATGTCCGCTAGGCTTTGAAACTGACCCTTACCACCAGCCAAACCAGAATGAAACTGGCAAAATGGGAAAAAAAGCAGTCTCACTTTGCTTCACAACTTTCAAAGAGCCTACAAACTGTGTTAAAATGTAGCAGCCGTGGCAAGTCCAGAGTCTTTGCCAAAACCCTCCAGCAACATACTCCAAAAAGTCTGACCGAGAACAGTCTCGCATTGAAACAGCCTTGCCGGTACGGTTAGCTTCTGTCAATATCTCCCTTAGTACAAACAGAAAAATTATCTTTGACTTGTTTTCTTACTGAGATATCCTGTTGGATTTATTTCATCTGCAGTCCATAGTATCAGATCTTGCGATCTTTTATTCAGACAAAATCCAGATGAAATCAATGGGGGTTTTGCTTGAGTGAGGAAAACAGGAATGGGACTTCCAGGACCCTGTTGTGTATTAGTTGTCACAAAAATGTTTTACTTATACCAACTATTATTCTGCTTATAATTTATTATAATATAATTAAGGGACAAATTCTATCCTCAGTTAAACCCAAGCAAAATCACTGAGGCTGATTCTTCACTGCCTTGCATCTTGTATAGTTATTTGTGCCTGTACAAAGTAAGTGCAAAATGTCACCATTATGATTTATGCTAATGCATGGATCTAATCCTTCTCCCAATGAAGCCAATGTCAAGAGATGTGGATTCTCCATCACATGAAGTGTTTAAATCAGGATGAGGAGTCAGATGGTGGCTACTCTGAAGTCAAGGGGAGCTCAGATATCTTTCTAAGAATATGTTCTAGCTTACTCATAAGATATGGGCTTGATGCAGGAATTCCTGGCCTGCATTGGGCAAATGGTCAGAATGATGATCACAATGCTCTCTTTGTGCCTTAAAAAAACCTATGACTCTATGAGAAACTCAGTGTTGCAGGATCAGGACTTAAGTGATCAAAAAAAAAAAATCTGCTCCTGCTTCTTTACAGAGCAACAGAAAATAATGCTAACTTGCAAAATTATGCTGAAACTGGAACAATTCTTTTTTATGGCTGATTGAGAAAAAACATTTTTTTTAATTATCTTTCATGGTGACAGAGTAGCAAATAGATTTTGCTTGGGCTGGCAAATCTTCATGATAATATTGCAAGCCTGACAGTTATTTTTCGTAGGCAAATACTGAGGGTCTGCCATGTGATTGAAGCCAATGGAATACTTAGAGGGTATGGTCTCTAGAATTGGGGCCCTCATTTTGTAACAGAGATATCTTATTTTCCCCTGAATCTTTTTATTTGTGCTGGCCCTTATTCATCATTTGTCCTGCTCTCTTTGTGGACCATGACTGCAGAATTTTAATGAGCTCCATGCAGAGCTCCTTTCTGAAGTTGTTTTTCAAAGAGACTTGTCACACAGAGAAATTCCTTGTGTGCCACTGCTTTATTGTTTTTACGCAAGTTTAAGTCAGTCTTGATTTCACTCCATAAATTTGATCCTACTGTACAGATTCACCGTCCACACCAACCACTAAAAAAGCTCAGCGTGCTATTTATTCATGCTCACCTGCCTCTCTATCTCCTTGGGGCTCCATCATGCAGTGCTTAGTCAGGCAAAACTCCCATTGAAGCCAATGGAAACTTTTGCCTGAGTAAAGACTTCAGAACTGAGCTGCTATTGTGTCAGTCTATGGAACACTTAGCAATTCCCAGACATTGATGGGCAACTCAGGGTAGTTGAAGAGTTTTTTCCCTGTTTATGATTCCATAATAGTTGGCTAAATACATGGCAGATCATGAGTGGCTTTTGTGTGGGTGTTTAAAAGTAGGGAAGGGTGCAAGGAGTTTTCTCTGCCCCTGTGCCCCACACAATAGCTGCTTATCTCTGCAATCTCTATCACTGTTGTGGATACACATTGCCAGTTCAGCTGGGGCTCAGCAGGAGGTTGGCATGACCTGAGCACCTGATCTCGCACAGCAGGGAATTTAGAGAAGGATCATGTCTCCTGGAGGTGCTACGTATTAAGATCTCCCTCCTGGTTTAAATTACAATGAAGTGTAAAATTAAACTGAAAAATGGCAATCATATGATGATGAGGTCAGTCAAAATGATATCGTTGTCAGTGATCCCTTGAGGTTGAAGATGATCTCTTTCACAGGTTTTATTTTTCATGGGTCCTTTGGTGACTGAGGAGTCTGATCCTTGAGCCACAAGCTCATTGGCAGAATTGCAGGTCGTATTGGAGGTGGGCCGCGATTGCTGCATGACAGTTGTCTTTCCTTTCTTTTCTGGTGTTTTTCTGTGACCGAGGCAAGGCGATTTTCCTCAAAAGTGGATGTTCCCTCTCTGACAAGTCTTCGCTAGTTATCCCTATCCTGGGCTGCTGTCTCCCAGTGTGTGGTGTTGCTGCCACATCTCTTGATGTTTATGTTGATGGTGTCTTTAAAGCGTTTATTTTGGCCTCATTGTTTCCTTTCTTCTTTGATGAGTTGGGCATACAGCAGTTGTTTTGGTAAGCATACATAAGGCATGTCCACACAGTGCCCGCTCCACCTCAGCTGGTGCTGGATAATCAGGGTCTCAACACTGAAGATGTTGGTCTCTGTGAGGACACTGACATTAGTGCGACGATCCTCTCACTTTATGTTGAGGATCTTCCGAAGAAAGTGCTGGGGCTGGTGTTCCAGGTTTTTCAGGTGTTTTCTGTAGGTCACCCAAAGTTTCTCAGCCATAGAGGAGAGTTGGGATTACCACCGCTTTATGAATCTAGTATGTGTTCTGATGTTGTGATTGTTGAACACCCAGCGAGAAAGTCTGCCAAAGGCAAGACTGGCACAGTGAATTCTGTGCTGAATCTTGACGTCTATGTCTGCCCTCTGTGAGAGATGGCTGCCAAGATAGGCAAAGTATTCTACACTTTCCTGTTCTTCTCTGTCGATGTAGATCTTCCTTGCTGGGTCTGATGTTTGACTGGGGACTGGCTGGTGGAGAACTTTTGTTTTGCCCATGTTCAGAGTTAGCCCTAGGCTTTTGTAAGCTTCAGAGAAACAATTAAGGGCTGTTTACAGATCCTCCTTTGAGTGTGCAACTGCAGCACAATCATCTGCGTACTGGAATTCGGTTATTGTTGCCAATATTTCTTTAGTTCTGGCACGGAGACGAGAAAGGTTGAAGAGGTTGCCGTCAATCCGACATTGGATGTCAATGCCCAGTGGTAGATGGTCTTGGGTTAGTGTTTTCATAGCTACTAAGAAAATGGAGAAAAGGGTGGGTGCCAGTACACAGGCTTGTTTTACACCAGTTTGGATGACAAAGGGCTCAGAGACAGAGCCACTGCACAGGATAGAGGCAGCCATCTGGTCATGGAAGCGTCTTACAGTGATGATAAATTTGCTTTGGCAGCCAAATTTTGACATTATTTTCCACAGAGTCTCAAGGCTGACAGAGTCTAAGGCTTTGGTCAGATCGATAAAAGCCATATACAGCTCCTGGTGTATATGATATACAGAGAGTATAAAAGTACAGGAGATCAGGAATAGTAAGATTCTCTTACTAAAAGGAACCGTAGGGATGTCCAAATCATGAGGACAACATCCATAGATGAGCAAATCACTTTTCATCAAAGAAATAAATGACTTGAACCTTCACCCCCAATTCAAGCCAAGCCATTTTGGAGATTTGTGCAAGCATTCCTGCTATTATTTGTATTTTCTTGTTCCCCTCCATTCCTGCTGGGCTCTGAGATGGAACTGCCAGATATCTTCCCTGTTCTCATGAGATTTCCAATATTTAAGAACAGTGCAGCCACTTTCTCAAACTTGCTGAAGTTTGGCCTATAAATTATTGGCCTGATTTTCAGAGACACAACAACACTATTTGAAGTCAGTGGGAACCCCTTTGAAAATCAGATAGCCATATGTAGGCACTTAAATAGGTGAAGTGGTTAAGAAACATCCAGACTTTGAACATAACATCCAACCGTTCTGAAGTTTGCCCAGACTTCTGGAAAGAGCTAGTTTACTTTAGGCATGTTCAGATGCTGAACAATCACTGGTATAGTCAGTCTTGTACTAAGAATCTACCATCTTATTTTTCAAAGTCAATCTAACTTTACAGGAAAGTTAACTATTTGAACTTCTAAGTAGCAGATTTGAGGGAGCTGAGTAATAGGGAAGATATTGGATCTGCTTCAGTTAACTTGTGTCCTGATCCAACAAACACATATCACTTTAGGCATGTGACTAGTCCCATTGACTTTAAAATTAAACATTTAAATAAGGGCTTGTCTACATGAACATTTAGTTCATGGCAAGTTAGGGTGTGACTCTACCCTGCACTAGGCTGCTGTGGACTAACTGTGTGGACCTTTATGTCATGCATTACCAGTTTGTTAATGTGCTTTGATTTAGTCCTTTTGGAAATGGGACTAGTCAAAGCACATTAACAAACTGTTGATGCACATCAGCAGGGTCCATATGGACAGTTAGTCCATGGCAGCCTAGTGCAGGATAGACTCATACCCCATACTGCTGCAAACTAACAGTTTGTGTAAACAAGCCCTAAGTGTTTGAAGAATCAAGTACCAAATAACTTACCAAAAGTTTCAATCACATGATAGATATAGGGTAGAAGTCTCTAAATAGATTAGGAAATCTTGCATATTGTGGGCATTGTGAATAAGGACTAAAAACTGCCCTTGATCAGTGAAAGTTCTGCGAGCAGATGATATTGTTATTGTTCCCCCAATTCTATATTTTCATTGGGCCATTTTAGTTTGGTCATGTACCTGCCTATAACCACAACAAATACTGCCATCCTCCACTTCCCTCTTCTGGCCACTGACTCCTTCATGGGACTCAACAAGTCTACTCTGCTTTGGCTGGAGTCATACAGAGCAGTGGTTCTCAAAGCCGGTCCACCGCTTGTTCAGGGAAAGCCCCTGGTGGGCCGGACCGGTTTGTTTACCTGCCGTTTCCGCAGGTTTGGCCAATCGCAGCTCCCACTGGCTGCGGTTCACCGCTCCAGGCCCATGGGGGCTGCGGGAAGGGCAGCCAGCATGTCCCTTGGCCCACGCCACTTCCCGCAGCCCCCATGGGCCTGGAGCAGCAAACCGCAGCCAGTGGGAGCTGCGATCGGCCAAACCTGCAGACGCGGCAGGTAAACAAACTGGTCCGGCCCACCAGGGACTTTCCCTGAACAATCGGCGGACCAGCTTTGAGAACCACTGATATATTTATTCAAATGACAAAGGTTAAAATTTGCAGGGTTTAGGTGAGAATTGCACAACTCTTTGCAGAGAATTCCCAAACCAGGGCAGATTTGAATAAAGCAACTTGCCAAACACAATAGAAAGAGCAGAGAACATTCAGAGATTCTAACTTCAGAAGGACCATTCTGATCATCTAGTCTGACCTCCGGTACCACACAGGGTATACAATTTCCCAAAAATAATTCCTAGAGCAGATCTTTTAGAAAAATATCCATTCTTGATTTTAAAGTTGTCCATGATGGAAAATCCCCCATGACTCTCGGAAAATTGTTCCAATGGCTAATTACCCTCATTGTTAAAAATGTATGCCTCATTTCCAGTTTGACTTTGTCTATTTCAACTTCCAGTCATTAGATCATGTTATATCTTACTTTGCTAGATTGAAGAGTCCATTATTAACTATTTGTTCCCCATGCAGATACTTATAAATTAATCAATTTACCCCAAAAGCTAGACCATGTGAACTATTACAGGTAAAGAGCACATTTCAATCTATATAGAGAAATTAGAAGTTGGGATGCCTGTTCAGGATTTGAAAGAGGTATTTCCTAAATAAAGAGTTAGGGATTGTCTTAATGTAAAGGAAATACTTGATACTCAGAATTGCTTGTTTTGTCCTTGGTACACTTCTTCAAACTCTGATCACTAGATGTGAGTAAGGGGTCAGAACATCAGTTGAGATACAATATTATACAGTATATAAAAATGTTTTAGTTTTGCTTGTTTTACTCTTTTCCAAATTTCAGCTATATTGAATACATCTATAGCGTCATGTCTTTAATGCATACACTAAGACAAGTTATATAGCTAGATGACCAAAAGAAAAAAATAGCAATTCAAAAATGCTTAGATAAATCTGAAGTCGCTCAGCTCAGCTAAGCTAATTACAGTTATTTATTAAGTACACAGCCGAGTTATTCTTTAGTTCAGATATTCAGGAACCAGATGGCTCCTATCAACAGAGTTAAAAATAAACGAAGACCTTCTTCTGAAGCATCTGGTACTGGCAACTGTCAGAAATAGTGCCAAGCTACAACATTCAAATCCAGATCTGAATTTTGAGTGCTTCTGTCCCAAAACTTTTGGCTTAGAAAGTACCTTTTACTCTATCTTAGAATTTGGATTTTGGACTTGGGTTCAGATTCCAAACCCTAAGAAGTGCGTCGGTGTTGAGATCTAGAACTTTGGTTTGGGTCCCTTACCACTGAAGATTTTTTAAATTCCAAAGGGAAGCTAAAAAAAATCAATTAAGTTAGACTTCAGTTTGTTATTTGAATTAATTAGATTTTGGATTTTATACAGTATCTCTGTATTGACAGCTCTCCATTAAAGATATAAAACGCATGTTTGACGATTTTATGAACCTGACGTTATTAGTCCCTGCTGTCCTCTCTCTCCTCTTAGTTAGTACCTGGTGCAGCTCTTGATATGAAATGGATAGACTCCCATTCATGTCACTGGGATTTGAATTAGTCTCTGGTTCTTTTTATTGAGAAAATATCCTTCAAAGTGTTATTTTCAGTGTTTTGGTGCACAGTGTTAAGCTTCTATTTTGACTCTCAATGAGGCACTCAAGTTGGCTTGACACTTTAGTATTCAGAATATCATCAAGATTTAATACACTCCAATTAATTAGACAATCTCCAATTGGATGAGTAGCTGAGCTTTTTTAAAAAAAAGGACTACTGGTCATCAACGAGCGGTATGGGGAAACGGTGGACTCCATTGATGGTAAAACTCAGTTTATAGAATGAAAGTCTGGAATTATTTCAGTGTACTACATTAAACTGTAATGTTTGTTCTCATATTGAGCCACCACTTAAGAGAGACAAGTTCTGGCAGGTGCAGAACATAAGGTAACCTGTGCACTGATGAGGAATTATAGAGAAGATACCACCTTTCTCATCACGATTCTTCCAAAGTCTACGGAGAGATCACTTTGCAGGCCTTTGCACTAGGAGCAGCCAAGAGAGAGAATTCTGGGGCAGCTGTGAGGGATCAGGTATGATCTGTATTTGCCTATTCTCTGAACAGAATATCCATGCTTCTGGCAGGAGTTATATGCACAGAATTTTGGAACAATATAAAGATGTGCCTACAATGTACACAGTGGTTGCCATTAAAAGTTAATGTTTAGCAAAATTTACTACATGATAGTGCCTGAAATACCAAAACATTTCCCCATACTCAGAATAAGAAAATACTATGGTATCTGAGATATACTGTGCAGGAAATACAGAATTTTAATGGTACCCTCTGCAGCATTCCTCACCACAATGGTTCAGAAATTGAGAGTCTATTCTCCAAAAATCATGAGATAAAAACTGAAAATTGATTGTTATTTTTCAATTTGCCCTTCTGTATTTTAGGGTTTAGGGTACCCAGAGGTCACTTTTTCATGCTTTTCTCCGCAATATGAGGGTCAGAGAACTTACTTTTAAATTTGTAGATGAAAGAATCAGCTTTCATTGTCATAGGACACTAGGAGTGGAGGCTTTGAGAAAAATCATCAAAACCTGGGAGGCTTGCAATAAAATCATGAGAGTTGGGAACACTGCTTCTGTATGTGTTCGACTTCACTTTTTGACCATGAGTTTGTTCCATATGTCGTGAGGTTGTACTGTGGATACAATGATTTGCCAATTAATTAGTTTTAGAAAGTTCAGGGATGTGATGGAGAGAGAATGTACTGACTCTCAGTGTCATCTCAAATCTCCTGGGCACTGCAGACAAGGATTAATCATTTTAGTACTTTGCTGCAGTTCTTAAGAAAAACAAAAAACAAAACAAAAACTAATCAGCACTTTCTGCTGTATTAAACCACTGCAGCCAACCAAGAACTAATTAGCTGCCGTAGTATTATAAAAATACAACATTACATTTCACAGATTATAAATCAGAACAAAAATTCAATAGCTGGTCAGCAAAAGGGGTTCAAGTTGTACTAACCTTGTCCCAGAAAAAGAAACTGGAGAAACTGCTATCGTGTCTCATTTGTTCTCTGTTAATTTAGTTTATCTGGACAGGCTGTATCTTCTTGTCTCCTACTATCCAGAACTAAATAATTAATCAAAATAACTAGTAAATTAAAACATCTTAAACTTCTATCTAATTATGGCTACAGGGTCTGAGCTGAATTTGAAACCAGAAGTTCTCCAGGCAGTTTTGGATTCAGGTGTTTTATAAGTAATAAATATTTGATTGTTCACAGTGAGCCTAAACAGAGCATATTGTGTATCTTCTGTGTCACTCAACTCCACATTGCATGCCAGATGGTGAATCTCAAAAAGGTTCGGCTTTCATCAGGGCTGCAAGACTTCCAGGGCTTGCTTCTCTGCTTCTTTTCCCAGTGTACTCAGATACACTTGAGCAAAGTAGATGTAGAATGCTACCATTCTGATTGATTCTGGGTCCAATAGGATTTTTGTTAATCACCACAGTCGGTCAGAAACCGATCTGATATTTCATCTGAAAGCAGGCACATTCTGCAGCAGAGTCCATGAAAACCATGCTATGACCTTGTTCATATGCTGTCTCATGAGAAAGAGTGACATCTGTTGAATCCCTGACACCATTTTCTGTAGAGCCCTTGTTTTTTTCCTTTAAGTTTCCTATCCAAGCGTCTTACTGAACCCTGCTTGGGAATAAACTGTGTACGGAAATTGGAAACCCTGCAAGTTTCAGCTCTTGGGGTTGGCTTTGAATTCTTTCAGTCAGGAAGGTCTGATCAAGGCTGACGCTTGGTGGTCTTGTGGTTAAAAGCACTGAACTGAGAGTCAGGAGATTTAGATTCCATCTCCTGCTTTATCATTGACTTCCTGTGTGACCTTGGGCAAGGAACTTAATCTCTCAGTGCCTTGGTTTCCCCATAGAAAAAATAACATTGCCGCACCTCACTGGGGTGACATAAGGACAATGTCACTTCTATTTATGAGGAACTCAGATACTATAGGGCAGTGGGCCATGTAAGTAGGTAGAAAAGTGGGATTTTGTTGAACTCAGAAAAATGACACACAGAACACACAGACTTCACCTAGTGCTCAAAGCCATCTGAAAAAGAATTTTCATAACCTGTACATCTGCTAGTCCATCAACCCCAAAGTCATCCAGTCCCCCAATCCCCACATTCACTCTGCTTCTACATTTGTTCAGCCCCCCAGCCTCCTGTCAAATCTTCCCCCTTCAATTCTGCTCCGACATCAGTCCTGCAGCTGCCCCCCACAGCCTCACTTCTGATCCTCCTGCAGCTTCTAGGGTTCCCCACCCCATCTCCAAGGCCTGGAGGTGGGGCTGCAGTGGGGTCCACTTCTCATCCTTTCCAGGCTGGGTGTTGCAGGGAAGGAAAGGGGAGTATCAAAGGAGCTGTCCCACTGCTTGCAAGATGGGAGGAGCAAGCAAAGCTGCTGGGTTTTTTCTGCTCCTTTCTCTCCGGGGCCCCTCCTGTGTGAATGGTGTCATCTCCTGAGGGCAGCAGAGAGTGCTGTCTGCTTCCTGCAGCAGCCCTCTTTGGCTGCTTTTCCCCAGAAGCTGGGCAAGCAGGGAAAGAAGGCAGTCAGAAAGGTTTCCTCCAGACAGTAAGAAAAACGTGCAACCCTCAGTGACCTGACTTGCTACTTAGAAATTGTATTTCCTGGGTCTGCGACCTGTTGTGACCCTGCACGCTTAAAAGCACTGTCTGTACCATGTTAGCACATTCTCATCGTAACTCAAAGTAGGCCTTTCCTGTTAAGCAGAATCAGAAGATAGGGAGCAGCACTGTGACCATTCATAAAGGAAGTGGCTTGATTACAGTATTTGTATTAAGCAAGAAGTGGGCATTTTGGATTAATCTTATTGGCTCTACGCTGTTGTATACTACATTGCCCAGCTAAACACATGCTGCTTATATTTATAATAAACACAAGCCACTTATTACTGAGGCACTTGTACAATAAAATTAAAATACATGAAAATTGTATTTGTGGTTGTCTGTTGATAGTTAAAATAATAGTGACATTTATTTAATAACTTTCACCCAAGGAACTCAAGTATTTTAAACACTATCGGGGGGAGGGAGGAGAGAGCAGATCTTTAGGGCAATTTTGCATCTTTCTACCTCAAAGAAGGTTGCTCTAACTTGCACTTGAGAACCAGTCTGGCCCAGAGTCAGACTGCTGCTGCTTGGCTGGACACTGTGACAAGTTCTGTCCTGAGGTCTGCTTCAACCTGCATTCCTTGAATGCCCAAAATTCCCACTGAAATGTAACAATTTGACTTCAAAGGGAAATTTGGGCCCAGTCAAAGTCTCTCCATCCTTGGTTTCAAGTTAGGGCTTCTGGCCTAACACAAAGAATTCAGGGTTGAGTCCCAGACTTTGTTCCATCGGGGACTGCTGTAGTTTCAGATTTAGGGCTGAGTCCTGAAACCATCTGTATACTTTTCTCATTAACAATACAACTGAATTCCATGGGAATATTTACATGGGACAAAATTAATCATGTGTTTGCAGGCTCAGGCCCTTAGTATCTAGTTGCTTGTTACAGTTGATTACATATAAGTATGAATCACACACAGATTTCCACTTTTAGTCACTTCTTTTAAAGTTCTAATTTGTACTTTAGGCAGATAACACTATGCTTCATATGTTTGCATGCAAGGTAGGAAACAGCAAATAAAATATGTAAATCGCAATCTGTAATCACTGTAACAAAGCCTTGCTCAATTCAGGTAATTGGTATTGCCTTGTGCCTCTGTCAAGGTTCCTTCCCCACTCTGAACTCTAGGGTACAGATGTGGGGACCTGATGAAAACCCCCTAAACTTATTTTTATCAGCTTAGGTTAAAACTTCCCCAAGGTACAAACTATTTTCCTTTTTCCCTTGGACTTTATTGCTGCCACCACCAAGCGTCTAACAGCTATATAACCAGGAAAGAGCCCGCTTGGAAACGTCTTTCCCCCCAAAATCCTCCCCAAACCCTACACCCCCTTTCCTGGGGAAGGCTTGATAAAAATCCTCACCAATTTGCATAGGTGAACACAGACCCAAACCCTTGGATCTTAAGAACAATGAAAAAGCAATCAGGTTCTTAAAAGAAGAATTTTAATAGAAGAAAAAGTAAAAGAATCACCTCTGTAAAATCACGATGGTAAATACCTTACAGGGTAATTAGATTCAAAACATAGAGAATCCCTCTAGGCAAAACCTTAAGTTACAAAAAGACACAAAAACAGGAATATCCATTCCATTCAGCACAGCTAATTTATCAGCCATTTAAACAAAACAGAATCTAACGCATATCTAGCTAGATTACTTACTAAGTTCTAAGACTCCATTCCTGTTCTGTTCCCGGCAAAAGCATCACACAGACAGAGAGAACCTTTGTTTCTCCCCTGCCCCCTCCAGCTTTGAAAGTAACTTGTCTCCTCATTGGTCATTTTAGTCAGGTGCCAGTGAGGTTATCCTAGCTTCTTAACCCTTTACAGGTGAAAGGGTTTTTCCTCTGGCCAGGAGGGATTTTAAACGTGTTTACCCTTCCCTTTATATTTATGACAGCCTCACACTGTTTTTTGCCAGCTATTTAGTGGCATCATTCATGATAGCAGATAGAAGACTCCATTCCCTATGAGTTTGTGTCCAAGCAATTGCCTCACTTATCTCTCCCTCCTTTGAGTTCAAAGATAAATATTTTTTCTCCAATGTTCCCCAAGAACTATTATCCCCAGCATGACAATTGTGTTTATTTCCATGTCCAATTCCGGTGCTCTTAGCTAAAAGCATATTTGGGTGTGACTTCCAGTAAGTTTGTAGGTGCCCATTTATTTCCAAACAGATGTAGGCCTACACGCATGTGCACACACATTGCCCGTTTGTGCACACACTTGGCTGGATAAATATCTATCTAACCCTGACTTCACCAAATCAATGATTTACATGTGCACATCTGGTAGTGCTTATGCAACGCAGGAGTGCATCTGCATGAATACAAAGGCAACTACTGCAAATACAGACTACTGTAAGAATTCCCACTGACCATGTCTAAAGCATGTTTGGGGAAGTCATTGCTCATTGTATGCTGGGCCTGCATTCCAAATAATAGGACAGTTATATTAGTCAGAGATAATATAGGACACTAGCCATGGGACTGGTTTAAATATACAATAACTTCTGGCAAATACAAAAACAAAGTGTCAGGGAAAAAAGCCTTCTATTTCATGTGCTTTTACCCATTTGCTTAATTGTAGTACAAATACCTCGATCCAATTGTTACCATTATATTTTGTTAGCAGAAGGAAGCATTGTGTTAGTTAAGGACAACTGAAAGCATTGCAATTGATTCTTTTAATTAAAAAGCACGTACATGTTGTATCTTGCAATTTCACAGCTCTGCAATGAAACAATGCATGTGCTTTTTCAAAAAAAAGCACAAAGAAGAAAGAGTATGAGACTAGTAGTCACAGAGTGAAAGAAATTCGTGAAGTGCAGTAAATGGAGGCTTTGGCAATCACAGTTGCATTGCTTAACAGGTCAGTTAACAAATTTTTACAAAAAGCAACTGAAAACTGCCTCTCTAATTATCCTGTTCCATGCAGCTTAAAGTTTCAAGGACCTTTATCAAGAGAATGAGTGTCACTAATCAATGAGGACAGTGAATGATAAGCTCCTAAAGAAGGTTTTTCTGTATATGTAACATAGGCACAGCAGGAAGGGGCTGTAGTGAAATGCTTTTTAATACACAGTTAATTATTTCTCTTCTATTTGTACTTATTTTGGAAAGGAATTGGGACCCTGAGCAAAGTAAGATGGTCTACCCCGGAATCTGGAAACCTGCTCCCTGTGCTGGATCCCTAATCAGCGTGTCAGGTTTCAGAGTAACAGCCATGTTAGTCTGTATTCGCAAAAAGAAAAGGAGTACTTGTGGCACCTTAGAGACTAACCAATTTATTTGAGCATAAGCTTTCGTGAGCTACACGAAATCAGTGTGTGATTTCCTTTGTCTTTATGAATGCTAAGTCATGGAGTTGTCATTGCTTTTAAACCCCACAGCACCTGCTTGTAGGTCAATATTATTTTCATTGAGTGGATTTTTGCAAATATTTGGAAATGTAGAGTATTCTAACACTACACTGATTCACTGGGTTAAATTCAGAGGTAATGATAAATGGTGGTGTAAGGTACATATCAGTAATTCAGTGTAATCTGAACATGAGGGACTAACAAGAGGGTGCAGCAGCAGCAGCAACTACCAGGAGGACATTTAAAGGTGTGTGATATACTCTCTTGCTGTAAGACAAAGTCAAGACAATCCCACACTGAATTTTTTGCTTAGTTTCTTCTGGGTTTTGTGTGTGGTGATGAGTTTCAGGTCTTGCTGGTGGTAGGACTGTTTAAGTTAGTGTAATTTACAAGCCAAGGTGGGGGTGGAGGGGAAGGAGGGTAGAAGAGGAGCTGGTAAAGCAGGAGAAGCAGCTAACAGCAGGTTGAAAGAAGGTGAAAGATAGAATGAGTCATCTTTATATCCTCTTCCTTTATCTTAGGCTGTCTTAAATTAACTTGTCAATGGCTTTTGCTGCAAAACAGCTCTCCCCACCTCTACTGCCTTGGATTGCAAATTACACAAGGTGTAACAGAGTTAAATTCATGAGTAAGAAACTGGACACTGAAAACAAAACCAGAAACAAAAACATAGAGTTGGTCAACAGCAGTCAATTTCACATTTACATTTTTGTTTGTACAGACTTCTAGGACAAGAGTTGATGTATTATTTAGTGAACCTGGGCCTAGATTCTTAGCTTAGATGGTTAATGGGCCAGCTGGGGATTTCCCCAGCCTAAGGAATCCATAGACACTAACTTCTCCTCCCTAATCCCCCATCATGGGAAAGGCATGACTGGAGAGAAGGTAGAGTGCTCTGGCAAAATGGCCCCACGAAGGCTGTTACCAAGCAGACCACGTTAGAGCAGTCCTGAGGCATCACTGCTTCTTAACATGGATTCTGTGAAAGAAGGAAGTGTATAACTTGGTCACTTTAGCTAATGTCCTCCTGGTTTTTAATAATTCTCTCCATTCCACTCCATACACTCTCTCTCTCTTATGTCTCCATCTAAAACTGCACACAAGTAGCCATTTGCAGTGCGCAACAAATAGTTTTACTGATTCGACAAACCCCAGAAACTAGACTACCTGTGCTTGAATGCCATCCACTGGCACCTGATCTATTAACTAACTACTTATGTATATGCAGACATGTTTAATTTGCAGAGCATTCTTGTAGCACACTCTAGATATGTATATTGTGCCCATTTCTATATTTATGTTCTGCCCATTTATATTGGCTCTCTGTTTCCCTGTATACTCTCTACTTGTATCTCAACATTTTGTGGACTAAAGAGATTACAACTCTGGATAATGGATAACTTAGCAGTGACAAAGAATGGGAAGAGTGGGACAGTTTTGGGAGGGGAAGATGAGAAATTCAGTCTCACATGATAGTAGAATACTGAGTCATCCATGCGGATATGCCAGAGAGGCATTTAGCTACAACTGCTAAATTTAGAAAAGGTCTAAGTCTGCAGGCAAATTTCTACAAAATGTGGTGGGTGCTCAACCCTGGAGTTTTGATTTGGATCCATCTTTCCTGGATACATAGGCCTCCATAGATGGGATGAAGTTGGTCCACAGATCCTCAGTGTCAGAGATTCTACCACTGTTCCAGAGACTAATTCAGAGTCTCACTAGACAGAGTAACATGATTTTAACGTGGCCCATAGGCAAACTTTACAAAATTAGCGCTATGTACTACACTTCTTCCACAGCAGATTCCCCAATGATAAAAATAGGAGGTCTGGACAAAGTTAAAAGGTAGGAAATGGTCCTTATAAATTACCTGATATTAAGGGCCAGAGTGAAGTGGAGCATGCTTTTCAGAAAGTGCTCAGCACCTACCTTTCAGAAATCAGGTCTCTAACATGTCTGCAGTTGGTCATTCCAAAAATCAAGGCATAAAATCATTAGTCACTTTTGAAAATCTTGGCCAAAAGTCTCTGTTACAGTCTTCAAGACACCACTGACTTCCTGAGGAAACTACAATCCATCGGTGATCTTCCTGAAAACAACATCCTAGCCACTATGGATGTAGAAGCCCTCTACACAAACATTCCACACAAAGATGGACTACAAGCCGTCAGGAACAGTATCCCCGATAATGTCACAGCAAACCTGGTGGCTGAACTTTGTGACTTTGTCCTCACCCATAACAATTTCACATTTGGGAACAATGTATACCTTCAAGTCAGCGGCACTCCTACGGGTACTTGCATGGCCCCACAGTATACCCACATTTTTATAGCTGACTTAGAACAACGCTTCCTCAGCTCTCATCCCCTAATGCCCCTACTCTCCTTGTGCTACATTGATGACATCTTCATCATCTGGACCCATGGAAAAGAAGCTCTTGAGGAATTCCACCATGATTTCAACAATTTCCATCCCACCATCAACCTCAGCCTGGACCAGTCCACACAAGAGATCCACTTCCTGGACACTATGGTGCTAATAAGCGATGGTCACATAAAAAAACACCCTATACTGGAAAACTACTGACCGCTATACTTACCTACATGCCTCCAGCTTTCATCCAGACCACACCACACGATCCACTGTCTACAGCCAAGCTCTACGATACAACCGCATTTGCTCCAACCCCTCAGACAGAGACAAACACCTGTAAGATCTCTATCAAGCGTTCTTACAAATACAATACCCACCTGCCGAAGTGAAGAAACAGTTTGACAGAGCCAGAAGAGTACCCAGAAGTTATCCACTACAGGACAGGCCCAACAAAGAAAATAACAGAATGCCACTAGCCATCACCTTCAGCCCCCAACCAAAACCTCTCCAGTGCATCATCAAGGATCTACAACCTATCCTGAAGGACGACTCCTCACCCTAACAGATCTTGGGAGACAGGCCAATCCTTGCTTACAGACAACCCCCCAACCTGAAGCAAATACTCACTCTCCAGCAACCACACACCACACAACAAAAACACTAACCCAGGAACCTATCCTTGCAACAAAGCCCGTTGCCAACTGTGTCCACATATCTATTCAGGGGACACCATCATAGGGCCTAATCACATCAGCCACGCTATCAGAGGCTCGTTCACCTGCGCATCTACCAATGTGATATATGCCATCATGTGCCAGCAATGCCCCTCTGCCATGTACATTGGCCAAATCGGACAGTCTCTATGCAAAAGAATAAATGGACACAAATCAGACGTCAAGAATTATAACATTCAAAAAACAGTCGGAGAACACTTCAGTCTCTCTGGTCACTCAATTGCAGACCTAAAAGTGGCAATTCTTCAACAAAAAAACTTCAAAAACAGACTCCAGTGAGAGACTGCTTAATTGGAATTAATTTGCAAACTGGACACCATTAAATTAGGCTTGAATAAAGACTGGGAGTGGATGGATAATTACACAAAGTAAAGCTATTTCCCCATGTTTATGGGGCCCCCCCACACTGTTCTTCACACATTCTCATATTCTTGTAAACTGCTGGTAACGGCCCACCTTGATTATCACTACAAAAGGTTTCCCCCCGTCCCTCGTCTCTCCTTCTGGTAATAGCTCACCTTACCTGATAACTCTCATTATAGTATGTATGGTAACACCCATTGTTTCATGTTCTCTGTGTATATAAAATCTCCCCACTGTATTTTCCACTGAATGCATCCGATGAAGTGAGCTGTAGCTCACGAAAGCTTATGCTCAGATAAATTTGTTAGTCTCTAAGGTGCCACAAGTACTCCTTTTTTTTTATTGTAAAAAGTGGCTCCTTGGTTTACGTGCTATATATACACACCAATGCATCTATAGCTTAATATATCATTCTCTTTTGGGTGTCATATTATTACTTTGCAAGCTCATTTCTACTTTGTTTTTTTCATATCACATTTAGTGCTTTCTTGGCATTTCTGATTTTCAAGTATCTCCTTCTATACTTTCCACAGTATGCATCCGATGAAGTGAGCTGTAGCTCACGAAAGCTTATGCTCAAATAAATTGGTTAGTCTCTAAGGTGCAACAAGTACTCCTTTTCTTTTTCCTTCTCACTGTATTTCAGTGCTTCCAGCTATGCTCCTCCCTGCCCAATTTATGATCTTACATTGTTCCAGGTTTAATCTCATTTACTGCATTATGCCAGTGTCTCTAATTAACTAAGGCGTCTCTTTTCATTTTTTTTTTGTTTACAGCTCCTTCTACTTGAGCATCTGCAAAGTTAATTGAAATGTTTTTTACAGTTCATTGATGCATTTACAAAACAAATAGGACCCAGCATTGTATCTTGTGGACATATACTGTTTAGCACAAATACCCATAGTTACCATCATAATTAATGACGAAAAAATTTTGGAAGGAATTTTAAACCTCATGCTTTAGGGCTTCAGCCAGTCAAACTATTAAGGATCAGGATGAGATCCAATATCCAGGGCAGATTATCCCACATCTGCCAGCTGCGAGGTTCTTATACCTTCCTCTGAAGCATCTGGTACTGGCTAGGCTCAGGGACAGGAGACTGGACTAAATGAACCTTGGGGCTGATCCAATATGTCGGTACCTAAGTACCATATGTAAGCCATGCCTAGGTCCCAGGTTCAATCCCTGCTGCTGCTGACCCACTCAGGGGTGTTGGTGTTACAAGTGGTGGCCTGTAGGAGGAGTTGAACTGGGATGCCTCTGAAGCTTGGGATGTGCATCCCCAGCCAGGTGATGTATGTAAGTCACGCCTGGTACTGTGACACTCTGTTTCCTTCTAGTGCTGGCTAGGGAAGTAGAGACTGAAGAGCCTGCTACAGGCATGGCTAACAAAGCTGGGTGGTTTAGCTCAGGTCGTAGAAGCTCCTGAATTAAGAACAAGAAATCCCAGGTTCAGTTCCTGCTGTCAACAACCCACCCAGGAGGCTGGCATTACACATAATATACATTAGCTAAACTAAACTACCATTCATAATTATCGTTGCCTTAAGGTCCATCAGTGTGTTTTCAATCTATTTAACAGTGTCCTCGTCCAAAGCCATCTGATCTATTTTTTCAAGTGAAAGTTTGTGTGACACAGTATCAAATGCTTTACACTAACATCTAAATATATCAAAGTATTACCCACAACTACTAGGTCTGTTAAATTCCCAACCAGTTCACATACTAATTACAGACCTTTTTATTAAAGGGTCTGAACAACAACTTTTTCTTTAATCTGTCAGATTTAAAACTTCATTTAAGATGCTAATAATTATCACCACCACCCCGCAAGTGACTGAATTCTAGAATTGTTTCTTAATTACTATTAAAGTCCCAGTAGGTCAGATGATTAGATTCACACACACACACACACACACACACACACACACACACCAAGACTCCTCTGCATTGCCAGGATGCTGTAATGCAAATGAGAATTAGGCTAATATTTAGCTATATTACTTCAAGGGCATGAAATATTCTGCATAAGCAGCTTTCTACTTTGTGTAACCTCATATATCAAAGAAAATTAACCATGAAACTTCTCAATGAGATATTTTTAAATATGATGACCCAATTGTCAATATCGCTGTGGGCTGTCCGACTCCTAACAGGTGGAAAGCCTCCAGAAAGGGACAATCTTGAAAGAGACCAATAGGAAAAATTATGCCTTGACTTCTTGGTGCTATATTTTTAACTGAGCCCTGTAGCCCTAAGAGTGATAGATACGTGTGATTATTTCACATTCTTACCTTGGAAATATATTTTCTGGGCTAACAAAAATTAATCTCACAGCACTCTGGTATTGTATCACCAATCATCCCAAGAGATACTCTTTGAAACAAATTCTGGGTATTATATAAACTAGAAGAACAAATATTCCAAAAATGTAAACATTCTACAGTATTTGAGACTGACTATGATTTCAAGACAGTTACAGTGAGTACACAAATCTGGTTTTGATGCTTCAGACATGCTTAGGACATGGTAAAGTGCTAAATGTGCAAGTAATTATGAACTTGGCACAGTAGCAGTATTTATTTTAAGCTCTACTTTTGCTGCTTTCGTGGAGGATGTTTATTTAACCAGACTCTATTAAACATGCTGAAGAGTATCACTGAAGACTTTGTACTCAAAAACATTTTTAAATTGATGAAACACAGAAGCAATCAATCATCACAAATGGTAAAGAAAGGCAGATAGGCACTGGCAGACACAGAAGAAGACCTGTAGGTGTCTTTACATATTTTTTTCCTTTAAAAGATAAAAAAAAAAACCACACAACCCTATTTGTGCTGCTGAATTAAGCGTTTGTGAAAAGAGAAGGCTTGATAGTAGTGGAGACTGAAATCTTCTACTAATTTAGAAGTGGGGCACAGTGGTGGGAACTACTGCATGGTCTCTTGCCTTTCCGATCCAACCTCTGACCTAACAGACCTGATGTGCTTATCCTCTCTTGTAACAGGAAAAATCCATGCTGCGCATACAACCTATGGGTCTCACTTAACTAAATAATGATGAATAACGATGCTCTTCATGCACCATTTGTACACATATGAAAACCATTGCTCTGGCTTGCATTCCTGCTTTGGGAAGCAAATTCAATATCTCCTCCAGCACCAATCAGAAAATGGAAAGAACAGACATAGATGTTTCTTCAACCACCTTACTCTCAAATTGCCATTGTCCAAAGTTTCCAGATGTTCATTTCTAAATGATTTAGTCATAAATGTGTTTTTTTACTTATAATTTTATAAACCAATAAATGGATATGTTAAAATATTGGATTATTTACAGGATACAGACCTTCTGCTTTGAAAATTAGACTCCAGGAATTTTTGCATGTCTGCTTGACAGCATGCTTGATCCTGAAACCCTTGGTTAGGCAAAAGTCCTGCTGATTTCAGTAGGAGTTTTGCCTGAGTGAGACTTGCAGTATTGTGTCCAAAGACTAATAATGGTATGAAATTCTTAACTAGCTGAGTCACACTACTGGCTGCAGTTGCCAAGGTTGTGTATGTGTTGTTGTGGGTTTTTTTAAACACTACTGTCATCTGTACTTTTTATAAGGAGTGAATTTGAAATGGCATCTATGTATTGCTTTAGAGACGAACCAATTTATTTGAGCATAAGCTTTCGTGAGCTACAGCTCACTTCATCGGATGCATTCAGTGGAAAATACAGTGAGGAGATTTATATACACACAGAACATGAAAAAATGGGTGTTATCATACACACTGTAAGGAGAGTGATCACTTAAGATGAGCTATTACCAGCAGGAGAGCCGGGGGTGGGGGCGGAAGAGAAAACTTTTTGTAGTGATAATCAAGGTGGGCCATTTCCAGCAGTTAACAGGAACGTCTGAGGAACAGTGGGGGGTCATCTTCAGCCCCCAACTAAAACCTCTCCAACACATCATCAAGGATCTACAACCTATCCTGAAGGATGACCCATCACTCTCACAAATCTTGGGAGACAGGCCAGTCCTTGCCTACAGACAGCCCCCCAACCTGAAGCAAATACTCACCAGCAACCACACACCAGAACCACTAACCCAGGAACCTATCCTTGCAACAAAGCCTGTTGCCAACTGTGCCC
This sequence comes from Eretmochelys imbricata, assembly GCF_965152235.1. Taxonomy (NCBI): domain Eukaryota; kingdom Metazoa; phylum Chordata; order Testudines; family Cheloniidae; genus Eretmochelys; species Eretmochelys imbricata. The sequence goes on along the minus strand of NC_135573.1, from coordinate 33,469,300 downwards.
ACATATCTATTCAGGGGACACCATCAAAGGGCCTAATCACATCAGCCATACTATCAGAGGCTCGTTCACCTGCACATCTACCAATGTGATATATGCCCTCATGTGCCAGCAATGCCCCTCTGCCATGTACATTGGCCAAACTGGACAGTCTCTACGTAAAAGAATAAATGGACACAAATCAGACATCAAGAATTATAACATTCATAAACCAGTCGGAGAACACTTCAATCTCTCTGGTTTCAGAGTAACAGACGTGTTAGTCTGTATTCACAAAAAGAAAAGGAGTACTTGTGGCACCGTAGAGACTAACCAATTTATTTGAGCATGAGCTTTCGTGAGCTACTCACGAAAGCTCATGCTCAAATAAATTGGTTAGTCTCTAAGGTGCCACAAGTACTCCTTTTCAATGTCTCTGGTCACTCGATTACAGACCTAAAGGTCGCAATATTACAACAAAAAGACTTCAAAAACAGACTCCAATGAGAGATTGCTGAATTGGTATTAATTTGCAAACTGGATACAATTAATTTAGGCTTGAATAGAGACTGGGAGTGTATGGATAATTACACAAAGTAAAACTATTTCCCCATGTTTATTCCCCCCCCCCCCCGTTCCTCAGATGTTCATGTTAACTGCTGGAAATGGCCCACCTTGATTATCACTACAAAAAGTTTTCTCTCCCTCCCCCACCCCCGCTGTCCTGCTGGTAATAGCTCATTTAACTGATTTAACTGGGAATTGGTCCTGCTTCGAGCAGGGGGTTGGACTAGATGACCTTCTGGGGTCCTTTCCAACCCTGATATTCTATGATTCTATGATTCATTTTAAGTGATCACTCTCCCTTACAGTGTGTATGATAACACCCATTTTTTCATGTTCTGTGTGTATATAAATCTCAAAAAGAAAAGGAGTACTTGTGGCACCTTAGAGACTAACCAGTTTATTTGAGCATGAGCTTTCGTGAGCTACAGCTCACTTCATCAGATGTATCTGATGTATCTGATGAAGTGAGCTGTAGCTCACGAAAGCTCATGCTCAAATAAACTGGTTAGTCTCTAAGGTGCCACAAGTACTCCTTTTCTTTTTGCGAATACAGACTAACACGGCTGTTACTCTGAAACCTGTCATTATATAAATCTCCTCACTGTATTTTCCACTGAATGCATCTGATGAAGTGAGCTGTAGCTCATGAAAGCTCATGCTCAAATAAATTGGTTAGTCTCTAAGGTGCCACAAGTACTCCTTTTCTTTTTGCGAATACAGACTAACACCGCTGCTACTCTGAAACCTATGTATTGCTTTGACTCTAATAAGTGTTTGGAACTTTTGTATGTGTGTGGTTTTGTATAAACCTATTCACTGTAACTAAATGGGCAAAAAGCCTTTTTTGGACAGAATATATAGATGCTTGTAGCCAAAAAGTAGTAAATATTAGTATTCTTCCTACTCAGCATTTTTTATTTTAAACACAACATACAGTAAATTAAGTCTGTTTTTTCAAATGTGCGTGGATCTTGGCAGTGTTTCTATTATTTATACAGCATGATACATGTACTGATATTGGTTTTTGTTCATTTGCTGTAGCTTTCACATATGCTTTTTTATTAATATTTCTTTGCAATTAAGATATGCTTTTATTGCATTCACAGAAAAACATGGTGCCCTCTGCTGTTTAACAAGTCTAAATTTGCAGTAAATTCACTAATTGCTGCATAGCCTTAGTGAATCAAAATCCTGTCAGGACTATATTTTTAGTCAAAATCCCTTATTGCGGGGGTTGGTGGTGGAGGTAAGTGGAGTGGGGTGGGGGAGATGTTGTTCCCATGTGATATTGGATGATTTAAAACTCATTATTTGGGTCTCAATCCTGTATCTGTGAATATATATATATATATATATATACACACACACACACGTATGCATAGTACTAATATACTACTAATATATGTGAAATCCTATATATGTGCATAGTACTAATTTTTGCCTCCTTTTCTGTTTGTACAATGTCTAAGAACAGATTTGAATTCTCATATATAACCATTATTTAAAAACATTCAATTAATTAATCAGGAAATTAGTTTACACAATGGAAATTTGTTTACACTGTGGGTTGCTGTTTTAAAATTATAATCTGAGAGGCATTGCTTATTTGTGATTTGGCTAATAAGTCACATGATATTATTTCTGTTTCCTGATTGGATGAGAACAGTTCACATAATCAGGTTTATAGGATGAATGTTCATGGAAACTCAGTTTAAAAACTTTTCTTTTCAGGAGTATTCAAACATATTCATATTTCATGAGCATTCATGACAGAAAATCCCCATTGCATAAATGATCACATAAAGTAAATTAAAATGATCACAAAGTAAATTAAATTTCAACCAAAGCTAATTAATTGAAGTGTGAATGAATATTGGCAGTATGTTTTAAAAATTATTTTCCTACCCCTAATAGCATGAAGTCTTGTTGAAATCAATGGGACTATTCACAGGCACCTGGGCTGCAGGATTATCTTCAGCAACAAAAGAAACTGATGAAAATAGTTTAACCCTTTTCTAAGGCAGTAAACATAGTAAACTAAGTCTGAATCTAATAAAATTGCCCACCTACTTACAGACGGACAGATTCTGATACTTTTGTGCATGTTGAGCAGCACCTTACTCCATGAGTGGTCTCACTGATTTGTTAGTTTCTAAGGTGCCACAAGTACTCCTTTTCTTTTTGCGAATACAGACTAACACGGCTGCTACTCTGAAAACTGATTTCAGTGGATCTACTTAGCAAGTAAGATACCCTTAGTTATACGGAATAGTATCAGATTGATTCAGAAATTGTAATCTAATGTGCTTGAACTATATAACTCCAAGACAAAATATTTCACCTCTTTACAAATTAAATCTTTTATGTACATATAACATATCTACATTTCATTACAATCACAGGTCCATAAAGATGTACTTAAAGAACATTCGGTAGCACTGAAAGTTAATTAACTTCATTTTTGGCATTGTTAATAAGTTGCTTTCAGTTTTATGAGGCTACTGTGCAGTATGTGGGTGTTCTCTGGAGGTGAATTTATGTGAAAACTTGTGGCTTCCCTTAACTGAAGAATGTAAGTAGCCCAGTGGATACTGTAGTTGACTATGTTAGAGAAGCTTGTGAGTTGAGCATCATGAGCTTGTGAGTTGGGGACAAGTTCTTTTTAACAGACCTAATTTATGCAGGTTTCAGAGTAACAGCCGTGTTAGTCTGTATTCGCAAAAAGAAAAGGAGTACCTGTGGCACCTTAGAGACTAACCAATTTATTTGAGCATAAGCTTTCGTGAGCTACAGCTCACTTCATCGGATGCATACTGTGGAAAGTTTAGAAGATCTTATTATATACACACAAAGCATGAAAAAATACCTCCTCCCACCCCACTCTCCTGCTGGTAATAGCTTATCTAAAGTGATCACTCTCCTTACAATGTGTATGATAATCAAGTTGGGCCATTTCCAGCACAAATCCAGGTTTTCTCACCCACCCTCCCCCCCCCACAGACACACAAACTCACTCTCCTGCTGGTAATAGCGTATCTAAAGTGACCACTCTCCTTACAATGTGTATGATAATCAAGGTGGGCCATTTTCAGCACAAATCCAGGGTTTAACAAGAACGTCTGCCGGGGGGGGAGGGTAGGAGAAAACAAGGGGAAATAGGCTACCTTGCATAATGACTAAGCCACTCCCAGTCTCTATTCAAGCCTAAGTTAATTGTATCCAATTTGCAAATGAATTCCAATTCAGCAGTTTCTCGCTGGAGTCTGGATTTGAAGTTTTTTTGTTGTAAAATAGCGACTTTCATGTCTGTAATCGCGTGACCAAAGAGATTGAAGTGTTCTCCGACTGGTTTATGAATGTTATAATTCTTGATGTCTGATTTGTGTCCATTTATTCTTTTACGTAGAGACTGTCCAGTTTGGCCAATGTACATGGCAGAGGGGCATTGCTGGCACATGATGGCATATATCACATTGGTGGATGTGCAGGTGAACGAGCCTCTGATAGTATGGCTGATGTGATTAGGCCCTGTGATGGTGTCCCCTGAATAGATATGTGGGCACAGTTGGCAACGGGCTTTGTTGCAAGGATAGGTTCCTGGGTTAGTGGTTCTGTTGTGTGGTATGTGGTTGCTGGTGAGTATTTGCTTCAGGTTGGGGGGCTGTCTGTAGGCAAGGACTGGCCTGTCTCCCAAGATTTGTGAGAGTGTTGGGTCATCCTTCAGGATAGGTTGTAGATCCTTAATAATGCGTTGGAGGGGTTTCAGTTGGGGGCTGAAGGTGACGGCTAGTGGCGTTGTGTTATTTTCTTTGTTAGGCCTGTCCTGTAGTATGTGACTTCTGGGAACTCTTCTGGCTCTATCAATCTGTTTCTTCACTTCCGCAGGTGGGTATTGTAGTTGTAAGAATGCTTGATAGAGATCTTGTAGGTGTCTGTCTCTGTCTGAGGGGTTGGAGCAAATGTGGTTGTATTGCAGAGCTTGGCTGTAGACGATGGATCGTGTGGTGTGGTCAGGGTGAAAGCTGGAGGCATGTAGGTAGGAATAGCGGTCAGTAGGTTTCCGGTATAGGGTGGTGTTTATGTGACCATCGTTTATTAGCACTGTATTGTCCCGGAAGTGGATCTCTTGTGTGGACTGGACCAGGCTGAGGTTGATGGTGGGATGGAAATTGTTGAAATCATGGTGGAATTCCTCAAGGGCTTCTTTTCCATGGGTCCAGATGATGAAGATGTCATCAATATAGCGCAAGTAGAGTAGGGGCGTTAGGGGACGAGAGCTGAGGAAGCGTTGTTCTAAATCAGCCATAAAAATGTTGGCATACTGTGGGGCCATGCAGGTACCCATAGCAGTGCCACTGATCTGAAGGTATACATTGTCCCCAAATGTAAAATAGTTATGGGTAAGGACAAAGTCACAAAGTTCAGCCACCAGGTTAGCCGTGACATTATCAGGGATAGTGTTCTTGACGGCTTGTAGTCTATCTTTGTGTGGAATGTTGGTGTAGAGGGCTTCTACATCCATAGTGGCCAGGGTGGTGTTATCAGGAAGATCACCGATGGATTGTAGTTTCCTCAGGAAGTCAGTGGTGTCTCGAAGGTAGCTGGGAGTGCTGGTAGCGTAGGGCCTGAGGAGGGAGTCTACATAGCCAGACAATCCTGCTGTCAGGGTGCCAATGCCTGAGATGATGGGGCGCCCAGGATTTCCAGGTTTATGGATCTTGGGTAGTAGATAGAATATCCCAGGTCGGGGTTCCAGGGGTGTATCTGTGTGGATTTGATCTTGTGCTTTTTCAGGGAGTTTCTTGAGCAAATGCTGTAGTTGCTTTTGGTAACTCTCAGTGGGATCAGAGGGTAATGGCTTGTAGAAAGTGGTGTTGGAGAGCTGCCGAGCAGCCTCTTGTTGATATTCCGACCTATTCATGATGACGACAGCACCTCCTTTGTCAGCCTTTTTGATTATGATGTCAGAGTTGTTTCTGAGGCTGTGGATGGCATTGTGTTCCGCATGGCTGAGGTTATTGGGCAAGTGATGCTGCTTTTCCACAATTTCAGCCCATGCACGTCGGCGGAAGCACTCTATGTAGAAGTCCAGTCTGCTGTTTCGACCTTCAGGAGGAGTCCACCTAGAATCCTTCTTTTTGTAGTGTTGGTAGGGAGGTCTCTGTGGATTAGTATGTTGTTCAGAGGTAATTTATGCATTTTACTTTGTCTAACACGATGACTATGCTCTCATCAAGAAGTGGGATCTGACCTAACATACTCAATACTCATGAATACAACCATGTGAAGAAAAAGAATACTTTGCATTTCTTTGGCACCTTCATTGGCTAAGGTCTCTAAGCACTTGATAGGGATCAATTAATTTAGTATCACAATAACCTCTCTAAGGGAGTAGGAGTCTACTGCAGATCCAGGCAAAGATCCAAGGCATCTTGACCCTTAGCCCCATAGCCTAGTCACAAGAACATCCAGCGTTTTTCCAGATAGTGCCAGGGGCCGGGATGTAGGAGGTCACTCCTAGTGGTTGGAGCACCAGTTGATAGATAGGAATAGAAGCCCATGGTCAGAGTCAGAGCTGAAGTCAGACAGCAGAGCCAAGTGTCAGAGCCAGAGGTCAGGAATCAGAGCCAAGTGCCAGAGCCAGGTCACCTGGAGTGAGGCAAGGCTGAGTCCCAGGCAAAAGCAGGGCTGAAACGGGACTGGAGCAATGCTGGGAACAAGCAGGCTCAGGAGCAATCACAGCCATGGGCAAATGTTTTGAGCAGCCACCAAACAACTGCTGCTGCTGTACTTTATTGCTGGTCTGCTGACTCTTCCCACCAATCAAGTGCTGCAGCCAATCAGGCAGCCTTCTACAGGCCAGCTGCACTCATTAGGTTGCCTGGAGACTGGCTTTGCTGCAGGCCCTGCTTCCTGACAGATAGAAGCAGAACAAATGGATCCAAAAATAACTCTCCTAAATCTTTCAACATATTGGACTGTTATCAGACACACCAAGAAATACTTTTTTTTCCTTATGTCTTAGAGTAGCCAGTCACTTGCAGTACATTTGTGATCACCTTTTATATTCCACACCCACAACTGTGTTAAGGTTGCACATCATGACTCAAACATGAGAGTAAGCACCCCAAAATCAGGAAGGTCAATACTACAATTACACATGCCTCCATGTGAATATACACTGTGGTTATATGATCACATATAAAATCACATATCCATTACTGATCACTATTTCATCTAAAATAATAAAATATAACATCTTTTTTTCTAAAATGGACATGCATAAGTATCATGTATCCCTGCATAATACTCTGTGTAGGCCAGACAATGAAGAGCAATTCAAAGCAAATGGTTGTAATGGAAAATATTATGAATCTTAAACTGTAGCAGGTCAAGATTAGTAGCCCTTTATAATTAGTTTGAACTTGGAAGTTAAGTCAAAATGTTATACTCTCCCATTATATCATTTAAAATGTGTTTCCTATATTCAAATCCTGCAAGACCAATAAAAAGTTAAAAAAAGAAAAAGTTTGCTATTTAAAGATATGCTAATTATTGTATGAATAGCCAAATAAGAGAAGGATTGACTTTCTAAATGGCTATGTCAAGAAAGATTCAGCTAGAACTAACCTGTTCCCCTCCTTTAGTGGTTTCATAGCCACAGATGGGAAGTATGGAAGCATGTTAACGCTGTGTCTTATTTAAAGTGGACATTTATTATTGTTAGTTAAGTGGCATCCCAAATACAGCTTCCTCAATTTTTTCTAGTAATCATATCTCTTCATGGCTAGTGATTTCCTAGTGACTCGGCTGTTTATGTGCCATACACATTAAATGATTTCAGTCCCAGTCAATGAGAGCATGGCATCTATACCAAAGCATTTGTTCAATCCACTTTTTTTAAAAAAAATACAACATAGACAATATCGAATTTAATTGACCTAATATTAGTGTACAAAGATTTTGGTCATAGTCTAGAAACTTTTAAAGGAATTGCCATTAATTAACATTCTCACAATACTGAAAATGAACTGGAGGGAGGATGTTTTCCTGCTGTTTATTTGAACTGACAGAAACCAGAGTGCAAATATTGTAAATAATGCAAGGAATTCTTAAGGTCCTCCTAAACAGTAATCTTTTTTCTAAAACCCAAAATAATAGCAATCAAACAAAAAATGACATATCCATTAATGTAGGCATCCAGCACAAAGCACACTTCAAAGAATATTTGGGGGATTGCTACTTTGTTTGTATAATGTTTGGTCAATTATGTACTTGGCAACAGTATGTTAAACAGGAGGAAATGCTACACAAAAGAAATAGTCTGAGACATTCTGACAAGGTGCAACAAATCAAAAGAGGTTTTTGCACAGACTTCTAAATATTCGAAAAGCCATCATTGTCCCAATGCTAGGTCACTCCTACGTCTTTGTCACTGCTCTTTTCTATTTTTTATAATCCAGTCTGTAATTCCTAGACACTTTTCTAACTCCGTGCTCACCTGTGTGGATAAGAAGGTACGCTGCTAATTTAGGCCCTGATCCTAAAAAGATCTCCACATAGATAAATCCCTTCATCTGCACTAAACCCCATTGACTTCAGGGCTGTTTTAATGCTACTAGTACCCCACAATTTCTATTTTTTTAACTACTCAAAGAGCACTGCCTTAGAGTTCACCATCTTGCTCCACTCATCAAGATCTGGAAATGTGCTCTTTGGGGATAGAGCCTCCTGCCAGAGTAATCTGTAGGGGTTAGAAAAACACTGCAGCATTTGGTCTGAAACCAATTCAGAGGAATCTAATCCTTTAAATATAAACAATTTCCCTTGAGTGTTTAGAAAATATCACGGTATTATTTCCAGCAATGCTGGGGAATGGCTGCAGATTGCTTTAATGCAGTGAAGTGATGTGGGGGCAGACTCTCTCCTCCCAAACCAGCTCCAGAAGCTGGAATCTGGTCATAGTTGGCCATCGGAATGCATCCAGAAGGGGAGTCCCAGCAGGCTTACTTGGCCCCATAGTGTAGGCCTTGTGTTCAGAAACAGGAGAAGGCATGTTGGGAGGTGGGGATGGAGCACACCCAAGCTCTACTATTTCTCATCTGGTGGCTGATCCCTCAGGATCCATATCCCAGCTGGTTCTAGGCTGTTCTCATACAGAGGTTGGAGCCAATGAGCCCACAAAGAGAGCCTTTACTAGCTTTCTTAACATCCTGTATCTTGGTTCTTGGCACAGGAAAGAATCTAGCCCTTTGTGTCTAAATCAGCCTTAAAATATCCCTTGATGTTTAAGGGCCTGATTCTTCACTACTGCTTAACACCAGTTTTTAACCACAGGAGGAGTTATATCAGCAAAAAAACCAAACAAACAAAAAAAAACAAAACAAAAAAAACCCTGGAGTAATGTAGTGATGGATCAAGACCTAAGAGTCTAACACACCATTGTGATCTTTTGTCTTTATACACACACATCTAAGAGTTTTGTGCTCATTTTCTGCTTGTGTATTCTACCTGCTATTTTGCCATTGTGTGGTTTAAAGGGCATAGATGTGTGCTAAGTATTTGGAATGCTATATACTGCCTTTTCAGACTTGTTTCTCAATAGATAGATTTCTACATTTTTCCATGATGCAGCCGCAGGTCTTTCAGAATGTCCATCTGCATACTGGACAATATTACCACTGACATCCTTGCTTATGCAGGTTGAGCTCAATGCTAAAGTAGTGCCATATGGATCTGCATGGAGAGGAAAATTATGTCCTAAGTGCCTAAGGCACTGTCACTGGTTCTATGCTTTTATAGGTAGTATCATAACAGTAATTAATCAAATGTTACAGTCCTTTCTCAAGTAAAACTCTTTTAAGCCAATGAGAGATTTGATAAGTAATCAGTGTAGAAAATTAAGAAGCGCATGTGCTGGCTCATTAATACAAATAATGGTAGTAATATCTGGTGTCCTGCATCATTCTTCCAGGTTTTTGTTTGTTTGTTTTTGGTCTTAAAAAAACCCATCCCCCAGACCACAGTATTTTTGATGATTTGCATGGAGTAAACTGGAAGAGATTACAATGGATTCCAAACTTAATTTTGCATTGAATTATTTTCATCCTTAATTAGAAGCATACAGTGCTCCATTAAAGTCAGGACAATGGGAATTTGTTTAACAGGAAGAGGATATATTCTTAGGTTTTTATACCGATACCAGGATGAAATCTTGGCTCCACTGAAGTCAATCGGAGCTTTACCACTGACTTCAATGATTTCACCCCACATATCAATCTGTATTTAAATCAGACCCTACAACTACTGTGGCAATTCTAAAGTTTACAACCGATATTCATTTGAATCTCAGTTCATCAAATCCCTCAAGCACATGACATTGACTTGAACGGGACTTAAGCACATGCTAAATGTTACACTTGTACTTAAAGACTTTACTGACCTGGGGCCTTAGAAACAAAGATGAAATGATGCAATTGACACTGGACTTGTGGCTTATCCAAGACACTTTGTTTAGTTAATTCCATTTTCCTTGCTTTTGCACAAAATGTACATTCCCTGCACTTTGTTTTAATATCCATCTTAGTAATCACATTCTGCCACAGGTAATTCTGGGGGCCTCTTCTAAGCTACAATTATCCCTCTGTTCCTCAGGGTTCCATATATGGGCTTACATTGCTTGCTTGGACAGCCTGAACATTTGCTCTAGGTACTCATGCTACATCACACTCTTCCCCCCCGCCCAAAAAACAAAACAAAACAAAAAAAAGTCCAATGAGGTCTCTGAACAGGTTTTCAGTGCCTCCCACGGACTTTAGCTGGTTCCCCAGTTGCTGATTTTTAATCAAATGTCCAAGAAAACCTTTTTATTTGTATTAAAACTGCTTATAAAGATTGTTTGCCTGTGAACAGTCAGATCCCAAGTAGTACTATTTTAATTGATGGTGATCTGTTTGCTAAATACAATTCTTAGCTGACCTTGATTGAAATGCCTGCGTTTGAGAGCACAAGTGGCATTTGGTCACAAGAAGATGTTCCTGGAGGGGACACTACTCACACAGATCTATCCTTGACTAACTCTTGCTGCTGTAGACTGGATCCACGGAGAGAGGTGGAGCAGGCGAGCACACGTTGTCTCTGCCTGGGAATACACGGGTAGTATTAACTTTCCTGTGAAGACCCCCTCCAGCCTGAAGGGAACTCCTGGAAGTTGGAGATAGCTGTAGGATGCCAGAGGCATGGTCTTGGAGCACAAGGCCCTGCGCTGGCAGATACCACTATTCTGTTGACCCCCCCTCAAAGAATTCCCAGATCAGAAAGGCACAAATTATCTTTACTGAAGCTGGGTTTGTTTGCCCCAATCAGATCATATTCCCTGGTTTCTGGCAAGGACTGGTAAGAGCGCTGAAATACAGCAAGGAAGTCTGCTCTCATGAGGGTTTCTGGCTGCTGGGAAAAGGCTTTTCTCATGAGAGTCACAGCCCAGTTTTCACAGACTCAAGAGGTTTAGATAGCTCAGATACAGTATGAATCCAAATGTTTGGATATTCATCCAAACTGAAGTTGAACTCTGATCCTATCCCGAAGAGTGACTGGCCCATGTGTAATTATAGCAATTCAATTTCATGAAAAGAAAACATTCTCTCCCTTCCCTATTTAAAAAAATAGTACGTATTCAAGTGATTGGTACATTAACAACCCCACCACTTCCATTTTCAAGCTCTGTGTCCTATTTTATTTATATCTGTACATTTATACAAAGCAGACTCCATATTTAAACAGCAGCAAAACCATACAATCACGATGAAAAGAAGTGCTTGTCACTTCAAAATAATGGTCTGTTCATTTCTGAATTAAAGTCCAACCCTGTTACAATTGAAATCCATTGCTAAATTACTGTTGACTTCAGTGGGAGCAGGATTGGCACTTTTATGTGGAATCCTTACATAAATACTTATTATACACAAATAGACTATGCTAAAAAAACATTATTAAGGTTGCAAAATCAAGCACTCAAATGTTAGGATATGCCAGAATTAAGGTTGCCTGTACAACCTTAATTCAGCCCCTTGTGTGTGAGCATTCTCATACAAATAGTGCCTGTTGGAATTTCTTCAGCGGAACAATTTTCCACCAGAGAATGCTGATTCATTCAAACTGAAATGTTTCCTGGAGATGGTTCCATTTTGGCAAAGTTGTGATGATACTCAGGCCGGGTTCTGAGAGAACCTCCTTGGTTTCCTGCCATGCTAGGCAGGCTGCTGCAGAGCTGGGAGCCTGAATGTTCTGGGGGCAGTGGCTCCCACACTCATGCAACTCAGCAGCATGGATTCCCAGGGTATGTCTACACTGCAGCTGTGAGGGAGCTTCCCAGCCCAGGTAGACAGACTCGCATTACCTGGGCTCAAGGTGCATGCTGAAAATAGCAAGGTGACTGTTGTGATTCAGGCTGCAGCTCACGTTCTTAAACCCACCAGGCCCTCGGCTGCTGTGAAAAGGCTTTTTTCATGATATTTACAGCCCAAGTTTCACAGACTCAAGAGATTTAGATCGCTCAGATACAGTATGCTAGCATGCTAGGTTGAGCCCAGTTAGTACGAGTCTGTCGACCTGGGCTGGGAGGCTCATTCCCAGCTGAAGCGTAGACATCTCTCCAGGATCTATGGCTCCAGGGCAACCCACCAGACGGACCACTTCTGAACCTGAGATCCTAGGGGTTACTGGATCTGTGGCTGTGTTCCTGTTCATGGAGAATTTTGAAATTTTTTGTTTTCATTCCAAATCGGAACAAAGCCCAATTTCAAAATCCTCCATAACATGGAATGACCTTTCTCTGCACAGCTCTTGATATGGTCTTTAATTACATGATCACACACTATTTTTTCCACAGGACCCCAGCCTCATTCAGTCCTCAGAATGGACAGTGCTCAATTAATGAGCAGCTACTCTGTATTTTGTTTTATGTTCATTGTTCAATGTGTAGCCTTAGACTTTACTTACTGTACACTATTCCAACCTTTTTCTGAATACCAAATTATTAATTTCCTCATGGACTTTTCTGTGGCACTCATCACTGTAGTACCTGAGTGCTTCACAAACATTAATTAATTTATCTCCACCACACCCCTGTGAGGTAAGGGGGTGGTATTATCCCTATTTTAAAAAATAGAGAGTCACAGAGAGATTGGGGTCAAAAGCATCCCCTAATTTTGGGTGACCAATTTGAGACACCTCAGACCTCATTTTTTCAAAATACTTAGCACTTTGTAGCCCCTCATATGTTCAAAGCCCCACTGCATTTGACTTCAGATGAAGCTGTGAATGCCCAGCTTCCATGTAAATCTGACCCCAAAGTCTCTGGGGTCTCATCCCTGATCAGGTCCATTCTATGCAGTGAATAAGAGAGGGGTCCCATGGAAAAAATGTTGAAATACTATGGAATCATTTAATTAACAACTGCATCATAACTCGTACACACAAGGGGATGGAATTGTGATTGCCCAGGCAATTCTGGAATTTCCTAACATCCGAGTGCTTGATTTTGCAACCTTAAAAATATTCTTTGAACATAGTATTTTCATATGTAATTTCCTAAGGTTTTCCTAAAAAGGTAACTGAAAAAACAGTATTACAGCTCTCAATTTTAAGTGTAACAACTAAAACAAATTATTCACTTCTAATAAACTAGTCAGAAAGCAGAGATTTGCAAATACTTTCTGATTAATTTAGAGTTAAATACCAGTATTCATTGAAATCAGCTGTAATTAAGAGATACACCTTCACCTCTGTGACATGATTGGTTAACATTACTCCAAGCATCAATATTGATGAACTCTCTGGTGGTAAAAACTAGACATGCTTAGACTCAAACCTGACATTTTTCATGCAGTCATGACCCAGGTTTTCTTCTTGTAGGTAAATGCACATGTTAATAGTTACATATTGAAAATTTGTCCTTAATCTAGAATTCTAGACATTTATCTTCAGTCTGAATAGTCTCCTTACACCATGTGCATACATTCCCAGGTTTGGTGTATAATTTCTTGCCCATGACCCCATAGAAAGCATGCACATCTAACATACTATAATTTGGATATTTCTGATGCACTGGTCCAAAATTAAAAGTGTTCCCTACATTTAAAATATCTCCTTAAAACTGGGAGCTCCTTGGGTATACCAGAGCTCTGCTTAGCACATCTTGGTAGGATGGGGATTGAAAATTGATGTTATACCATATTTACACGGACACACATGCCCTGGTCCTGTGGGCAGCTGGGAATCAGTTTAGCCCCAGAGAAAGTTAGAGCAGCCCCCAAGCTGCTTTAATGTAGGCTAGTTTGTAATAGCGCTCTAGGGGCTGTTATACTAGTGAGGATTGCCAAATCAAACATGCCTGGATATAAAGCTGGCTAGTTTATTGGGCTCAACAGGTAGTGATCAACATCTTGATGTCTAGTTGGCAGCTGGTATCAAGCAGAGTGCCCCAGTGGTTGGTCCTGGGGCTGGTTTTGTTCAACATCTTTATTAATGATCTGGATGATGGGATGAATTGCACCCTCAGCAAATTCACAGATGACAGTAAGCTGGGGGAAGAGGTAGATATGCTGGAGGGCAGGGATAGGGTCCAGATTGACCTAGACAAATTAGAGGATTGGGCCTAAAGAAATCTGATGAGGTTCAACAAGGACAAGTGCAGAGTCCAGCACTTAGGAGGGAAGAATCCCATGCACTGCTACAGGCTGGGGACTAACTGGCTAAGCAGCAGTTCTGCAGAAAAGGACCTGGAGATTACAGTGGACGAGAAGCTGGATACGAGTCAGCAGTGTGCCCTTGTTGCAAGAAGGTCAACGGCAAATTGGGCTATATTAGTAGGAGCATTGCCAGCAGATTGAGTGAAGTGATTATTCCCCTCTATTCGGCACTGCTGAGGCCACACCTGGAGTACTGCATCCAGTTTTGGTCCTCCCACTACAGAAAGGATGTGGACAAATTGGAGAGAGTCCAGCGGAGGGCAACAAAAATGATTAGGGGCTGGGGGCACATGACTTACGAGGAGAGGCTGAGGGAACTGGGGTTCTTTAGTCTGCAGAAGAGAAGAGTGAGGGGGGGGATTTGATAGAAGCCTTCAACTACCTGAAGGGGGGTTCCAAAGAGGATGAAGCTAGGCTGTTCTCAGTGGTGGCAGATGACAGAACAAGAAGCAATGGTCTCAAGTTGCAGTGGGGGAGGTCTAGGTTGGATATTCGAAAACAGTATTTCACTAGGAGGGTGGTGAAGTACTGGAATGTGTTACCTAGGGACGTGGCGGAATCTCCTTCCTTTGAGGTTTTTAAGGTCCGGCTTGACAAAGCCCTGGCTGGGATGATTTAGTTGGGGTTGGTCCTGCTTTGAGCAGTGGGTTGGACTAGATGACCTCCTGAGGTCCTTTCCAACCCTGATATTCTATGGTCTCTCCATCACCCTCAGTATTCTCTCCTATGATAGAAGAACCGTGCTGTTTCTACACCAGCTGGGGGTGCCTCTATTCAATGGAATTCACCAGATGCCCCTTTATGGTCATTTTCAGTCCCCTGGGTGCTGCTGAATGCAGGCATAGGTATAAGTATTTACTAGGTAGGATGCAGGCAGGGGTGAAAGTAAAGCGGTACAGGCCGGTAGGGCATACCAATAAAGAGTGGCCACCAGTACCAGCCTGTACCCAGCTGACTTTAAAGCAATGCCACGGCAGCGCTTTAACATCGCTGCCCCTTTTGCACCCTCCTGTTGGCGGCCCTGTTGGTAGGACCTAGCAGGGCCGCCGACAGGGGTGGGGGCAAAAGGAGCAGATGCCCCAGGGCCAGCGACTTAAAAGGGCCTGGGGTTCCGGCCACTGCTGCCGCTGGAGCCCAGGGCAGCGCGGGCCAGGCAGCGTGGAAGGGCTGGCTGGGGGAAGCTGACCCCCAGCCCCGCCCCTTCCACCTGAGGCCCCATCCTCTTCTGGGGGCCAGCTCCGGCCCCCGTACCGGTAAGTCTTCGGCTTTACTTTCACCCCTGGGTGCAGGTGTGAGTTAAGGCAGTCAGACAAAAAGCCTACAGGTCTTAAAGCTTGTAGGACAATAAGTTAACCAAACTAATTGAAGCATAAGGCCTAAAAGGAGCATAAGCAACTAACCAAGAGTGGCCCACATCACAAGATGTCACAAGACAGAATGTTGTAACAAACAAGTATGGTTAAACTGCTGATAGGTAACCCCAAAATATCAGTTGATGCTAGTTTTGTATCTTTTAAGATAAGAACATCAGTAGATGTTCAACTGAAAAAATGCTATTGTAACCAATTGACACATATGCTAATAACAGGTTTCAGAGTAACAGCCGTGTTAGTCTGTATTCGCAAAAAGAAAAGGAGTACTTGTGGCACCTTAGAGACTAACCAATTTATTTGAGCATGAGCTTTCGTGAGCTACAGCTCACTTCATCGGATGCATACCGTGGAAACTGCAGCAGTTTCCACGGTATGCATCCGATGAAGTGAGCTGTAGCTCACGAAAGCTCATGCTCAAATAAATTGGTTAGTCTCTAAGGTGCCACAAGTACTCCTTTTCTATATGCTAATAAGCTTCAGGTAAATGACATAATAAAGTATGACAGGAGAACATCCCAGTATTGTTAGGGTGAGGAAGCTTAGACATGGATAGTGGGGCAGCCATATAAGCCTATAAAAGGGCTAGCCATGGCCTAACCCAAAGGGATTTTCCTGGCATGCCAAAGATAGGACAAATCGATCACCTGTCTCACCGGTTTTAGGTCCACCCAAAGGAGGGTGGGGGACATTTGCATTATATCAGTCTACTTTGCTGGTTTGTAATGTTTGTGATATTGCTAACTGTGCTAATAAAACCAATACAAAATCAGGTGGTCTTTCCTAAGTGTGAGCGACTTTCCTGGGTGCAGTGGAATCCTCATCCCAGTAATAGCTCTGGGCCTGATCTCAAGGCATGAGAATCCTGCCAAATCACAGAATGTTAAATTGGACGCACTGATTCATGGGTAACATGGAGCAGAGTCATTGCAAATAGTAAATTGTGGAAAAAAAACAAAACAAAACACTGATTTTAGTGACAATTTAAACCAATACAAAGCATACTTCTGCTCTTACCGGCAAATTATTCACAATGACACTGGGGTTAGCATCGCATTGAGCAGGCAAAATGAACATGGATATTGAATAATAGGGACAGATTCAGGACTCTCTCTACAGAAAACCTTGAGACATGGAAGAAAAAGACTAAAATTTGTACTTATGGCTGAAAAGTTTTTAATGTTTCTTTGGACTGAGAAAAACATAGATAAACAAGTTCCAAATAGCATTCTCTTTGTTAGGATCAGTTTGACATGTTTTCTACACATCAGTTGGGCCATGTCTTTTCCAAGGGTCTGCTGAAGCTCAGTACAGTTTTAGCACCGTGTTCTGGAGTTGAGGTAATTTGCTTTAACACAGTTCATTTGCTTTCATGGCATGTGACAATGTGTTGGCCTAGTGAAGTAAACTTCTTTTTCCCCCCAAACCAGAAATCACTGTGAAAATATTGTAAATTGAGCTGTAGTTCGTTAGAGACATTGTCTTCATTAACACACTTATGTACTTGCTATAATAGAATACATATGGACACATTTGAAGTATGTGCTGAAACTGAGCATGATATAATAAACTTGTTTAATTTAGAAAGATGTACACAGTAACTGTACAGAAATACATAGTTTCCCCTTAACTGTCTAAAAACTCACTTAATATGATGCATTTAATGGGCACCTTGGAGGAATTTCTGCCCTCCTCAGATACCCTTACAAATGAAACAAAGTTAGATTAAATTTCCACACTATTATAGTTTTTCTTTTCCTTCCCTGAAACAAAATTAATTTTTGTTTTTATTAATCAGGCAATAGTGTTTAAATAGAATAATGTTGAGGAATTTGGGCCACAGCGTGCCTGGAGTTAAGTCCCATAAAAGATTTTTGTCTCTTTAAAACATTATGTACCAGATTAATCCCTGGTGTAACTGAGGACTTCATAAGAATTGCACCAGGATGCATTTGGTCCAAATAATCCATTTTGGTTATGTTTTATTTTTTGTGGAAAATCCCCATGAGTTCACCTCTCTTCTTCAGCTCATGGGTTGAGAAGAGCAGAAGTAGGAGTAACTGAGGCAGAGAGCATGTAATGGAGGGCAGCTTCTCTGCAGCATGCTCCCTCCTTGACCCTGAGTCCACAGAGGTCTCTCCTTTTCAGGACTACAGGTTAAGATGGGGTATGCAGGGGTATGGCCAGGGAAGCAGCAACTCTCCAAGGCAGCTCTCCTGGGGACCAGGTAAATAGCAGATCATATATTCATTGGGAGTTACTGTAGCTTCAAGCCATAGTAATGGTCTCTGCATGCCTGTACCTTTCAGGGTGGGAACCTTTGGGCAAGGATGGTCAGGGACGGTAATGGCAAAATGGTTCCCATGCCGTAGGAAGAGAATCACAGAAGTGCAGGACTGGAAGGAACCTCAATAGGTCCTGTAGTCCAGTCCCCTGCACTCAAGGCAGGACTAAGTAATAGCTAGACCATTCCTGAAAGGTGTTTGTACAACCTATTCTTAAAAACTTCCTGTAATGGAGATTCCACACCCTCCCTAGGCAATTTGTTCCAGGACTTAACTACCCACAGTTAGGAATTTTTTCCTAATGTCCCACCTCAACTTTCCTTGCTGCAATTTAAGCCCATTGTTTCTTGTCCTATCCTCAGAGGGTAAGGAGAAAAAAATGTCACCCTCCTTCTGGTAACAATATTTTATGTACTTAAAAACTGTCCCCTCTCAGTCTTCTCTTCTCCCGACTACATAAAACCCAGGTTTTTTCACTCTTTCCTCCTAGGTTATGTTTTCTAGACCCTTATTTATTTTTGTTGCTTTTCTCTGGACTTTCTCCAATTTGAGAAGTGGAGGACCAGGGAGTATCTCCTGATGCTGGACTCTATGACCAGAGAGATTTGTCTGTAGATCCACAGACTGTGCAAAGTTTACAGTCCCTGCCCAGTGCTTGCTTCAATCCCCCTACCATAGATGGGAAGCCAGCAAAAGACAATGTGTGAATTCAGTCTTGTGGAGGCTTTGGGGTAGTCACCATTGTGCTCTATGAAAACTTCCTGGCCCAGTCTCCACAATTAGGCTGTTTGCTGCCCCACTCTGCTCTGTGCAGTAGAGGGAGTATAGATCTTGACAATTATGTCCAGCATTAATTTTTAAAACAGCTTTTCATACACATGTATACATTTTTTAAAAATTGAGAACCAAGCAATAAAACTAACAGGTATAAGTAAGCCCACCCAGTTGCAAGATTTGCATGATGGTCTAAGGTTTCAAAAGGGAATTGTGATTTTGAGTGCCTTTGCTTTTGGGTACCCAACCTGAGAGTTCTTCAAGGGCCTTATTTTCAGAAACTGCTCACACCTACCTTCTGATGGTCAGCCTCCTTTAAACCATTTAAGGTAGGACATGCATAAATCACTAGTAATATTTGAAAATTGAAGCCTATGTTCCTGATTTTCAGAAGTGCAGAACACCCAACAAATTTCAGTTGAAGTCACAGAAACTTCTCTGAAAATCATGATCTATATTGTTTTTTACCTCACAGATTTCATGCTTTTTGACCTGACGGGATCTTCTTTAAATAGTCCCAAACCAAAACCAGTACAAATTAAAAAGAAAAAATTAAAAGTTGCTTTAAAAATGCAGCTGAACTGTGTAATTTTCCTCGAGTTGATTAAATAGAGCTACACTATACATATTTTAGGTTACATTACAGTGAGGCTCTTAATTTTATGAATCATTTTGAGAAGTTTTGTGATTTGTGTGAGGCTGCAAATACTCTATATTTTATCTGTCACCACATTTAACCACTGTTGAGAATAATTTCATTGCTTATAATAAATTATACAGCATATTGTAAAGTATTGTCAACAAGTTCCAGGTTTTGCCTTTCATTTTAAAAGCTTAAGGATTAATCCTGATGGAGGTGATTCTGAATGTAATACACAGTGATACTAAGCAATGAGTTGTTATACAATACAATATTTTCAGCGTAGGCCAAGATTTTAAATGCTAAAAGTGACAGAAAATGCACTTTACAGTTAAGGTCCCAAAAGTGGACTCCAATGATCTAAATTTTATTCCTGGCTGCACCATGGCTTGTGTGTATGACTTGGACAAGTCAGCTAACCTCTCTATGCCACTGTTTTTCTGGCTGGAAAATGGGGAGTAATAAAATACTTACTTGACAGGGGGAATGTGAAACTTCATTCATTCATGTTTGTAGTGTGTGGAGATCCTCAATGGCAAAATGCTCTATATAAGTGTAAAATATTGTGGCTATTATAAAAATCAAACTGAATATAGGACAATAAGGATAAGATTTCAATGTGAGTTCAGAACTTCCATTAAAACTAACAAGAATTGCATAATGCACATGCACTGAGAGTGGGGCATAAGCATTACTTCTTTTTAAAAGCCTGGAATTAAATTGGCAAACCCTAAGATGAAATCCTGACCTCACTGAAGTCATTGGGAGTTTTGCCTTTGATTTCTTTGGGAGGAATATTTCACCTCTTGTATTTTAATAAATTAGAAAATATGAGTAAATTGTTTTTTTAATCTGAGACACAATCAGTCTAACCTTTTTCCTATCATATTTAACTTCAAAATGTGGCTATTTAACTATACTTTGTACTAGGATAAAATCCTTAAAATTGTTACTGCGATTTCAAATCACCAGGATTAGCAGGAGAGGTGTTCATGCCTCCCACATGTTGTATTTAAGGTACATTATTTAATTGTTCTGAATTGTCATGTGTAAAAGGTAATTCTGACCTTGCATGGTGTCAAAATCAAGTAAATAGGAAAACAGTTACTTGCTTCAAGGGACCAGATTATTTTAAGGAGTTATTATCTCAACTGGGCAAACATTTTACTAAAGGAAGGTATTAATGGATAGGCTTTGTTTGGCAGATGCCGCTTTTGCCAAGCAGTCATTTTGCAAAAAGCCATTATGTCCATTAGAGAATCTCAGAAGCTATTGGAAAGTGTCTGCATTCCCTTTCCTGTGAGCAAGGATACACAAGATGAAAAACAAGAATAATAATCTGAGTGCTAAAAGGGATAGTTAGTTGGGAGAATCATTCTGCACAAGTGATTCTTTTCATCTTTATGATTGTATCTGGCTTGAAAGCCTCCCCCACATTAGGTTCTTTTGTCAACATTTTTGCAGTGGGGAAACAGAGAGGCAAAACGTGCATGACTTTGTGATTGGAATGAAGCATTAAAAGGGACATGTTCATAAGAAGAAGATGCCAGAAAGATGATATTCATTGCTTCTTGTCCTGGAGTTTCCACACTGCATCTGTTCCAATCTGAATTATACTGGTGTAAACACAGAGGATCTGTACTCAAATTAATGAGTTTTCCAGATTTATACGATGCAATTTTGTTCAGAATATGGCCCTTCATTTTCAGATTTTCTCCAACAAGTCCAAGTATGCATTTTCAGAACAGCACTGAACAGATCTGCGACATATTACTGCACACTCATCATTCATCTACTTGTTTATTTCTCCACACAGTTAGGGGAGGCTTTTCTTAGGCAGTCTGGTGCATTTCTCCCTTTAACATGAGCTAAATAAGCTAAAGAATATTTTTCTTAATTAAAACAAGAACCAGGGCAGTGGATGAAAAGTTACAAATAGTTCTCTCTGAACTGGATGCCTTTAGTTCAATAGGGATAGTTTGCATAATCTTTTCTATATCAACAACATTCCATATGCATATTTCTCTCTAAAAAGAGCTACACAGAGGCAAACACTCCCAGCTAAAAGGCAGGAAAGTGAGGCCAAGTACAGAGCAGTGCAGTGCATCCCTCTTTAAAATCTCAGTTATTGGCCTAGTACTATAGAGTTTAGAGAGTCATAGCTCACTGAAGTCCAAGTCTGTTATTGTCCATTCACCCACGTGGGCATGAAATAGGGCTGGTCAAAAATTTTCTGTTGAAACATTTTTTTGTTTAGGGAAAATTGGGTTTTCAACAAAATGAAAATTCCCATGAAAGGTGTCTGCTTTTGACTCTTTCTCTAAAAAACCCCCAAAACCTGACAACTGTAAAGTTTTAGTTGAAAACCCTAAAATTTCTTATTGAGAATGTTGTCCTGGTGCCTCATGGGAACTGCAATTTGAATGCCTCGTGTCTCCATTCTCTACGTGTCAGGCTTCCTGGCAAGACTACTTCTCTCATGCTGCTGAAAATATTCAGTCAGCATTTACTGGGAAAAATTTCAATGATAACAAATGTTTTAGAATATTCTAGAAGGAAAAAAACAAACATTTTTCCGACCAGCTTTAGCATGAGAGGCCAGACAAGCCCAGGTACAATCAGAACCAACATAAATATTCTCTAAAATCTCAAAGAAAATGGTATCCAAAAGGTTTTTCACGTTGAAAAGATTCTGGTTTATTTTGTTTATGTGCATATGTGAAGATTTGGGGGATCTGTCTGTATCAATTATTAATTCTGAATGAGATTATGAACTCCCTGTATGTACCTTTGTCAAGCTACAGACACCATTTTGACCATGCCGCCCTTTTGCCTTCTCTATTGGCTGAGCTCCATTCAGGTTCCAGATATCTGAAGCGTTTGGGGATCCATCAGAAAGGGAGCCTTCACTGCAATCTAGTGGATGGCTAGCGGTATGGGTCACATCCGGAACAGGATTATAATATGCTCCTCAGATCCGCCTGGGTTTTCTGGGTTAGGAAACAGAAATACTGAAAAAGATCACAAGCAAAGTTGCTTTTATGGTATTTCTGATGTGACTAAAATGAGGAAATACTCAAAATCTCTAAAGAAAGATTGTTTTCATAAGAAAATGCAGCCCATTTTCAAGACCAACGAGGGTTAGGAGAAGCATGGACTTTTTGGATGGTTATCTGAATTAAACCTCAAAATGGTCTGATGTTCACAGAACACACAAGCTATCACTGTATGCACAAGCCTTTGTTTCCTAAGTCGAGAAAAAGCTGCATTATTATCTGTGTACTTTTGCATTTAACAGATAGGGCTTGATTCTCCTTTCAGCTTCACCAGTTCGACACTGCGGTCACTCCACTGAAGTCAGTGAAGTTACTTCTAATTTACTGTGGTGTAAGTGTCAGAAACAATCTAGTTTTCAGTAGACAGGTGTCCATGTTCTAAAACTGCCACTGCAACTGTCATTAACTGGAAACCTTGTGGGCATTTTTGGGAGAGAACTGAACAGGGATGGAGACTGAACTATCCTCTCTCCCTCTGCGATGGCCTCAATAGAGTATTATTAAAACACACCGGTGCAGCTGTAGAGAAGACTGTGGGAACACATACACTGGTGGTGTCCAGGTAGTACTGTTCTGTGGATGGACTTCAGAATCCAGAACTGTCGGCTAGCAGCCTGCCATATTCAGTCTTGGCCCTTTAAAATTCCTCCTTACTACCAGGGGATTTCCTGTCCTATCGATTAATTTGAACGGCACTGAGTTCCAATACCAAGACATTCCTTTACTGTAGGACACAGGGATATTAAAGGGTCTGGGTTTAAAGGGATAGCACTTGAAAAAAAGTAGGATTGGAACTACTTGCCATCCTATGATATACTCCAGAAACCAGTACAGGTGAGATCATCTTCATTAAAGGTCCGCAATTTTGGAATGCTTCCTTCTCTGTGGTCCAGACCCAGCTGAAGCCAACAGGAGTTTTGCCGCAGATTCATTGTGAGCAGGATCAGGTCTTAAATACACCAGGGTTTGCCAGTGTCATCCTTCTTGGTGAGACTTAAGACATTTTTATTTCCTTTTCAGTTTGAGAGTTTGTCAGGGGGTTATTTAAGGATGACGAGTTAATGATTTTTAGACTGGCTCTAAGATTTCGTTTGGGCCATATTGCAAAAGGAAATTCTTTTTTTTCCCCCCTAGTTGTACTTTTTTATTAAGGTTCTCAGAAGCTTTCCTAGTAGGAACACCTTATAAAGTACCAACTCTATTAAAAGTTTTAGAAAAAATCCAAAAGCAGCTACCTTTCTGATATGAATGCATAAAAATCATTCTGATTTATGGTGGAAAGTGGTCTGTAAAATAGAAAGCTTGTACTGCAATGCATATAATATTCTAAAAATAGTCTCACTGCAACTTTCTTGTACCCTTTCAGAATTACTTTATAGTGGGAGTGAAAACATGACAACATTCAAAACCACACTGCCATATCTAAGACTGAGGAAATCCAGTTTGGAGCTTAGCAAGAATTTAAAATAGGATATTTGTTCTAAAACATATTTCTAATTTCTCAGCATGTTAACTTACTGGTCAGAGATAAAGAACAAAGAAAACTTTAGTGACTCAGGACAAGAGATTTTTGTTCATAAATTTCATATCTTCAGCATGATTTTTGGCAACAATATAGTGAATGACCATGGTAAAGTGCCCTTTGAAATCTACAAAAAAATGTACCATACTTCACATAATTTCTAAAACATGCATGTCATGTTGTTATATTTGTACCACAGTGACAAAGACATTTTCAGTCTTTCTCAATTCTGTTTTTGTGAAATACCCCAGAGGGTCAGAGGGCTAAGTTACTAAATGTTTCCAAGATGCGTGGGAGTGCAAAGTGTTTATTTGCAATACTGAATCTAGCAACATGCTTTCTCATTCTAGAGATCACAATACAGTTTTTTTTTTAATTTGGGGGAGGGAGGGTTGCAGTGAAAGGGCAAAAACGCTTAAAGTCTCCAAAAAGTTTATAAAGGTAAGAGCTGCTGCTTTTTTGGGGTGTCTGGTTAATACTAAAATTAATGCAATAAAGCTAGCTGTAAAGGTTTGGATTTCACAGCAATTCCTCCATTTCTCTCAGTGTTAAATTTTACAGCTCTTTTTTTCTTGGCACATGTGGATGTGTTTTAAAAAGTATCCACTGGATGTGTAGAAAACAAACCGCCTTTAAAACTGTTCTTAGAGGCAAAGCGGTAAGAACAGTATGTACCAACATGGTTGGAACGCATTAGGAGTATAGATATTTGGGTCAAGTTATCTCCGATGTGAATTATGTAAGAAACTGAAATTCCATGGATTTTGACTCATTGAAATACTTTGGCTTTATTCCGCTGGGAGTATGTCACCATGTCCTGCTACAGAACTTGGGTTGGGTACAACCCGCTAAGCACATTAATGTCACGGGATCTAAACACCAGATACTTGTGGAACCCTCCATTTCCTCTCAGTTCAACCCTAATAAAAACTCAGCAATACTGAAATGTCTCTCATAGCTGATGATACTGAACAATTTGCAGTCTTGTTATAGTGAGGCACAGTTGTTATCACATACAAGTACTGTGAGCAATCTGTTATATATAGACCAAGCCTGCTGTGAAGTGCTACGCATCCTCCACTCAACAGGAGGCACCTGGCACTCTTGAACATTGAACCCCTATATATTGGTGAAAACAAACAAACTGAAGGAGCCCTATTCAGCCCAAATGCACCTCCTACAGCTGCTGGCCTTCTTAGTCTCCACGAACTCTGGAAGGTCATTGCTAAATTATCTGCTTGTAAATTATGTGCTTTTTAAGAATTATCTGCTTGTAAAAAAACCAGAATTGAATTTTGACTCTTCTAGATACCATTAGTTTAACCGGAAGTGGACAGGGAAGCAATATCACATGGGGCAGTGACATGCTTGGTTAGCAGAAATAAACATATTAACAGTCCACGAACTATGTGCTATCACAAATGGTGTTCTTTATCCTGAAAAGGGGAACACTAGAGCTGTACAAAAGCAGTGAACTTTTTTCAAGTTATTAAATGTGAATTTCATTTCATCTGAGGGATTTTGTTCCTCTGAATTTCTGGCTTTTCCAGAAATTTGGAAAAATGGCCACTGTTCTCATTGTAAACATACAAATACATATCTGTGTATATTTTCGCTGCAAAGATTACTTTGCCCCCAAATATTTTCACCTGGAAACACTCTTTCTGCTGAAAAACTGGTCTATTTTTATTCAAAATGGTTCTATGTTTGAGAAAAAAATTCCCCAAAGTTCCTAATTTTCTTTTTAAATATACTACAGTCCTGCTCAGATTTGGAGCTACTAGAGCATTTGTAAAATGACTCAGCCCATAAATGGGCTCTATCTATATTTCTGCAAGAACAGAGTGAGACAGGCACTGGGATTGTTCTGTTACACACCTGAATATTTTGCTCCGACTCTTCTGTCACTGCACTCGGGGTTCTTTTACCACACCTCAGATCTACTCTGTGCCTAATTTATTTCCTTATACCTTAAACAGGGTATTTAGTAGGGCAGAAAACAAATTTAGGAAATAAATCACAACAACTTTCACCAGTTCTAAATCCTTCCATTAGCTCCCCCTCTTCCACCATCAACTTCAAGCTCCTTGTCCTTACTTTGAAGCCCTCCATAGGTTAGTCCCTTCCTATCAATCCAACCTATTATCTTATCACAAGGTCGTCTCCTGCTTTCTCTCTGCCACTGATGCCAGCCTAGGTTACCTGATTCTCCACATCTCTGACAAACATTTGCGCAATTTCTTCCATGCTGCCCTTTACGAGTGGGAAAAGCTCCCTGTCAAAATCACCACTTTATTCTCATCCAAGTCATTTTTCAAACTCACCTGTGCCATGATACATATAGTAATGTACATTCTGATAAAGGCTAGGCAGGTGGGGAGCTACCTCTGACTAGCTCAGAATTCCGTACATCCTATTATATCTACTTGTTGTCCACTGGAACAACTTATCAATGGTCATTTTGGCGTCTCCATCACTGTCAATTTTTAAATCAAGACTGGATGTTTTTCTAAAAGACATGTAGCTCTAGGAATTATTTTTGGGGAAGTTCTATGGTCTGTGTTATAGAGGGTCAGACTAGATGAGTCCCTTCTGGCCTTGGCATCTCTGAATCTCCACAAACCAGCTCCGGCCACTCTGTGTTCTTCATCTGCTTCTTACATCTTGTCCTTTAGACTGTAAACTCTTTGGGGCAGAGACTATGATTTATTATATGTTTGTACAGTGTCTAGTACACTGGGACAATAGTTGGTTGAGGTCTTTAGATGCTACCTCAGTATGTTAAAAAATAATAATACCTTGAAGGATCCTAAAAAAAACAGGTCATTCATCATGTGCTCCAGTGGTATGGATGGTTAGATATTGCTTGTCCTCGTGTTCCAGGCAAACACAAGATCATGTGAGAAAGTGGTGTTGATGTCAAGTACATACTTCATTGTGTCTCAGTTTTGGAATATATTATCTTTCATAGCTGGTGGAATTAGGAAATACCAAATTGGGAAGGCCGACTCTTTTGATTATTTTCCCAGAGAGCATGGCATGAATATCTCTAGCTGGAAACTTGAGCCACACTTAATTGAATATTGTTATGTCACCTGTGTCTAACCTTTGTTATTGTCTGCAAGACCGGACAGATTGGTACAAGTTACAAATTAGACAAATTACAGGCTAATTTTTGCATTTGTAATGAAATGCAAGAAAATCCTCAAGCCATGAAAATGTATCAGGTGACACTGTGAACATTTCACACATCTCTCTGGGTAATTAGTAGCAGCCATGTGATGCTTGAAATGGTGTTACACTGTCCCTTATTACTGTCCTCTACTGGCGTCATTGGAATGACATCGGGGAACTTATTACATATGTTCAGCAAGTGTGCCAAAATTCCCAATATGGGAAATGCCACCTCCTCCCCTCGCCCGGCAGGCTGTCTGTATGTGTCATTCAGAGAATAAATCTGAAGGGCTACAGCCTGAATTAAGATCTCCCTGGCTGATAGTTGTAGAGCTGACAGCCAGACTGATGAAGAAGATTGGCCACTGGGAAGCCTCTTTAGCAGATCATTGATGGAGGAAACACCTTTTCTATTAGCAGCAGACCAGTGATGTGGGAATGTCTCTTTCCGATTCCCCTCCACACTGGTAAGCCACACAGAGAATGATGATCCAAGGGCTGCAGAAAATCCTGAGGGATTTACAGTTCTTGCACAAGGAACATAGAGGAATGGCTTTAAAATAGAGAGGATGAGGTCATTTCTTTGAGCTCTCTTCCCTTCCAAGTAGCTCCTCAACTTCCTGCTGGAGGCATTGTGTG
Source organism: Eretmochelys imbricata (assembly GCF_965152235.1). NCBI lineage: Eukaryota > Metazoa > Chordata > Testudines > Cheloniidae > Eretmochelys > Eretmochelys imbricata. The sequence continues at coordinate 33,441,546 of NC_135573.1, read as the reverse complement.
CAGGGGTTTGCCCTTTAATGGGCTGGCCAGCTGAGGCTTGTGTGGCCCAGCAGGCCACAGGAATTTCCTGTTGAATTGGCACAGTAACGTGCAGTATTTGACTATCCCCCTCATAAATGGACTCGGCACTTAACAGATAATAGTAGAAAAATTCTTTACAAAAAGCCAACATTTTCAAACCTGTCTAAATCCACTCATAGGTATCAACACAAAGGTAAAAGTAGCTTGATTTTTTTCAAAGGCAACTCCAGCTCCCATGGCCTTTGATAGCTGCCTAACTCTTATGAAAATAAAGCCACTTTTATTTAGGTGTTGAAATAAAGCCATGATTTTTAACAGCCATTAGTGATTTTGCATGCTTAAACTGAGACACCGTAGAGGGCCTCATTTTCAAAAAGAATAGCACCCGCCCTCTCAAAAATCAGACCCCTTTAAAATGTCCCAAATTGGGCACTCAGAAATTGACACACTCAGAACCACTATTCACTTTTGAAATTCTTACTTATGAAGAGCCTAAGTCTTGGCTGCTAGGTTTAAAACTTTTGGCCAAAAGCAAATGATACATTGCTGGAAAACTTTGGCTTGGTATATCTATTAATTTAACTCATCTCCTTTCACTGTTCATAGAATCATAGAATATCAGGGTTGGAAGGGACCTCAGGAGGTCATCTACTCCAACCCCCTGCTCAAAGCAGGACCAATCCCCAATTAAATCATCCCAGCCAGGGCTTTGTCAAGCCTGACCTTAAAAACTTCTAAGGAAGGAGATTCTACCACCTCCCTAGGTAATGCATTCCAGTGTTTCATCACCGTCCTAGTGAAAAAGTTTTTCCTAATATCCAACCTAAACCTCCCCCACTGCAACTTGAGACCATTACTCCTTGTCCTGTCCTCTTCTACCACTGAGAATAGTCTAGAACCATCCTCTCTGGAACCACCTCTCAGGTAGTTGAAAGCAGCTATCAAATCCCCCCTCATTCTTCTCTTCCGCAGACTAAACAATCCCAGTTCCCTCAGCCTCTCCTCATAAGTCATGTGTTCCAGACCCCTAATCATTTTTGTTGCCCTTCTCTGGACTCTCTCCAATTTATCCACATCCTTCTTGTAGTGTGGGGCCCAAAACTGGACACAGTACTCCAGATGAGGCCTCACCAACATCGAATAGAGGGGGACAATCACGTCCCTCGATCTGCTCACTATGCCCCTACTTATACATCCCAAAATGCCATTGGCCTTCTTGGCAACAAGGGCACACCGCTGACTCATATCCAGCTTCTCATCCACTGTCACCCCTAGGTCCTTTTCCGCAGAACTGCTGCCTAGCCATTCGGTCCCTAGTCTGTAGCTGTGCATTGGGTTCTTCCGTCCTAAGTGCAGGACCCTGCACTTATCCTTATTGAACCTCATCAGATTTCTTTTGGCCCAATCCTCCAATTTGTCTAGGTCCCTCTGTATCCTATCCCTGCCCTCCAGCATATCTACCACTCCTCCCAGTTTAGTATCATCCGCAAATTTGCTGAGAGTGCAATCCACACCATCCTCCAGATCATTTATGAAGATATTGAACAAAAGCGGCCCTAGGACCGACCCCTGGGGCACTCCACTTGACACCGGCTGCCAACTAGACATGGAGCCATTGATCACTACCAGTTGAGCCCGACAATCTAGCCAACTTTCTACCCACCTTATAGTGCATTCATCCAGCCCATACTTCTTTAACTTGCTGACAAGAATACTGTGGGAGACCGTGTCAAAAGCTTTGCTAAAGTCAAGAAACAATACATCCACTGCTTTCCCTTCATCCACAGAACCAGTAATCTCATCATAGAAGGCGATTAGATTAGTCAGGCATGACCTTCCCTTGGTGAATCCATGCTGACTGTTCCTGATCACTTTCCTCTCATGTAAGTGCTTCAGGATTGATTCTTTGAGGACCTGCTCCATGATTTTTCCGGGGACTGAGGTGAGGCTGACTGGCCTGTAGTTCCCAGGATCCTCCTTCTTTCCTTTTTTAAAGATTGGCACTACATTAGCCTTTTTCCAGTCATCTGGGACTTCCCCCGTTCGCCACAAGTTTTCAAAGATAATGGCCAATGGCTCTGCAATCACAGCCGCCAATTCCTTTAGCACTCTCGGATGCAACTCGTCTGGCCCCATGGACTTGTGCACGTCCAGCTTTTCTAAATAGTCCCGAACCACCTCTTTCTCCACAGAGGGCAGAGGTGCGATTGGAGGATTTTTAGTTTCCTATGTGGATAGCTCTGGGTAGCTATAGCAACAAACTTTTCTCTTATAAGATAACTCTCATGCAAAGGACTTTTGCAAAGGGAAAAAAAAGCTGCCTTACTAACAACTCAGTTAGTTGTTTTAAATTCTCTCACCAGCTCAGTACTTGGGTAACATTTTCCTGATAACTTCTGGGAGAGCAATACAGCGGTGCATAGACAATCCAGGAAGTTTTTGGAAAGCATAGGGGACAATTTCCTGGTGCAAGTGCTAGAGGAGCCAACTGGGGGGAGCTTTTCTTGACCTGCTGCTCACAAACCGGGAAGAATTAGTGGGGGAAGCTATTCCCCATGTTGTGATGCCCAGCGCAGCAGTCTGGGAGCTGACCTTGTTTGTGAAGACAGAGGCAAAAAAAGCATTGAGTACATTAGCTTTTTCCACATCCTCTGTCACTAGGTTGCCTCCCTCATTCATTAAGGGGCCCACACTTTCCTTGGCTTTCTTCTTGTTGCCAACATACCTGAAGAAACCCTTCTTGTTACTCTTGACATCTCTCGCTAGCTGCAGCTCCAGGTGCGATTTGGCCCTCCTGATTTCATTCCTACATGCCCAAGCAATATTTTTATACTCTTCCCTGGTCATATGTCCAACCTTCCACTTCTTGTAAGCTTCTTTTTTATGTTTAAGATCCGCTAGGATTTCACCGTTAAGCCAAGCTGGTCGCCTGCCATATTCACTATTCTTTCAACACATCGGGATGGTTTGTCCCTGTAACCTCAACAGGGATTCCTTGAAATACAGCCAGCTCTCCTGGACTCCTTTCCCCTTCATGTTAGTCCCCCAGGGGATCCTACCCATCTGTTCCCTGAGGGAGTAGAAGTCTGCTTTCCTGAAGTCCAGGGTCCGTATCCTGCTGCTTACCTTTCTTCCCTGTGTCAGGATCCTGAACTCAACCAACTCATGGTCACTGCCTCCCAGATTCCCATCCACTTTTTCCACATAGGAAACTAAAAATCAACATTTAAACAGAGGAGATAATTGATTTAACCTAACCTGAAGTTTCCTCCAATCGCAGGAAAATCCATTCAAAGATAGATACATTTTTTAATACTATAGAATCACAATTTAACAGCAATTACTTTGATTTTTCCCCACTTTATATCTCCACTTAGAAAAAGGATAGTCTCCTAGTAAATGAAAGCCTTTCACTATATTGGAATGTAATCAATGCCCTCGTTCAAGAGGCTCCATTTCTACATTGTGAAGAGTGAACTGATATCCACAGACAACTGCTCTCTACTACTACTTTGGGTAAGGCAGTATTTAATGATGACATGGTATTTCAGGAAAGAAGATAACTTTTCTACACGTTGGCTGACAATTTTAGAGCATTCATAAATAACATGAACCAAAGGGGAAACAGGTACCTCACCTCCCCTCACTACCTACCCAAAGGGCAAATTAAAAAGCTGGTTTGAAGACTGCACAAAGTTATTCCTATGACATTTTAGGTTGTTAAAATGTGTTCCATGGATCTGGAATATCCTAAAGGTCAAGACTTAAAGTACATCTCAAAATAATCAAATAAATTTACCCATTTAGGGCAAGCACCAGTTCCACTTTGAAGACCATGGGCCCTCAATCCAGCGCCATTTTGCAGGACCTGGGCCCTAAATCATGTAATTGGCCATTATGCCCCGAATGGGTGAATAGAGGCTTTGAAATGGCATCAGCACTGTCCTCCTGACGCTCATGAAAGTTCCTTCTGCAGGTTCAGAACTATGATGTGGGCAGAAGGAGGCTCTGTGAGAAGAATGGCCATCCTACAATGTTATCCCCCTCAGGCCCTGTGAAAATACATCTCCTACCATAATGCTGATAATATCTTACAAGAAAAAACCCTTTCACATAGGAAACCCTTGATCAGGGCTTAATTTGTGCCAGGGCTTACCAGGGCTGATCCCCGGCACTTCTAGGCTTGGCAGTTCATAGCCCCAGCACTTCTGGGTTTGCTGCATCAGTTATGCCATAGCACCTAATTGCTTGAGCCCTGGCACCTCTTTCATTACAAATTAAACACTGGCCTTGTTGGAGGTTTGGCAGTGGGGTCCCATAACAACACACAGCACATAGAAGTGTTGTTGCTGGGACCAATTTTCCAAATTGTTTAGTACTCAGCTAAATTGGCTCCCATCTGGCTGCCAGTGTTGAAATCTTAAAGAAAATGTGCTATCAGGAAGGACCAAAATATCCTGGTCAGTTTTACTCCCCATTTCACCTTCCATTGCACTTCCACAGTGCCATAGATTTGCTGGTATGACCTGGGGAGCACACAGTGGCAGATTTTTAAAGATATTTTGGCACCTGATTCCCAGTGATTTAGGCATCAATAACTTTACAGATCTGGCCCATAGTGCTTATCTTCATTCTGCAAGTCCTCCTGAGGCCATGTCCCCTCTTCAATACACAGTAAGAAATTTTTAACCAAGACCTTTAGATGGAATGTCTGATCAGATGGCAATTCTGTGAGTTGAAACTCAAGAATTTTCATTCCCCTCCATGGGTTTGGCCTGCAGAAGGTATGCCTGGGTCATTATTTGTAAACAGTCAGACAATCTGACAAATGACAAAATCTGATTCCAACAACTGAAAAGCAAATACCGAAAAATATTTAAAAGTATTTTATGCCAAGTACCCTCAGGAAACACATACACATTTGCATTAACTTGAGCTCCATTCTGTAAAGAAGATGTGAATCACAAAAATTGTATACAACATCTAGTTCATTTGGGACATGACCACAGCTTTATATGCACAACTGCATACCAAGGAATGGAGAGCACAAGGTTTTAGTATTTTTTCCATAAAGAATTAGAGTATCTGCACCCATTTGTAATATGAAATGGGCTACATGAAAGGCATGCTTTTAATTTATAGGCAGTATAGAAAGAGAACTAGAACAGATAGGATTAATGCATATTCTAAATGCAAAGGTCTCATCTTACTAACAACTCTTCCGTTACATTTTTGAGCCAAAGAACCAATGCCAAGATGACAAGTGATTAATAGCAGTCAAGCCTGCATAAAAAGTAGAACTGGAGCTAAGCCACAAAGTTTAGAAGCAGATTTTCGCCGCAAAGCTCAGGTGTGTGTGGGAAGGGTTGTGTTGAGGGGTATGTGAGGGGGAATACTCTTCCAGAGTTTTGCTTTGGCCTGTTATTTAAACAGGGGTTAGTCGCAGAGTTTGGATCTACGTCAGAACTTCTTCCAAGTTCAAGTATGGTCAGATTTGGAAGTTTGGTTTATTTTTGGCCCCTAAAAGAAAGGGAGAGGGGTATGAAATTGTTATGAAGAGGTGAAATTGTTACAGGCCTTCAAAGTGACTCACCAAAACACTCATCTCCCACTTACACAAATCCACAGCGTTTTCTAACACTGCCCCCTTTTGTCCATGGAATGTCTTGCATTTTTTACCCTTTCACCTTGTCACAAGCCCACAAGCAATGTGTTTCAATTACGTACCTCCAAAGCTTTGAATATTGGTACTCCTCGCTACTTTCATTTGCAGAGCAGGGTGAATAATGGATTTTTCTGTTTGGTGGAAATTTCACAAAGTTTGATATCAAGCATTTTAAAATGATTTTTTTTTAATGTTCAAAAATAAAATGAAAGGAAATTTGTAAACAAAAAGTCATTTTAAACCCCCCGCCATTGTTTTTTTTTTAAATATAAAAAAAAATTAGCAAAATGTTTCAGTGTTGCTGAACCTGCATTTTTTGATGAACAAGGTTTCAATTAAAAAAATTTCTCTAGCTCTATTTGTAAAATTCTCATAGGCCAACAGTTTTCAGGAAGCAAAATATATTTAAATAAATGTGCAATAATGCGGCTTGTGCATCTTTCCCCACTGACCCCAATCTTGGGTTTTGTGTGCACAAGAAAATTGCACCAGTTCAACTTAAATCAGTTGCTAAACTAGATTAGTTAAACCAGTGCGTCCCCCTGGGTAGATACTCTCATTTCAATTTAGGAGTGGCTTATTTTGGTTTGACTTAAAGTGATTCCCAATTGACTTAAGATAAACCAGAAGAATGTCTGGTTTAAACCAGAATAAGTTTCTACACAGCTTTTTGTACCAGTTTAACTTTTGAAAATCAATTTAAAATCACACCTTTAGTTAAACCAGCACAACTTTCTCATATAGACGGCCCTCTGATTGGGGGTCTCTAGACAGTACTGTCATATAAACAATGAATACAAATAAAATGTTGACATGAGATTTGACACTGCAACACATGTTAAGAGCAATTTCTCAGAAATACAGTTAAAATTAAATATCTACCCAGATTATTCAGGATATTGCTACCTTTAATGGACTGAAGTGTTCAGAAGAGACTTCGTTAATGGCACAATTATATATTTTACAATATATATTTTGTGTAGTAGCCCTCTTTGTTCCCTTTTTTAAAATATGAGTTGTTTTGAAAAGACTAACATTATCTTAGCAAAGTTTGATCCTTATGCAATAACAATAATGAAAAATGGTACAGCAGTGTAAATGTACATTTGTCTATGGCATTTTATTTCTAATGAATCTGTCACCCTTGTATAAAAGCCACCCTGATGTTTCATAATACTTCCTAAAATATGTACATCAGGTTACAGAAGAAAAACCTTGTTTTAAAATAACAAGATGTTTCATAAGAAAAACCTCCTAAGAAATGTGATACTATTTCAATTTCCTTTTCCTGATCAACTCTTAACCTCTTGAACAAGAGTGAAAACCTCATCCCACTGGGAAGGCTTTCAATCCAAAATGCCTATTTCAGATTAAGCTGTTGCTCCTGAGGATCAGGTTCATGACATTGCTAAAGACTGTGATGTTATTTTAAAAAGTTTCTATCAGTTTTTATTTACTAGCATCTTACTTTGGTTGATGATTTGCAAGCACAGAAAAATACATCGAGCAATGCTGGATTGTAGATTTCGTGGCTAATAACAAGCTGATCTAAATGTGCTTCAGGATTTATCCTTTGATAAAGTATATAGGTGAATCCCAATTATCTGAAGATTTTAAAGTACATTCAAAACTTTCAGAGTAACAGGTTGGAGAACTTGGAAGTTCCAGATCTGTGGAGCACCTAAACTTTGCAAGTTTAAACTGTTTTTGTTCCCCTCCCACAACACATACATGCTGTACAGGAAGGAGCGGGCAACAGCTCTCCAGGGGTTAGGTCTCCAGAGGGCTGAAGATTACTCCTGCAGACATAGGTGCTGGAACTAGGGGTGCTGTGGGTACTGCCGCACCCCCTATCTTGAAGTGGTTTCCATCATAAACAGCGTTTACAGTTTGGATCATTGGCTCTTAGCACCCGCAATATACAAATTGTTTCAGCACCCCTGCCTGCAGAGACAGCAGGGACACATTAACCAGAGGCCATTTAATCAAGGTTTACCTGTAGAACATACTGATAATCTAATTCAGTGTTACAGAATCAGACACAGATTTTAATTCTTATTTGTTTGCAGTGAACATAATGTTAATTATTTTCCCCTCCAAAAAATTCCTAATCTCAAATGATCATTTTCAGTAAACACTAGACATGTCTTTCTAATAAGCAATACTGCTAATAGTGCTATAATCTCAAAAGTCCTTACAAATATTCATGAATTAAGTCTCCTATCACCCTTAGAAAGTAGGGAAGTATCATTATATCCATTTTACAGGTGGGGAAACATGAAGAGGTTACAGACCTTGACTTGCCTAAGGTCACCAGGAATGGAAACTAAATCTGCTGACACCCAGTCCTATCCTTTTCTCACATGGACTAGCCCTTTTTCTGAGGCACACAAGCCTGTCAAAGGTTCAGCCCGCCTGCAGCAGGTACTAAAGTCAATGGCAACTGTGAATGCTCAGAGCATCTGAAATATCGTGTGGCCTTATGTTATATCGCTATATGATTTTTAAAATATACCAAGCAGGCGAGATCTACCAAAGGGAAAGTTGGTGGGACATTTTTAAGGATGACCAATACTTTTAATGCTTTATTATTACCAACGTTCCTAACTACGGCTGTTATTAATGAAAATACATACATTTAGGTTACATTGCACAGTGTGACACAGCTTTCTATCAAAGCCGGGGAACTATTTTAAAAAGTCATTTGCTAGAAAAATGTGGCAAAAAAGAGAGACTGGCTTGAACTTTACTATTCTGTTAGTTTGTTTTTTAATATTGCTAAATATATAACTCCACAATACTTAGCAGTTCTCAGACGTTTCCATGTTTGAGGTCCCATGTCTTTCTTGTGGGTACCTCCATGCATCTCTAGGGGTTACAGGAATTTGAATGTATGAAGCTCTTAACAAAATGCAGGCATATGAATGCAAGAAAAATATATTTTTTGAAGTGTAAAAAAGCCAGTTTTATTTTTGGACCCAAATAGAACAGATTTGTTTCCAGATAGTTGTTGTTGCTCTTTAAGGGCCAGATTCCTAAAATCCCTACTTCCACTGCATAGAACCTTACTATGCAAGTAATCCTATTGATTTCAATGGAACTAAAGGTGAAATCCTGACTTCACTGAAGTCAATGGGAATTTTGCCATTGACTTCAGTTGGACCAGGACTTCACCCTATGGGCCTATTAACACAATACTAAGGGTGAGAGAATCTGTCCATAAAGCGCCTGCTCTGCTCCTGTGAAAATTAGTAGTTGAGTCACTTCCCCAGGGATGATGCACATTCAGAACTGTTAAGGAATGATCCTATAAACATTTAGGCACATGAATAACTGAAGCAGAACCCACTACTCACATGAGTAAAATGTACATTTTTGCAGGATACAGCTTTACCTTTTGCACATAAACAGGTTACCATTTAAAAGTTCCACATTAAACAAACATCAGAAGGGTGCTGAAAAATCTCATAAGTAAATGTCTTCCCAAAACATAGAAATCTTGTTTAAGAGGAATACTTTTTATTGTATCAAATGCCTGAAGCATATGCAAGTACACTTTTATAGCATTTAAATTGCAAAATGAAAGAACCACATTGTTTACTTGCCCAAGACTTCAGCTAAGGCAAACCCCAGGGATCTCAGGAATCTTTGTGGATACCTGGGAAAATGGGATTCATAGGTAAGTCACAACAATAGCCATGACTCGCATTTCTGTCCTTATACTTAAGATAGCCATTGCACGGTAGTACACATTTTCTCAGTCAATTCACCAGCTTTTAAGACATTGTGCTCCTAGTGTTAGATGTTGATTGGCCCTTGAATGTCTGCACTGCAGGGTCAGTGGATAAGGAGCCTCCTCCACTTTTGAGTACCCCATAGGCGGGCCAAACGGAATTCCAGCTGGTGCATTCAGGGAAGTGCAGGGTTACTAACACATTACTGGCAGTGCACAATGCCCCAAAGAGAGCAGAGAGGGACAGAGAGCATATGGAGCCATAACTCCACCTTTCCATGATGGAAAGTGGATCTTGACGGCCACGGTGTATGGGCATGGGGACAGAGGAGAGCATGCTGCATTTATGGTTGCCACCTCTGAGGTACAAAAAAAACAGGACAGATTTCTCAGGACAGCTATCACAAAAAAGTTACCTGGGAAAACAGGACAGGTGGCAACCTTAGCTGAGCCCTTTAAAGGTAATCTGGCTACATGTAAATTGCAAATAAGGCCACTTTCTCAAAAGTCAGCCTCCTCTACTTGTCCTATAAGGCCACACCTGAAAGCCAACCTCTTTTCACACTGTAGGAAAGGTGCTTAAAATCTGAGCACATTGCTCAGAAGCTGTTGGAAAATGTTATGATGAACTCTGAGGATAGCAATTGCCTTGTACAAATAACTGGCCAGACATACAGTAAGGATAGTCTTTAAATAAATAGAGTAGATTTTAAATAAATACATACTAAGATAATATAGTTGCAGATTCTTTCTTCTGCTACTTACTTGCCAGGGCCCAAGTTCAGCATGCCTCCACTACAGCTGATGACAACACTAATAAATGAGAGAAATGAAAGAAGAAGTTCCCTGCATCTGCTTTAGGTGGGGTTAATCAACAGTTGTAAGAGAAAGACAAAATCATGAATTTGGGTCTTGGTAGGTTAGAAAGATTTTGATTGACCTTTAAATCCAAGGCTAATATTTGGCATTAGAATTTTATAATGTATAATGATCAAATATGCCATTTCAACATACTATAAAATAGTTTAAGTGAGAGAACAAAGAAGATATATACACTGTTTATGGTGCCAAGCTTCACCCACTCAAAGCTATTACCACTATTATGCACAGTGACTTCTAAATGGATTCCATACACGTAAATCTGCAGCCATTCTGAATGTATTCTTATCCCATCAATACCATAAATTCACACTAGTTGACTATGAAAAATATTTCCTGAGTAGATTACCAAGATAAAATTTCATGTGACTCCTTTGAGAATATTTAAATACCATCATTAAGTACTGAACAGTTCAATACCAAGTGTGCCAGCCAGTTACTGTCAGAAAAAAAAATGACATGCACTGTCTGTTTTCAACTATTAAAATAAACATATCGCAGAAATGAAACCCAAGCTTACACAATGAGGAACGTTATCCAGTATTTAAATAAACAGTTCTAAGAAAACCTCTGAAAATGTTTACCAAGCTATCTTCTTGGTAATTTCTATGGAGAGCATTTTGCTGCATCCTTGGATTGCCAATGAATCACAGTAACGCTAACAATACATATGTAAATTCCATTGGACAATGCTGAAACTTAATTGCCTGTAGTTAGCTCTCCAGGCAAGGGCATTTGATTTGAACTGGCGGTTCATTGCAAGAAAGTTTTTCTAAGATTTATTTTGTTTTCAGAAATCTGCTAATTTTTTAAAAAAAGATAAAAATACATTTATTCTTGATTAGATAAACTAAAAGCACCCACTTACTAATTAAACAATGTATACTGAATTCTTTTTATATTAAACATTGCTAGCAATCTGTCTTCCAAAATGACCAAGTTAGTGTTTTGTATATATTCTATTACAAATACAGTGTTCTGGCAAACATTGCCTATACACAGTTTAATGAATGTTATATATTACTTTGTAGAGTAATGAACACATTTCTTTTACATAAGTCAAGATATAAATGCTCAGTTCTACATATATTTTCTAATGATTATAATTGCATGATTTGGGTCATAGCCATATAACTACTAATATTTCTCATTTACCATGTTCATGGCAGGTGCATTAGAAAACATTGGACAAATAATATATTAACTACATCTTACATTACAAATTCAGGGGAAAATCATTAGGGGAGATAGAACTGAGGTTTTTTTTTGTATGCTCCTTGTTTTGAAAGGGAGATGAGTTATTGCTGAAATGCCCTGCAATGGCAGCAGCAACAAAGCAAATTCAATGTTCAGAGTTGTAATAATGTAGTCAGGTCAGATTCATTTGCCTTCACAATGAGAAACAGGCCCTTTCATTCTAGTGGGAAACTGACACATGCAGATAAGTGCTCACTGCTGCATGTATCGTGTAAACTGTGGCGAAGGTTTTACCTGCAGCCCAAGTTCTGATCATTGACAAAGTGCACAGACCTCAAATGTAACATTTACACTGACTATCTACCTGTTAATCCATCTCCCCCTAAAATGTGAATACTAGCTCTAATTCAGACTTTAAAACTCTAGAGACTCATTTTTCTTCTTGACAGGTTTCAGAATAGCAGCCGTGTTAGTCTGTATCTGCAAAAAGAACAGGAGTACTTGTGGCACCTTAGAGACTAACAAATTTATTAGAGCATAAGCTTTAGTGGGCGACAGCCCACTTCACCTATGCATCCGATGAAGTGGTCTGTAGCCCACGAAAGCTTATACTCTAATAGATTTTTCTTCTTGTTCAAGGCACAAGTGAAACAGTGATCTTAGTTCAGTCCCTAGTGGACAAATGCAGAATAAGTAACAATCTCATAAGCATGATTCAGCAGGCAGTTGCTCAAGTAAAATCATGCGTGCGGGAACACAGACGACATTTCTCCTTTCCATAGCATTTGCTTTGAAAGGTAGAGTGATAACTGAATGAGAAATCTTACACTCTAGAAAGAGACAAGCCTCCAGTTCTAATCTTTCATCTTTCTAAAGAATTCCATGTACAGTTTAAAGAAAGAAAGACTGAAATAAAAAGTGAAAGATACATAACTGGGTTTATCTTATTATGTATATTTTCTTTTACACATGAGTTTACTGCACATAATCATCCTTATATCGTTAGCACCAAACACATAGTAACTACAGTTCAATCGATAAGAAAATAAGCACACTAACTACAGAACTGTAAACAAAAGGCATTAAATCTTTTCTGCAGTGGCTGACAGGGATTTGAATTGTAACTGATACAGCTGTCAACAATTACACTAATATGCATTTTTATTGCATATCCAGTATTTGTTCTAAATGTGAACTCTTATCACAACTGAAACATGTAACTCATGGAATACAAAAGATGTAGACAATTTTGTAAGTGCAATCTTAGCTGATTAAACATTTCACCAATTGTTTAAGTGGCTTGCAGAGTCTTGGCAAAGTAACATTAAGCAGGTCTTAGGGACAGCAGTAATATCTGTGTGTCCACCAATACAGTGAAAAATATATGTTTTTGATAGAAATTATCAGCTGTGCAGGATTATAACTCACTGCCAATTCTCATTCCCAAGCTGTGGGCTTGATCCTGCAAAGATTTCCACAGGTAACTTTACTCCCATGAGTAGTTCTATTGAAGTCAATGGGATTACCCATATGAGTAAAGTTATTCACCTGCATCAGTCTTTGCAGGACCAAAGCCCCAAATTATATTTTAACTACAAAAAAGTTCATTTGAAAGTTTACACTTTTAGCACAAATTACTAAAAAGAATTTATTTTTGTATTACTCAGAAAAGCTCCTGATATTCCTTCAGTACTATTTTATATAGACTATTTTATGTCCAATGTAATCCATACATTTTAAAAAGTCATACTTGATTTTTTAAAAATATTATATTGTGGCTTTTTACTAATTAGCTGACTGTGATAGTACAAATGAATATGTTTTGGGGAGAATAATAATATTCTTATTACATTGCCTTCAAATTATTAATCACATTCAGGCAGTCGTGTTAGTATTTCTTTAAAAGTGCACACATTTGCGGTGGGTACCAGGTATCCTTCATGACATCTGATCTGAAGCCCAGAACTATAAATAGAGGTTATGAGAATACTTAATGAAAAGTGTTCCATCATTAGAAGTCTCTGAAGGATAATTATACACTGTGGCTTTCAAAACATTCTCAGTCCCCTGGGATCACGCTTTTAAAAAGATGCATATCCCAGCAATGTGAAGAAAGTTTTGCTCCCAAAAGCAAGCCCAAAGAAGAAAGGGTGAGTTCTAGCTGCAACATTTCTCACCATGTATAACATGGAAATAGACAAATCCACATTATCTCAGTTCTCAGAGAAAGACATGCAAACTGTGAACAACACAGGGAAGCACGATAAATAATCAGTTCAATGAGAATTTGAAAGGGAAACTCTTACTTTTTGCAGCCACTGTGTGTAATTTTCCATCACATGTTCCAGATGTTGCAGTTTCTGGGAAGAGAAATCCTGTTCCACGTGAGGAGCATCTCTCTGAAGAGCATTTGTGTTGTATTGGTCTGTCGTGCTTTCACGACAGTTCCCGTCTTGTTCTGGAAGAATGAAAGTATAGGTGCACTGCCCATGCTGAATCCGGTTGTATCTTCTACCAGTGGTTTCTGGACCCCGGCGCTGGTTACTGCATCCTATGTGAGCCAGAAGAGCAGCCAGGAAAGCAAAAGAAAGAAAAATTGTCATGTTATTACTACTTTCCTTTCCTGCTCTTATAGAAACTTTTACCTCCTCTGTCTTTTAATTTGCTCTTTATTTTATAGAAAAAAAAATCTTTGGAAAGAGAATTGGAGAAGAGTATTTAAATATCAGCTTTGACTAAAATGGTTTTTATTTCACTATAATGATAGCTTCCTTAGTTAAAATTAGAAATATTTATTGCATAGTAGCTAAGATTTATTGTTTCCTCCCTGTTACAGTCCAGCATGTAGCCTTCCTTAGTTAGCTGCATATGCATGTCCCAGTCTCTTTCCCCTACACTATCTGCTGCAGAACTGCTATTTTCTCCCAGACCTCAGAGAGTTTTATTAAGGTTGCACATTCAAGCCAAGCTGGAAGCAGGCTGCCTTTCACAAGATGACTTGACAGGAATGTGTGTATGAGTGCGCCCCTATGCTAAGGACGGTTGATGGCTCAGTACAGAGGGATCATCTTACAAACTGACTAGATGCATGACTTCAATCACGTATCGCTGTCAGGTCCCTACTGCATATAACTGCTTTTGACGGATTCACATAAGTTTAATAAGTGGGGCAGTCCACCTTAATATACTTCCTATGTTCCCACTGACCTATTAAAATGTAGATAAAGTGTAGAAGTTTGTTGTAATCCCTCAGTAAATATACAGAGCAGTGAAAATAAAAAAAAATTCAGTACTAGATATTGGCTTGTTTCCGTTAGCGAATGCTAAGGCAGAAGACTGACACTTCTGGAAAATATTAATATTTAACTGCCCCTCCCCAGGCTTGTTTTTTTACAATGATATTTCTGAGCAGAATTTACAGAGATTCTATGTACAAGACAGAGCTTGAAATCAGAACTGCCAAACAGCATTCAGAACGTGCTCTGCAGAAGAGTGTATACATGTTCCATGAATAGAATAATATGGATAATTAAAAAAATAATAGTGGGATGTGCGAGCCAGCATATATAAGGGTGTTATTTGGTACAGGGTGCGTTCAGTGGTCTTATGGAAAATATTTCTACCAGTCTGAAAGTTTGCATGGGTTATACTGGCATTCCTCATTATATGTTTTATTATTTTGTGTATGTTACATCATATGATATATTATTATGTAGTCCTTCCTTGACTGCACTAGCTGACCTGTTGAGGTCCCTTCCAGTCCTACACGTCTATAATTCTGTGATTCTAGGTAGCATTTCCTCATAGCACCTCCTTAGTAAAAACATTGTGATAACTATTTAGAATAATATACTTAGCATTTAATAATGCCTTTGGAGATGGGTCCAGGTCACAAAATTTGGAAACAATCTAAAAATTCCTAAACTTCAGGGGAGTTTGGATCCAGGTTCCAGTACATATACATCTCTAGTATATGGTGTAATTATATAAATCACAGTTAACTCCTTTGGAACCCACTGCTGCAAACTTTACTCATGGAAGTAGGTCTTACTAACATTAGTAATGTTATTGGTGATAACAAGACAGAATACATGAGGAAAAAGACTATTTGCATCAGTAAAGGCTGCAAGATTTCACCTTTGGGGCTTGTGTGGATGTCACAAGCATTTCTACAGGAATTCCACTTAGATCCAACAAAGCTTCAGGAGCTGTTCGCCAGAATTCTTTGCTGTTCCTGAAGAAGCTACTGCCACTCAGAGCCAAGGACTTAGTCTTTTTGCTCAGTTCAGCCTGACCTTTCATCATTAGCCTGAAAAGGAGCCAATGCATTTGAACTAGGAGGAAATTTAAATTTCTTCTGAGAGAGAACACAAGGGAACATTCAGAGCAAGATAACACCTTCCTGATCTGAGGGGGCGGGGGGGGAGGGGGAGAGAGAACCATGAAGCAGGACTATTCAGAATTTAGAAAAGAAAAAGGAAAGAGGAGCACTAAAACTACAATTCATTTTGGCAAAATAAGAACTTCCCTCTATTCCCAGAACTAGCCAGCCTTTACTTCACCTTTCTTTTTTCTGCTTATGTACCTATTTTAAAAATTCACTTTATAGGGCCCATGGTACTGGAAGCACTTTTCACACTGCTCCAACATCACCAGGTCTACTTCTACAGTAGTTATATAGAGTAACTAGGTCTCTGCTTCACATGGATAGTAAAGTCAGAGCATTGATCAGAAATACTCCGGGAGCAGACACAGCAATGAGAGATCAGCATGAATAAGATCCACCCCATGAGGCTGAGAAGGAGAATATGCCAAAGCACAAGCATGATAACAATAAACAAATCTGAAAAGTATGTTTCACCTTTTATCTGAAGATCTCAACGCAGTTTTCAAAGGAGGGTAAGTACTGGAGGTGGGTGAACACTGCAGGAAGCTTTCCAGAAGCATCAGCTCAAATTTTAAAATGCTATAGCTATGCTCACACCATCTTTGCATTCACTTTCTGCAGATATTTCAGCCATCAAGTTTTACTCGCTTGAATGCTTGCAGGTAACAAGTGCAAAAGCTTGCAGGTTCACTCTGGAAGTGATACCTTTTAGATGGGAAAGGACTCTGCTTCACACAGCAAGGGGCCAATTCATCCTTGTTCTATGGCCCCTTTGCATTAGCTGGAAGGCATAGGGTCTTCCCCCCGGAGATAGTACTGACATGGGGCCTCTGTACTAAGTGCAAAGCTGGCTGTGCAAAGCTCTGCCCCACTTCTGCAAGAGTCCCGTGGCTCAGGGTCGTTGGCCAGAGCAGAGTTATTTCAGAGGAATGCAGAGTGTATGGGGTGGACCTGCACTCCGATAATGGTCCATTGGGACCACTGAAAAAAGAAACACAATTTAGAGTGGCTTTGGGAGCTGATCTAGCCTACACAGACCCCTAGAGCCCCTGAATAGGGGAAACACAAGCAACCTCCCTTCTCTAACCTGCCTCAGTGCCTGGGATGAACTTGCCCCAGAGTTCCCCAATTCCCTTAGCAGAGACCTGGCACAGAGGAAATTGAAGTCCAGGATCTGCTCACAGCCCTTATGAACACAACTGTGGCCACGTATGCGCACATACAATACAGGTATAATCTTACTGTACATTTTTTCTAGGCATGATGCCTTGCATAAGGCCAGTGGGACCGGACAGGAAAAGCTTTAACATTTTCTAAAGTTCACTATTCCTACCTACAGTATCTGCTACCCCTCTCTATACTGCTACCCTTCTCTGAGAATTTCAAGGACCACTGAGATCTCCAGGTCCTCCTCCTGATTACAAGAGTACATTCATCCAATCAGCAAACAACAATACCTTGTGACTTATGTGACCAACTCCAATTAACCAATGCGGCTCAGATTTTGAATATAAAGGATTTAATACGGTCACCCAACACTTTGTGATTTCAGTCCAGAGAGGAAAAGAAAAAGCCCCCAAAATGTGTTGAGTAATTGTGACTAACGAATACATTTGAATGAACTCTCCATCTGCCGACTGACATTCCACAAGGAAAAAAAGGAACTAAATTGAGTAAAAAGAACAGGAGTACTTGTGGCACCTTAGAGATTAACAAATTTATTAGAGCATAAGCTTTTGTGGGCTACAGCCCACTTCATCGGATGCATAGAATGGAACATATAGTAAGAAGATTATATATATCTAATACACATACAGAGAAGATGGAAGTTGCCATACAAACTGTAAGAGACTAATTAATTAAGATGAGCTATTATCAGCAGGAGAAAAAAACTTTTGTAGTGATAATCAAGATGGCCCATTTAGACAGTTGAGTAAGTCATTTATCCACAATCACTTACTCAGCTCTCCTAAGTATAAATGATCCCTGTTTTACAGATTCAGAGACAGACAGAGACTAAGTGACTTGTCCAAGCTTACATAGGAAGTCAGTGGCAGAGCTAAGAATGGAACCCAGGTATGAATGTACTTTCAAAACTTTAATGCATTCCCAAGAACACTTCCTCAATGGCTGTCTTCTTCATTCCCCTTGCAATTTCCCTGTTACAAAATCCTGGAACGGGGTTGGGATGGCCCTAGAAGTTTCCCTCCCCAGCCCACTTTTTTATTTAGTTGTCACATGAAATTCAGCAGTTGACCAGGTAATCCATCCTAAAGACAAAAAACATGAGGATTTTTGTCCAGATCAAGGTTACACTCACACATTTATGGTGCTGAATACACATATAAATAATTTGATGCCTTTTGTCATAGAACGATATTTATGCACAGAGTTTACATACACAATGAACAAAATCAATGTGATTTCTTTACATTTCTGTTGTAATGTGTGTTGTTGCTGCAATTAACTTAGACTAAGTTGCAGCATGTCATACAATGTAACTGGATTTGCTCCAGTCCAACTTCCTCTTCATCTTCACAACAGAAAACCTATAGAAACTAACTAGGTTCTGCCAGATACCAAGTGCAGGATTTACAGTGTGGTTACTGTTATGCTGTACAGGATCTTTTATAAGAGAGAAGGCAAATATGCCATATTTATTGAGAATACAACAGTTAGCATTTGCTTTTCAGTCACGAACACATACACATCATGCACACAGTCCTGCCAGTTGATATTTTTATAGTTACCAGTCTGGAGCCTGGATCAATTTAGTGACTAGCCAGATTGGTCGCAGAGGGAACTTTGTCGGTCCGGGCTTTGTAGGTCGCGATCCGATGCTCCTGGAGTAGTGGCAAGACGAACCCAAAATCCCATGGCAAAGCACCCTGTTCTTATAGTTCTTTTTCTCTGTTGAAGTCTATGGATTTTGCTGTGTCAGTTTGTGACAAGTTACTCCTTAATTGGTGTATCTTTTGATGTAAACATTCCAATACACCTCCAAGAGGGTTATCCAGTCCTGGTCCGATTTAATCAATTGTCCTGTCTTTAGGGGTGCCAGCCTTCACCTCAGGGTTGTCAATTTGCCCTTCCTTCATTATGGATGTGTGCTGATGATTTTCTGGTGTCCTTAGGTCTCCTTACTCCTTTTTCCTTGACCATCTGGCTATAACAATGGCCTTCACACCTTATCTTTTCCTGATGCATACACTCCTCATTCACACAAAGTCTTTTTACACAGACCTTTGAGAATACAAACAGTGTCAGTTTATTTTGAATCTCCTTACCATAGACACAATACAAGATCCTGTCTTTCACTTACTAAACCTTAAAAACAATGAAATGTATATTTAACTAGAGTCCCTAATTTGTAATACATATAGGAAACCATAGTAGACATTATAACTTATCCTAAAACAAAAGGGTGACCATAATCAATCATAAGGATTGTTCTGCTCTGTCCCTGCCTTAACATCAGTACAGACACTGGCAGTCTGTCAGATGCATTCCTACCAATGTCCCAGAGGGTCATTCCTTTCTGCTACTCAAAAAAGGGTGGCTGGTAAAATGAAATCAAGACATACATTAGTACCTCTATTCTTGTAGTACAATTATAAAATCCTGCTCCTACATAAGCTCCAGCTAAATCAATGGAATTTGGCACAGTCCCATTGATATCTTACTTGCCCAGCAGTGTACTTAATCTCAATCAAAATACATATCAGGAATTTCAAAATCAAGTGAATGAAATGAGGTATTGATTCTGATCTCACTTAAACCAGCTTTGTATGAGGGTTATTCCACGGACTTCAATAGAGTTGCTCCCGATTTACACCAGTGTTCTGTGAGGTAGAGTTACAGAGATTCTTTTTTCCAATATGTGGTTGTCAAGAACACAAATTCTATTCAGTTAGCCAATGGGGAAGAGTTACTTACCATTTAAAAACACTTTCTCCTTCTACTTGAATGTTTTGATTTGTTAATCTCCTGGGGGCAGGTTGGTGGTGGTTTCAACTAAATTACTCTTCAGGAGTGAAGTGTGTATATTTACATTTGTATATTCAAGCCATGGATCCTATGTAGCATAGCATAGTCATAGCATTCCGTCAAAGGAACACACTGATGTACACTGAGTCATTCCACTTCCCGCCCCAGCTGTTCCAGCATCTGATCTCACACCTGGGAACAGCCAAACAGCGGGGAAGATTGACATACTGGCAAAAAAGTAGTAGCTCTTAAGAGAATGCAAGGGTTGGCCAAAGAAACTACTCAGCTACTGGTTACGCCAAGTGTCCCATTTGGATTCCATGTCTCACACAAAAATGGTGAGGCTGGTTGGGGCTGTCTTTGGCTTCATTACTTTATCTGACTGGTCCCAAATGAGTAGATGGTTAGGAACACTGCACCCCTATTTCCTGAAAACTTAATTTCATGCTGTGGAATGCAAGAAAAAAGGAGTAAATCTTATATTCCTAAGAACTTGTCCAGTTTGCACATGGTCAGAAAAAGTCAATTAGACAAATCCAGTTCACTTGGTTCTCATTCATTACACAGGAAAAACCACCAAAGTAAACCCTTAACTGCCTTCTAACATAGGTTCTTTTTACCACCTTCCGTGCCTATTGGACTCACATTTCTTTCAATGCACAGGGCCATGTAAGGCCCTTAATGTATGCAGCTGCCATTCCCATCCAGAGAAGCTGTGGGTGCTAATCCACATGAACTGTCTGCAAACGACCAGAATAGATTTCCTGATTCTTAGTGGCCACTTAAAGTAAAAATAGTGGTGATCCTACACTTCTGCAACTCTTTTTGTGTGCCTATAACAAAAGCAACGTGATGTTGGTATTATTAACTGTCACTTGAAGGGATGGATGTTATATAGGGATACATTTACAGGGCTGAACTTCCTTTTTATGCCTGCATTTTTGGTGCCCATAAAATGATTTGTGGGTACAAATCTAAGTGCCTGTGCTTCAAACAATCCAATTTGTGCTCACAGTCAGGAAGCTAGAGGTGCAAGTATTAATTTGCATCAATTTTGGATAGATAACAAGACAGAAATATCATATTGTCTCTATATAAATCTATGGTACACCCACCTCTTGAATACTGCGTGCAGTTGTGGGTGCCCCATCTCAAAAACTATATACTGGAATTCAGAAAAGGGCAAAAAAATGATTAGGGGCATGGAGCGTCTGCCGTATGAGGAGAGATTAATAAGACTGTGACATTTCAGCTTGGAAAAGAGACGACTATGGGGGGATATGATTGAGGTCTATAAAATCATGACTGGTATGGAGAAAGTAAATAAAGTAGTGTTATTTACTCCTTCTCATAACACAAGAACTAGGGGTCACCAAATGAAATTAATAGGAAGCAGGTTTAAAACAAACAAAAGGAAGTTTTTCACACAATGCACACTCAACCTGTGGAACTCCTTGCCAAAGGATGTTGTGAAGGCCAAGACTATAACAGGGGTCAAAAAAGAACTAGATAAATTCATGGAGGATAGGTCCATCAATGGCTATTAGCCAGGATGGGCAGGGATGGTGTGCCTCACCTCTGTTTGCCAGAAGTTGGGAATGAGTGACAGGGAATGGATCACTTGATGATTACCTGTTCTGTTCATTCCCTCTGGGGCACCTGGCATTGACTGCTGTTGAAAGACATGATACTGGGTTAAATGGACCTTTGGTCTGACCCAGTATGGCTGTTCTTATGCATCTGAAACTGAACAGTGTGTGCAACACACAAACATAAATGTTGCTGGTTCAAATTGCAGCCTTTTGAAAATTTTGCCCACAATTGAGTATTGACCAACAGCACAGTACATCTGAAGATTTTATTTATTGCAGAAACTACTTCCAGGAATTATTCCCCACTGGGGAAAAGTAAATGTGAGAAAACAACATGCCATTACTTTGTGGGATTGAGTTTATGGTCTTTGTTCATATGGAAAGATTAGCATTTAAATTGTGACAAGTCCAGCTATTTTGAGTACAAAAGTGACTATGGTATATGATTTAAATATGGAATTACCATATTATGAATGTTCTATGTATCCTAATATTCTTGATAGCTTTGTGGTTTTTTAATTCCTATTTAAATAAAAATCAGAAACACAATTTTTTTCCCAGCAAGTTACTTTGACAATCAGAGAGGCCACTGCATTCTGCTTTAGCTTCAGTTTCTCAATGAATTTAAGATGTAGTCCCAAGAGGACTGCACTGCATTAATCTATTCTTGAGGTCATGAAGGCATGAATCATGGCATTGAGATCTGCGTGGGAAAGAAAATGTTGCAAGCCCCTAGTCAGATGCAAATGTTAAAAGAGTCATCTTGGCTACTGCCAAAAGGTGGTCATCCAGCAATGATTGGGAATCTAACCTGACACCAAGTTAATACCAAGAGTAACACATGGTGGACAAACATCCTGAATTAGAGGAGCAGATATACTCTTCACCAAATCTGCCATTTGTTTTCCCCAGGCAACCTCTTTTTTTGCTGGATTGAGCCTCACACAGGTCACTGTCACTCATGTCCCAGACTTTGTGAATCACTGGGAAGGTTCTCAGCTATATCCTTTGTCTCTTCCGGTTCAAATGAAAGGGCAAACACTCATCACGTGTAGGATCTTTGATGGGCTGCCTTTGCAGCAATGGAGAGAATGGGGAGGGGCAGACAATCAGGCAGGGATTTTTCCATAAAGTATGGGTTTTCCTTATAGACACATAGCAGGTTCTCAACATCTCTATTATATATGCTGGATACCCACAGAATTGATCTGAGAAAGTCACATGCAGCCCCTTAAGAAAAGCTCCATCCATTCCGCCAGAAGTCTGCAGGCACATCAATGTTTTTATGCTTGCAGACCTCTGGGGATCAACATTTTTAAAGGCAGCTGATCAATAATATCAAGACGGATACCTAATATTTGTCCAACCCTGGAAAATGAACCAGCGTAATTAATACAGTCTTTCTCCCATATCCAGATTAGTAACCAGACTGACATAGGTCAAGGAAATTTGAGGCTCTGAGGTACTATCTCACCATACCCTTTTCACTAAGCTTAACCACAAAGGGAAGATTAGACACTGGACAATAGTTGGCCAGACTGTCACTGTGAAGTAATGGAATCTTGAGGGTAGCCTACCCTGATGCTTAAGAAAAGCTGGCAGCCTTCCTTGGACAGAGGTGCTGATAATCACTAACCCTGGCCACAGCCTCTTCTCCCTCGTGTTTCTCAGACACAAAGGCAGGGATCCATTGGACAGTTTATGGCACTAACATCCTTCAAGACCTCCAGTATCTGGCCAAATTTATGCAGAGATGAAGTTCTTGACCCTAGCCCTTGACTCTGTCCTGACTCATCAGATGCAGACACTTCCTCCAAATCTGGATTTTTTTCTCTGTAAAATAAAATTTCCTCATGCTGGGAGGAACTCCTATCAATCTCTGAATGGAGTCAGCTAAGATTGTACATCTGAAAACAAATCAGCTGATCAACATGATGGAGGCACAGAACCTCATCTTTTCCTCTTTCACTGCTATGTCATAAGACTCTTCCGCCACTTCGCCTTCCCTTCTTCTGCTATAACATGCACTGATGCAGCTGCACCACTGTAAAATCTCCCATGTAGCCAATGGAAGTGAGCTCTCCCATCAACAAAATTAAACTACCCCCAAAAAGTGGCAGTAACTATCTTGGTGGGAGAGCGTCTCCCACCAACACAGTGCTGTCCACACCAGCGCTCCTGTCTGTGTAATTTAGGTAGATCAGGGATGTGTTTTTTCACACCCCTGACTGACAAAAGTTTTATTGACAAAAATGCTAGTTTAGACATAGCCTTACAGGTTATGGGAAAAGGACGTTTAGGGATCATTTATCAATGGTGGTGAAAAAAAGGGTAGTTGTAAAAGTTAGAGAGAGTGGTGTATCTTACACAGGGTGCATAAAAATCAATTTAAAAAAAAATTTAAAAATCTGATTTTTTTTATTTAAATCAGATTTTTTTGATAAACTGATTTTTGAGGGAAAGACCTATCTAAAGATAGTTTTAATTAAGATTAGCTCAAAGATATCTTATCATGGAATAGGGATTATAAATTCTAATTCTATAGTATGAGACAATATATTCATGTAATGTTTAAGAAAAGTTTTGTAAAGGAGTTCCAATAGCTCATGGATTAGGGACCCAATCTTATGGAGTTCCAGGGGCTTCTGTATAGATTATTTAGGTTAATCTTTCTATCTACCCAATGGGACTCAGTGCTCAGTCTAGAAGATACCATCAGAGATGCTTAGTTTTGCAGTTCTCAGACTGTCGATTTGTCTCCCCAGAGGTAACATGCTTGTTAACAGCAAAAATGTTTTTAAATAAATAAATAATATAATATAATATAATATAGAGAGGTGAGAAATAACAGACCTCAACCCTATTGTCCCTCTGCAAATTTGTGTACACAGAGTCAATCCCTTACCTCTCTCTAAAAGTGCAAAGTTTCAAAAAGTTGAATGAATAGAAGATTGTTGGGGACGGAATAGATCTGGACAAGGAGAAGAAGTCCGGAGATAAATGTGAAAAGGGAGGGACAGGCAGTAGAAACAAAAGTGACACAGTTTGAGCAGCATATTCCAGAAGAAGTCTTGAGGTCTTTCTGAGTGTAGCCTTCATTGATTTGAGATGTACCATACCATTCTCTCACTAGAAGGGAAAACCTATAATGGCAGCAGGCTGTAAAAGAGGCCCAGTTTGGGAATAAGAACCATTCAAGAAATATATGTTTGCTGATGATGTTTTAAAGAAAGTCACATCAGTGAACTGATGGAAGTCACTTAAACACTTGGATTCAGAGACTGTTGAAATGATAATCTCACTTTTAACAGCAGTAGCTTCTTCTGCCGGTGTAGAAAGAATATTTTCTTCCTTTGGACTAATTCATTCCAAATTGAGAAATCGTTTGGGACCTGAAAAGGCAGGAAAGCTTGTTTTTCTTTTCCAGATTATGAACAAACAGGAAAATGAAGGTAAAGACAACTGAGTTAGCTGCAGAAGCCAATATTTTAAGTTTCTCATGTTGACCTGGCTGACATAGTCGATTTAACTTCTGTTGTTTTTTTTTTAATATTTCATTTAACTATTTTAGTTAAAAACAATTTTAACAAAAACAAATCTGATTTTAAAAAGCTTGAATGTTTAACTAAATTCAAACATTCATATGCTTATTTTGTTAAAATATTATGTTTGTTGTTGAAGAAAAAATCCAGTATACATAACGTTGTTTTAGTTAAATAAAA